>NW_028230436.1:4198387-4834720 GCF_043228905.1 Azolla caroliniana | reverse complement strand
GTTTCACATTGTTTCTACTTATGGCTCGGAATCTTCACGACAACGGGACGGTGTTCGGCACAGACGGTGCCGAACGAAGAAGGTTGAAGACGGAACCGGCAATGCGGGAACAACGGATTGGGAGTTGCCGAGGGCAGAGTTGACAAAGGCCGAACCCTTACCAGCCGGTTACGATTTCGGAGGGAAGCTGGTGAGGGGTAAGTAGGGAGCGGAGCAAGAGACGTGTGAGTGGCCATCAAGGGCCAAAGCGAAGCACAAGTACGGGACGGTGTTCGACACAAGCGGTGCCGAGCACGGTGGTGCTGGGTCGGAAACAGGGTGCAAGATAGGTTGCACGGGTCTATAGCCGAAAACGGTATCGGTGACCGAAGGAGGATACTCCACACCCGCTTCTGAGATCTCAACAGCTCAATCAGAGTGGCAACGAATCGAGTGGCAAGCCAAGCCCGAGATAACAAGTTAGTGGGGGTGAGGGGACGACGAGAAGTGCATGGCGTCGAACCAGTTGTAGCAACGTGGAATGAAAGGGGCCAAACGGGCCGACACGGGGTGTTCCTCGTATGCGGAGGAGACCGATAGGTGGAGAAGCGACGATGCACTATCTGGCCGGGTGAGGGCCGACAACGCGTGCATGGGAAATAACAGGAGTTCGGTACGGGCAGAGCCGAACAAGAGAAGGGGATGCGCGACACACAGAGGTGCCAGAGCGGGAATACAAGCGCGAAGATGGGTTGCCGGTCCAAGTCATCTCGCGTAGAAGGCCGGAGAAGGATCCTCCACACTCGTTCCGGATACCTTGGTAATTTGGCCATCGTGGCAACGTAAGACTAAGGAGAAGCTAGGTGGCGGCGAGGGGACGAAGGCAGTGGAGATCAGTGCGGAATGAGAATCGGGACGATGCGAAGGTCGACGGAGACCATGCGGGCCATCACAGGTGCTCCTCGGACAGAGGACACCACGTATCCAAAGGAACGAGAAGTGTGCATGCGGTCGACAAAAGGTCCAACGGGGAAGCACGCACACTACGGGATCGCGGCGAATGACCTATCGACGGGTCGAACAAGCCTACGGGGAGGCAAACGCGGGGAAGCAACTAGGGCCGACGGTTCGGACTGGCGAGGCCAACGCGGCAACCGGAATGCAGATTACGGAAGACCTGTTCCTCACCGGCCGGAATCTCTCACCCTTCTCTGAACTTGGCACTTACCGGTGGACGTGCTGTTTGGTGGGGGCGGATGTCGTGAAGATTCCAGGCCATAGTGAGAAACCAGGGAATATCGGAAAAATCGGCGGGGTGCATCATGTGCACTCACCCTTCTACAAATTGTGTAAATGATAGGGGCACCATTATGGCGCTAGATAGTAGTTAATTCAGGAAAGACGATCCCATGTAATAAGGGATTTATCCCACATTGTTACGCATCCCTCTCCTTGTTCTATAAAAGGAAGGGAGCGCCCTTTGTAAAGGGGTTGCCCATTTTGAGTTCGAAAGGGTATACCACTTAGGTCTAGGGTTGGTTTGGGGGGTTCCCACCCGTTGGGTCCCAAACAGTTTTGTTCCTCATTGTTCCTCATTTTGAGGTTCCGTTTAGTGTTAATAAGCTTCGGGGTGCGTTGTGGGTGCGTTGTCTCTGTTTTCTGTTAGGGTTTCAGGGTCTTTTGTGTGCGTGCATAGGCGGTGTGTTCGGTTGTGGGGCAGGCGGCGTGCGGACTACCTGTGCTTTCCCTGAGTTCCTGCTCGTTGGCTCTCAGCACTCCGTTGTCCGGCATGTCTGCGAGTGTGTGTGTAGGTGTTGGCTTCTGTCACTTATGCAGAGCTCGCGAGCTAGGTGGTTCACTGGCAGGTCTCCCTCCTTGGCGCGCAAGACCCCACTTGGTTCAACTAGCCCGTGCACTCCCTAAAGGCGGCTTGGCACAAGAGGCGATCGTTCTGGAAAAAGGCATGCCCTGCACGAGGTCCCATTGCGCGGACGATCCCGAGAGCTCCTCGACCGGCCCTAGGATGCAAGCTCCCTCTTCCTCTCCGTGTGGAATTGGCATCACAGCGTTTGTAGGTGTGTGTGTGTCTCTGGTTAGCGTAGGATCCGAGAGCGGGTGCATGTGTGGTCGCCGATGTGGAGGTGCCGGTTGTAACTGGGTGTGTATACGGGTGTGTGCGTGTGTGCGGGTGCGGTTAACCGGGCCGTGTCCCGTGCCTCTTTTGGGCCCCTTGTACATACGGGCGAAAGGGGCAGCAAGGACGAGGGCGCGCTCTCTCGCTTCCCGTGCGGTTACCGGTCGCGTCTGGAGAGTATCTGGGATCGAACCGGCTGGTAACGCGGCAAGCCCCGGAGAATTTGGGTCCCCGACAACTCCTCCCCTCCTGCACCACGACCCTGCTAGTCCCACCCAGATCCGACATGCAAGTGCGGATGACCGCGACATCTTTGGTGAACCCGACGTGAAAGGCGGCAGGGGAGGATGGAGTTCAGGGCCGAAGACTTCGAGGAGGAGAGTTGAGAAGCGGCGCATCGAGATGGGCGAGGTCGAAGGCTACAACGATTATATGGCGTACCATTACGCCTTTATGATGAAGGTAGCGACAGTACGGGAGTCGGAAACACTTTCCCAAGCCGCGAAGGATCGTAGATGGGTTGAAGCGATAAATGAGGAGATGCAAGCACTCTCCAAAATCAAGATATGGGATCTTGTTCCCCACTCACCGCACAAGAAGGGGATCGGTTGTAGAGGGATCTACAAGGTGAAGTATAACGTTGACGGCTCCGTAAACCACTATGAAGCTCGACTCGTAGCAAAAGGATACGCACAAATGCATGGAAGTGACAACGAAGAGGCATTGGCCCCGGTGGCAAAGATGACAACTAACAAGGATGGTGCAAGACCTCTAGATTGCCCAGGCCCGACGAAGCGACGAGGGTCAGCCACACGACCGGCGACCGCCGGCCAATCAAAGGTACATATGGTGCCACGCCACCGGACATGCCTAGAGAGATTGCGCTGACCTCAATGCCATCTTCAACCTTCTTCGTTCGGCATCGTCTGTGTCAAACACTGTCCCATACTCGTGCTTCGCTTGGGCCTTTGATGGCCACTCGCATGTCTCTTGCTCCGCTCCCTGCTTACCCCTCACCGGCTTCCCTCCGAAATCGTAACTGGCCGGTAAGGGTTCGGCCTTTGTTAACTCTGGCCTCGCCGACTCCCAGTCCGCTCTTCCCGCATCATCGGTTCCGTCTTCAGCCTTCTTCGTTCGGCACCGTCTGTGCCGAACACCGTCCCATGCTCGTGATTTTGCTTTGGGCCTCGATGGCCACGCGTACGTCTCTCGTTCTGCTTTCGGGTTTGCCCCTTCCCGGCTCGGCACATCACTCCTTAACTGGGTGTCCCCGGCAGCTTACCGGAGGATCACCCTTGCTGCGTCCCGGCCCGCATGGCCTCCTTCACATAACGCCTTGGCTAGTCAGTGTTTCAGTTGTTGCCGCCTTCGTCCCCTTGCCACGACCTTCCATTACCCTCGGTCTCACGTTGCCACGTCGGCCTAACTGTCGAGGTCTCTGGACAGGTGTGAAGGATCCTTCTTGGGCCTCTGTCTTGTTGGGTCACCGATTTGTGTACTAAGCGCGTCCGATCTTTGTCTTGCCGACTCTGCTGGTCGGGTATGTATATGGTTCGTGGCCGCCTTGCTAGCCTCATACCACTTTTCGCTCTGCTTCCGCTTTCCGTCGTCCGATCACGTTCTCCTGCCGCCACCGTCCTTCTCTCTAGGTCTCACGCCGGCTCTCGGGCCAGCCGCTAGATCGGTGTGAGGATCTCCGTAGACCGCCCATCCGCAGTCCTTTGCCTTTGTCTCCTCACCACCACCGTTCATCACTCTAGGTCTCACGCCAACTCTCAGGCCGACCGCCGGAGTCTCTAGAACCGGTGTGAAGGATCCTCCTCGGGCTCTTCGTATCTCTGACCCTTATCCTGGGTCGTCTTTCTCCGCAAGCTGAGAGGGTGGCGTGCTCCACACCCTCTTCCGTGGGACCGACGTATCGTGTTCCCGGTCTCTACGAAGGCCTGCTCTCTCCTCTCTCCCGGATCGGTTATCCGGAAGTCCGCTCCGCCCGGTTCTCGTGCAGGCCAGTCCGTCATTCTCTGGATTGTCGAGTCTCGTTCTCCTGTCGGCATCATCAGTATCTTGGTCATACATCGGATCCGATGCCAACCGCCGGAGTCTCTATCCCGGTGTGAGGTAACTCAGGACCGGTCTTCGTTCTTCGTTTCTGCCCTTTGCTGTTCTCCTGAACTCATCGTCGCTCTCCTGTTCTGCTCCCGCCTCCATCTTCCATCTCTTACAGTCTCACGTTGCCACACCGGCCGAACTGCCGATGTCTCCGGCAAGATGTGGGGACACCGATTTCGTAACGATTCCCGACGACTCCTCTGGGGCCACCGACCCTTTTAGTGGTGTTGGTGGAAAGCATCCGCTCTATGATTAATCCAGCCCGCCTGGGCTTGATTCTCTAATGTCTAGAGTTTCGGCTCCGATGCCGACCCTGCGAAACTCATTCCATACCCTTGATCATCTTCCTCTGATTCCCGACCTTCGCTCGGTCGGTCTTTCTCCCCATGTAAAAGAGGGCGGCTCCCATATCGGCACCGTCGTGCCCCGCTCGGCCTCCGACTCGACCACATCCGTCTTGTCCGCGCGCCCCTTTCTTGTTGTGATGTCTCGCCGTCACACACCACCTTCATTTCACTTTCGGATGTCCATGCTCGATGAGCTACTCGGAGCTCCTCCTCTTTATGCCAGACGGTCGAGCCTTTGGCGAAACCCGTGGGACTCGGTCCCCACTGTAACGGTTGACTCCTTCGACCTCGCCCATCTCGATGCACCGCTTCTCGACTCTCCTCCTCGAAGTCTTCGGCCCTGAACTCCATCCTCCCTTGTTGCCTGTGACGTCAGGTTCACCAAAGATGTCGCGGTCATCTGCGCTTGCATGTCGAATCTGGGCGGGACCACCAGGGTTGTGGACCAGGAGGGGAGGAGTTGTCGAGGACCCGAATCCTCTGGGGCTTGCCGCGTTGCCAGCCAGTTCGATCCCAGATACTCTCCGGATGCGACCGGTAACCGCACGGGAAGCGAGAGAGAGCGCCCTCATCCTTGCCGCCCCTTTCACCTGTATGTACAAGGGACCCAAAAGAGGCACGGGACTCAGCCTGGTTAACCGTGCCCGCACACACACACACACTCTATACACACCTGGTTACAACCGGCACCTCTAGACCGGCGACCACACACACACCCGCTCTCAGACCCTACGCTAACCAGACACACACACACACACCTACACATGCAACGCTCGCTGCGATGCCAATTCCACACGGAGAGGAAGAGGGAGCTTGCATCCTAGGGCCGGTTGGGGAGCTCACACACGGAACGCTTGCTGCGATGCCAATTCCACATAGAGAGGAAGAGGGAGCCTACATCCTAGGGCTGATCGGGGAGCTCTTGGGCTTGTCCGCGCAACGGGACCCTCGTGCAGGGCACGCCTTTTCCAGAACGATCGCCTCTCGTGCCAAGCCGCCTTCAGGGAGCGCACAAGCTCGCTGAACCGAGTGGGGTCTTGCACGCCAAGGAGGGAAACCTGCCAACGAACCACCTAGCGCGCGGGCTCTGCAAAAGCGACAGAAGCCAACACCTACACACACACTCGCAGACCTGTCGGACAGCGGAGTGTTGAGAGCCAACGAGCAGGAACTCAGGGAAAGCACAAGCAGTCTGCACGCCGCCTGCCACAACCGAACACGCCGCCTACGCACGCACACAAAAGACCCCGAAACCCTAACAGAAAACAGAGACAATGCACCCACACACCAAGATGAAGAGAAGACAAAATAGACGTTATATGCATAAGCTTATTAACACTAAACGGAACCTCAAAACGAGGAACAATGAGGAACAAAACTATTTGGGACCCAACGGGTGGGAACCCCCCAAACCAACCCTAGACCTAAGTGGTATACCCTTCCGAACTCAAAATGGGCAACCCCTTTACAAAGGGCGCTCCCTTCCTTTTATAGAACAAGGAGAGGGATGCGTAACGATGTGGGATAAATCCCTTATTACATGGGATCCTACATCCCAAATTAACTACTGTCTAGCGCCATAATGGCGCCCCTATCATTTACACAATTTGTATAAGGGTCAGTGCACAAGATGCACCCCGCCGATTCTTCCGATATTCCCCGGTTTCTCACTATGGTCCGGAATCTTCACGACAACATTCCACTCCTTTGGAAACAGGTGCCGATGTTGCTTGCCGAATTGGTAAGCGGCACACATGCCTTCAATCTCTTTCTCCTTGAATGTCGGAAGCCCGTTGCCGACTCCTTTCGATTGCATTGCCTTGAGCTTTTGGAGGTTGATATGGCAAATCCGCTTGTGCCATAACTCTATATCGGAATCGGCTTTCGTGAGAGTTGAGAATGAACATGGCTGATTTCATCTTGTGCGAGTTGAGAATGAACATTTGGCCCTCTCTTCATCCATGAGCGATGAGTCGGCCTTCTTTTTCGATGAAGCAACCGCCTTGATTAAATCGTACTTGCATCCCTTTCTCAATAAATTAGCCGACGGAGACCAAATTCTTCGTAATCGTTGGTACATGCAAGACACTCTTAATAAAAGTTTGGTTCCGTCTTTGCCGAATGGGACATTGTCGATGTGTCAAATCGGATGCGTATTGTCATCTTCGGTTTCGACATAGCTAGGTTGTTCTGGCTCTCGAAGTTGTCGAAACCATTCTTGATGAGACGTCATATGGTTCGAGGCACCGGAGTCGAGGAACCATACGTCTTCTGGACCGGAGGCACTAGAATTTGCTCTATGTCTCATCACGAACATTCTGCCACGATCGTCATAGTCGGAGTTTGTGGCGTAATTGGTGAGTTGTCTACTAGTGAAAAACGACTCACACATCTTCTAATGACATTCTTCTTCGTGGTGACTTATTTTTCCACAATATCCGCATTCGACCAAGTTTTGTCGGTTCGGACTAGAATGAAAGCTCCCCCTTCTTCCGAAGGTTCCTTGATGGCTTCCGTCTTGATGCCGAAATTGCAAGTTGTTTTCGTAAGTCGGGCCTCATCCGCCTCGTCCTTGGCAGAATTGGCCTCTTCTTCCATGGTCGCGTCATCCTCCTCCGTCCGAGTGTGAGTAAAGCATGTGGCCTTCTGAGGCATTGCTCCTTGTTCGAACATGGTTTTCTTCGACCAACAACATGGATTGAAGATCGAAGAAGGAGGGTGAATTCTCCCCTACTAATACGGGACCACCGGGGTCTTGAACCAAAGGGCAGGTGATAGGAGGGAAAAGAGAAAGAGAGAGATGACCGGTTACGTATGAGCAAAGAAACACAAGGACACGGCCCGTCAACGCAGAAAACACGAATGGACATAGAGACAGAGAGACACAAATGTTTGTATATTAACAAATGACACAAAAAAAACAACAGAGCACGCGAGCGGTTACAACCAAACAGGCCGGCGAACAGATGTCGATGCCTGCTCGTCTGCGCACGAAAGGGGATAGGATGGAGGTGCTGTCGGAAGCACACGGGTGTTCCTCGAAGCAGCGCGAGCCTCCCAAAATCCTGCAGAGAAGAGTGATGCAGAATGAACAGAGGAGAAGCGTTCGGTTACGGTCCGATAGAACTTCGTCCTCCTCAATGCGCTATCCCTTCTCCTTGCGTCTCCCTCTCCTTTATAGCTTCAAGAAGCGAGCCGTCTCCCTCATTTACTTCCTACCTACTGAATCTAACTACCTAGGATATACCTTTGTACCTAATTCTCTTTTATATACATTAAGGGGCGCGCACGTGTGAAGAGCCGGTTCATGCGTGCTATGCACCGATTGCGCTAAGGGACGGTTTTCTTCACGACATCCGCCCCCACCTAACCGTGCATCCACCGGTATGCGCCAAAATTGGGTTCTGGTTGGAGAAAACCAGTCCGGCTTCCGGTTCCTCGTCCATCGGTTCGTCCTCCGTTTCGCACTGTTCGTCGTCGCTATCCAGGCCTCTTAGATCCGGTTCACCGTCGTGGCGCTTCTTGAACGCTTTGATCCGCTTCCCTGCTACCGGTATCGCCATCCTCGTACCGTCGAGTTCCGCCAGGTGGTACGTCCCGTTGTCGTTGGCGCTCGTTACCACGTAAGGCCCGAACCACCGCTTTGCAAACTTCCGTGTTGCTCGGTGCTGGTTGTCGAGGCTGCTGTCGTAGACTAGCACCCAGTCGCCTTCCTCGATTTTCTTTGGTCGGAGCAGGTGCATTCGGTCAAACCGGGCTTTGTTCTTCATCCTCGCTGTCCGAAGTCTCTCCGTCGCTTGTTCCACGTCCTTTGGCCTCCGCTCGAGCTGCCGTATACGCGCCGCTAGCAGTTCTTCCCGACTCATCTCGTCTCTCCAGTCCATTGTCGCCCAAGAGGAGATCGTTCGTTCCATCGGCATGATCGGCTTTTGTCCGAACATGAGCTCTAACAGCATGAACTCGATTACCGAACTGTGCGTTGTCCGGTCCGCCCACAAGGTATAAGGTAACAGTCGTGACCAGTTCCCGACCTGGCCTCCGCATGCCCGGACTAGCGCTTTGACGATCGGTCCGTGTCCGCGCTCCACCTTCCCGTTCGCCTCCAGATTGTACGTTGTGGTGAGCGAGAGCTTGACCCCTAACCGGTCGAACAGCTCCTCGGCCTCTTCAGCGTCCAACTCCCCGCGGTCAGCCACGATCTTCCCGACGCACCCGTACCGGCATATCACGTCCTCGATCAGGAAACGACACACGGCCGCTGTCGTTTTGTTCTGCAGGGCTCGACCTTCCACCTGGTTCGTCAGGTCCTCCCGGGCCAGCACCAGATATCGCATCTGCCCTACGCCCATCGGCATAGTCACCAAATCTACCATCCATTTGAAGTGGATGGCTGGAGGGTATGTAGGTTGAAGCTCGTCCCGATGTCGGACTATGGAGTGTATCTGACAGCTCTCACAAGTTGTCACGAACCGATGCACGTCCCGGTACAATCCCGGCCACCAGTACTTCCCCTTCAGTTTCTCGAACGTGGCCCACGTCCCACGGTGTCCAGCCCAGGGACTGTCGTGGTAGGCCCTCAGCAACTCCTCCTGTTCCTCCTCCATCGCCACTACTCGGAGCGGGATGTCGTTTCTCTTCTTCAGGTGCTTCCACAAGTATCCGTCCCGGAGAAAGAATCGATATGCTTTCTTCCGGATCCGGTCGGCCTCGTTCTTTGTCCATGACGCGTCCGGCGTCATCGTCCTCAAGAATCCCCCAATCTGCAGCCACTCCCCGTCGTACTTGCTCTCGTTGAAATCGTTAAGCGCTAGAGTGCTCCCTCCCTCGGTTGTTACGTAGGCCGCCTCGAAGAAGTCTACGCCGACTTCCTCGTCTTCCGAAACCATGCCGCCCTCGTTGTCGAATCGCGCCCTCGAAAGCATGTCGGCCATGGCATTGTCTTTCCCGGAAATGTGTCGTATTTCCGGATCCACCTGAGCATTGCCAGGTCCGGGGTTGCGCATCCGGAAACCATGCCGAGAATCGGCAGGAAATCCGTCTCGATAATCACCTCTGTCCCGATCAGATAGTCTTTATCGGCCTTCACCGCCGAAACGATACCCCAGAGCTCGCGTTTAACTTGGGCGTATCCCCGTTGTCGCTCGCTGAGGACCTTCGCGCCGAACCGGATTGGGAACCAAATACCGTCCACATCTTCTTGGTTGAAGACCCATCCGATCCCGGTCGGACTTGTATCTACCGTTATGTATATGGGAGTGCCTTTCTCGTAGAAAGCCTTCCGGAGTGCCGGAGCTGCAGCAAGAGCCTCCTTCATCTTTCGGACCGACTCTGCATGCTCGTCTCATCACTCGAATTTTCGCCCCTTTTTCAGCAACCCGTATAGCGGCTCGGCAACATGGGCATAATGCGGGATCCATATGTGGTAGAACGCACATGCTCCCAAGAACCTCCGTACCTCCGTGACCGAGTTACAATCGGGCTTCATCGCGGAAATGGCTTCCACCTTAGCCGAAGACGGTTTCCGGCCATACGGTCTGCATAAATGTCTGACGACCATGATCTCTGATTGCCCGAAGGCCGATTTCTCCCCGGAGAAGGTGAGCCTCGCGTCCTCTAGCCTCTGCAGCACCCTCTCGCAGTCGTCAATGTGTGTCGCCACGAATCTTCGTCATCCGTCCAGTCCGATCGTTTCGTCCTTTTCCTCCACCGGACATCCCTTGATCGGGATGTCGTCCAAGAATGGCATGGTGATGTGTTGAGAACTCGACGTTCCTTATGTCCGACGCTCGGCCACAACCGAGATTCTTTTCATACACAGAAAAACAGGTAATGAAACGCGACACAAAGGAGAGAAATGGTACACAGGAGGTTTACGTGGAAAACCCCAAAATAGGGGAAAAACCACGGCAGCCCACAGGCTGCAAACTGTCACGATGTAGGAATATACAACAGTGAGTTCACTGAGGCAACGACCTCGTGCTCTCAGATCTTCGCCACAGGCGGCGGTTACAACAGAGGCAACGACCTCGTCTCTCTCTCTCTCTCTCTGTACAGTTACGCGCTCTCTCTTCTTCTTGCACCAACAAGGAAGAATAACAACAACAAAAACGACACACACTAAAAGTTTGCCCTAAGTCATATTTATACTAATATGACTTTTCGGCTATTTACAAATGTAGCCTCGATGGGCTCTCAGAAACATATTTACGAATATGTCTCTTCCTCCAGTTCATACCGGGCCTACACCATCCGGCTCTCCGCAGTCGGGTACTCCCCATCCGGTTCATACCGGGCCTACACCATCCGGCTCTCCGCAGTTGGGTACTCCCCATCCGGTTCATACCGGGCCTACATCATCCGGCTCTCCGCAGTCGGGTACTCCCCATCCAGTTCATACCGATTCGGCCTCGGCATGTCGGCCTCGGCCGAGTTTGTTCGTCGGCACTGTTCTTCTCCCTTCCCATCCGGAGGGACCTGTCTCCCAACTGTTCTTCTCCCTTCCCACGTTGTTCATCGCATTCACCATGTGGGCCACCGAGTTCGTCCCTCCTTGTGGCAGGGTACACATTCGCACTAGGCCGAGAGGAGTCCGCATCGTCGTAATGTCTTTGCTCTCTACGGCTTGTTGGAACTTATCGTACCCCGAGTACAGATCACCGACCGAGTAGATCGACCTTCCGGCGAAGGCCTCCGCGAACTCGTCTATCGTTGGTCTGATTCCTGCGTTCCGAATGGTCACTCTGTTGACCGGTTGCAGGTCTTGAATGAAGCACAACGTCCCGTTCTTCTTTGGTACGGTAAACCACCGGTTCGAGTACGGGGCACTCGACGGTTCGAGGATGCCCATATCGATTTTCTGCCTCAACAGCTCCATCAGCTCCGGGATGTGAGCTCTCGGTACCGGAATTGGTTTGAGATTCCACGGCACATGCGGTACCGTGAATATCACCATCCGCTTCACGACTGTCAGGTCTACGCACCCGATCACTCCCGGTGAGAATGCGAAGGCTTTCTCGTGCCTTCCGAGCATTCTCCGAAACCGGTCTTCTTCCGCCGGCAGTAGGAACCCGCCCCCACCGATTTTGAGCTCCCGTAGCGTTCTGTCGGTGAAGGCGTGTCCTATGCAAGCCGGATCTCGTAAACTGGGGTCCGACGCGACCCCCTTGATTCGCAACTCGCTGCCCTCCGGTAAGGGTGCCGCGATTGGCCTTACCTTCCGGTCCACAGTCTTGTACTTCGTGTTAACCCGGGCCGCCCGATCCGACTCGAGCCCTTGACTGAAGTCCGCGATGACTTCGTACATCTCTTCTGAACAAACCGGTATCGTCCGGTCCTCTTTAATGCCCTCTCCGACCACCTCTCGCAGTATTCCCAAGGTATCGTCGAAGGAGACCGCCTCCACGGCTCCGTTGATTTCCTCGTTGGGCCCGAGAACTCCGCACGCCCGAAGTCGCTCTTTCGCCCTTGTCTTTTCTCGGCCAACGACGCCGACTATCGTACACCCTCCGTTGTCGGAGAAACAAAACTTCCTACTTATGGTACAAGGTTTCTTCGGTCTCGCCTCTATCGTAAATTTGTGGGGTTTTCCCAGAGTGTCCGGACTGTCGCGGCCCCACGCCTTGACAGCCCTCTCTAAAAATCCTCTCGGTTCTCGCCACCGAGGGACTCGCGGTTTCGCTCGTGGTTCGGTCGCACCATCAGGAACTGGACCGAATGACGCTCGTCCTGACTCTTGACCCTCGCGTAAGCCAACCCGTTGTCCAGCACCTTGGTCTCCATCCGCGCTGCCGTAATGTACGGTTCTCCCAGTATGACCAGGTGCGAGGACGTCTCCTGCACAAAGAAGTGTTGATCTATCTCGACGTCGTCGATCTTGACTCGCACATTTGGGCAGGCCCTGTGTAGTTCCTCAGTGGCGCGCGTCGCCACCCGTATCTTCCACTCGTGCTTGGTGTTGATCGGCCATTTCCCCTTCTTGTAGAAGTCCATGGACATCAGGTTTATTTCCGAACCGTGGTCCACCAGCGCCACCACCGGTTCCTGAACATCTCCGATCTTCACCGGGGTTTCCGTGGTCGCTCGGGCCCAGTGTGGCCTCGAGTAGTGGCTCTCCACCCACTCGTCTTCCAGTGCCATGTCCTCCATGTGCGTCGTCCGCACCTCCACCGGCCTTTCCGGTTCTGTCTCCGTCGACAGCCTCTTCCTCTTCACCAAGTCTACGATGGAGTTGTGGAACTCCTTCTTGGCGATTCCGAGCACCTCCCGCAACGACAGTTCCACCTTGTTGTCGAGGATTCGTTCTTCTAGGACCTTTCGTAGGTCTGTGGTCCTTTCAATCTTCGTGCCCAACCGGTATCCGCCCTTCTTGTGGTTATCCCGGGCACTGGTCTCACTGGCCTCGTTTTGTTTCGGCCTGAATCGGGTTTCGTATCTCTGTGAGGGTCCGGCCCCTCCGGTTTTACCTACCCGTTTGTCTTCAACCAGAGCCTCGTAGTTCTGGCAAGCTGCTTCGACGAAACCCGTCTTTTCTTCGACCGGGTAACTCCACTCGGTTACCTCCTGGACCCGCTTCTCCGCGCGGTCCGCCTCGTCTTTCTTTAGTCGGGCACCGGCGAGGCCTTCCAGCACCATCGGCCAGAACCCGGCTTTGCTCTCCTTCCGGGCCTCGCTGCCACCGACCCGAATACCGGCCGCCACCGAGTAGTGGACGGTCTCCGCGTGCCGGGTCGCCGCCTCTTCCATCAGCCTTTTCATTCCTCCTCGCCCGTCGTTTCGGTTCAGGGCCCTCCGGGTATCGCTGGCGTGCACCCGACCTTCCCACAGGTACACTACCCGGCTTCTCAAAGCTTCCGCAAAGTCCCCGCAGTCTTTCCGGATGTGGCCGACCTCGTCGCACCACATGCACCTATTTCCTGTCGGAGGCCGTCAGTCACGAGCCTGTTCACCACCTTCCCTCCAAGCCTGGGCGATCTGGAGATCCTTTACTGCCCGTGTCAACTCCTCCAAAGTTGTCCCCTCAGACGAGCCTCTGACCACGCCGGTCGAAGCCGAACCGGTTCCGAGCCACTCCCGGGTCTCTTCCCGTCGTGCCTGCGGTATCGGTTTGAGCTTCCTTGCTACGACAAGACCCGCCCCAGTCGCCCCTGTATCAGCCCACTCCCACCGTTTGTCAAAACGGCCGCAGACTCTTTTTACCGCGGCCAAGTCGGCCGTCAGCCCGTCTTCGGTTTCCAGTAAGGAGCCCACTTGCTCCCGATCCCGTGCGTCAACCGATTTGACAAACAGTAGGACACGACTTGTGTCCAGAACGGTCTGATCGAGCGCCGAAAGGCGCGCAAAGCGATCCTCAAACTCCCGGAGGAGGGCCGACGCATTTCTTCCTTTGTCGGGGGACTCCACCCACTCCATGAAGCCCCGCTTCGAAAGTCGAAGCGCGTCATCTAGCCCGTATTTCTCCAAGAGCCGTCCTTCGAACTCCTCCCAGGTCCGGCTCTCCGCCCGGACCTCGAGCACCTCCGCATGGATGCCCGGCATCGCCACTCGAGGGAATCCGGCAAGACGCCTCTCTTCCGGAATATCCCTCATCAACATCTCCGCCCAGTAGGATGCCAAATAACTCGTGGCATCCTTTCCACTGAACCGGCCGATCATACCGACGATCGCCTCAATAGCCCTATCAAGGGCGCTAGTGCCCTCGCGCGCGCTCACTATCCGGTCCACGGCCGAAGCCATGGCCTCTGCAAGATCCGACCCCCTCATCTTCTGCTCCTCTACCGCCTAGTTCACGTCAGGTTCACCAAATATGTCGCGTTACTACGCGCGTGCGTGGAGAAACGAGGCGGGACCACCGGGGTCTTGAACCGAAGAGCAGGTGATAGGAGGGGAAAGAGAAAGAGAGAGACGACCGGTTACGTATGAGCAAAGAAACACAGGGACACGGCCCGTCAACGCAGAAAACACGAATGGACACAGAGACAGAGAGACACGAATGTTTGTATATTAACAAATGACACAAAAAAAACAACAGAGCACGCGAGCGGTTACAACCAAACAGGCCGGCAAACAGATGTCGATGCCTGCTCGTCTGCGCACGAAAGGGGATAGGATGGAGGTGCTGCCGGAAGCACACGGGCATTCCTCGAAGCAACGCGAGCCTCCCGAAATCCTGTAGAGAAGAGCGATGGAGAATGAACAGAGGAGAAGCATTCGGTTACGGTCCGACAGCACTTCGTCCTCCTCAATGCGCTATCCCTTCTCCCTGCGTCTCCCTCTCCTTTATAGCTTCAAGAAGGGAGCCGTCTCCCTCATTTACTTCCTACCTACCGAATCTAACTACCTAGGATATGCCTTTGTACCTAATTCTCTTTTATATACATTAAGGGGCGCGCACGTGTGAAGAGCCGGTTCACGCGCGCTATGCACCGATTGCGCTAAGGGACGGTTTTCTTCACGACATCGTGATGGCCATATCCCTTTGTTGGATGTTGTTCAACTCTTGGTGGAGTTGAAGCGTTCTCGTGGTTGTGTTGGTAGCGAAAATCTTCATAGATTCTTCCACACTTCATTTGGCGTCTCGACTTCTCAAATGTAGCTGAGCATGTGGTCGTGAACACATGTCGTCAAGCAATACATCACTCGGCTTGTCGCTTGCTCCCATGTTACGTAGTCAACGTCTTTCGGGTCGGGTCGGTTTTCTTGTTTTCCTTGGATGACAAGGTATTGGTGCATCTTGTACTCCCAAGATGCAAAGTTGTTTCAATCTAGCTTCTCTCTAGGAATAGTATACATCCATATTATGTGATCTCCATCTTCCCTAAAAGTAAGCATTGAATCCCATAAACTTTTAAAATGCATTTGCTTCTTGAAAATGGCATCATTGCCTGTAAAACTTTCATACTGACCACGTAATGTATGAATAAGTAACAACCATAATTGAGCAATTATAACATAAACATTTTGAGTGGTGTTGTCAAATACTGATGTGCATCGCACCTTCCAAATTACCCACATCAAAATAAATGAGATTGTCTTCCAAATAATATCATCCCTAATTACACCCTTCATTATGGCATCTTGAGATATTGTCCAAAATATTGAAGCAAGGGGTTTGCCATAGTGAGAGTGATTTCAAGTTGTGGATACCTTGAGTTTAAAATTACCTTCCAAATTACCCACATCAGAATAGATGAGATTGTCTTCCAAATAATATCATCCCTAAATTGCAAACTATCACTTATAAAAGGTTGAACCATTTGTATATGAGGAGGAACTATGTGAAAGGCTTCCACTATATCCTCCTATTCATATAACAGTAGTTATCCCTCTAGAATGCCCCACCTAACCGCACCCCAAGTGATCACACAATTAGCATGTATCAATATCAACAGCCTTAATACTCTCTGGCAAACTTGCATAATTTTACGACAAGTCCACAATGCATGCTTAATTGATTCCATCATACATCCACACCTAAATCCACACGACTTACTATTTAAAAGAAGAAAGTTCTTAAGTTGTTTTAGTTGCAATTCTAATATTGTCACATTGATTCCAAAAATGAGAAGAATGACTTATGTATGTTGCCCTCTAAAACTTCAGCATCAATAAAAAGTTTGCGCTTTTAATATATAACCCAATCAAATAACACCTTAACTCTTAATCTAAGTTTTGAGGAAAATTCAAATTAATATGATTTGTAGTAATTAGATTCATGTGACTTTAAAACCTCCCTCTCTAATAGCTTGGGTAAAAGTTTGTGTTGCATTAAGTGGAGGTTGCATGTTCGAGCTTATTGGTGGGCATGGGTTTCAAGAATGTCATTAGGGAGAATTTCCAAGTACCAAAAAGAATACTTAATGCAATCCATCCTTCTTAATAATACTTAACTCAAGAATGGTACTTACATGGGGCTAAGGTCGCATCAAATGGTCATTTGATATTTCCTTTTCTCCCTGAAGGTTACTTATATTGATCGGACTTAGTATTGTAATCAAGTTTTGTTTTGAAATCGATTGACTCATTTATCTTTACGTAGGCAAGAACAAGGATCCCTATGATAATCAAGTCGCATCATTGTTGGCATTACCTCTAAAAAGGCAACGTTATCATATCATTTTACCTTTTATATTTGTGAACATGTGTCAATTTCCATGTTGTAAAGAGATGTTTTTAGGAACAAATTGTCAATGTGCATTATCTCAAATTGAAAATAATTTAAAGGTTTCTTATGTATACAACATCAAACGCATGTGACCCACAAATTAAAACCACAATCATAATGTTAGATACATTCTTTTCTGTTTTTTCTTCTTCTTTTTCCAAAAAAAAACTCCTTCCATTAGTTATAAAGATTTTACAAATGATATTATATACAAATCCCTATAGGGACACGATAGGTCCATCTTATGTGGATGCCCACTGCCTCAAGAAAAGGAGAAGACGACCATTGTTGGATAAAGGCTAGTCATTGTCTTTCAACTCTATCGAAGTCGCCCTTGAGGCCATCATATTGGCTCTTTAGAGTGGCTACAACTTCACTCCATATCTCTTGCATTAACATTATTGGTTGCGTGCTTTGGTTGGAAAAGACCCGTCTACACCGTTGTTTCCATAGAATCCAACAAGTTATTGGGTTGTCCAAGTCCAACACAACTTGAGATTTGGCACTAATAGGAGTTGAGTGGATATTGTCGATGGTGGAGAAAAAATCTCTTGTGCTTTTATAACCAAAGTCATCCCCTCTTCCTGATGCTCATAGCTGTCAATTGGGGCCTGCCATGATAGCCAACATACATTCCCCCACTTGATTGAGCCTTGGACCTGGCATAATTGCAATAAGCGGCCAACCCCCCACCATATTCGATGGGACTCTAGGCAGTCCCATAGAGCATGTCGTGTGGTTTCTAATACATTGGACATGCTACACAATAAGGAGAGTTGAGGTCCCCACGCTACCATGCACCAATCAGTAGTGACTTATGTATTAATAGCCATTGGAAAGTGGTGATTTGCCTCGCGTGTTGTTGGTTCCAGAGTTTCTGCCAAAACTTGGTGATAATTGTGTAAGGAACATGATATGTGTGCCAGACCTTTGCAGGAGCCGGCTCTCAGGCGGATTGAGCGGCTATAATATGGCAACCCAATCTAGTTGTGAATTGAAAGAAAGGGATAGGTTTGCTTCCTTGCCCTGCGTAAGGATCACACCATGTCCATTGCAAAGGGTCCCAACTGACCTTATGTAGCCATGTGTTTTCATGAGTACATATGTGCCAATCTGGTTGTACTTTGATCGGATCAAGATCTACAATCTATTTTTGCCCAGTATATGCTAGTACTTGAATTGCCTTATGTTGTGTTGATGTCTCGTTGTCCTGTAATTCAAAGCCTTCGATTCGGTCTGGTGTGTCCCTACCTCTTGGGATCAAAGAGCCCTCCTCCTTGTACCCTATCCATTTCTCCGTTGTTGTCCTTTGATGAGCAGCTTCCCTAATCAGTAGAGCGTTAATGATTTCAGATCTCATAGCCCATCCGCCCCTGATTCCATAGAGGATGTTGGCTTGGCCTTGTATTGGCAATGATATAAACCATCTCCAACATTCTATACTTTTTCCTGGACCTTCTAGCATGTATCCCCATGGCAGCCCCTTACTTGATCCAATTAGTTGATTAGATTCATCCTTAATACATGGGTTCCATAGGATACGTTGACTAAGCCAGGCAAGTTCAGAATTGGGTTGATCGCACTTGAGTCCTCGTCTAATGTCACACCACGCCTTCCACATGGATGCACTAAATCTATCCTCTAGTGGCAGGAGAAACTAGGTTTGAGATCGATGTTTAGAATCCATCCAGTTTGGGGGCCCAATTGGTCCCTTTTCGTGGCCTAAAGTAAGCGAAGCGTAACCGCAGCAGATACATTCTTTACCGCAAGAGCATCAATATGTACGTCAATGTTTCAATTTTAGAATTTCGGTAAGGTAACCCATGAATTTTTAAGAAGTCATTTGTGATGACTATTTTGCACCCACTTTCCTAGGGGCTAGTGAGGAAAGTTTTCAAATGATAAATTAATCCACTAATATTTCATTAATTATGAGGACATTGAAGAATAACAAATTTTGAGATCAATCGATACTATTTTACATCCAAAAAACAAGTTACATGGCATTCATTACATAAGTTTGATTCATCTTCCTAGAGATCGTACATTGTTTGCTAATACATAGAGCTTTAGCCTTTGACTTGGTGGAATATTCCATACAGTATATCACTAAATAGTAAGTAGTTAACCATTTACCCCAACCAATCCCCCAATTTGCCTTAAATCTATTTAACATGAGTGCATAAAAATGGTGTGTGCCATAATGGTGTGATAAGGATATAGCAATGCATGTTATACCCCACCTAAGCCATAATAACATAGATAACATGAATCGACTTATGCTGGTTGCAGCTAAGGTATGGTTAAATAATAATAATCCTATGCATTCAGTATGTCAATATGTACCCCCTCGATGCTTGTTTCCTCCATAGGCAGAGGTTGGTTTCAAGTATGACATAGTGGGGATATCTCCATTAGACTGTATCATTATATGTTTTGTATACGCTTATTGGATTGGTCATGGAAACTATGGTGTAGTTTTGTCAAAAAAAAAACATGCCTAACATTAGAGTTGTGTATGAAAGGATGTCATAGCTCAAATATTGGAGGTGTTGAAAGCTAGCGCCATGGCCAGAATAGATGGCTCATTGAATATTCGACGTCAAAGTCTTGTTGGAGCATGAGGAGTTCATACCTCTTGCAAGTTTCAAGGCTAAAAAAACGATTTGTTAATCAATTTTTGGAGGTGTCAAATTATGGTTCCACGATGAGAAAAAATGGCTTGCCATGCTAAAGCATAATGGATCATCAAAATGACATTTATTGCACCACTAGATCGAGATACATTTCAAGCATTAAATAGTTCAAGTCTTCTAGGTTAGAAATTGTGAGTTCTCACAAACAAGGCCACATCTATGCGGAAACCTTAATTTCTAGGAAAAATATCGTAAATCCCCCTAGTATGGAGTTATATCAATGATGCCCCTAGTATTTTTCATAATATCAAAATTGTATATCGTGAAATCAACAAGTAGAAAGACTAAGGGCTGCTTTCATTAACAAATATTTATAAGTTTTGAATCCTTCTTAATAAAGTAAGCCTAACTATAGGTATCATAATAAAACGCAATCTAGTTTAGGAATTCTAATTAAGTTAGTCATGACAAGATACCAAATTTCTAGTCATATTTTTCCATAATGCTCTTAAGGGTTAAAAGGTTACATGTGTGCTAACATAACAATGATGTTTCAATATCTTATATTACTCAATGCTTTCACATCTTGTTAAAGCATCCGTACATTTCATACATAATTTCTAGACCACTAGTTTTACACACACTAGGGATGGGGAGATGTAATTGTGGGTAAGTTAATCTTGAATTAATTGTCCATTGGTTTTACACCTATCTTTTAGTGAGTGTTTTTGGATAGTTTGCTAGTTAGCAACATTATTTGCGTGAACAATTAGCAAAATGGAAATATTAAGTTGGAACTTGGTACTGCAACATATTCTCATCGCAAATATAAATTTTCTTTTCTTATTTCTGGAAAATTGAGCACTTGGGGTGAACTTGAAATGAAAAATGAAGCTCTTAGAATATTTCATAAAGTTATCAATGAATATTCTACTATTCCTTCTCCACATGTTATTTTGATTAGAAATATATAATTATGTCATGTTTTCCATAGAAAGGAGTATGCTCATAAATAGGTAGTGTAGTGTGCACGTGTATGTGTATGCTTATGTGTTTGTGCATGTGCATGTGCATGTGGTCATGAGAAATGATACGCAAGATTTTAGTGACAATCAAACATCAACGTCGAGGACATTAAACAAAGACACTTTTCAATTCCCAGTTACAACTCTCATCGTGCAATCCAAGATCATAAGCAACACACATGTTTTTCAGTTAGGCCATCCAAAGTCTACCTTCAACTTCAATGTAGAGGTCCAATCTCATCTTTTTTGCTTTTTATTTTCTTCGGTCTTTTAAATGTTCTTGGTATAATTTTTCTAACAATGACGTAGTTTGTCACCAACTCGCATACCACATCACACGAGTCACACCTCTTTATGGATACCAAATTTGGTATGCAACATGGAAATACCATACCCCATTATCATTTCTATTCATGATTTGTTTAGCACATATTGAAGGATATATAGAACTATTTTACATGGGGCACATAAAGTTGGCAAATATGGTGCATGCCCTTGGGAGAATAACTATTGTATGCACTACAATTGATTGAACATTTGTAAAACAACATCAATGACAATAGTTGGATCTACCTCAAAGGTACAGAATGCTTTTTGTGTGCTCCTGACAAAGAATATAAGGAGAAAACTAGAAAATTTCTGGATCTACAAGAAGACAAAAAAAGATGGACAATGATGAAGCAAGGTCGTTGAACCACTAAGGATATTTGACTCATGGGTCTAACCCATAATTTCTATGAGTTTTATTTTCAAAGTTGCAATGGATACCAATGTTAGAATTGGCATATGTGATCCAAGTAATGAATTGAATATTATACTTGTTTGAAACTCAAGACCATGATGATCAAGGGATCCAAGCTTTCGATGAATACTTATACAATGGTACCCCGTCATATGGAGCAAACATTTGAGGCAATGAAGAGGGCAAAAGAGGTGATGTGTTTAATCAAGAAGGGATAAGAAAATCATAATTTTTATTTTGTCAATGATGATGGACATAACAATTTTATATGGTTGAAAATAATGATCCCAAATGACATTCTACCTTTTTATTTGGATGATACATTTCTCATTGTGTTCCTGACTTTTATGCTTTTTTGGATATAGGTAAACCCTTTATCATTGTGGAATATGAGATTGCGTACTTCAAAAGCCAATTGAAAAGTTATTGTCTTTGGTAACATGAATGCTCCTACGAGCATTACATACGATACCCAACCAATATAAATTATATCATGTACTTCAATTATGTGAGACGATACACACATGTATGCTTGAACGTCTATGGATGGAAAGTTGCCACATAAGTATGAAACATCAAAATTACACATGTATAATATAATAATTCTCTTTGCAAATGGTGCAACTTTATATAATGAGACAAACAGTTGCACATGTCAAAAAACAATGAAAATAATGTGATTGATTACATATTATTTTCAGATAGTATCTTAGATTGCATATGTTTAGTCAAGGACTCCTGCATTACAACATAGTGCTTTATGGATTGATCTTCAATTTACTGAACATTGATCTACTTATCAACTCTAGACACAGTAATAAAAAATATTTCGCTTTGGTTCCATTTGTAATATGCTACATTTGAGTCAAACATCTCTATCTCACCCTCTCTCACACACATAAGATATATAAAGACACATAAAGGCAAATTTGGGGGTTCTAGATGGATACAAGAAAGGATGAAATGGTTTGGGATACATCACATTCGCTTCATGATGTGTTAATATATTCCGAAAAAGGTTTTTTTGCAACGCCAATGTAACAAATGTTGGTAAATATGCGCACATCTCAAACATTTGTTACATATGTTGCACTAAACTACAAAACCATCATCGTCTTTGAACAAAGAGCTACACCCATGAATACATGCCAAAGCCCATTCCTTTGTCCTCACCATTGCTTCCATATGTCTCAAATTATATTTTCTTCGATGTCAGATGGGATGTTAGGGCACAAGTTAGGTGATTCATCAATTATGCATATTATGACCTGGACAAGTTTGGAAGGCAAAGAGTATCACACTCTTATACAATGTGGTGCGTCTCAGGTCACATTTCCTTCAATCTGATATGCAATGTTAGGGCACAAGTGAGGAGATTAATCAATTATACATATTTTGACTTTGAACAAGTTTGGAGGCAAAACATCACACTTTGATACAATGTGGTGCGTTCATGGCATTTGCTTTCCAAACATTGTGAATCTGGTCAATTCCCTACACACATTCCTCTCACAACACAACCTCAGTGTGCACTTTCAAATTTTCAATTATAATTTTGGTCTCCCGCACACATTTATAAAAATAAAAACACCAACTAGGTTTTTACTTTGTAGGGCCTACATTGAACACCTTTACTTATTTGTGTACTCTTTCTCAACGACAGTCATAGGATGACGTTACAATCAATTAATATCATGGTAATTACTAATAGAACATCAGTTGTGTGCACTTAAAGAGGTTACTAATTGTTAATATTATTGAATTATTGAGTTTTTAATTGAAATATTGAAAACAAGAATACACAAGAGATAACTACCGCATGTTAAGAGTCCATATATATATGAAGAAAGATACTACATTAGTATTAAGAAACGTCCCAATGTGATACGAGAAATTACTTTACATACATGTTAACTACCTCCATTTTTTTGTTCTATGTATCAAGACAGATATATGTTTCGGAGTAGACTAAAACCACTCCACCTTATCAAAATACTACCTTAGAATACATATATACTTGTCCCACGTGGCATGAAACATCAATTGTTGCAAGTATACCTATT
This sequence comes from Azolla caroliniana, assembly GCF_043228905.1. Taxonomy (NCBI): domain Eukaryota; kingdom Viridiplantae; phylum Streptophyta; class Polypodiopsida; order Salviniales; family Salviniaceae; genus Azolla; species Azolla caroliniana. The sequence continues at coordinate 4,811,525 of NW_028230436.1, read as the reverse complement.
GAGTGTCACCTTTTATATTATATATAAATATATTTAATGCATATTGTCGTATTTCACCTATTACACATAAAATAATCTTGTTTGATATATGCGCTATAAATATAATTATATTACAAGATTTACCATATAATCTATGTGATAACCAATCAATATTATCTAAGTAAACATAGAGTAAGCATGAGCAACATAGATCTTTCATGTTAATCATGTTTTCAATTCATAATAACATGGATAGTGTATGAAATACTTCGTCTATCAAGAGTCTTGACTCTTGAGCACAAAGGGCCTTTTCTTGCCAACATGATTGACATATGCAAAACATGTGCAAGATCAAGTTCATAAACTTCCATTGGTTGCATTTTCTAGTTCCTATCAATTTCTTACTAACAAAATTGACATTTCCAAAATCTTCATGCAATCAAATTCGTCATTTTGGGTATTTGCGTTCGAAGTGGACTTGAAGATTTTTGACCCCATCCTTCATTCCCATTGAGAAGCAATGATTTCTTTAACATGCTAAATATGTATTTCTTTAGAACCAAACATATGATTTCTCCTTCATTGCATATTCAAGCTCCTTGTTATGTACATAAAGTAAGCATACATAAGTACATATATCAATACAAAAAAGGTGCATTTATTCACACAATTTCAACATAAATGAATTGATCTTGTGATGCATGTGATAAAGAGGGATCACAAATTGTGGCCCCATCCTCTTGGGGTTGTATTAAAGGTGATCGTATGGATTTGTACCAAGAAAGATGAGAGAGAGAGAGAGAGAGAGAGAGAGAGAGAGGAGGGCCTAATGTTTATGTGAGAACTTATTGAAATGGAAGAACCTTAGTTTTTTTTCCGACTATGAATGCTTGGTTTTGCGAGATGAATGGAGAGATACTCTTTTTACCTTCAAATGCACCTCACGAAAACCTTGCTATGTATTTCTTCTTGTCTAGAGTCTAGACCCCTTTTTGTTTTTCGTTGCACACATGAATGTAGTACAAAGAAAAGTTGTCCAAGAAAATTATATGTAGGAGAACAAATTATAAAGAAGTTATAATCCACATGTTCAAATACTCTAATTGATAATCTAAGCATTCAATTAGGCGGGTTACAATATAAAAAAGAAAGTCATTTGTAGAATAAATTATTACAATGACAAACACCCACATGTAAGAGTGATTGACATCATATCCTTTGAACTTAAAATTGTGAACTTCAAACCTTCAAGGCAATCATGTTGGAATTGGGATATGGAGACAACAAATAGAGAGAGAGAGAGAGAGATTTTATAGCATGACTAGTACTGAAAAAGGAATGTAAATGGGAAAAAGAGAGTTTAAGCTTCTCACATAAAGAAAGATTCGGCAAGTCCTCGAATTATTTTTTAACATTCAACCTCACACTTTTTAAGCCTATGCACTTTACCCAATATAACAACAAATTTGAGGTACGTAAAACATTGACGGAGTACAAACACTAACATTTTGTCCACTTGACTTCAACCATCATCATTGTTGAATCTTTCATTAAAAATATCTATATTCTAGAAGCATACAAAAGGCATGTAGGTATGCGGCCCCTAGAGAGAGAGAGAATGATGGGTTTATGCCTAGTAAGAGACCAAAACCAACCGACAAGATGAAAAATGTACATGTGTGTGTAACCTCCGAGTACTGAGAAGAAAAATGTAAGGAGATACATGGAGTGAGAGTTATGCATATGAAAGCTTAGAAAGGAGAGACCAAACAAGAAGGTAGGTGTTATCCAATAAAAAAAAGGGTTTTACTCAAAGTAAAATAAAGTTAGGATAAGAAAAAGATAAACAAAACAATGTATGTGAACATTTATGTGTTAGGGGTAGATAACCAACCAAGTCACTCAAGTTTCCATATTAAGTGCACCATTTGCGACCCAAACGAAAGGAAAATTCCCAAAACTATACTCTAAAAAAATTTATCCATGAAGAATAAAGTATGATGTCCATATTGTAGGTGTCTATGAAAATAAACACTCTCTTTTGTGAGTGTTAGTTTATTGGTTTATTGCGAAAAACGTAGATATTGACCTTAATTGTTTTGTATAGTTGAAACAATACAAAGAGAAACCCTGATGTCTTGTATGATATGTAGCCTTTGATAAAGGTTTATTTTATTTGTCACACACTCATCAAATTTAGAAGATAATGCCTATTAGCATGCTCTTGGTTCATTCGTATAAGGTTATTTGTAATATAAATTGCTCATGTGAAGATTTGTGTTTTGGCGTGAAATCCTTTATCTAAGAAGACAAAAAGATTTGAATTTAGAACTTTAATATCTTTACATACTAGTAAGAACATTATTTCTGCAACAAATACTCTTGGGCTTAATAAGGACATGAACAACAACATGCGACCTTTGGCAATAACCAATTCAAGCACATAAGTTAAATCACTCCTCCAATGGCAGTGGGAGTGCTGAATATTTCAATATGGCTTATTTGCACCCCTAAAGTTCTTTGATATAGAACCCCCTAGAGGTTTGGTACTAGAATTGCATTATGAGCACACAAACCCCTAACTTCAATAAACCCAACACATCTCTACATACACAACCCCAAGGCCTAATAACTCAACAAGGAGCCACTTGTCGGGTTTGATGCTATGATCGCATTGTCCCATATCGCCTTGTAGGAAAAGATAGTTAGGAACCTACTCTTGGTCATGCCCTTGGAGATAGGAATACAAGTAGGCAGTTTAAGTCGACGAATAGCACCGAAACTACAATGATAGTATCAAAGGAATTATGGTATAATAAGATAATGGAAACAAAAGAATTCATGAGCAAATAAGGCTCACAAAGGGTGCCCTTGATAAATTGTATAGTATTAGAGTGTAACGAAGATGAGGCATACCTCCATGAAAAACAAGAAACTAAGTTTTCAACCCATTTAGAAACTCACCCCAATGCTTGAGCTAATTGTTCATGCGTATTCTCTTGTATTGCAATGATACATTGTGTCAAATGCCTTACAAAAAAATATGTAGCCAAAGTTTTCGTTGTAATTGCCCTTAGTTTGAAGATATGACCTATAATAGTAGACCTTTTTTGAAATAAAACTTACCATTTGGATATTGTTCCTTCTTATTGAAACCATTCACTTAGGTCATGCTCCAATATTTATATGTGTATTTTTGGCTAAAGTGTGCCAAGAATAATGTCCTTGTAATTATCATGAACCTTTGGATCTCCAATTATATTTTAGTATTTTGGTATGATTAGATCTACTTGTTGGGACGTTATCACACTGTCCCATGTCGTTGACAAAGAGAATAACTATAGAACTTGAATGAGAAAAAAATCTACATGCCAAAGTTGTAGCCTAATTAGTTGTTTACTCGTAACTCTATGTTGGAGGACACAAGTTTTGATCTTTTATTTGTTACAACATTGACTTTAGAAAATTGATATGATTTATATATATGGTCTCTCTTGCATAAACATTTGTTTGCTTTTACTTCACTTAAAAATGATCCCTTCTCTTATAATATTTACTATCAATACTAATATTGTTCTCCCACAAGCTAGTATAGCCTTAATTGGATAAGTAATGTTCAAGCTAAATAATTTGGCGATTCAAATTGTATGTTGGATCTTAATTTTTCATGACACATCAAGAAGTATGCTTATAAGTTATAAAATTCCATCTTTCTCCATGCATCTCACTATCAATGTTAAAATAAAGTTATAAATAACCACCAAATTTTGTATGGATTATTAGACCGTGAGAACAACAAATGCACAAGAAGGGGCAATTGAATTTGGGAAATAGATATGTTGATCCAACTATGCTTGTGAAGCTTGAATGTCGTTGCATATGAACCTAAATTTGATGGGTGACTTGACAATGATGACAACGGAAGAGTTTCATGCAATAAGACATTATAAAGATGTATAATTTCATGAAGATGTTAGAAAAGTGACTCGAGAACATGGATTTAGATGGATCATGGGACATTCAATGAGGGTGTCAAAATCACATATAAAGTTAAGTTTGAATATGGAAACCCATGTTTAGATTATTGCATATTATTTTCTATTGTGTTTTGTAGCCAAGAGAAAATTCCATGGTTTAGTCACTAGTGTGCAATGAATTAGATGTTGTTTTCATCTCTATTTGAGCATTTGCCATTAGAAGAATGTGAGAATTTTATATCCATTTTAGTGGCAATTCTACTAAATTGAATAATACCATTGTCTTCAATTTTCTTAAATATTTTGATTTAAGGCATAGTTGGCGTACTTAAAAGAGGTCTTCTTTTTAAACTCAAGGTATCCACAACTTGAAATCACTCTCATTATGGCAAACCCCTTGCTTCAATATTTTGGACAATATCTCAAGATGCCGTAATGAAGGGTGTAATTAGGGATGATATTATTTGGAAGACAATTTAATCTATTCTCATGTGGATAATTTGGAAGGCACGCGATGTACATCAGGTTTTTACTACATCACTCATGATGTTTTTGTTTTAATTGCTGAATTCTGGTTGTTACTTATTCATGCATTACGTGGTCAATACGAAAGTTTTATAGGCAATGCAAATGTTGATTTCCGGAAGCAAATGCATTTTAAAAGGTTATGGGATTCAATGCTCATTTTTAGGGAAGATAGAGATCACATAATATGGATGTATATTGTTCCTGTCATTTTGGGAAACAATGCCTACTAACTTTATTTATGGATTTTGTTGCTACAGATTTCGGTGGTATAGGTTACATTGCATGCTCATTTGCAATTTGGGAGGAGTAGAACATAAAAATATTGGAGATATGGTGTACAAATATGTGTAGTTCTTGTATATACACATCAAATCCACTATGATGTGAGCACAATGGAGTTGGTTGGTATACTCCTTTATCCAACACAACTTTTGTATTTCTTATGATTTTATAATACCAAGGTGTATCTCTTTAGGGCAAAAATGAGGAAAAAAAGGGTGTAATTAGTTCCCATTATACAAGCAAACACCTTAGGATCCCAACCCACCACTTCTCATAGGTTGTTATGGGTTTCTCCCATGTCCTAAGATAACTAATTTCCCACTTAGCATACCCTAAAACTAGTATAATTGGTTGTATAATCAGACCTTAAGGTTATGCCAATAATAAATGGTTTCGAGAAGAAATACATGATGGACCTTTGATGCAAACCTTCCAATTTCCTTTAAGTTTGACAATGATCTTTGTGAGTGTAGTATAAAGAAATACTCTTTACCAAAGAATATGTCTAACTCTCATGCTGGTGATTCAATTGGCTCATGTTTATCCATCAAGGTTGTCCTGTTCAAGATCACACCACTCAAAATAACAGTAATAATTTAGTAGAAGCCTTCATCACTTGCTGATTTTGAGAGAGAATGCACATGTTATAAATGTGTCTCATGTTGCTTATTGTAATGGGTTGATCTAGGGTGATCAATGTCCAATAGTAAGTGATAAGTTGTTGGTCTTGACAAGAGATGATACGTGCTATAGTGTTCTCTCATTAGACATACCATTTGTGTATATGGTCTTTTTTGGGCGATGCCACTAAAAGGAATTACAATGGAAAAGAAAGTCTCAAGTTTGGCTTGGTAACTACGCAAAATTCTACTTTACAGTAGTAATGAAGCACATCATGACATTTAGGACAATGCAAACCATGTTTCATATATCCCTTGGATATGATTATTTGGCGATCATTTTCTATATCATATTCCTAGAATTGGTGGCATATCAATGATGGAAATATTGTTTATTTGATAACAAAACATTTGATGCACACCAACGATTGAAGATAGAGGTTTGTTAGTAGTAAAGGTATTAGGTATAAGGCACATTATCCTATGTACATAATATTAGCATTTAGTGTTGGATGCAAGATGACAATCTCATGTTCCATTCCAGGGAATGTATTTCTTTGGTAGAAAATGGTGAGGAGGTTGCCTTTGATGCCGATTTCAAAACATGACCACGTTCCACATGGGGACTGATTTTTTCTTTGTACAATGGTTGAGGAGGATACTAGCTGAACTGTGAAAGCCTTTTGCGTTATTATACAACAACTTTGGGCATTTGTTAATTGGGAAAAGTGCTGCCTCCTTTTGAATGGTTTTATGCTTATGGAGCTAGAGCTAGAGCTAGAGCTCGATAATATAAGGGTTATGTGTGACTGTTGGAGGAATGGGGGTCAATGGAGAAATTGGGTTCATGTTTGATGGTCAAAAACTTGTACGAAGGCCGAAAAAGAACTTGACTTTTTTAGTGGGTTCGCATTGTCGTTGGAGGGGCTGCTTTTATTCTTACAACATTTTTAGTGGGGTTTCAAAAAAAAGGAAACCTTGCGTGCCATAGGATCCTTCCTCACTACTAGACACTCTAAAGTAGGGATTGCCAATGCTTTAATTTTAGAAGGGACATCCCTAGAGGAGAAACAAGTGAGACTTTTGCCTTGTTTTGGGAGAATGCTAAATCTAATGGTGGGGGTAAGGGGTTGGTCCCATGGGATTCTTCAAAGGAAGCATATCGAATCCAATCAAGAGAGTCATCACCATCACCATCACCATCGTCATCACATACATACATGCATACATGCATACACACACACATACATGCATACTTAAGTTTTACATACATAAATACATACACACACACACACACATTCATACATACATACAAACATACATACATAGACATACATACATAGACATACATACATACATACATACATACATGCATACATACATAGACATACATACATACATACATAGACATACATAGACATACATACATACATACATACATGCATACATACATAGACATACATACATACATACATAGACATACATACATACATACATACATACATACATACATACATACATGCATACATAGACATACATACATACATACATACATATGTATGTATGTATGTATGTATGCATGCATACATAGACATACATACATACATACATACATACATACATACATACATACATACCTACATACATACCTACATACATACCTACATACATACCTACATACATGCAAACATAGACATACATACATACATAGTCATACATGGTAAGGGTCTCTCCATTCTCCTGGAGTCCATTGAGCCTCTCTCTCTCTCTCTCTCTCTGTCTGTCTGTTTTCGATGATATCCTCTGTCTCTCTCTCATGCTCTCTGAGTGTAGTTCCTCTGTCGAACAGAACAGAGTATCTCTTGCTCTGTTTCTCTCTAGACTATCTCTGACTCTGTCTCCTCCTCCCCCCCCCCCCCCTTCCTCCTCTCACCATATCCATCATCATCCTCCCTTTGACCCCTTACTTTCTTTTGCTTGCTTGATGGCTCTGTCAATCATTCTTAATCACGCAGTGTAATCACTAACCTGCCAGATTCCATATGCTTCCCTAAGAAATGAAGCGGAAACATTTTTCTTCTTGTGTTTCCTAATACTGCCTCGATCTGCTTTTTTCTAGGTATCTCTCTCTCTCTCTCTGGGGTTTCTTTGTCAAGATCAGGGCCAAGGGGATTTTGTGTGATTCCATAGATTTTATTGAGGATTGAAGGAGATCAATTTCGCTTTTCGCTTTTTGTAGCAGTGGGTCTACCTGATGTTTTAGGATTCTCTCACACATCCGCCTCTCCCAAGAATCAGATTCTTATGTGGAAATTCTGTACGATTACATGGATTTTACTGAGAAGAAGAGCAACTTTGTTGTTTTCTTGTGTGTTCTAGTTGCGAGGTGATCTTCTGTACTACGGTTTTCTTTCTCTTTTCCAAGAAGCAGGGGATTCTTCTTCGGGTTACTTCCTCTCTGTCAAGTATCAGCAGATTCTGCTTGACTTAAATTCTTTCTCAAGAATCATAAGATTCTGCTAAGGTATCGTCTGTAATCTCTCTGGACGAACTATGCTTTCCTAGGGTTTGACCTCTCCAGAAGCAGATCATCTTTTGTTAAGGTTACATCTCGGAAGCAGGGGAATTCTGCTAAGATTTTCTCTCTCAAGGAGAAGATTTTTTTTTTTTCTGAAAAAGAATAGCAAAAGGGTTTTCATTTGATTCATGCAAGCGTCTTATGCTCATATGAATTAGAGTTCATTGTAGGGTCTCTTTTTCTCACCATCTCTCTCTGTCCCTCTTTATATACCTGTCTGTGTTATCTTAGGTTAAGTACATAGAGATGTCATGATTATGGGAGCAAACATGAAGTGTGATAAGAGATCACTGGCTTTACTTTCTAGCAAACGAACAAAATCATACACACAAACAAAAGCATATGAAGCTTTTGCTTTGCCCTCCTATGAAAGCATGGCTATACCAGAGGCTAAGACTGAAGACCTTCATGCTTTCCCTTCTATGCCTAAATCAAGCAACGTATTCACACCTGGCCGTCATCTTGGGCATGATGTGGCAGATGTGAAGAAGACTGCAGTCTTAGGCAAATCAAGTAATATGTTCACAACAACTGTAAATAATCTCGGGTATGATGTGGTGCCACAATTGAAAGGTACCATAGTTGAGCACGACTCTGTGCTTAAAGGTGTACCTGATGTCTCTTCTATGACTGACAGCACGATAGTGCCCGAATCAAGCAACAGGTACAGACTTGTAGATAATCTTGGGCATGACATGTCACAAGCAAAGAAGACCACGGTGGCACCTGGATCAAGTGATATGTCCATGCATGGATGCGATTTTGGGCATGATTTGGCAGAATTGAAGCAGAATATGATTCTCCCCAAATCAGGTGATTTGTCTACACCTGGATACCATTGTGGGCAAGATATGGCACAATCTAATCAAACAATGGTGCTGCCCATATCAAGCAATTTGTCCACTCCTGTACATCTTTTTGGGCAAGATGTTGGGCAATTGAAGCCAACCATGGTAGTGACTAAATCAAGTGATATGTCCATACATGAACATCACATTGACTATGACGTGGCTCATCGGAAGTTGCCACCCAAATCAAGTGAGATGTTCACATCTGGACATTATGTTGGGCATGATGTTGTACATAGGGAGATATTTACACCCGGACATGCAGAATCAAAGCTGACATTGTTAACATCTACATCAAGCCATGTGTCTACACCCGGAAATATTTTTGGACATGATATGGCACAGTTGAAGCAGACCATGATGGAGCACGAGTCTACATTTAAAGAACAGGTGAGTTCTATTTTTCCTTACATTTCTTTTTGTTTCCAAATCCTCATTTTTCAATGCAAATATTTTTTTCTTTTGTTTGTGCAGCTTCATGAGCTCCATCGTCTCTATCAAGTTCAAAGGTCCTTAATGGTGGATTGGGCTGTCCATCATCATCATCATCATCCAGTTTCGAGTAGCTCATTGTCATATAATGATCCTGGTATCCCTAGAGAAAATACCCTTCTTGATGCTAATCTTGGTTACAAGGCCGATACTATGCATACAATGCTGCCTTCATTTTTGGGCTGGGTTGATATAAACAAGCCATTGAAAGAAGAAAACTACACCAAATTTCCCACTGATACCACAATGAGGCGAACTGTAGTTGATTTGGAGTGCCCTGCTGAAGAGTGTGAAGAGGACATTGAGGAGCAGAAGTCGTTTAGGTCGGTTTCAGGCACTGTGAGAGTGGACACTACAGTCAATGAGAGCATCACGGACAACACAAATTGCTGGATGCAAGAGCATTATAGACAAGTTAACTTCCTTTTCCCCCAAGCAGGATCCATGAATAATTCTTTCCAGGAGTCTTCCTTTGTTTCACGGGAAACATCATCTCCACATATTCCTTCTGATTTTATCTCTACTTCTTTGAATAGATCCCTAACGGGTGTAAAGAGAACTTTTGAAGAGGAACCAATCACACATCTTTTAGGCCAAGAATCTAGCAGGGATACTCAAGGAACCTCAAAATTACCACATTGGCTCCTTAAGGTGATTGTTTTGCTCTTATCCATGTTTCCCACACATTGTTTGCGTCTGCATCAAATTTGTAGAGACATTTGTCTAGACTGATGTGTCCTGGTGTATGAAGTGTCTTTGCTAGTGTGGAAGGCCTGAATTAAGATCTTGCAATCACACATAATAAGTGATTGAACCTCCAGTGTATGCATGCACTCTAGTTTAGTTAATGCCACACATGATAGATGTGATAACCAAAGGGGAAGAGAGCACATATAAGGGCATTTGGCCCGTTATATACCATGAAACCTGATGTCTATTTGCACATTATAGGCCAGAAATAGCAAGCATGTATGTGTCAACACATTCATGACTACTTAAGGTTACGTGTCTGTTTATAATAGGATAATGACTTCTCACATCATCCTGTTCTCCATGCTTCTACAGGTACCTTTAGAGGTAGAACACGCAGATCAATCTCACCCAATTTCTCCTTTACAATGTGTGAACACACACAATACAACATTTGGAGGATGTGCTACTAAGTACTCTTGTCTGAACCCGATGGAATCAGATAAATTCTTAAGAAAGCCTACATGGTTGCTACCAAAGGTTTACTCATCATCACTGTCATCAACAACGCAGCAAACTTTGAAGCCTGATAACATTTTTCAACTTCCACCACAGGCCTCATCTGTTAATCTTCAGTCTCAGTCTCCCCCAAAGGGAGAGACTGTCTCTATTGTATCGAATGTAAAATCAATTCACAAGATTGATTTAATTGATGATATGAACACAACCAAATTCAGTTTTGACTTAAATGTTCCGAGCAATGGACTTCCAGAAGAGGAAAGTGTAGTAAGTATACCTATTGAAAACTCTGGATGGCATGCTAGATATGGTACCAACACTTCTTATCAAGATGGGCAAGAAAGAAGCTCTACTGTGGATGGTGATACCTTTTTAGATTGTTCTGGAAAAGCACAAAATGTCGAATTTCTCGACTCTGGGAGCGATGACGGGAGTGGCCATTGTGGAGGTGTAAAAAGCTCGGATGTTTCGGGATTGACAAGTATTGATAGCCATGTAATGATTGCTCCAATATCTATAAGTGGGGAACAGAGTGGTGGAGAGTCAAGCCCAAATGTGAAACCGGACAATATTGTCGGAATGCTTTGTGAAGATGCATGTAAAATGGCAAAAAACAATGGTTCCGAATCTCTAAGGCTCAGGTGCTCCTCTCCGGTTGCTTTTTCATTTGACTTAAATGAGGAATCTGTAGTTGTGAATGTGAATGATGTTGGCATGCTTTCAAATGGGCATGACGTTACTGAAGCTGCCCAGCTCTTGCTATGGTTAGGATCAGATATTCAGTCGTCAGCTGTTACCAAAGATTCCAATACGCTTGGTGACCAGGAAAGATCTTTAAAATGGCTAGCTGACATCATTCCTCAAGAGGAAGACTATATCATTCCTCAAGAGGAAGACCATATCATTCCTCGAAAGGACTTTTTTTCCAATCCTCAAGAGGAAAACTATGGTCTTGATGAACAAGGAGGCAGAATGCTAGATCCATTTGAGTCAGCGGTCTTAATGCTAAAGCCACTGAACTTCAATGACATGCCATCAGATTTAAGCATTCATCAAGCCAAGAGATGCAACAATCTTGTAGAGGAAGAACCAAATCCAATTCCGAATATTCGACGGAGATCTGCGAGGCGAGGGAAAGCAAATAAGGATTTCCAAAGAGATGTGCTTCTTAGCGCGTCGTGCCTCTCACGCCAAGAGGTTATTGAGGATCTTCAAATCATTGAGGGGCTTGTTAAATCAACTAGAGATAGTATAAATAGAGGCGATGACTTGCTCAAAGAAGAGGGATGGGAATCCGAACCGATAAAGAACATTGACAAGCCACAAGGCATCAAATCCTGTAAGGGTGTTAAACAAGACCCAAATGCACTCTTGAGGGCACACTGTTCTTGGGGTGATTCGACCCGACGAAAGCGCATGAGACGTCAACGGAGTCGATGGTCTTGCATACCTCCTGGTGTTTTCTAGATGCTTTATTCAATCGATAGTCTTGCCTTGCCGCATGTGGTTTTGTGCTTGACCCTATTTTCTTAGATTGAAGAAAGTTTAAGCATGTGATTTTTGTCTTTATATTGTACATATATTATGAAGCACCAACATTTGTTGATCGAAAACAGTTCCTTTGTTATAAATATATGCTTGAAGATGATACATTCATCTCGTAAAGAGCACTTCTTTATATGTATGTTTGATGATGATACATTTGATAACGCCAACATTGGTTAAATGGAAATAACCCCATTTGGTGCTTGTAATGATCAATTATTGTGACTGATAATCTTTGATATGTGTCATGGACAATATGATGATGAAAGAAGTGAGACTATGGATTTCCAAATTCTATATTATGTCAGGTTGTATACTTTTATGTATGTCCATACAATGAGTTTGTGTGATGGAGTACTAAAGAATGTCAGTGAGGATGTAAGATAATTGGTTGCATGAATCAATGCAACATTTAACAAGCACATCCCTTCTTGTCTTTATAGACCAAGATTCATGTTCTTAATGCTGGGATGTACATTTCTTACACATTCTTTAAAAAGAAAATCTAGCTTTGGATATGCATAACCGGCAGATCTACGAAATAAAACAAAAAATAGAGAGGAAAGTGTCTTAACCACTATAAACATGTCCATATTCAGCGTTGATGAATTAAAAAATTGTACAAAAGAAAAGGACTCCAAATCTGCCTTTCTGTGGTATAGTTGAGCCTTTCTACACCTATAAATGTGCATGCGCACACATGGACAAGCATATGTTTGTACTGTGTACATATGTATATATATATACATACATACATAAACATTGATGGATCATAGACATATGCGGAGGCATAAACATATGTCGATAGATACATACATACGACAAACTCCTATATTTTATTTTAAAGACATATCACACATATACCAATGGGTTTTACATATGTAAATAAATACAAACATGGAAACGGTTTTCTATGTATATACATATATCTATGTCTGAGTTTGTGGATGGATATTAGATCTCTCGATTAACACACTTATGTTACATGTATATGCATGCCTATGTCTATCATTGTGTCTATGTCCATCCATCTCTCTCTCTCTCTCTCTCTCTCTCTCTCTCTATATATATATATATATATATATATACATATATAATGAATGTTTATGTCTATCTATATGTGTACGTATATAAGAGGGGCAATTTTTTTACGAAACTCTACCTTTTGAATAGCTATGTAGCATGTTTGGGAAACTACAAGGTGTGTACATTTTCAATGGTCACATAAGAATAGGTTCACGTACCTCTAGAGATATTGTAGCTTTAGAGCATGCTCTATGTATCATGATGTTCCACCAATGAACTCATGTTATTTGCAAGGCAGACAACATGTGACATGCTTGCCACTTAATACACACACACACACACACACACACACACACACACTAGATCTTAATTATACATATGAACATTTTGAATAGGGCTCAAATTGAAGCCACACAACTAGGTCTAGATGTTGTCCTTCTAATGGTACCGATTGTTATTGACTTCGAAGTAAATTAATAGCCCCATAGTTGCACCAGAATGCAATTGCCAATATGTGAACTCTTTTATTTGGCTATATAGTTTAAAGTTGCTACAATGTTAAGTCATTTTTTGTTCCGCTAGGAAGGTGCAACGTGCAACATGTCAAGGTCATGGTTGATTGGCTTTGTTTACCTTGAATATCTTTGTATTTGCTATTGCGGTGGGGCAACTTGTCCCTTTGTTTACCTTGAATATCTTTGTATTTGCTATTGCTATGGGGCAACTTGTCCCTCATATAAACCTCTTCCACGAGCATGTGTTGGGAATCTGTGTGTCATAAGCAAGATTGACAAGAGCTTTGACATGGTTCATGTAGGGGGGAGTCTCTTGTTTAAGAAGAGGTCAGATGAATTCGTAGGATTATGTCTTCGTAAAACCAAAAACCATTTGGAAGTGTATTGTTAGTGTGATTTAATAATGTGTTAGATGAATAAAAATAAATATTGTTTTTGATATTTAATACTTGATGTTTATTGATCAAGAAGATGGACATAGAAAGTACGTCGTGCAACAATTACAAAGAGAGAGTCCGGGAAAGGTGGGTAAACAAAGGCAAAGCACACAAAGTCTCTTAAATTTACATTTCTTTTTTTAGTTTCTAAGACATGGAAATTTAGTTTGGACTATTAATTAATAAATGTAAAGATGAGTACTATGGAAATCTAGATTCTAAACCCTACAAGCACATATATGTATATGTATCATTGTATGTATATATACACCATGAGAGTCCCCTTCCCGTTGCATGAAAATAATGATATGATTATATATGAAATTGAAATCAAGTGCATCGTATTTTATTATAGACCAATACCAATTATTGGCCTTCTTTGTTTGTGATTTCTCGTCAAGTGTATGCATCTTGGATATATCAATAAAAAACTAAACGTGTCTTCATTCTCCTTGTGTATTTCTTGCAGCTTCTTGGTAAATTCAATAGAAAGGATGAAATCTAGGCCCCCACCAACAATAGGATTCGAAAGCCATCCACCCATCCAAGGCCTTTGAAAATGTCACATGAGGTGTAAAATTATTTTGAAAGAGACGCCTCATATGACTTGAATAGAAAACTTTTACTCGTCAACATGGATTGGGGGGGAATAAATCTCTCATCCTTAGACAATTAAGTTTGTAAGGTGCATATCCAAAACATAACATAACATATGCCATAATTGATGTGCAATGTAGGTTCCTAAGTAGTAGAGGCTAATGAGGATGATTCTCATGATTTAGAAATAAAAACATCATAAATATATGTATATATCTACACAATGTTTTATTTGTTCATGACTCCCAAATCCTCAATATTAGTGCCGCACAAGTAGATTAAATTCTTATTTCTATTTAAGAATTGAAATTTGTCATCTATAGGTAGGCAATCAAAATAGTTCGCATCAATTGATTCATTGTAATGTGCAACTTTTGTATTGTTTTTTGTTGATGTACATGAAGACCTTAACACATTGACCATTAGATTTCAAGCGACAAGTTCAAATATTATTGTCAATGAAGAATATCTAAAATCAATTATTGAAACATCAATTTCCCATACCTTAGCAATGGAGGTATAGAATAGAATGAGTATGGATTCATGACTTTTGTTGATGTGGAAACCATTGCAAGTTCCAACCATCACTTTTGGTTCATATGTGTAAACATGATAAATTGAATATCCATGAAATGTATAACTTTGAAAATGCCCACATGATCGAATTATGTCAAAATCATGCATACCAATTTTGATTACTCCATTATATGATCGGTTGTTGCCTAGCTCTTTTCTCCAAAGTACTATATAAGACATAGTGGTTACAAGTGTCGTGCAATCATTTTATGAAGGATTTATGTTCATTAATTAATCAAGAAGAATGTTAAGATGAAACACAATATTTTATTTATGAGAACGACAAATTATTCTGGAGCTAAAAACATGCATCACGAGTCTTGGAAAGAAAGTATTAATCATGATGAATAGGAGGATCTTTTCCATGAATAATGAAATTGTATAGGATGGTCTTTGTTTTGCCACTACCATAAGTTGCATGTGAAAGAGGATTTTCTAAGATGAATGCAATCAAAACTAACTGTCTTAAGATGAATGTCTTAGGTTCAAGATCCAACTTTCCCCTCGGGTCTCTTCTATTATTGGACAACCTTACCAATGCCTTGATACCTGTTAGGCCAATTCTTAATTTTCCCTTTGGGTCTGCATTGGACAATCTTATCAATGACTTAATACCTAGCTCCATTGGACAACCTTACCTCCCTTTGGGTCTCCAATGGACAACCTTATACTAATGCCTAGATACCTAGCTCCATTGGACAACCTCGGGTTTCCATTGGACAAACCTTACCAATGCCTCTGATACCCCACCAATTGTCAATGGAAACCTTTTACTTTTTCAAGGTTTGTCAGATCGGATTGAAAGTTTTGTAAAGGTCTTGGTCTTGCAGCATTTGCATTTGAATGGAATTACATAGAAGTTTTATTATAAAGGTATTGCAGCATTTGAATTTGAATGGAAGATTTCCCCTCGAGAATATTTCTTTCTCTGAAAAATTCGAGGATATATATCCACAGAACAGATAGCAACGCAACAGATCAGCGAAGAGAGCAAGAGAGGAGAAACTAGACAGAGGGATGGGTAGCCAAGACCTATCTGGAAATGGCGGCGGGCAGCTAGAGATAAGAGTGCGAGTGCTGAAGGAAGAGATGGTGTGTCCAGCTACAAGGAAGAAGAAGAAGAAGAAGAACAGGAGCGGCTGCAGCTTCGGCGGAGAAGGCGAAGGCGAAGAAGAAATGTTCTTGTCGGCTATGGACATCATGTGCCGCGAGATGCCATTCAACCGCCGGCTCCTCTTCTATGAGCATAGTTTGCCGCCAGGTCCTGGTCCCTGCCACGAATACGTAGTGGCTAAGCTGAAGCACTCGCTTGGCTTGGCCCTCGATGCCTTCTATCCTCTCGCAGGACGTATCATCTGTGCTGATGGGCCGATGATGATGGATCATGGACGCATGCGCCTGGCATGTAATGACTTGGGAGCTTCTTTCATCGAGGCAACTGTGGAGGGCGGCATCACGATTGCGGACCTTTGGTGCAATGGCGCCTTCTCCTGGGCCCAACCAAATTTCTTCAACCAACTAGTTCCGTGGGTCGAGCCCGCGGATTACGCTTTGGTGCCCCCATTGTTAGTCCAGGTGTGATCACTGCCCACACCCTTATGTTTTTAAATGTCTCTCTTTTACACACATTTTGTTTCCCTGCTACAAAACACCACCACAAATCTTGTTATTTTGGTTTTTATACTAACCCTTTTGCTTGGGCACAAAATCTCACTCTTATGCACTTGCTTTACTAGATGCCATTGCTGAATGTAGGGATTATTTTGTTACAAAACCAAGTGAATTTATGTTACCATGAAGGAATTAGAAAATATGGCAAGCATGTGTTATGGGATTTCATTATAACACCCCATTTCATTCATGACCTCATCCTATTCTGCAATGGACAACCTTTACCAACTGAGCTATAATTGACGGGTATTTCTCTCATCATATTACTTTGCCCCATAGGCCATATTAGTAGCCTCTCAAGGGCAATAAAACATAATTATTCCTTGATCACAATACTAGGAGAGTTGGTTGATCTCTATTAAAGAGATACTAAAGCAATGTTCTCATGGTAAGGGGTAAACTTGTGCATAATTTGGTAAAGCATCATGTGAAGATATATCTGTGAGAGTTTGGAGTCTAAACTTCACTGCAAATTATTGCATGCACTTTCACAAGATATTGCATGCAATCATGGTTACCGTAGTGTATTTGTGAAACTTATCCTTTTTAAAATCAGTGTTTTTGGGTTCAAGTCTCCATCAATTGGAAATATGTTCATAAATTTTAGTTTGAGATCATGCACACTTAAAATTTTGATCCTCAACTATGGTTTTACACTTTGAGATTAACATTTGTTTTCCGGAGTACAAAGAGTGATATTTACAAGGCAATGGTAATATGCATGTGTGTCCGTGCGTGCATGTGTGTGTATACAGAGAATCAGAGATCCTTTATCAATTCTAAATTTCTATGAATTTGGAGAAATTAGGTTTCGAGGTTTGATTGTGGTGGCATTGCACTTGGGATTGCACATAGCCACATCATTTGTGATGGAAACTCCTTGTGGCACTTCATGAATTCTTGGGCAGAGTGTGCAAGAGGTGAACCCATTTCAATGCCTCCCGTGCATACACGTTCTTTACTGAAAATCGAGAACCCATCTCCAAGTAAAGCCATGTTAATCCTCGGGCATGTGGAGGATGAAGAGAAAAATGTCATTAAAGGGAATCATAAGAAAATTAACACATTCCGGTTTGAAAAGGCCACGATTGAATGGTTGAAAATGAAGGTACGTGGAGAGAACACAACCTATGAGACGATTTGTGCCCACATATGGAAGCATGTTACGAAAGCAAGGGAGCACTTGAGAGACAAGAAAGTGGCCTTCATTTCTGTCGTTAACATGAGAGAAAGAGTGGAACCACCCATAGGAAATGCCTACTTCGGCAATGCATTGATGTGGACAACCGCAGTCGCTACAGTAGGGGAACTGGAGAATGAGGACCTCACCACGACAGCCCAACGCATACATAGATCTATACTCGCTTGTAATACCGACGCGTTTTTTAGTTTGCTCCATTGGTTGGAGGTCTACGATCGAGATGTCATCTTTAAAACATGCGCACTAAATGGTGCACGCCTCCGGGCATCCAGCTCTCCGAACTTCCCTGTTTTCAAAATTGACTTCGGTTGGGGCAAGCCTTGTGTAGTACGGTGCCCAAGTGCGGACGATGCGGGAAAAGTCATATTCTTTCCTGGTAGTGATGTTCATGGGAACATCATCGATGCAGTCTTGGCTCTACAGCCAGACATCATGAATCGACTAGAAATCGATCAAGCTTTTATGAATCCTCAGAGAATCTTTAGTCCATTAACCATACGATGATTATTACCTTGGTGAAAAGTTTTTGAGCGTGGAAATAATATGGATAGGCAACATAAAGGTCAATGATGATTGACAACCTTTTTGTAATCATCCCTGTTTTTAGATGATGCATTGTGATCTCATTTCCATAGATCTATTTGGTCCAGGAAATATACTTTTAATACCACCCGCACATCACTTTCTATGCCGAGTATAATAAACACAGAATATGGGACCCTATATAAGTGAATTTGTCTTTCCATTGCTTTAGTTTTTATCTACCTAAAACTTGTATCCCTAAGTTGCTTAAAAGTTTCACCATCCACTTAATAGGCCGCTTTGATTTGTAGTGCCTTTGTAAATGCATCAAGGATTTTAGATTAAACAACCAAAGCATTGACAAACATAATTAGTTACTAAGTACAATGGACAATTATTGGTGGGTATGCCTAATATGCTTTTCTAAAGGAAAATACAATTAAGATAGAGTAAAATGCAAGGCATAGGCATGCTTGTAAGAAAACTATTTCTGAACCCTCTCCATAATTCGGTTCTTTGATGCCTTTTAAGAATTGTTATAAAGGCCCACCAATAAGGGCTAGATGGGCCCTTACCATTGTGCACTAATCTCTACTATGGAATTGCTATGGTTTAGTAATAAAAAGATTTACTTTCTCCAAGATAACAAACTCTATTTCAATGGTGGTGTATGCAATTTTCTAGCTTGTTAGAATGAGTTCCTTCCTTCGGTAATGAAAGATGTGCAAATTTTCATGGAACTTGTAAGTTGTGTTTTCCATTTCTAAATAAGAGAGCACACCAACTGTTCCATATGCTCATAGAAAGCTGCATTTGCAGGCAATTGCATAACTTAGAATAAATAAATCATAATTGTGACCACATCACATCACCATGATTGTTACTGTTGCTCTCCTTAGAGATGTGTGTAATTTCTATATATAAGTTGCCTGAATACACAATAATGCTATTAAAAAACAAACCATTAGGCAACATTTAAACAAATTGCATCATGAAATGCTTTGAAACCTACTAAACAGCTGTTAAGATTTATTTTTCCACTCCACTTTCCTTGTGTACACAAGGAGCACTGTATGATAAGATAATTATTAAACACTATTTGATAGCCTTAATTCTTTATAAATTGACAAATTCCATAGTTGGCAAATGTTAAGGTACTGTGTGCACCTTCATTTCTTCTCATAAACCAAAATGTTTTTAATAAAGGTACTCTAACGTCACATTAAAAGGTCAGTCAATGACCTTGGCTTATATAAATGAATGGTAAAAGGTCAAATTTCTCAAATTTTATAGATAGTCAAAAGAATCCAAGCCTACATAACCAACCGATGACAAATGCAATGCTAAATCGCCTTTCCTTACTCTCGTCTATCTTAAGCTTTCTTCGAAAGTATTACAACCAACACATCTCTTGGTCCACTCTTAGCATCAGTCTTCCATATCCTGAATTTCCTCATCTCACAATAAATGCCTTTGATTACATGGCTGAAATAATGGATACAAATGTCCATGCTCATCGTCAAGGATATGAGAAAAAAGCATTTTTGTTAGTCAGGTTCATTGATGTTGCAAGGAGAAATAATTTTGTTGCTACTGCCAAGCCTCCACATGATATTTCCCTGATCTCTCCAACTGTTTCAACCATCTCTTTGCATTCTCTTTAGATAAATGTCCTTCTTTAACAATCACACCCTCTAAAGCATCCCCTACATCCACCGGCATTTCATGAGCTGAACCAGCAATATAAACCGAACACCCCGATTGCAACATTCTCCATACATTCTGCGATTGCTCTTCAATTTTATGCTGAACATACACCTTACGTGGCTGATCCCTAGAGAACGCTACAAAAAAACCACCACCCACTCCATGGGAAAGTAACTTAAAGTCTTCTGTTTGTGCAAGCCAAAATTCCTTATAAAGGAAGTCTTGTTCCTCATGCCGACAACCGAAAAAAAACATTATTGGGGCGACAATTTTCTCAGATGATACAGAGAGGGCAATACGTTCTTCAATGAAAGCGCGAAAAGGTGCGCACCCTGTTCCTGGTCCGACGAGGAGTAAAGGTACAGAAGGATGTGGTAGCCTTATGCTCCCTTGCTTAATCCACACTGGAACAGATACTTTCCCTGCAATGCAATAGAAATTCAATGAGATTTTCGTCTTGCCAAAATAATTACCCTACTCATGCTCTCTTCCTATGTATATCATGTCAAAGTCCACATACTAAAAAGGTATGCATTCAAAAAATCAATAAATGCACATTGAATTATTTTTGTATTGCATGATTGCACTGCATATGTTGTAGAATGATATTTTTCACCCAAAAGGACCACCCAACACCATATGATTTAGCATATACTTCATAATAAGAAAGGTAAAAACGATCACTAAAAGTAAAAGGCATTTTAATTGTAGTCTCTCCACAAGCAAAAGAATATTCACAAGCTTTTTCCCATCCTTTTTTTGCCTTTTTGCTAATATTCATCTTATTATCCATGAATCAATACTAGAAATAAAACTTCATTTAATATTTGTCCCTACACAACAAGACATTTTTTACGATTCTATATCATTAATGGCAACAAATGCAAACATTAATTTCCTTTATACATGCGATGATAAAAACTAAAAGCTGAATTTCCTTTTCCTGTGGGCTACCTTTTTGAGGATCCAATTGGGACAGCCATGTTGAGCATAATCCAGACCGTAACCTTTTCAAAGGTGTTCTCCATTTCTGCACCGCAACAGTGATATGTGCTTGGTTCGGGTGAACAAGCAATGAGGATGAGATCGAGAACAGTCTTGGCTTCAGTCTTGGAACTACTTGTAATAGCCATTCAAAGGGCAGTTGCACAGATGGAAAATCTTGCAAAACCTGTTTTGTAGTAACATGATTTTAAGAAGACAGCTCAGGAAAATGAAAAAGACATAGAAACTTTGTATTGATAAAAAATTTACTAGAACATATATTTTCCTCCAAAACATCTAATAGACAAATACAAGATCATAAACAGGCTGCAAGGTAACTCTGAAGAAGTTTTCAAACAGATAATATATAGCCCTGTTCTCTTAAAAGAAAACAGAAAACTTGACAATCCATTGAGTCTTAACCTTGGCTTTTGAGAAAATGAAAATTTATGAGACCATAAAATCATGTGTTATTCCTATCACTAGAGACGTCCAAACTTGTTATTATATCCCTCGCACGCAAGGAAAAGTAAAATCTATACACCTCTAATACAGTGCGGCGCTCTCGTTGGTTGTATTCATAGAGATCATCACGTCCTTCTGGTCTGCCAAAATACTCAAGCTTCTCTTTCTCATGCTCAGAAGTTGCAAAGTGGCTAATAACCTGAGAAACATCAACAGACAAACTTAGAAAATGTGCATTCCAATGTTAGATACATAGTTTGTATTGACAGGGACATTATGGAAACATTTTTTCTATCATAAAGAGAAGATTTTGTGATACCTTTCTGATTTTCAGGCAAAATATCTATAAAATACAAACCATGAAGCATAACAGTGGATCGAGTGAGACATGTTTTTGCTATATTATATAGTGTTGCTTAAAACATGTACCTTTTGGAAATCTAATTAGATGTACGAAGGTTAAGAAAGAAACAATATTCTAATATTGAGCAAAGTTTTATTTCATAAAGCAACTTCTTGTAGCGTTTCTAGTTTCAACGTTAACATATATTAACAAAATTACCTCAAAGAAATACCGTCTTGGTGATGCAGAAGCAATGTCCATGATGTACTGAACAATAGTCTTAATGGTAACAGGCTTAGAGATGCCTCTAGCAGCCTTTTTGGAATCATTCCGCAATTTCACTGCATTTATCTGATCAATTCATCAACCAAATATATTTCAGTCTGTAACAAACCATCTTTGTATCAATTACCAAAAATAATTGACATTGATGACCATGGAATCTGATCACTAGCTTCTAAGAGACAATAGGCTTAAGAAACCCCTGATGTTGTTTTTGTAGTCAACATTTGTAATGCTATGCTAACATTATTGTTCTTCAGTGTTCACAGCAAAATCATGGCATATTAGAACTCAAGAAAATGTCACTAACTTTCAACTTTCTTGACAATTTAGAACGTCTGATTTGTATTGTGTCTTTTTGCCAAATAAGTTACATGTCTAAATCTTTTTGTCTTTCTAGGTCCTAAGACTAGGAGAATTATTCTGCATGTGAGTTCTCAAAAGGATGGCTAATTTCCTTTTTTCAGTGAATCACCTGATCATAAATAAAGACAAACAAACATGACAAATGCATGTATTAATCGCCAACAGAAAATAGTAGTTCATAGTGATACCAAAATTGGGAGATCAGGATCAAGATTAGATCGACTAAGAAAGGCATCGACATCCTCCTCTCTTTGAGATGGCATGACAGCCAAGACGTCACCTGGCTTATATATCAGCCCCTGTAACAAATGAAAAATTATGTCCAAATCAGCACAACTGACAACATTTACACACGGAAACAAGGAGAAAAATATAACCCACAGATTTGCCAAGGTCAAATTCAATATGCCGAACATCTCTCTCATCTGGCTTATTTGTAAGCTTCTTATTGCATATCTGCACAGAAAAATCATCTGCTTTCCATTGACATTTGATAAAAAAGAAGAAGCAGAAACCATAATATCATTTTATTATATGGTTTATGTAATCTTTGACCAATCCATCTCAAATAATGCCTTTGTGCCATTTTTCTCATAAGTTCCCTCAACCTTCAATATCTTAATAATAATGCCTGATCTTTAATTTTTTACCTATATTATTGAAGGAGAAATAAAGAATGCAGACCCCTGAGTGGTCCTGTCAAATTGCTACCATAAAGCAGGTGTAATTTTATTAGTTAAAAGCCTTAAAGGGTAGAAGTTGATTAACATACCACGCGAGCTAAATATGGATTTCTTGGACCAAAGGGCAAAGAATCGCTAGATTCTTCAGCCTCAAGAATTCCATCTGCATTATCTACCATAGACAATGCTTTCAGTCGACCATCGTATCCTCCATATTTATCTGTATCCAAACTAGATTACATGTCCTTCTGTTAATAGAATCAAGAATTCATTTTAAAGGAAAATTCATCATTACCTGCGGAGTTGAGAGATTGTTTATCACAGTAGGTTATATGATATTTTGGATTATCAAGCTTTAAACTATCATACACAGATGGGCCTAATGGTAAACCAAGGATGTTTCCCAGAGCTTTCCAGAAATGTGCTAACCAAGGGTCAAGGGCTGCTTCATACCTGCAACAAACAAGTAACATTCAGCCAAGAAAAGTGTATCACTACTGGAGAAAGATAAAATCAAATTTCCAACAAATATCATGTATCAAGGCATTACATGCATAGCATACACAAAACTGCTAGTTTCAAAACCATACACAACACATATTTAATAAGGCAATGTGAATACAATATAAATATTAATACATTGCAACCATTACTATGTACAACTGTATGATATGTACATATCTAACAAGATGGTTATAAAAACCTAACTTCAGACTTGTGGTCACTCTAGCTTGGGGATGGCAAAGTACCTCGAGTAATGCTTCTAGTTGGCTTTTGGTTGGTTTTGGCTGCATCTGCTGGTTTGTCTTGGGCTGTTCAAACAACAATGATAACATTTCCTTTTGAGTTTATGGAGGCAAACATCTCTTTCTTCACAGTACAAGGAACAATCACTGCAATCTCTCTTGGTTGCTCCTACATATACATCATAGAAACATGTCCATATGTATACACGTGTGAGGGCTTATATATGTGAGTGTAGGTAAACATACACACAGAATGTACCTTATATAATTGCCTACACACTTTCCAGTTCTGTCTCCCTAACCCTCCTATTGCTATCAAGAGCTCAGTGTTTTGTAGCATTGATTAACTCAAGTGATTAGCAGATTCACTAGGAAAGATCTCATTCAGCTACAGACTAGGACATGGGTCGAATCTGCACATGAGTAATGTCCAAACATGGCCTTCTATATACCATCTTCTGCGCATCATTAAGGATAGATTCACATTATGCCCTAGATATATGGATCCGTACCTCATCAAATCAAATTAAGGTAGAGATAGGTACGTATAGGGGTGTGTGTACCTCAACAAAGTAGAGGCTATGTCAGTTACGAAAACTAAATTTACCACTGCACAGTTTACTATGAAATTTGAGGACGTTTCCACTCTCTTTGGTGAGGATTTCGATCATTCTTCTAGATCATGAAGCTTCTCTGATCAAAGATGTTTGGGGTTGTTTCTGTAGAGATGCATAGATTTACAGAATCTCTCCTGTGCAGATGATCAGCAGGGCTGCACAAAGCAGGTTCTGTGAAAAGCAGGATGTCAAATTTCTTCACTAGGATAAGTCAAAAGACCTGAAAGCAATCACAACTAGTACCTTCCAGGGGTATATTGCTTGACCGTGCGTTCCTTTGACTCACTCCAGGTGCCAAGTATATGCTACATATAATATCATTGCCCAAGATCAAGCACAATCTTCTAGGTGGCCCATTAAAAAGGGCATTGATATCATTTGGCATCATCTTACGAAAGGGTTCATCAGCTGATCTATTCACAATCTACCTCTCCCAGATATATATTTATCTTGTACATTATATTTTCATATTGCTTCTACCCATGGTTCCTATATCATTTTACTTTGATCACAGCCTAGTTATAAAGGGTAGTTATCTAGACATTCTCTAAGATCCACAGGGATGTAACTTATTGGTCTCGTAATCTTGGCCTTCTGAACATGTTATATAACATTTCCCTTTGCTTCATTGATTTCTTTCAATTTATCTTTTCACTGATCATTGCCAACCATATTTTCCTCATTTGTACAGTAGTTTACCATACTGACTACCACACTGTCCACCCTTTGTTTCCTCCATTACCTCTATTACCCTACGAAGTTAATTGAGACATATAAGTTATAATATATACAGCACCAAACCTCTTCACAAGAGGAAATGATCAACCTAATATATAGACACCATGCTAAGATCACAAAAGTGACTAAATATTACTGAAACCCCCCATTAACAAAAATTAGGCAGAGGGCTGCATTAACGTGTCTGCAGATAGGAACAAGCTTTAATTTATGCAAAAATTAAAAGAGGTGAGGGCCATGCCAGGATCTCTAACGAGGCACTAGATTATAGACAGTACAATGTGCCATCATGCAGATAAAACTCTATACTACTGCATTTTACATGACTTACTAATATTCCTCACCTATATTAAGCAGGCAAGTGATGTACAAATATCCAGCATTTATAAATTGCCTAAAGAAAAAGAAACTATTCCATAAACTAAGCAACAGTAATTTGGTTGAATCCATGTCACATAACAGTATCCAATTGGAATAGCAAGCTCGAAACTTCATACACGTCTCAGGGTATTTGCACCTTCTTATCAGCTATGACTTATACTTTGTTTTAAAGAAAAACCTACCCTGAAGGATGTTGATCATCTCCAAGTCCTCTTTCAATTAATGGCTTTCCTCCAAGATCATTCAGGCGCTTATCCAGTTTCTTCGCCATTACCTGATGTTGAGCATGACACGTGTTGGTATAGGGACAACACAAAAATTTTAGAAAAAGGGAGACCAGCTACAGTTTTTGGAAATATTGGAGTTCCGAAACAACTACCTCACAGTTCATAACAAAACCATTAATATTGCATACATCTTTCATCAGACAAGTATGGGGAAAAGGGTAGAGAAAGGTTAGAATCTTCTAGAAGATGCCTTAACCTACACAAATGTCACCTTAAAGTCATGTTATACAACATCAGGGTTCAACAACGATGCAGCAGAAAGCTTAGGAAAGGAAATGCCAAATGTTAATCTACAGCAACATTTCTCGAAATACTTCATTTTGATACTATTTTTAGGCATGGTAAAGTCTCTTTCACACCTCAAATTTATAGGAAAAAATATAAAAAAGTTAATTACTTGATATAAGCCTTCCCAATGAGGGGAAATTAGAATCTTATTTGAAGTTATGAGAGAAGGAAAAGCAAATGCGCACATTGTATTGTGCATAGCTGGAATCACCGAGTCCAAAAACCACATAATTCAAGCGATCCAGCCAATCTGTATTCAAGCTTCGTCTCAACAAAAATTTCCAGAAATCCTGATACAGTATATATATCATAGGCCCAATATTATTCGAAGTACAATAGAGACATGGCCTCAAAATGTGTGACTTAAGGCAAACCTTCACAGTATCAGGCGGGTCCCCTTGACCAGTTGTTGAAACCACAAACACCACATTTGCTTCCTCACACAATTTTCTCTGGGTATAACAAAAAGCATTGCAGTTCACATTGTCAATACCATCTGAAATTTTAAAATTGCGAAAATTTTAAATTTTAAAAATTCACATATTGCAGTTTGCACTGGGATACCATCTGAAAAGGCACAATATGCCACAAAAAAAATTATTATGAAAAAGAATCTCTAAGAGTGTGAACAATGTCACCCCAAATATCAACTAATATCTCTGCCGCAAAGTTATACATTCTTCAATCATCCATGTTCATGATCATGGCATTCGAAATATGCTAGGATACATTCCCACACATTGTCAAACTTGGAATGCATTGCATGCCAAGATGATAATACATACAGAGTAGCTATAGTCATTGATGCTATGGGCTCAACCAGCCATGCAACAGGATCGCTGTACAAGAAATAATCTAATTCACTGAAAACTCAACCTCCTTAACAAATGTGTATATAATCATGTGTATAATTGTTGCATATATTAAGGTTACAAGGAAAATAGTTTTAAGTTTACATTGTACCGGATCATAAGTATCCATGGAGATAATGGCGGCATCCAAGTGCCGACGCTCTGCTTCTCGTCCAATGCGCTCAGCCACATCTTCGGCATTGCCTGTCTGAGAACCATAAAATATAACCAGGCTTGGTTTTGACTCCATCTCTGCTTGCTGCAAATTGATTCCTGTACAACAGTGTGTGATTAAAATGTTATTGACATCACCACTGCTTCATTAAGCTCCCATGGGAGCTCTAGAAGTGAGCACTATACTGGTGGATACAACACACTTGGAACCTGACAGAAAACAACAAGCTGCCAGCGAATCACAATTCAATCGCACAAGAGACCAGGGACACTAAGTTAATGTGGGCACTACTTTGATGGCTTTGGACAACTAACTCATCATTACCATCGCAGAAGTTTTGCATGTTAGCTATGAGTACTAACTTAGAAGCACATTACCTGCTCTAACACTACTCGAAGGGTGTACTAAGACGAGTATGAGGGGAGCTAAGAACAGGATATAGTGAATATTAGGCCCAATTATTATGAGCAGGGGCAAGATTGACAAAAAATATGCAGTTTTGGGAAAATTACAAAATATGTGCTCTGCCTGCTCAGTTTCTAATAAAACGATCAAGCATAAGGTTTTGCCAGAAGTCTTACTGAGCATATCCAGAAATAATTGCATTCAATTATTATGAATCACAAACAAAATTTGACGTTTTGACATAACTGACGCTATGTCATACTGACTTCAAATAAGGGATCCTTGACCAAATTAGTCCAGCATAAGTATTTGGATTTAGCTTCTCGGGCTTCTTTACTTGGATTGCCGTTCAATATCTTGCTATTGATTCCATAGCTCCCATTAGCTAATGTTACGACCATTTACCATCCAGGACTAGTGCATGAACCAAATACTCCTTAGAGACAGTACAAAGGAAAACGCAGGGAGAATTCACAGAGGATAATCATTGCAGAGAAAGCACGAGAACTAACGAGATTACTTGACCTCAGTTGAAGAATTATTCATGAAGCAATACACTGATACGGACGGAGATAGGAAGCACATACTATTCATAGAGCTTTCTTTAGCACTCGGACGACTGAGGCTTCGGTTTGAGTTGAGATCCCGGTGCAGAAACAAATTGGATCAGAGTAGAGAGGGGGATACAGCGGCGGGGCAGGAAGCAGAACGGTAGTAGATTCACTGCGTATGTTTCTCTGCTGCGGAGGGACATCTAACTGGTTTGGTTTGGACAAGGCCAAACCGGTTAAGCCGAAACCGAACCAATGTTTTATCGCTGTATTGGTAAGCAGAACGGTAGATTCACTGCATATGTTTTCCTGCTGCCAGCTGCGGAAGGACATCTAATTGTTTTGGTTTGGACAAGGTCAAACCGCTGAAGCCGAAACCGAACCAAAGTTTTATCGCTCCGTTGTTGATGTAGAGTTAGATATCCATTCCAAAGAGATGTGACCATTTGGCATGTTTCCATCACTTTGTATATTTGATTGCCCCAAAAACTTAGAAATTCTCGTCAATATCCGTACGTACGTACATATATATGCTATGTTTTTCTGTTGCCGCCTGCGGATGGACATCTAATTGTTTTGGTTTGGACAAGGCCAAACCGATGAAGCCGAAACCGAACCAAAGTTTTATCGCTCCATTGTTGATGTAGAGTTAGATATCCATTCCAAAGAGATGTGACCATTTGGCATGTTCCCATCACTTTGTATATTTGATTGCCCCAAAAACTTAGAATTTCTCGTCAATATCCGTACGTACGTACATATATATGCTATGAATTATTCTCCTTCTCATTGGTTTCTCCATCACTAATTGGAAATAATATAAGAGTAACCTAAGTGCACCACGTTATACTTTGCATGTAAACATTATTTGGCTCATCAAGTGATATTTTATATAGAGATATATATCTTTGTAATGTCCAAGGGAGAAACTGATTGCAATCCATGGGAGGGAACCAAGCCCATGGCTAGGATCTAACATGGGTTCTCTCACAAATATATGGCTTGGATGCTATGGTGTACAATGTACACTGTAAACCATTGAGCCAACAAGTAGAGGAAAACGTGAGGATTTTTGTGTGAAAATGAAAAAAAACATAAGGATAACCAAGGGATAAGCGAGTCCGCACATACGCGTGCGTGCACGGAGTTTGACGACTTCAAAAAACACAAGGAATATATTTGTAAGGTGTGAAACATTGAAGGGCATTGTTGAGATTTCTCGAAAACCCAAGGCTAGAGAGAGAGAGATTTATACAATGTTTGATTGCTTGTTAGAGTTGGAGTTACATTTCTCAAATTTGGCAAGTTTTATCACTATGTTATTTGACACCTAGACAGTGGGTGTTTGCACAATTTACACAGGTTGACCCAAAATCAGAGATGGAGATCGTTTTTCAATTTCTAAGATATTGGGGATTGAGTCATAATTGGAACATGCACAACGCTTTTGTATTTGATGGTAGAGATGGAGTGAAGCATATCTACGAAAGTTGAAGGGAGTACTAATGTGGCAAATTTCTTGATTGGAGCAAGTAGAAATTCTTTCCTCAGTGGAGTGTTCGTCTTGCCTATTGGCAATTCAACACATTCCACTACCCATGTAGTGTAGTGTAGTTAGTGGATGACCCATATTCCATTGTCACACCCATTGTAAGTAGTGTTTTTTACACACATTTATTAATATGATTGTGTGTTTTCAACAAAGAGAGAGAGAGAGAGAGAGAGAGAGAGAGAGAGAGAGAGAGAGATGGATGTAGCTCAGTTTGTAAGGTTGCCCAATGGAGACTAGGTAGGTGGTCATGGGTTCAACCGAGTAATAGAGAGGTGAGAAAATCGGGTTTCGAACCCAAAATGACTTACCTCTAGGGTAAGCTATTTAATTACGATAAAGAGAGAGAGAGAGAGAGCCTTAGATTTTCCTCTCTTCTCGTGTATATATATATATATAGTTTATAGATGCTCTTATGAGGGAATGTCCTACAATGCCCGAAGGGACGAGGGGTATTTTTGAAAATTTGAAAAACCACAAGGGGTATTTCTGATAACGCCGAAGATACAAGTCTCAAGACATATTTCCCTCAGAATTCTTCTTCTAACTCCGACTTTAACACACGCATAGAGCGACAGGGAGTCATCGCCATGGCTATTCGAGCTTCTTCTCTTTTGGGTTCTCTCAGAAGGTCGAAATTTTATAGTTTCCAGGTTCTGTTAAGGCCATCTAGTGGCTCCAGCAATATTCTCAAAGAGGAAGAGAGAGCTGCAGAGAATATATATATCAAGGTATAATCTCTTCTGTCTTCGTTTTTTACTTGATCTTATTCTCATGCGATGTGTTTTCTATTTTTCTACTTGTTTTCAATTCTATTTTAGATTCAGGATTATGTGGGAAATGTGAGTTCTTTTATATGAATCAGAAAAACATTACTAATTTCTAGCATTAGATTTCAGTCTACCTTCCTCTTGATTCATTATTTTCTTGATTCAATCCATTTTCTCTATGTTTTCTTTGCTCTTTTTATACTTGGGTTTGCCTTTTTTTTTTTTCCCGGGATTGGGGATTCTAGGCAGTGGACCCTTTTATATCTATACAAGTCAGGAAACCCCAATTTAGCATTGACTTGTAGATGCTGACTCTTTCCACGTTGTTACATCATACATCATTGTCCACTATATGATTAAGACAACTTGTCCAGCCTAGTATGAACAGCTTGATAGCCGATAGCAACTGAACCAATAAAAGCAAGAACCACTTTGTTAAAAGAATAAGTTTGCAGGGTGGAGCTGATCTACATTCCTGTGATCTTGCATTATCTTTGTTGGACTTGAAAGGAAACCATTATCTTTGGTGGAGCTCATTGAAAGGATCTCTCTTTCCCTTGACAATGAGAGCTAGATGGATACGTGCTTCAACCAAGACTGCAAGAAAGAAGCTCCTGAAGTGTTATAGTGAATGTTCTACAGAGAATGTAGCACTACGACCCATTTACCACAGATTTTAGTGAAACTGGAAAGATATTGTATAGATTAGAGTTTAAGAGGATAAATTTGAAGGCAATTCTAGAGCTCCTTCCAATGACCCACGAGAACAAGCGGAAGGCATAATGATGATGAGCAAGAGATAGATAGAAAGACATAGGAACATTCTCAAAAGGCTGAATATAATCCTTGGACCCAAATATACAAAGGTAACTATTGTCTGTCTTATAAGAGAGGGACTTGATTTTTTTGGATCGTTTCTCTGAGTTAATAGTTGTGGTAGATATGCCCCCAAATTCAAGGGCATGCATTACTCTTTTAAGAGAGTGAGTAAGAGATGTAAGATATGTTATGCGATCAAATACGTGTATTCACAGTCATATAATGCCCAGCGTACAGCCATGAGCTCCTCACTAGAGGTGGGATTCCACACATGGGTTGATACTTAACCACATTTCTCAGGATTGGCTCACATGTATATATCTGACTGAATTGCGAATTTGAAAGACAAGTGTATCATATGGTCTTACATGATGAGCATGATGAATTACTCTCGGGTGTTATCATCCACTCCAAATGTAGGTCATTGTCTCTTCAAGGGCATGAAAATGTGCTTTTTTGTTTGACTACAAATAAGAGCATGTTAATTTGCTAATAAGTTGACTAATATGCACTTGTGTCACTTTGCCCTATCTCTTTTGTGTATAACTATAAACAAGATCCGTGCTAATTCGATAACAAAGACAAGGTTCACCAAAACTAGTCGTGAATATGGATCATGTCACATGACAAGAGAGGGAAGGTAGCCTTCTATCGAGGAAGCAAGGACGTGATACTTCTATGACATTACGCATGATGGTGTGACACCTACAGAGACAACATGAAGAATAACCTTTTGGAGTTGTAGTGGAGCTATGAGGTTGGATGTCGGAGTATTTGAAGATAGCATCAGAAGGAGAGGATAGTCGACTCAGGTACACAGGGTACCATCAATCCTTTGTCTAGATTAACATGATACAATTTGGAGGTGATACTTATATGATACAACGCATGATGGTGTGACACCTACAGAGACCACATCAAGAACAACATTGTGGAGTTGTAGTGGAGCGATGATGTCGGAGTAATTGAAGATAGCATCAGAGGGAGAGAATAGTTGACTCAGGTACACAGGGTACCATCAATCCTTTGTCTAGAGTAACATGATACAATTTGGAGGTGCTAGAAGGTAGGAGACAATATCAGGGTAAATGCTCAAGGGATTTGTAATCTTTTTAGAGAAGATATCTAGTTATCCATTCACATTGTGTGGAGAGATGAACATGCTCAGTATAAGTGGGTTCAAGTGAGAGCAGAAGAAGGTAGATCTATTTGTATAGTTACATGCTACTTTTCACGTACCACATCCTGCTATACATCACCCAAGGGACAATCAACCTACAGTATCCTGCAGGAAATTTGGGAGGTTTACCAATATGGAGATATCATTCTTTTTGGTAACTTTAATGCACGAAGTGTACACTATTGACTTCAATCTTGGATAACATAGAGGAGATGTTAAGAAAGATGGATGAGAAGCATTGAGACTAATGAGAAGTTCACAAGATAAGGAGTGCAAAGACCATAAAGATGTCTCTTGTGATGTGATTGACAAATGGATTGGCTATCCTATTATAATCTAACCCAATAAGTAAGCAAAACATAAGGACTTATAGACCAAAGAAAGGAAAGAGGGGTGCTAGACCACATGACCACCCCCCTCACAACGTGGGACAGGCATTAACCTCCTCGATGTTCCATACCATCGAGGGTTGATGCGAGTTGTACCTTGGGTTTCGCGAGAATAGCATGTGCTTAGCTAACAATAATCATAGCCACACTGACTTGGTCTCAACATAGGTCAAACCTCCCTCATAAGAAGGTAGCTAGCCATCTTGTATAGACAGAAACCCTAGGCCTTAGTGTGTTCACACTTGACTACTTTATATGAAATGGTCAAGTGATAACACTCTTAATAGTTATCTCACGCTGTAGAATTGAATATTACAATTCATATCCTCGTTCCTTTCAGAATTAACCCACACATACTTATCATAAGATTAGGGTAAACTACGGAAACCTATCTTATTATCAGTTATGCTTATGCACATAACACATCCCAAATAACTCAATGAGATATCCCCTAGAAGATGGCCATGCATTTCCAAATAGACAGAGGGCAACACAATTGATTATGTCCTAACCTCACCATTTTTCATTTCACGTATTCAGGACTTTGTTGCGCCTCCCAAGACTCTGGGCATGGATACAGATCATGCTTTTCTTGTGAGGGAGCAACACAGTTGATTATGCACTAGCCCCACCGTTTTCCATTTCACATATTCAGGACTTTGTGGTGCCTCCCAAGACTCTAAGCATGGTTGTAGATCATGCAGATGTTGTGCTAACAATGAAAACTGATTATGCCATCTGAAATAGGCGTCATGGCCCACATAATCATATCCTAGGTATAGGCTCTTCTGAGATACGAATGGAGTATACACCACTGAGATTAATGAGGCAGTGAACATTATCAATCCACATATATCATTGGTGGAGCTCACTCAGGTTGAGACAGAAACTTTGCATGCAATACCACATGGTGTTTCACATACACAATCCTCAGTCCACCTACGTTTTGGATGCATGACCCTGGATAACTGGCGTGATGATGAGTGTAACTTAGTTAAGTGACTGATTACGTAGTGATGTGGAAATTGGGATCGCTAACAATCTTGCATCAGCTTTCTAACTGAAAGCAAAAGAAAGGTTTCCTAGCACATGTGGAGAAACAGATGTATCTATTGTTTATGGGTAACTGCCTCCGAGGGAACATTCCATGCCGCTGACTATCTCGTTTATTGATATTTGGCATTATTATGCAGTCTACTGGAGCATTCTACTGGAGCATTCTACTTTACCAGAGCCACTAGAGCCTTGCCCCCATACTTCTCCTCTATTCACAGAACAGATGATAAGAAAGGTTATTAACAGACTCTGGACAAGATCATGAATGTATTGTACCGGAGCATTTTAGACATTTCAGAGATCATAATGCTCTTGGCCTCTGTATTTAACAGATCTATGCATGAGGGATTTCCAGAGACTTGAAGTACATCTACCAATGTGCCCATATCAAGTTAAGAGATTTGCATCAACCAACCAACTACTGCTATATGATGGATGGTCATTCTTTGACCAAACAATGCAGTGGTTAGATAAAAAAGCCCTGAGGGAAAATTTGATTTCAGGAGAAGGCTCTCTATTCAGAAGTTGTCTACACACTATGGGGTATCATCAAAGAGGATGGAACACTTAAGAAGTGGATTATTGTTGTGTTTTCGAATTGTTTTTCAAAGTTTTAGATATGAGTCTGAGAGCTCTGTTGATGCAGAGTTTCAGATAAGCTGATATGAAATTGACAGCTCTTGACTACGTAATTGTAATGAGGTTCCAAACTTCGGAATGTTTATCACAAGTTCACTCAATCATTGGAGTGAAACAGAATGCCCATTAATTATTTTGCATGTATGATATAAAGTGGGTTATTGTTTGACATTGGGAAAACTAATTATGGTGCTCAACACTGTACTACAATGGGTCCAAGAGATCAGCACCAGTTTTTACTGATGGCCTGGAGATAGTGGAGTATGGTGACTCCGACACCTATCTTGAAGTAGTTTTTATCAGGCCCAATTTTATATAAGGGGAGATGCCAAGACCAGATCGACCTGAAAATATGTAGCTTTGTGAGGGCTAGAAAGTATGTTCTCCCATGCGCAGTTTAATGAACCACGCACAAATTTGTGCCTCTTTGACACCACAGATCCTATGTTATAAGACCTCGGATATGGGTTTGTAGACTAGGTCATCACAATAAATCCAGGTGTACCTATGATGATTAAATACCAACAGGGATGCAATTTGTATCCATGATCTCCAGGATGATTCAAGTCAAGTTTTGGTGTCGAATGAGATCATGAGAGCCAAGATGGCAGGCTACAGCATGACCAATTGTAAATGAGGCCCTAGTTAGGTTACTATCTTTCATCCACATCGGATTCACGTAGCTGTTTTATACTTTAATAGGCATTACAACCATGAAACTGCAAGTGGAACTTCCAGAGGATAGATCTTTGTACATCTGATTTGTCACAGAGCTGATTTTAGACTTTGATAAGAGTTAAAAAATATTTCTTTTTTTCTTTCTCCCAGCAACCATTATACCATGGTTTACAGCTGCAGTGCTCAGAAACACATTAATATTGTGTTATTTAGAAAAGGATGATTAATTATGATTTACACAAAGAATTTTTATTTATATGCATAAATATGCATCTACTCCATTCTGGTACTAATCTGAAACTGAAATTCCGGCACTTCCTCAGAAATTGGAGAAAGAGAAGCTTGAGGCAATTGCTCAGCAGGTACAAGGCAATGCTTTTCTAGGTTTTATTTTTAAAAGAACTGATATTCTCTGAACACTTAAGTTTCTTATAAGTTTTCTTTTTGAAGTATATGTTTAAGAATGAACCATACATTCACATGCTAGAAGAAGACAACTAACTATGTTTAAGCATTGTTTCACTCATCCAGAGTTGCAACGTATTGGTTAATGCTACTAGTTTTCTTTCTTTCCTATGCATGCATTTTGAAAGGGAGTTGGTGAAAGCCCTGCTCCAGAATTTGCTATCCAGGATCCAGTCAAGGACATTTCCTCGGATTCTACGAAAAACGTAGCTGTAGCTGCAGGTGTGGCAGCCATTGCGGCAGCTGGTTTGTGGTACTATCGTGTCAACAAGAAGGTTCCAGTAGAGGAAGATAAAGAATAAATTTCTTTCTTAGGGAAAGTATATAGGGATCTCATGAGAAAATACAGAGTAACATGGTATAACTCGCCATAGATACACGTCACTTTTCCAAGAGAGCTACATTATATCATGATGGTACATCTTTTCCTTATTAATTCTGTAGACTTTTGAAGATTTTTTTAGTTCAGTCGCTGTGACTGACACATTTTTCATTACTGTGGCCGAGATTTTGTCTAACTTTTTTGAGCTGCTATGGAGGCTCGAATCCAAAATAAAGATAAGCAGCTGTATTTAAGCTACAATATTGTTAATTAGATACAAATTGTCATCAGGATTTCCATCTGCATTATGATTCAAAATGCTTTATTTTTAAGAGTTTAGTTGTAGCCATCAAGATAACATTTAAAACATGTGAGCTTTGTAACTTCAGTTTTCTTGAACCTGCTATTTACATCTGAAAGTTTGTTAATTTTTTTTTCTTGGTCTGCCATGCAGTCTTGTTGCAAGCTCTGAGGTTGTTTTATTTTCATGTATTGACAGAAGGGATGATGTATCTGTTGTTTTCGCAAAAAAATCCTGTCTTACTTTTTCTGGATTAGAGTTCATAGTATTAATTACGGAAAGAATTGTGCTGTTTGTATTTCAAAGTAGATGTGAATGAGTAGTGCGGATGGTTACACATCTAAGATTTATAGCCTGAGCTTGGGAGACTATCAGTCATTATAAGAACAATTCATAGATGCTTCAAAATCTTGGTTTCTCGTGCTTAGCTTGCTACAAATGTTTTTTATCATGTTGTTTACAAAGTGCAAAGTTGCTTACTTTTGGACATCCCTGATCATGGCATACCACACTACAGATGCCATAGTTTCTGTTACTTTCTCTCTGATGGTAATGCTGCAATTGACAAAATAAAGAATAGCATGAAATAATTCCAGAGGATATCATATTTACAGTTTAATTCAGCTTCTTGTAATGATGTCTAAGTGCGTCAATTGGAGATAAGTTGTTTCTATCTTGAACCTCATTAAGACAAAAAATTATTTAATGAGGTTGATGATAACAATTAAACGAAACTAAATGTTAGGAAGACATGACCAATACATTGAAAAGTCTTTCAAAAGGAAAGATGGAGTTATTGATGTTACTCATGTCTTAGGAATTTCCTCCTTGATGTTAAGACAATGGTTATTTGACACTTCAAACTAGTATGTTTCGACATTGCATTAAGTATATTAGTAGCACATAATTTGGCGTTCACAATACAAATGCTTCTAGGGAGTTTATTTGCTTTAGTCCCCTACATGTCTAATAAGTGGGCATGAAATTACAAGTGCAATGATTTGTTTTATTCTCAGTGGAGCCACAAAACCCCCAGAGGTAACTGCTCTTGTCATTTCATCCTTCTTACCTTCTAAACATTTGGGTACACTTCAAAGTATGGGTTACAAATATTTCTACAATCAAACCATATCAGAACCAATTGGAAAAGGAACTAAACAATGTCTTACAACTTACTTGGTTGTGTAATCAAAGCATGTTATTGCCATATTGCCGCTAGAAAATTGAGGTTAAGTATTAGTATTAGTGCAAATAGAGCGTTACATTCTATGGCAGTTCTGTTGCACATCTTGCTTCTTGAATTGCATTACATCAGGAATTCCTTTCCACATAGGAATAAGGTCGTATTGGTTTTCTACAATTTTTTCATAAACTAGAAATGTTATGCATCAAGGGTGACAAGAAAGTCCAATCTGAAAATTTCTATCAGGGCGGATCAAAATTTTCATACTTTGACAAGGGAACAGGGAATGAAATGAAATGTAATATTCTGCAAAAGTCCAAAATGAACGACATGACCGAAGTTACAACTGTTTCACATGTCTTCAACAAGCAAGATAATTAGATATTGCCATTGTTGGGAGGAAATGTGTTCTTTTCTCTCGTTAGGAACTAATATTGTTCCCATGTAATGAATAGTAGGAAACTTGTTCTCGTTTGCTCAGTTAACATTACAACATGCAAAAGCAAGTTGCTTTATCCTAAGAGTAATGGAATATGTCCTCTCAACTACAAGCCTGAGATTTCTCAAAAACTAAGCTTGATGATTCAACTACAAGCCAGAGGGTGTTTTTGAAAATCCCCAAAAATTCTTGACATCAAAGGTAAACATGAATGCAGATATTTTTTCACCGCATTACGTTATACCAAGCTTTGCTTGCCCTCAAAATTTCACATAGTTTATAGCTCATCTCGGCTATAGACACTGGCTTAAGAATGACTCCTTCCATACCAACTTTCAAGCAACGTTCCTGACTATGTTCATCTGTGTCAGCAGTTAAGGCAACAACCAATGGCCTTCTTTCAGGGTGGATGTTTTTTTTAATACGTAGTGCTACATCGTACCCATCCATATCTGGCATCCATAGATCGAGCAACAAAATATTATACATGCTTCCGGGTTGTGCTAAAGTTGCTAAGCATTGCCGCCCAGACTCAACAACCGTTGCTTGGCATCCAAGTTTCTCGAGCACTTGCTTTGTTACAATTCGGTTGATCAAATTATCATCCGCAAGAAGCACCTTCAGTCCTTTCAAATCTTCATTGTATATTGTTTCCTCTGGAGTAGGAAGAGAACTATCCACAGAAGGTGAAGGTAATTCAAGGCATACTACACATGCCACAACAGAATTAGTGAGCCCCACCCCACCATTTTGGACCCAGGTATGACCATTCATGAGCTGCATCAGATGTGATAATTAGTAATCTAGGGCAAGTGCTATTTAAGATCACATTGATTTCACCTAAATTCTTTAAAAACTATTGAAAAGTGTTAAAATAACCCACATAAAAAAATTCAAAACAGCAATATATGGATGAAAGAGGCATGATGGTTACCTTAGCAATTTTCTCACAAACTAACAGTTGACGCCAAATGCCATCATGATACTGATCAGAAGCAGCATTCTGAACTTGAGAAAACCTATGTAAAACCTTTAAAATATCCCATTCCCTACCATTAAAGCCTGTGTTTCTCACTTCTGTTCTTACATGCACAGATCCATCTGGAATAGGCATCCATGTTGGCTTTCTTGGATCCCACCTAAAACTTTCTTTGGTATCAACACAAACTGCCACTGTTACACTTCCTTGTGCACTAGTAAATCTGATCACAGTTGATACCAAATTCAATATCAGCTGAAGAAAGCGTTTCTCATCACCGATAACATACTGAGGTAGGGAAGATGAAATCTCTAAAGAGAATGTAAGACCCTTACTTCTCGCCATAGGTATGGCAAAATTTGCAACTTCTTTAAAGAAAGATGGCAGATCAAAAGGCCGAAGATCAAGCACCATCCTACTATCATCCAGGTTAGAGAAATTCTGCATATCATTAATAACCATAGACATCAATCCACTACTCTTTTCCACTGTCTGAACCACAGCTTGCTGCTCTATGCTTAAATCTGATTCTTGCAATAATGATGCTAATGCCCTTATTGTATGTAAAGGAATTCTCATTTCATGATTCATTACAATTAAAAACTCATTCCTTGCAAGCATCGCTGTTTCCGCATCCCGCCTAACTTGTTCCAACGCCTTATTTTTCTCCAGTAGCTGTTCTTGTATCCTATGTGAATCTTCAAGAATAGCTGCATGAGAGAGCGCAACAGCCACTTGATCAGCAACTGCCTCAACTATATCCAATTCATTTGGCCCCCATTCCCAACCACTTCCCTTGGGAAAACCCAGCACCATGATTGCATATTTTGTATCGGTTCTTTCTTTAGTATCAGTTCCAAAATTAGAATAACGAAGAAGTGGAAGTCTAACTGCTACAGTTGACCCCATGGTAGCAGCACTATGGTTACATGCTCTTCCAAGGAGAGAATCAGGTGGCACAACTACTGCTTTGGTGGAGTTTTCAATTGTCTTCACTAGCTCATCGTCTGCGAGCACAAGCACAGGTTCTTGAAAATCTCGTCTCTTAAGCTCATGAGTGAGCTCAATAGTCAATCCTTGAGAATCTGGCATCCATATAGAGCAATTTTCTAGATTAAGTGTTCTACCCAATTGCTCAAGCATGATTGAAAGTATAGTGTGCTTATCTACTGAGCGTCGAATCTCATGCGTAAGCATATGAACATGTCTTCCTGCTTCTTCCTGCCTCTTAATGATATTCACTTCACGATTGAGCTCTTCGGCCTTGCTCATCAGAAGCGATTCTCTTACTTTCACATGTAATAGCATAGGAATCATATGCACAAGAGAGATTGCAGTAGCACATGATACAAGTGCTGTAAGCACTTTCAAGATAGTTTGTGTGAACATGATGTTAAAGGAATGTGGAACATAAGTCCACACAGCAACAAAGTGTGTTAACCCACAAAGGACTATAAATGCTCCAAATTGGGCCACAACCCACCAAAATGGAAAACCCTCTGAGCAACTGATGAAGTAGAGGAGCTCCAGAGGGATGGAAAAATAAGCCAATGCAATTAAAAAATCACTGACACGCTGAAATCTCTTCATGCTTTCCATGGCTCCTCCTCC
This sequence comes from Azolla caroliniana, assembly GCF_043228905.1. Taxonomy (NCBI): domain Eukaryota; kingdom Viridiplantae; phylum Streptophyta; class Polypodiopsida; order Salviniales; family Salviniaceae; genus Azolla; species Azolla caroliniana. The sequence continues at coordinate 4,770,673 of NW_028230436.1, read as the reverse complement.
ATCATCGTCACAATTACAAAATCTTAACATAAATGGTGGAGAAGATATGCCTACAACAGCTATTGCCACAATTAGAAAGAAGATCAGAAGCCCCACAACGTTGAACAAATACTTCCCCATATATTCCAACTCTATTAGAGTCCTTCCATTATAGACCTGAGAAAAGAAAGAACAGATTTATTTAGGTGGCATTCTCTGCTCGCATCGTTTATATGTTTGTATACATATACACAGACAACACTGTTTCCTAGTCTCTAACACAGCATGATCAATGAAATGCTTTGTTCCCACTCATGTGTATAGGCATTACTGCTTATTTTCTCAAATTCTAACAAGTGATATCATTACACAGAAAAGAAGAAAACAAATAGGTAGATAGACTAGATATATCTATACATCACCATTTTTTTTTCTTAAGTTCAAACAGAAATGAAGATTACATGGACAGAGCAAAATATACACATACGCATCATCATTTATTTGCTCACATTCTAACAACAAAAAAGGGTCCAAAGTCGATGCAGATCAAAACCATAAAACGCAGAGGATGAAGGGAAAGAAGGACGAAGAAGGAAAACCTCTCTTTTAACTTTCTCAGAGATGAAGGAAAGTCAAACTTAAAGAGGAAAGAAAATAACCGGGGGGTGGGGGGGGATTACCTTCTGAGTGGAACCTAAATCTCCATCGCTGAAGGGTCGACACAGAATGAAAGGACTTCTGAGCTTAATGGTGTGTTGCAGAGAGGTCGGCCTCTGTTCCCGATCAGATCCCAATTCAGCCAAGGAGCCATGGAGCTTAAAAACTTCACTAAATGGAAGCCATGTGTGTGTGTGTGTGTGTGTGTGTGTGTGTGTGTAATTCTAATAACAATAATAATAGAGGTTTACAAGTGTCAAATAATAAGATAGAGAAGAGAGATAAGATTGGGAAGCGATAAGTCTGGTTGGTTCGGATCGACTCCCAAACCCTTGTCTTGAACCCGAGTGTCTAGCAATAAACCACTCCACAAGATTCGAAAGCTTGAAAAACTTTGCCTTGGCCACATATATCCGAACCTTGAAACTATGTGTTTATCAAAAGTGGTTGAACCCTAAAAGACCTTGCCTTGACCACAAGTGTCTTAACCACAAAACTATATCTTGCCCATAGAGTGTTTGGTAGTGAAACCATGTCTTGGCCATAAGGTGTTTGTTGCAGTAAGTTGTCGTCATCAACATCAGAAATATTTAATTAGTGTTTGGCCTTACTTCCCTAACTTGGACAACCAATTTTTTATTTTAGCCTTTTGGCAAACACCTTGGATAGTGAAATTCTACTAGTTTGTTTTGAAGTTTGCGTTTTAAGCATTCAAGGACGAAGTATATGTCAACAGAAGATGTGCTCATCTATTAGGAGTAGGAGTACATTTAGGCTTGCAATATAAGTTCTAGGTTTGAGTGAATTGCAGTAATGCTTTGAGAGTTGGAGTACATGTAAGATTGCAATATAAGTTCTAGGTTTGAGTGAATTGTGGTAATGCTTTGGGAGTTGGAGTACATGTAAGACTACGATATAAGTTCTAGGTCTGAGTGAATTGTGGTAATGCTTTGGGAGTTGTCTTGAGTGTAAGCGTGATTTCCTTGGAACTTAGTGGATGGTAAAGGAGATAAGCGCATGGAGACATGTGGCAACCATGAGTAAGCCTTACTGAAAAAGGGAAGGGAATTTATAATGCCAAAGACGCGAAAGAAGGGAGAGAAGAGAAGAAACATCAAGAAAAGGTTGGTTCAAATTATCACAATGAACAAATGGACAACCATACCCATAGACTTATCTAGAGCATAAATAAGAGCTAGCAAGGTTTCTATCTAGCTTCCCTTCATGTATTTGGCATCATAAATTCACATGTATTGACAAAAAATTGTGTTGATTGAATCAACAACAAGTCGTGTATTTCTCTAATGCTTTGTAAAGTCACACTCATTGTATTTCAGCAAGAGACATATGTCTTGTGCCCAAATATCTAATAGAGGCACATGTCTCATCGAGATTTTGGGCATAAGTGACTTTAGAATGATGTTGACATCAATTTGACTTATTGAGCACATGTAGCCCTCAAAGGAGGCATACCTTTCTTTGAAATATTATGTGTGTGTGGGAGAAAGTAATTTCTTTGAGAGGATTCATGCTCTATTGCTCTAGAAAACAAGTTTATAATGCCAATTGCCTTAATAAATGTGCACTCGTAGGTAGGGACCATTTCTTTGCTAAATTGATTATACCCTCATTTGGAAAAAGTAAAAAGTTGTGCCCATCAAGGAGCCTTATGTCTTGGAGACATTGATCAGAAGTGTCTTTGAAAGGAAAATTTTCTCTCTACGAGATAGAAAGCACAAGTATCTTCAGGGTAATACTTGTGCACATAGCAAAGAGGCATGTATAAATAATAAACCTATAGACATAAGGTCACAAATGGTTTTTAGAGGTGTAATTTTGTTTCTGCAAAATACAATGCACAACTACATTTGGGTGGATGACAACATATCCTCAATGTATCGAGCATTCCTCTTCCGGAGGTGTCATGTACTAATTTATATCGTGGGGGCATGTGACATGACCTTTCATGAAGATATTGTTGTAAGCATTGAAGAAATTCAATGTTCACATTTGGAAGGTGTTTAGGCATATTTGAGAATCATACATATCATCTCTTTGACACATGAATGAGGGAAGAGGCTCAAGAAAAGTGTTGCAAGTAGGAGTAAATCTAGTTTTTTGTTTGTTTTTTAATGATTTGATGCTTATATGCATCCAATATTGAAAATTTGTATTAATTACATTTTCATAGTCATTAACCTATTGTGAAGAGGATTTTCTCTACATTTTGGTAGAGTTCTATTTAATCAAAGTAGAGAATTTATGACCATGACAATCTAATGTTGGTATACATCAATAATTTTGAAACCTGATCATGATTAGCGGTATAAGAGTTTTATACAACTAGGAAGGAAATGTTGTGGAAGACTAACATTGGTAGCCTTCTAGATGTGCTTGAGCCATTTTAACAATCTAATTCTTTCAATGGATTTGAAATTCAGAAAAAACCTTTGGCATTTGTAGGAAAAAAACACTTTTAGTATTAACACAAGGTCACAGCCCTCACTAGGAAATCTATTGCGTGATTGTACATAGCACATGACTTTTTGACTTACTCACAATAATGCTTCCATCCACATTTATAATACTCGATTATCTACAAGTGTTTCGTTTATTTTCACCATCTCATTCTAGTCACAAAACTTCTGTAGTTAAAAGATATTGTTATAAATTGTGGAATACCCTAGTGGTATGAGATATTGCCCAAGAACTCACAATCTCTACCCATGATTGTCATATGTTGGCCACCAATACCACAAACAATAATCTAAATATACACAGAACAAGACGTTTTCAATAACACCATCTCTTATGGTCGCTCAATATTTTCATCAATGATATTATTGTGGATTTGAATTCAACCAGATATGTTCTCTGCATTCCGCACATATACACAATGTGGACGTGTAACCATTCATGTAACTAGTAAATGATTCGCTCTACAATACAAGAAAGTTTATTGTGACTCATAAAATTATATGGATAAGGCTGTCCTTCAAAATTTACAAGCAACATATTTCTATTATTATTGAAGCATCTTGAGGTGGATAAGCTAGTCAAAAGTTGCAAACAGTATGGTTTGGCTTATTACTGTAGAATCTCAATGGCAGCAATAATACATTTAATGTGGTTATGATCGTGGTGATGGTTGGGTTGAACATGTGTATTATACATATATATGTATGTATGCATTGATTTTGAAAGATGTCTCATAGTACATACCCTTCTTGTTTGTTTGCATATTCAAAATCATTCTTTCTATGGTTTAACATCATGTATTTCGTTGTCAGTCCAGAGAATTAATAGGTTCTATAACTGAAACAAAGAGAAGAAAGTTGACTGTTAGATTTGCTCACTTTCATGACCTATACAGGTCAAAGAAGCTAAGTAGAGCATGAAGAGTTAGGACATATACCCAAATATAAAAACATGATGAGCTTGTTCATAGTTGAGTGTTAGATTCATACACAATTCATTAATGACCAATGAGCAATGGTATATATTGCCAATGTTGTCTCATTAAGAATCAAATTCATAAAACTAGCACTATGGAAAGGAATGTATAGCATGAGATTCTCACTCACCTCCAAGTTTCCTTTGAAATTTCCTGAGCTGTAAAACGAAGCCAAGATTTGGTTCAGCTTGGGGCCACCGATTTCTTACATGATTATATGCTTGCAAAAATCTCATGCCATAGGTCTTCATCAAGTAAGCAATAACAACTGTAACACTGCATCATGTAAAGCCATATATCTGAAACGATCATGTTATGGGAACCATAGACATGATTCTAATGTGTAATATTTTTATAGTCTTCTTCAGATGGATAGTTTAAAATGCTTTAGAATTAGGAATCGGCAAAGGCTTGGCTCCGCTCAGGGCCCTCATGCCAAGCAGCTTAGCTCCAACTGAAAAAAGCAAAGTTTAAGCCAAGTCGAGTCGACCAACCCTAAGTTACTTGTGCCAAAACCAAGCCTGAGCCAGGCAGCATAAGCCAAGCTTCTCCTGAGCTGCACTTGAGTCATGGCTTATTGGCTTTGAAAACGAAATTAGGAAGAAGACAAGTGTGAGGGTGAGGGAAATGTCTTTGCCGATTCCTATTTAGGATAATGGTGATTCATCTAAGCAAAAGTATCCCTAACATTTTGGAGATATACCAAAACACCATAAGTTTTCTAATTTCACTAGATGATTAAATTGTTTTGTATTGGCGAAATGCTTGCAACTTTTGAAAACTTTGGGGTATTCTAGTTAATATCTAAAAAGTCAGGGGTATTTTTGGTGTTTTGCCCACAGGCAAAACTGTTTGATAGTTTTGTCCGGTAATCAGAGTTAGTGCAGCTCTAATTTTATTGCCAATGACATTTTAATTTTTGTTTTACTGTCAACTCGATGACCTTTCTTTTGTTCTGGATGATATATCACCAAAACTATAATTTGAAACATTATTTGGGTTTCATTGGCCACTTTGGACACTATAGAGACATTACATATATTCTTTCAGTTTTTCTTTCTTTCTTTTCAAATGTTGTAATGAAAAGAAAAAAGTGATAAATTCTCAAAAAATAAACCTTCTCGATTTGCCTGCGAAACAGTGAACAAGGACTGCACCTTCTCTTTGCTTAGCTTCATTGATAAATGCAAAACATTCATCAAAATATACCTCCATGTCCACAGCCGCCCTATCCCACACTGTTCCAAAGGCCAACCCAAGAATGAACTAGCTCGATCCTTTCATAATGATTATGAATTATATTGATTAACATTTCACATGCAATAGTTTAGTCAAGTTTCCAGAAAACTACTTTCTGATCAGAAATAAACAAAGTTAGTCACTCCACAATAATGTTTTTAAATTTCCAATAGCATTCATTCTATGAATGTGTGGAAGCAAACAAAAAAAATCAAGACACTAAAACATACATTCTTAGCTAATGAGATATTAATCTCAAGTCATTAGAAGATGATAATACAAGAAAAACAAATACTGACCTTCTATTTGTTTATATTGAAAATCGGAAGGATAGAGAGGTTTGATCGAACATACAACTGAAAGAATGTGAGTAATATTCAATCTCAACAACTCCTGTTTGTTACGAGCTGCTCCAATTGATCCGATATAGAGCCCCTGAATCTCTCTCTCTCTCTCTCTCTCTCTCTCTCTCTCTCTCTCTCTCTCTCTCTCTCTCTCTCCGATTACGGAAATATGTCACTTTCTGTCTCATATGTCATTTTGGCCATTTGTAGATGTTAAATTTAGCATTTCACTATTTTTCTTTTGGTTTTAAGTGTATGGCCAAAGGCAGGGCTATATTTAAAACAATATATAACAAGTTTTCACAATTTTCACCTAGGAGATGGGCACTATCTAGATAATAAATGTGCCAAACAATATTGGGAGCTTGTTGTTAGATGAGGTGTTAAATTATGATGTGCAAATTTCTGGTTCAAAATCCAGTATACATACAAAAAAGAAATATCTCGTAACCATTATATCCTCAGAAAAACAAAGGTCAAACCAACCTCTTCAATTTCACAAGGTATATTGTCATCTTTCATGTACTTGCATAAAAGGAACTCCCGCATTTTTAATTCTTCTTTATATATATCTTCTGCCCCAGTTTCCATGGGGAAAAAATTAGTATTCAAACAAGTTCATCCATGCTCCAATTTATTGCTAAAATCTGAATGTGAACTGAAAAAAAGGAGTATTTGAATACCTTGGTAAAATGATGTTGCAAACATACTTAATTTTCTAGTTTTCGTTCAAGTTTTAAGCAAAAAAATGATAACACTTTAATCATAGATCTTTGATATCTCGAGGAAAGTACACAACCCTTTAGGACGAACATATTCAAGGATCTACATTCAAACTATAAAGTTTAAATCCAGAAGAATCACAAAATTCTAACACGTTACTTAAATTCATCATCAATTTGTTGAAGAGAGAAAAAACTTCAAAGTTAAATATCTCTATCACTTCATCTAGGTAGAGGTTCCTACAATTTCTCTTTCACCCCTATGATGGTCTCCATGATGTAAAATGAAGTAAATCTTATAAATGCAGAAAAAAAAATTCTCAACTTTATGTGGCATATTTGAGCCATTGCATGGTCATCTCATCCCCATTTTCTCTCATTGTTACAAAGGGTATTTAGGGAGATAACTAAAATCTATGGAATTAAAGAAAAACCTGCATATTTCAAAGTTTTACCTGAATTTTATGAGCTTATGCATAGCTGTATTATTAATTTAACCAAAGGCTAGAGTTGGCCCATAAGTATAGGACAATCAAACCTCAGGGTTTAACGCTCATAATGTCATACTGCCATTGGCACTCACTTTTGCCCCTCTCAATGAGTACAATTTATCAATGCGAATGATGTGAGGTGAAAACCCAAGAAAAATGTCGGCAATGAAATTACCAGAAACTCACTACATCTATTTTACAGAATTCAAAGAAATGGGCATAGCTATGCCCCCAGCTACCATCTAAATATAAAGGGTTTAGGTTAAGTTTGCCAAAGTGACAATCTACATGTCCAATACTGAGTGGAAATAAGTAATGGTTGACCATATACAATTGGTTATTGGTTACAAATTCCTTAGTGACGATAAAATCCAACATGTAACCCAGCGAAAATATTCGCTAGTGGCAGCATATTTTAGGTCCATATGGCCAGATAGCCAAACTGCTTATCAAAGTTGTGGGCAAGATGTCATATTGTAGTTAATGAGTGACATAGACCTTTCTTTGTAATCTATTATAGGGAAAACACAGAAATACCATTAAATTTTGCTTTATTTCCAAAAATGCCCATAAGTTTTCAATATTTTCCCAAAGGCTTCTGTACAATCCCCAAATAAGAAATGCATTGACATATAATTGCACAAAAAGGGATAAACGGATTATATAATTGCCCAATAGCACATATAAATACTCGGCACCGAATTAAGTGAGGACATATGGAGAATAAGAAAAACTGAGAGGCATTCAAGGGGGAATAAAGAAGAATTGAATGGGCTGTTTCAGAGTTCTTCTCTACATTATATCACTAGTGGGAAGTTTCAATGTGATGTGAAAACCCACAACAAATTAATTCAATAGACCAAAAGGGTCACTCTCTATCTCAAGACCAGAACGATTCAAAGAAAAGAACATATATATGTTCCGCTATTATATGTCTTGAGACATAGGAAGTGTGTAGAGGTTGCCCACATGAAAACCTAAATGTCCATTTTGTATTCATGTCGGAAGAATGTTTACTCGTGGTGTGTTTCCAATGTCAAGGGATGGTTCCAAAATTCATGATTGCATTTAATATCCTAACAAGAATGAATTTTTCATTGCAGTCTCGAACCCCTGATGTCAGCAGGTCTCTTGCTAGTGACAATGAAAAGATTGTCTCAAGCTATTTGTACAGATCCTAGAATATAGATTGACAAGGGTCTAATATAAAAGGGAAAATGCACCTTATGTGGTATACGATACATAAATATACTGATGCATGCAAAAATAAAAAGATTCAGAACAAAACATTCAGTCATACTAAAAATCCCTAACAAACATCACTAATCATAGCTATTACTCTCAAGTCTACAGCAAAATTCATTATTCCATTCAATATCAATGCTTGAGAGAACGTCATGATGAAGCCTTAAGGTTATTTAAATTCTCAAGCTTTTACAGTGTGTTACCTCAAGCTATGTTTACAAATTGCTAGAATAGACGGAACAAGAATCTTAAAAGCGGAATGAAATGCAGTATATGGCGTGCAGAGATACATACATACTTATATAGAGGCATACATTTGTGTCTGTGTAGATTTATACATAGTACATACATATATACACATGGAATATACATGTATAGAGAGATGCATGCATAGTTTAATACATGCAAAGAACAATCGATTCAAGACTAACATACAGCAGAGCTATATACATTCAAATCCAGGAGCACCATCCAGGGGCAAACATTCTCTGGAAAACAAGGCATTCTTGGAATTCTACAAACAAGAAAAAAGTAAGGATATACCTTGATAACAGGGAGGTAAAAGAGAACCGCAGTGATGAGTGTTATGGCGAGCATCGATCTGTCTGTCTATCTATACAGGAAAGATATTGACAAAGAAATTCGACCAAACTCAAAAACTCACCAGCTGTTACCCTTGAGAGGCAGGCTTCCATTCCAACAGGGCAAAGGTGTAAGGTGTAAATAAAAGAGAGCATCCATGAATGAGCAAAGAACCCAAATCATACCACCATTGATCTGTTACAAATTACAATGAGAGGTTTGAAGTATAAGAATACAATCTCCGATCTGATCTGCGGGGTGGTCCGAGGCTTTGGATCACCCGAGTGGGTAGTCTGGCACTGGCAAGAGCAATAATCCGGTCTTCGATCGATCGTCCGGGGGGAGGGGGGCATCCGTTTGCAAGTGCCCTTAAGTTTTAATGAAAAAAATACATACACAGGTGTCAGAATTCGACCTTCCATCGAAATCAAGAGGCACCAGGGCAAAAGTTCTGTTACTGATCCACAACTTGTCAAATACTTCTTAACTTCCGGGACAAATATTGATTTTTACCAAGAAATTCTGGGGAAAAAAATCCCATAAGGAATGAAGGTATTTGACACTCCAAGTTTGTAATGGCAACAAGTAAATTTTTTTTATCCTAAGAGGCGTGAATATACACCAAACTTGGGTTTTTTCTTGATGTTCATATTCTATCAAGTGTGAAAACACTAGTTATGGGGTTGTCTTCCATGTGTAACCTTGTTGACAAACACTCAGGTATACTAACAAGTTCTATTGACTACAATTGTCAATTTGAGAGCCAACGATGATATATTTGAAGAACTTGAATGGTATTATTATATTGAAAGAACGTTAGCTTTATTTTTAAGAATTTTAGATTGCTTCTTTATGTTTGCAATGACTCTGAGCACTCGTTATCCCAAAACTTCTAGCGACATGGAGAATTTGTATGTATTGGTTGTAGTATCCAGCCAACAATAATATAGTGAGTGTGAAACATTTGAAAAGGTTTCATTGCAATCTTCCATGTAACTAACCTATGTAGGTTAGCCAAATGGTGGATATGGAAAGGATATTGACACAAGAAATTAAAGATTAAAAATGTTGTATTTTTTCTTAGTAATAGTCCTTCTTTGGAATCTTTATGTTTGAGGGTTACTAGTGTAATCGAATGCATATGGATCTAACCCCATGTTGTCACATTAAGCTACTATTGTCTACATGGTCTTCCATTTATGATTGCACTATGTGTGTAGAGTAAGGTTGTATGTAAGAAGTTCAATCAAGGGTTGTTCAAGTTGTCATTGCCCTCCTCTCGAGTGACATGGAAACAAATTCCAACCCTTGCCATGGCAATGCCACCTTGTGAAATAGTGAACAATCAATCGATTTTATTCGAACAATCATGGCTTTAACATTACAATTGATACATATGAATGGAAGCCCATGTGCACAAAAAAGAAGAAGGTTTCCAATGAGAAAAACGTGGGCACATTTATCCAAAAAAAACACTAGGAAGACAAATTTATTAGTAAGCGATCATGCCATTGCGATTTGAATGAAGTAATGCGAGTTCATGATGATTCCACACTTAAGAAACTTTGACACAAAATACAAACGCTTAATTTTTTTTTCCATCCATCTTGGTTGTGCGAATACAACTCATTTCGTGCAAAACGTGCATACTTCAAATCGGAAAAAGTTCATGTGCACACGCACGCACACACATATTTTACTACATGTAGGGTTTATGATCATTAAATACCAAGAGTCCACGACTATAAGGTGCGATGATGTGGCCATGTTGACACGTGGCAACGAGCGAGAGGCTCAACAAATGTTTGTTAGGGTTTGGGTATGGGCCAATTTCCATGAGCGGGATGTAGCTGCCGGGGCGAGCCTCGCTTCCGCCTGTCTCAAAACTGAGCCCTCGGGAGGGGTGATGGGCGTGACCTCTGTCATTCGCGGCAGGCAGGCCGGCCAAGTGCAAAGCATTTGTGGGCTTCAATAATAATGGGCATTGTCCAACAAACAAACAATGAATCCAAAACACTACATACATACATACATACATACATACATACATATCCCCCTTTTTCCTTTTTTCAACAATTTATATTCCTTCTTTCCTTTTATGATGACTCATTTTTGTATGGAATAGTGGAAAATGGATAGACCCAATGTTCACCCATTAGCAAGCAGATCAGGGATCAGAAGAAGAAGAAGAAGAAGAAGAAGACGAATGGAGATGACTGACGATGTAGATATTTGCCCTGAGTAGCGATGCACCACAGCAAAATTGAGCTTCTTCTCCTGTTTTTAGAATAGTAATTCTTCATCTCTCTGTTCAAATTTGTCTTTTTTATTTTAAAACTGTCACACACACACACACACACACACACATGTACATATGCATCTTCACTGTTGGGCTCTTCTCCCAATACTCTGTTTCAGAAGATGGTCTTCAGACACGTGTGTGTGCGCACACCTGCCTGTGTATTTATGTATGTACGTAAGTATGTTTATGGATAGATAGAGAGATAGAGAGAAAGCGATAGGGAGAGAAATATAGATAGAGAGAATGCTATGGATCAACACAGGAAGGATCTATGTACCAGCACCACCAGGTTCCGTCCAAGGGATGCAGAGGTTTTTGAGGTAATTCTATTATCAGGAAAACATTTTTTCATTTGACTCTTTTCCAGATGAAAATTCACAACAGGTTTGGATAATTCATATCGGTGTCTTGTCATTCATCATAGGTTTAGGCTTGGTTGATTCTTTGTAGGTTTGGATGGTTCATAATGGGTTCGTACGTTTTGATAATTCCTAGTAGGTTTGGATGATGGGCGATTCATAATAGGTTTGGATGAGTCATGATGGATTTGGGTGACATATAATAGGTTATTCATATTCTAGATTTAGACAAGTCACCATAAGTTCGGCTGATTCTAATAGGTTTGGATGATTCGATGTTCCACCTTAGGTTTAGATGGTTAATCATCCGTTTGGATGATTTGTTATATACATGGTTACTCATATAATTCATCATAAGTTTGGATATCCATAATGGGTTTGGAAAATTGGATCGTCCACTGTAGGTTTAGAGGGTTTATCATTCATTTGGATGGTATATTCATAATATGTTTGCATGATACACTCCTTGACTCTCCAATGTGAAGAGTTGGTAGGAAAATTTTATATGATGTTCATTTTTGTAAGGGTAACGTTGATTAAATCAATAACACAATTCATTCTTTCTCAATGAGCGTTTATAAAGTACCTCTCTGAACATATTTCAATGACTTCAATTTATGCCCCACAATCCAAAGGCAATAATATGTAATAACAGGTTGATGATAAATAATTATAGTACAGTGGTTAACATAGAAGCTGTGTATGATTAATAATTATTGGAGTATTGTGCTGAAAAGAATCTCATACGAGAGAGCCTCACAAATGAGTTTGTTGTAAGACTACTCTGGCTTGGTATTTGTGGCATTCTCGTGAAACGCCTCAAGTCTTGGAAAGTTGGACTAATTTAAACTATTTCTCCTAAAGTCTATACAAATTGTTTACAAAAAATCATAACCAATAAATAGACTCCATGAGCATTTTCCTTCTGTGGCACACCCTATTCAATGATCGAGATACCTTACATAATATCATGAATATATAGATGTCAGTGGAATTCAACGAAGAACCCCCAGAGCTGGATTTAAAGAAATTTTATAACTATCTTGACTGATCCTTTGTAGCTGGACTTGTAATAAATGAGAATTTTGGTCAGAGTACAGATGACTTGTTTTATGTTTCTGGACATTTGGGATATTTTTCCTTTGGGTTTTGTCTGAAACTGATCGATTTGCATAGATCTGCTCTCATATTATTTATAGATATGGAGAACCCTCCAGCTAGATTTAAAGAAATTCTATGACCATCTCAATTGGTCAATTATAGATGCGCTCATGACAAATGTACGATTTGGTAAGACGACAGATGACTCATTTTATGCTTCTGGAGGTTAGGGATATGTTTTCTTTGGCCTATGAGTTTGGGGATGCTGGTATCATGTGAAACAATATATACTATCAGGAAAACAAGCTCAGTGCAGGTATCCAATGCTCTTGGCACGCCTCAGCTTATGCATCCAAAAGTTGCCAACCCATTTGTGATGTCAACTAGGAAGAACAAGAACTCAAAAAATTCCACTGAGGACTTTGGCACAATGTGGAAGACCTCCTGCTCATCCTCAACGAGCCAACTTCTTTGAGCGAGGTCATCATCCATGCTGTATCTCATAGCCTTCTCTTCATGTCCTTTATTTATATGAATAACATTCACAGCTTTACATGTCCAAATTAACCAGAATTGCATGTCTCCCAACTGACGGCGAACACTTATCACATGGCATCCTATGATTAACTGAACACAGATTAACTCCTTGCAAATAGAGGTTTTGGCAATGTTGTGACTTCTTGGAGGGATGTAGGCGGTAAGGTATAGATTCATTTCAATGTTACGACTTTTTAGAGCTTGCTTGGAGGAGTATCTAATAAGACTCATTTGAATCTTATGACCTTTTTAGGGCTTGCCTATAATCCAGGATGCAATCCTTTCCTGCAAGAGAAAGTTGATATCATTCTATACACAACTTTTAGTAGCATTGTTGTATACCTATTTAGATATGGTCAGAGGATTCAGCTTTTACAATCTGGGATAATAAACCATCGTCCCAGTTTCAAATTAGCGATATCTATCATCAATTGGTAGATGACCACGTTTGGTTGGGAAGATGTCAAAATAATAAAATGAGGAAGATTTAGGCATGGTTGTGAGAAGTCCTTAACAGAGTGTGGTGGAACTTTTGTCTTTTTATGATGAAACTTGGAGTTGATTCTCTTGTAGGCCTTGGTCTTCTCTATGATGCGCTACATTGCCCTGTCACCAGCTTGAATGTTTCTTTTTGGTGTGCTCCCTAGATCGTGTCCTGGTGCTTTGTGGCTGTTGCTGACCTCCTCTTCTTCTGTCGTTTGGAAACCATTCTTATGTCTGATTGGCCTTGTGACCTTATCAACCTACATGGCCTCCTTTTGATTTGACTATTCAACATTTATTTTTTCATTTCTGTAGTTGGCCCATACCATAGTGGCCATCTCTTCATTGTGCTATGAAGAAGGATCCTTGCGGCCAGTTCTGCTTTGGCTGCCTTGCTTTCCTGTTTTGAGTATGCATTGTTACCTTGCTTTCCTTAGTCTTTGCCTCATCTTTGACTGTGGACTCAAGAAAAGCTGATTTAATCTTTACCCCTTAACCAACTTGTACAATTTTAAAGTTGTTGTTTCAGCTCGTATAGTTAGTCTGACATCCTCCATGTGTTCCCATCCTAGACGGTGTTGTAGTGTGAGTAAAACCCAAACTAGTTTGGAAAAATGTGCTCAGTGGAAGCAGTATGTACCCATGTATGTTTGATTCAGGTTTTATTTGTGGGTATTTTCTGGGTTCTTCTTGTATATTGCATGGTTATGTCAAATCATGTCATGTGCTTGTCCATTACATGTGAATCATGGCTGTGAATGTATTGTGTTTGAGTGTGTGAAATAATGAGAGCAATTTGTAGGGACAACTTGGAAGGCAAAAGTTCAGAAGATAATTTGGGTCTTGGTAAGGCCAATTCAGAGGTTGCTAAAAGTTTGATCGACGGGGTAGGATACATTGACAAAGGTGAGAATATGTGTGAATGTTAGTTGACCTCATTGCTTTTTAAGATGCTAGATTTTCTCCCATATTGACATAATTCAATGTTGTTTAGGCTTGTTTCAACGCAATTATACTGGGTCCTCTAACATATTATATGCTATTCCCCTTCGGCCCAGGCAAGAGGTAACTTTCTTGTAATCTTGGAACTTCTAATCTGACCATGTGATTTTTATTTACATGATTTGATCAGGATTATCACCTAGCCTCTCAAGTGACATCTCTTTCTGAAGCGAGTGGTGAGTCAAAATCTGCAGAGAATACCCCACCCAATCATAAGATCCAGATGGGCTTTGAATCGACATCAGGTCTACAGTCGCAAAGGTGGGCTGATCATAGTCCAAGAGCAGACACCTCTACAAGTATTGAAGAAGAGGATGGTAAAGATGATAATATGGTAAGCCAAAACATTTTACATGGTGTTCATTGAGGGTGTGCAATGTATATGGATTGTCTTGTCCCTTGAAAAAACGTTTCCTTTTTGCATGATAGATGGAGAATGGGAGTAGTCGTGATTTAATAGTAATGTCTGGGTCTTCAGATCATGATCGTGGTGGAAAGGTTACAGATTCCAAGGTATGTGTCATATTTTGTGATTTCATATATGGAAAATTACCACCTTAAGCCTCTTCTTTACGAGATTCCCATAATACCTCACCTGCGTCTCTCGCTTGACATCTCTAGATCTCATGTTTTAGGGCCTTTATGAGAGTCGAGACATGGCAAGGAGTAGTGTGGAAGTTTAAATGTTTGTGACATGCAGTGTTTATAGGCTCTATACTGAAACTCCATCTGTAGACTCGTATGACCTGTAAAGATAGTGTGTCTTGAAGAAAAATATATACTCTATACTGATCTGTATTATGTGTATCTGAAAGTGAGTTTCTTCTTCAGAGGACAGGAAGGCCACCTTCTTCAAATATTCAGTTAATAAGAAGTTAAGACGGGCACAAAGTAAAATGATCAGAGAAGACAAAATATAGACAAGCTGGAAACTCCTATTGAGAGTGCAAGACAGATACAACTGCAGAGATAGTTCTCGAATGCAAAGGGCTGAAAGAGAAAAGAGTTCACAGATCCTAGAGGAGACGTAGGCCTGATTGGTGGGGGAAGGATGTGGTTCTATTTAAAAAGACAGAACCAACATATTTATGCAATTGCCTATAAGGGTTTTCCTGATGTGGCTGAAAAGATATGTTAAGATTTATGGAAGAAGATAGGGGAGGATTTATAAGAAGTTGATGGTGGGCCTACAAGATTGTCCATTGTACAGTCCTGCTGAAGATGGTGGTAGAATGATCAGAAGAGAGACAATATGCGAGACAAAGCTGCCCAATAATATTGTTCTCAGACATAGAGAGTGTGTTTGAGAAATAGAGATGGCTATGTCAGCTTGACTAGGCCCCCCATTTGGCAGCAATAGAGATCTAGTTGACTGGTATGGACAGACCATGTTTGGTGCTAGTGTCCCTGGGATCAGGAGTGGAGATTGTATGACAGTTAGTCATACAAAACAATTTAAGAATTTTTAATGGGTACTTTTGTTGATAGAAGATAATGTCTTGTGGTGTCGCAAGATGTTCAAGATGGGAAAATAGTGCAAAAATCTGAGATCGGTCATTTAAAAAATGGGCTTTAAGGATCACATGACATGCTGAATCTTTTTTATCCACGAACCTGTCAAAATGAGAACATCTACATGCAATAATAGTTATTAGGAACAAATGCTGTTGAGCATAGCAATTAGACTCGGCCTTAGTTCAGTGCATGCCAATGCGAAAAAGAAAAGTATCTAGCTTCTGGTGGCAAGCTGGATGGGCATGGCTAAAGCTCCCTTTAACCATGATGGTTAAAAAGAGGCTACTATGACGGCTTGAAATAGGAAGGACTCTCTGGAGTGTGCTTAATTTAGCCATGAATAATCAGGTTTCCTCAGAATTTACTCTGGGCTGCTTAGAGTAGACTTCTGCAACCAGATTGGCTTTGTGTTTCTCAAGAGAGCCATCGGCCTTGAACTTTCACTTGAACATCCACCGAATACTGGTGGTTTTCTGTTTGTCAGATCATTTGGCCAATTTTGAAATGTTGCATTCGATGGGCTCAGGATACATACATCCTATGTATACTTGTCCCCTTCTCACTTTAAGAGGTTAACCAAGGGTAGCTGGGAAAATATGAAAACTGGGGGCATCATAAATATATAATGGGTAATACTCCAAAATACCCCTGATTTCTTCTTTATTTATGATGCCCCCAGTTTTCATATTTTCCTAGCTACCCTTGGTTAACCTCTTAAAGTGAGAAGGGGACAAGTTGACAGTAAAATCTCTCAAATTTGCACAATTAATTGCTCAAGAGGGAGGTTGATGAAGGACATTTGGGAGAAATAAAGAAAAAAATGAGGGGTTTTCAGATTTTTTCGGTTACATAATCTACAAAATGCTCATTACAGCTGGTCTAAGCACCATCTAAAGGTGGGTTTTGATATATCTATTTTTCTTCATCATATATACTATAGAGTTAGGGTGCTTGTATAACTGTTGGAACCTAAGTGCATATTTTTTTGTTGATCTTCACAGTTTTTATTTACTTTCTTTTCATAATCTGAATGCACATTAAGGTTTTATTACCTCACCCTTATGTATTATACAGAACCAGTGTTTTAGGTTGCTTTTCACAAATTTGTAGCTTTTTATAGTTCTATGGCCTGTGTCTCATGAACTCCGCCAATCTAAAATGACTGATGTAATGGGTCTGATGATTGTACCTCTCCGGCTCAGAATAACCCATCACATTATTTTCATTGCAATACTTTCTATGAGGGTCTATATAAACCTCATAGAAGTGTTCCATCTTGTAATCTATGGAATCAATGTACATGTTTTTAGGTTTCTTTTCACAAAATTGTATTGTTTCTTCTTTGAAGAGTCCCAATTATGTATTCTTTACCTTAGCTTAATAGTCATTAGTGAATGCTACAAGTTGATCCCATAAAGCTTATAGTTATTCATCTGCATCTCTTTGGGGTGAAAGTTCGATACAGTTCTTCTGATTGTTCATTTTCCAGAAATAATAGTTGGTTTTGAAATGTATGCATTATTTTAAATGCAAGATCAATTTATGCACCCATTATGTGTACTACGGATTTCTTTTAGGTCCTCCGTCGTTTGGCACAAAATCGTGAAGCAGCTCGCAAAAGCCGTTTAAGGAAGAAGGTTAGAAAAATCCCTACTTTATGTATTTCTCCATTCCATCTCAATTAATATTATACATTATATTTATGAAGCCTATTTATCTCATGCAGGCATATGTTCAACAGCTTGAGTCTAGCCGAGTGAAGCTTAATCAACTCGAACAGGAGCTTGAACAACTGAGGCAGCAGCAGGTAAAAGCACTATCACTTCACCAAGAAATATGATCTAAATATACAAAAGATCATTCTCATCCTGTCACTTCTTTGAGTGCAGGGGGGTTCTTCTGGTGATCATAATCATCCAGGTATATATAGAGAGGAGAAAAAGTTATGCATATATGTTTCAATTTTTAAACACATACGATTGCCTATTTGCAAAATTTTCTATATATACTTTGTCAGGGTGAACTCTTAATAACGCCCAAATCATTAAGATTAAGATTATGGAGAGTATACCTTACTTAACTATCCTAATAATCACAGTAAAGATTGGTTATTTGTCTAATCTGTATACCACTCTCGATTAATCTAGCATCTTATTGAAGCTGCCTTCTAGTTAAGATCAATAAATAATTGAAGGCACGTCTGGCTTTCCTAATTAGTGCAGACTTGCTTTCTGATTCAAAGGATCCTGAGTAAGTCAAGTTTCTCTATTCCTAATTATGAGAAGTCTTAATTTTAATGCACAGCTAATGTAATAAAATGTTTCAAAATACACAAGCATAACTATCTCTTTAGTTATATGTCACTTATAAGTATATTTAGACAAATTTCCTTAAATATATATATAGTTTATACGCAAAATGTCTATGTAATTTTCCTTTATATATATATATATCCTTTAAATAACAGCAAATGTAATGGCTTGTGCTCTCTATATATTTTAGGTGTTGCGGCATTTGATATGGATTATGCACGATGGGTTGAGGAGCAGAATCGACATGTGTCTGAGCTACGGTCTGCTTTGAGTGCACATGTCACTGATAATGATCTACGCTTGATTGTTGAGAGTGGGGTTTCTCATTACGATGAGCTTTTCCGGTTGAAAGGGATTGCTGTGAAGGCTGATGTTTTTCACATTGTTTCTGGTATGTGGAAAACACCAGCAGAGCGTTGCTTCATGTGGATGGGTGGCTTTCGGCCTTCAGAACTTCTGAAGGTAAATACTCTTTCAACTGTTTGTGTTTATGTTTAAAGAAGTTTTAAGTTTAGTCTGTGTACTAAAAATGTCTTTTAGAACAAACGTTTATATAGGTTTGTTATTGTCTTAGTAAGCTGGTATGTATATGAAAACTTCTGGGCTATATATAATTTGATTTATGTATAAAGGCCTATCTTTGATGATGTGATTGCTTTGAGATGTAAACTGAGACTCAACTAAATATTAACATATTTCTTTGAAAACGCAAAACTCAAAATTCAGTGGAACATGTGTCACTTGTAAATCACTTAAAACTCTCTTTCTTTCCCTCTATATCTCAAGAATCAGGTAGATTTATCTGTGTGTAACAACTGACGACAAAATTGTAATAATCTGCAGGTTGAAGTAAAGAAGAACTTTTTTCCTTTGTTGCTATATATGTATAGAAATCTCATGATGCCCCCCGATTACCATTTGAGGCAGCCAAAGGCAATTTGCAATGCATTTTTCAAATATTTTTCTGTCATATTGTAAACTCTACTGGAGGACATGTTTGCTAAGACCTGAACACCTAAAGTCTCTTTGTTAAACCGTAAATCCTAAATACATGACTTAGAAAACCTTGTCCTTTTGGTATGAAGTTTGTATGAAAGGCTGTGATGGCTGAGTAAATGCATGTTGTATTCTATATTCCATTATTCCTCATGTGACATTTCTCGTTGCATAAAGAAAAACAAAATCATAGAAGACTGACAACAAGGATGTAATGGCTGATTGAATGCATGTGGTCTAATATATACCTTTTTTTTGCTCTGGTGGCATTTTCAGCTGCATAAAGAAAAAAGAAGTCAATAGAAGACTGACTACGAGACCGTAATGGCTGAATAAATGTATAATCATATTCTAATATGGTGTTTATGTTTCTTTTGCCTAAAATGGAAAGTAGATCTTGATTCCCCAATTAGAACCACTCACAGAGCAGCAGTTATTAGCGGTATGTAATCTCCAGCAGTCATCTCAACAAGCAGAGGAAGCTTTATCTCAAGGAATGGAGGCACTACAGCAGAATTTAGCAGACACTCTGGCAGCGCCAGGGTCACTGGGATCTTCATCAAATGTTGCAAGCTATATGGGACAGATGGCCATGGCTATGGGCAAACTTGGGACTCTTGAGAATTTTGTCAGACAGGTTAGTACCAAATTTCTCTCATCTCTTACCCTATATATGCAAATATCATTAGGCTATTTTGACCCTCTTTCCTCGTTACTTTTTCACATAACGGGTATTTGTATCATAATATCATTATGCATAAAATACAAAAGTTATGGAAGTTTACAAATAACTATGATTTTAATGAGTTACAACCGGAAAAGAAAATCAATTTCAAAGCAAAAGGCTAAATGATCACACTACTTAATTGCCAAGTACAAAGCACGAGGTCACATGAACATTAATCAAATTAGAAAACAAAACCCAAAATAACTGCTTATAAAGATGAACCCCTAATAGTAGTCAAGACTGTAGGTGGATTCTCTCTCTAAGATTCACGTGATGTAACTTTCTATTGCATATGTTACATTGGCCTTTTGAAGACAGTAATGTCACATTTCATTTCATTTCGCGCTGTCTCTCTGGTACTTTACACTGTAGCATCAAATTCATAAAAATTAGATCCTCACCATGGGCTTAGCCTCGTCCTATTGATGGTATTAGTCTCCTGCGGAAGTTAATGGTCTATTTGCCCAATGAACCAGGGTTCAAATTCTAAGTAAAATTGCAGTAAACACCCATTAACTTCTGGTCACTAATCTGAACACCCTTGGTCCAAATATTTTCATGCTAGTTCTATGTACATACATTCATGAACACCATTTGATAGAATATGCTCTTTTAAAGGTAAAACTAGTTTTATGCATGGATATCCTTTGTGTTATGTATATGTATACATAGGCGGACAATCTTCGACAGCAAACTCTACAGCAGATGCACCGCATTCTCACAACACGGCAAGCAGCGCGAGGTTTGCTTGCTATGGGAGATTACTTCTCTCGGCTCCGTGCTTTAAGCTCTCTTTGGATAGCTCGTCCACGTGATTGAAAAATCTCGATTTAACTGTAACATAGGATCCTAGATTATACGATAAAAAAACAGGTTGCGACATGCAGGTGTAAAAGTAAAAATAAATTCTCAATGCCTTAGTCGCTCAAGGAAAAATAATATTAGGTTGTATGTTGAAATCTGTATTGCTTATTTAAACATTTACAATTACAATTGATTTTCGTCACATTGTTGCATTCTCCATTGGACAATAATTTAAGTGAATCAAATTAAACAATTCTTGGAAAAAAAAATCAATGAGTTGGAATAGGCACAAATAAAAAATTCAACCTTTGACATCATTTGGCATGCCAAGCAAAACCTCGTGCTAGTGATTACCGTGATCATGAAAGAAAGGGGACATTTTAAGAAGCTTTTGATCTTCTTCAACTTTCCAATATGGTGCTTAACTTGCGACTACTATATAAGTAAGGGCTATTATTCTGTGTTACATATCCCCTCAAATATACTCAATGCAAGTCGAGAGGTTATCATATATATGTTCGGCAATTTATCAATTGAAGTTTACTTGGCCATGGAGAACATATTGAATATTGTGAAAAGTGGTCATCATGCTTAATAGGTCATAAATTGGAGTGGTATTTGTAACTAGCAATCGATGTATTTGACAATGTATTGAATTGACAATACATGTTTCTATGGATGAAATTCTGCAAATGTCGCTTTCACTCAATGGGTAGACTAGTATATTTCGGTCGTATGTTATTGAGCCTTTTTATCATAATGTTCATAAGAAAACCTAGGGAAGGGCTTACTCAAGTGTTGATTCAAGGTTTTCACTATACATGGATTTAAAAATGAAATGAACTCACCAATTGATTGTTTTTGCATGATGTACCAAATGTGGGTTTAATATGTTGTAAGCGACATTGACACACATAATAGGTGCACATTCATACACACATTCTCTTTAAGAAACTAGACTTTACATGGAATCCACAAGATATGGTGGTGATTAGTCAAAGTCTTGGAGACACATTGGTTGGGCTATGGATTCCATGCATTGTAAGAATACTCACATGGTCATGGAAACCATAAGTCTCAATAATGATACAATAAACTCACTCAAAGAAACACTTTTGATCATGATTTTGCCACTATTCTATTACTAGCTAAACAAAAAAGTCATAGGACCATGTTTTCAACTCAAGGCTAAATGTAAGTAGAGGTATCTTTCACATTGATGAGAGACGAAGTGGCTATTCTAATGCTGAAGTTCAAAATTGCTTATTGTGGATTTATTGACAATGTTTGCTATTAATTGGAAAGGAGCATGGAGCATCCTATGGTATATACTTTTGACCTAGTATAACACCTTCGATATAAAAAGTGTGGTCGCCAAAGCGGAAAAAAACTCTGATAGTTCTCTTCAATACGAGAATCTAGTCCGTGAAAACTAGGTTACAAAAAAACTCTTGAAATTATGTCAGATTTCGGTAACCAGGCGTGGCATTTTAGGAATGATGGGGCAACAAGGGAGGAATGAGTTGAGCTAATGTATATAATATGTACATATAAATTGAGATGCAGAGAGCAAGGGATAGATGGATTGGCCATGTCAAGAGCTCACCAAGAAGTGGGGGCATTTCTTCAAATATTTACATTTCCAGCTGAGGGGCATCGGTGAAATAAAGGGAAAACTCAGGTTAAAAAGGAACCAAGAAGAAATCAGGGAAATCAGAGACGAAGAGGAAGCAGAAGCAGAATCAGAAGCAGAAGAAGAAGAAGAAGAAGAAGAAGAAGAAGAAGCGATGGATTGATTTATGACGTAGCTCGGAGAAAGAAAGAAAGAAAAGATAGAGCGAGAGATGGGTTTCTCTGGCCTGTCCAACCCTTCTATTTGTCTGTTTCTTCTTCTACTCATACACACCGATCTTTCCATATCCATATCGCTTTTCAAGGATCTATGGCGATGGTCCATGAAGTTATTCGTAGGCTCTGTTCCTGAAGAGAACATGGCCAACCCATCATCTTCTGATTCTTCTGCAGATATGGCGAATTCAGACACCGTCCACCTCTCAATTTCGGGTGAATTCCATTCAGGCGCGTCTGGTTCTCCTCAGCTTTCTCCTTCGCTCTGGGATGAGATCCGTTCATCTCTCCTCTGCTCAAGCTATGGAAGCTTCTCATCTGACGATGATGAGGAGGGAAACCATAATCCAAATGAGGTGGAAAATCCTATCTTTTATCAGGGTGATGAAGGAAAACTTGAGCCCAACCATGATATCGAAGGAAACCTTAATGATGGATCCTGTTCCACTAAGGAAACGAACTCAAATCGGGATGTGTTAACAAACCCTCATAGAGAAACACAGTGTGCGATTTGCCTATCAGATTTCATCCGTGGTGATCCCATTTACATATTGCCACGGTGTGATCATATCTTTCACCAGTCTTGCATGGCAAAGTGGTTGGATCAGCAGCAATCCACATGCCCGCTTTGCCGATCCTCACTTGTCTCGGAAGATCTTTCAATGCGGTATCAGAGGCGAGAGCATGAGCTCGTTGATGAGCTCATCCAATGGTTCTCCTCCTTCCATGGCTCCTAATCCAAAATGCTGACCCTAAAGGTTTTGATACACTCAATAAACCCTGACATTGTACTAATCCTAAGATGTATAGGCTACCTCAAACCTAACCCTAAACAGTTTACTATAGGCTCCCTATATTCTAACTTCAAAGGGTTTAGTATAGGCCCCCTAAACCATAACCCTGAAGGGCATAGTATAGGGCTATCTAAACCCTTAAACTAAATGGTTAAGTGTAGGCCCCCCCAATCCCTAACCCAAACCAAAAGCATGACCAGGTCCTGAACCCTGAATATGGCCTTTGGTGGCAAGACTTCTGGAACAATGCATCATGGAATATATATTGTGCATTTGATTCTTTTGATTGTTCACAATAAAGATTGTCAGTCATATTATAATTCATGAATAAATATTTGGGCTGAAAGGAAGAACCGCCATAGCCATTTTGAATTAACACTTTGTAGCATGACTCAGATCAGAGGTATGGTGGGATAACAAGCTGAATTATTCGACCTACCTCTTCGCCTCCATAAATAAATAGGCAAGAAGAAAGTTATACTGCAGCATATCATTCTAAGAGACATACAAAATACTGTGGGGTTGACTGTAACTGCACAAGAATGTGCTTGTTTCTAAACGAGCTATGCTTGCATGCAGGCTCTTTACTTTGCTCCTGGTCTAGGTTACAAGAACACTCAGCATAGATGCACTGTGAATTGGATTGTTTCCATCTAAAGAACCAGTAATTTTTGGCATTTTTGCCATAATGATTGGAACTTGTTGCCAGTCTACATTTGTGTAATTTTCTTGACCGAAATTGACAGAAATGAAGAGTGGCCTTCCCTAATTGTTGATATTTTTTTGTTCATTTTTTAATTGTAGATAATGCTTTGCATTCTGCAGTTGTTCAAGGTTGTAATCCTAGTTAGAATTTTGAATTTTTATTGGAGGTTAGTTCAAAGGATAGAATGTGATCTATAATTCGTTAACATTCCGACACCTTATCTATCCGAACTTGTCTTTGCATTCGGATAGAGTGATGCTTCTGACATTATTTGCATTTGAAGTGTTATTCCAAAATAGTGCCGTCATTTTGCTACATGCAATTTGTTTGGTGAAGAAGATATAAGACCAAGTGAAGACAAGTATAGGCAGAACAGCATACATTTTCAGCTCCTAGTTTGTTCCTCCAGAATCAACCCAGCCAAATAAGTTTCTAGACATGGTTGGATTGCTTTTCATGGGGTGTATACAAAAAATCATTGTGTTTAGTGGAAACAAGAAGTCAAAAGGGGTGTAGAAGAATTGATTGCTTCCTAAGGATCCTCTATTTCAATGATTTGCTTTTCTTTATCTTTTCCATCTCTCTCATGAGATTGGTGGGCATGTTTCTAATATAATAATTATGCTGTAAATATTCTTTGTGGGTTTTCACATCACCACTATTATAATGGTACGCCAAAAAGTGAATGTATGAGAGAGAGAGAGAGAGAGAGAGGAGCTTTTGTAGATATTGTTTGGACACAACCCCTTGTATAGCTTGAATTTTCCATTGGATGATGATTAACAACATGACAAACAATAGTGTGCTTTGAGTTGGAGTTGCACTATTCAGTGAGACACAAGCGAGACAACCGCCCTAGATTCCTGCACTTTTAAGTAACTTTCTCACGATTGTCACGGGATGCTACTAACACAACCGTCCAATGATGTATACCTTTTGTTAAATGAAATGTAAATGTGAAGTGACTCAAGTGTTCCTTCTTGACCATAATACATGTATTTCCTAGTTGCGTCATTGCGAAAGGGGCACAAGTGTGTCTACACCCTATTATTGGCAAGACAAGGTAAGGCGTAGCTAACTAAGACAAACCTCTCACTTAACCTCTTTTACCATCACGTGTCATTAAAGAAAACAAAGAGACAATCCAAGACTTATGTATTTTGCTTAACTAAACAAGTTAATGCAAATAAACATGACAAATCTCAATGCTTCTTATGTTCATACCAACCATGCTCGATGCAAAGTTGAGGTTATGCATGTAAAGGTTTGACCTTGTCCTAACGTAAATAATAAGGATTAATGGAAGGGAAAGCAATATAAGACGAGTATCTTTAGCCCTAGAAATGAGTAGGTGAAGAAGCAACTCAAAAGAGCCACCCAAAACATTCTACACTTTCGACGGTTGCAATTGGTTGTGTAGGCATTGTGTATTTCAATGTTAGAATCATTTAATTTGCACCGTCTATCAAATTGTCATAATGCTTTACACTCGAGATTGTGTTGTAGCTTTCATGTTTATGCTATATATTCATCATTTTAAGGAGTAGTTTGTATGGGTGATCGATTTTGCTTGAAATGCCCTTGAATATACAAACATATAACAAATAGGTGTTTCATGAATTCAATCAATTGTTCGACCTATTACAAATGGATTTGCTTAAGTTGACTTATTTGAACAACTATTTATTTTAGCTTTCGGAGCTAAGTTTTATTATCTTCTATAGTTTTTTGAGGGAATGATCTACATTAATACATGCTATTATTGTCAATGTTTACTTTTTTAACTGTATGTTTTGTGATAGTAGATGCCATCCTAAAAAGTGTGCCATTTTTTGCATTATATGTTCCATGTTAACTTGGACCCTTCCCTCCAAAATGGACCAACCTTGTTGCAAAACAAATCACCACAAAACTCTAGAAAACAAAAAAACAAACTCATTTGTCCAAAGTCATCAAAAGCATTTCTCCTTATCGAGCTAACTAATCTATAACAAATAGTGATTGAATATGATTGTCTATAAATCACTAACACCGCCCTCTTACAAATGAGTTATTCACAAGTCTATTGTTTTTCTTGTTTGTAGTTTCATTGTGTTGGATGACTCGTGATCAATTGGGTTATTTGTGAGCTTTATTTATTTACTCTGATTAATAGGACATGGATTACACATTGTATGCTCACTTAAATTAAAGCCAATTATGATATAAAACCATAGGTTTAATAGAAGCAGGCATGGATAATTCGAACATAATTAATGAAATGATTGATTCATCTCAATCTTTAATGCATGAATCATTGCTACCTTCCACTTTGATGTTCCTTACCTATTGCAACCTAGAGTTTTTATTGTGTCCAAATTATGAACAATGCTATCATGGTTGTTTTTCAACATAACACTTGGTTTTATGAGCACTTCTACCATCTAGATGCTTATTTACCTACATGGCCCCTTTCAAGAGGGATTTTGAATGGTGTAAAGACCAAACGTTTGAGCATGTTGGCAGTTACGTGCACACACCACTATATAACACATTTCACATCAATGGTCTCGATGAGTGACATGATTTACTGATTGGTTTATGTCAAGATGGATTGATTTATGATGCTTTATTTGATTCAGCCTAAGAATCAATAGAACCCCAATAAATTCTCTTGAAGTAAAAAGAAAAAGAAGCTTTGTTTGGCCTAGATAAAAGTGAGAATGAAGGCAGGGGTATTTTTGATATTTTCCTAAAGTAAGAAGAACATAGGAGATCAACAAAATTTACATAGTGTGAACCATACGTACCATACGCGCATTCGAGTATGATAAACACAGTAGAAGTATGGATAATGGTACCATACTTTTGTATTCAGTATTTTTATTATAAGGTAAATTGTTTTTTCCAGGTAAGAAAGTTAGTGTAAAAAACAAACATACGTTTTCATTCGTATGAAAAAGAATGTTTGCCAATGCATTCGAGTATATTACGTACTATGGTTACAAAAAGATTTAGATAAAACGCAGAGTGAGAACAGAGAGAGACTGTGAAGTGATGAAGTAGTGAGAAGAGGTTTTTTTGCTTCTTCTTTTTTTCAGGGTTCTGTTAAGCCACCATGGCATCATCAGAGACTCTGTTTCTTCACCCCATCTTTCCCTCTGCCTTCCACAGCAGCACCAGCTTTAGTCATGGCAGTAGAAGTAGTATCCTTGTCTCTTGGAACCCTAAAAGAAGGAGGAGCAGCAGCAGGTCGATCATTACAATCTCTTCCTCCACCCCATCTTCGCCGTCCACTGATGAATCATCATCATCATCATCATCATCAACAACGACGACGACGAATACTTCCTCGGAAAGGCCTATTTTACGCAGGCCCCCCCCTGTTTTTGTTCTGAATGAGAAGCCAGTGAGGCAATTGCAAGACGAGAGGAGGAATCCGGTAACACAAGAGAAACGGAGCATAGGGGAAGGGGACCGTTTCTCGTCTCTAACTACCTTTGATCCCAATCATCGGAGCGGTTGGTCTCTCTCTCTCTCTCTAAACTGGGTGCTCGCGCTATTTTATTTTTATTTTATTTTTAGTTTTACTTTTGATGAATGGGTAAATACCCCATTTTTGTTGTAAACCAATTGTCTCATGGGCCAATTTTGGTCTTAGAAGATGTTAATATATCTTTCTTTCTCTCTCTCTCTCTCTCTCTATGTCTGTAGTGGGCCCATAATCAATTTAGTGCTTTGTTTGAAGAAAGTGCTGCTTGACCAGAGGCAAAATAGGTCCAGTTGTCAAGAGGTGATGACAGTATGGTGAGGTCTTCACATTGTAGTTTTCCCCTAGTAATTCTCCCTTTGTTGGTCAATCATCCGATAAGTAACCAACCAACAGGCCTTGAGTTTGACTATAAAAAAGTAAGTGTTGGGTCATGTTCAGCACCTATGCATGTTAGTTCATCAGCATCTTTCTTTACCCTCAATGCCTTGTATTTTAAGGTTTTAGCCTCTGTTTTTCTATGTGCTCCGCTTCATTTACTTTGTTTTAATTTTTTTGCAATCTGCTTTATTTTTTATCTTATTTTAGGTTTGGGCTATCCACTCATTAGGATCTATGGTTTATTATGTGTTCAAATATGTTTACTTTTATCTTTTGGGTTTAATTATATTAATCATTCCACTTTATATTCTGAGCTTGGAACATGATAGCATATCTTGAAAGATAAATGCACTCTCATATTACAGGTTATGTTGCTTTGATTGGAAAACCCAATGTTGGGAAAAGCACCCTTATGAATCAAATAATTGGCCAGAAACTATCTATTGTTACCAACAAGCCGCAAACAACACGACAACGAATACTTGGCATCTGTTCTGAAAACAACTATCAGGTGTGTAAATACTATCACTACTAGATAATCTTATTTATATGTATGTCTTAGTAGTTGCTCAATGGACTACTGCCTTTTAGGTTGTCTTACATTGTGTGTAGGACTTATGGTAAATATTTATGCAATGATATTTTTTTCCTTAATTCATCATGGTGTGAAAATGATACTGCATGGTTTTATTCTATTTCATTGTTGCACCTTGATAATGATATTGGAGTCCAGTTGGAATTACTATACAAATCTGGTTTATGTGAAATCATTTGAGCTTCTATTGGGCAAAAAACGGTTGCTTTGTTACAAGAACTCCTCACCTTGGTTTACTTTCCCACTTCTATGGGGAAGAGAACACTTCAATATTATCATATTTTCAGAGATTCAGTTTAATTAATTATTTATGTATAAATTTATGAGTGCGTACTACCCCTTCTGAAATATTGTTAAGCAGTGCATTAGTGAAATCGTATTTGGTCTATAAATATTTTTTATCCCTGCTTGTTTGGTAACAGATAATCTTCTATGACACACCTGGCGTGATTGTGAAGAAAATGAATAAGCTGGATGAAATGATGATGCAGAATGTACGAACTGCGGCATTAAATGCTGATTGTGTACTTGTTATAGTGGATGCTATGGAAGCTCCTCAGAAGGTCATTTATCATTTTTCCTTTTAATATACGCAGCAATATGTTTCTTATATTGTTATTTTTTCTCGCAGCTACCATTTATTTTTAATACATGATGTATATGAATGTTTAGAATCTGGTGTCGATCTTTTCTTTGCATGCACTTAATCCAAAGCTGAATAATGAAGTTGTAGCTTTTGTGCTTTTGTTTGGTTGATTTTTCTCTGTTTTTTATTGTTCTTATGGAGGTACATGTATGTATGTATGTGTATGGATGCATGCAAGTTAACACAGACAAACATGCACATAATATGTGGACATGTTTCTTGTCTGGGCACATTGTTTCATAACGCCTTTATGTCTTGATACAATGGTTCTTGCAGGTCATTGACCTACTAGAGGATGGTGCTCAGAATATTGTTCAAAGAAGGCCAAGTCTCTTGGTTTTGAATAAGAGAGACTTAATCAAACCCGGTGAAATTGCTAAAAGAATTCAGGTCATACAATTTATTCAGATGAAGATGGCTTCTCTGTGATATTAGTTCCAAAAAAATTTGAGTTCAATTTTCATGCCGGCTGATGTTGATGATTATTGTGATTTGCTACAGTGGTATGAACAGTTTAGTGGTATTGAAGAAGTTATTGCAGTGAGTGCAAAATTTGGACATGGTATTGATGAGCTGAAGGACTGGATTGTCTCAAAACTACCTGTTGGACCACCTTACTACCCAAAAGTGAACCCTATTTTCTTTACGTTTTACTTTTAAACATATGTGCATGTAAATTTTGACACTTCAATATAGTGTACAGTTTAAATATATCAGTTATATATGTCATTTCGTCATTGTTTAATAGCCATAGAGCCGGAGGATTGGGATATTGAAATATTGTACATGAGAGAGAAGGGAGTGCATTATACACAAATAACTTGCTAAATGACCTGGGACTCCATATTTAAAGGTGCCTCTGTTAGAAGGAAATGATTCATGTGGGCTTGCTTATAGTGATTGCGTAATAATACTGTATATGTGTTGATGTGAGAACAATGGCAAAACTCACATTATTGAATGAATAAGTTGCTTGCCATTCAATCACAAATTACTATATCTGGTGATTACTTCTACTTATCATCCCCCAATAGGAGCTTCATGGGAAATGTTTTTTAACATGCTTTGAAGGCCACCAAGTGAATGTGATAGAACATTCAACAAAGATTTACAATTTTACTCGATTTTGAATGCCTATGATAGGGTCTCCCAAGACAGACAAGGGAAATTTGGTGAAAATGGGCTCTTCACAATGTTGATGTGCTAATCAGTCTTCTCAGCGCATGGTGATGATTAGTGGTCAAAATATTGCTTCTTGAATGCTGGTTAGATAGGGTGCAATCTTGCATTGGTAACTCTTCTTGGGGTGGTTCATTTCCATCAGGGCAAGAAGAAAGTCATTACTGACATGTGAGCATGCATATGACTCTGCCCGTATGTGGAGAATGATACCAGAATGGTTTGCTGGGCTGCTCTTTGTTGGCACTAAGATGGCTGCAGCCCCATTGGTCATATCTGCTGGCACTTCTGAAGTTGATCGAAGACCCTGATGCCCTACAGAAGCTATCCCCTTGGTTAGCTGTAGAACTTTCTAGTCCTTTTGTTATGCACAGCATCACGAAGAGGCAGTCTACTGTTTTAAGAGGCCCAAGTTTGCAAAAGTGATGTTTTAAATTGTGCCTTTTCTAAAAATAGGGGAGCTTTCAAATTTGATTTCAAAGTGTTAGTTCATAACTAAATTTGCAAACAAGAAATAATGCATCTCAATTGTGCGTTGCAACACTGTTTTTCTGATTATTGATGGCACACTATTCCAGGAGCATATGAGTGATCAGCCAGAGAGATTTTTTGCATCTGAGATAATCCGGGAGAAAATATTCTTGCAATACAACAAGGAGATACCTTACGTTTCTCAGGTGTGATGCATTTTTTATTGCAATATTTTGCAAAATTATATTATGCTCAGTCTACCTCAAGACTTACCTCCTTTCACATCTTTTTTTAGGTTAACATACTAAAATACGTTGAGAGGACGCCACCTGCAAAAGATTTTGTGGAGGCTGAAATCGTTGTCGAGAAAGAGTCTCAAAAAGCAATAATGATTGGAAAGGTATATTACGCATGAATTAATGTATGATAATGTAAAATTTCCAGTGATTTATTTTAGTCATCACTAAAGCCAAAGAAAAATAAACTTGTCGTCATGGAAATATTAATTAATGTTTCTTAAAAGAGAAAAAAGGCTGCATTATGCTGACTTGAGCAGCTATAGTTTTGTAGTTGTATGTAACTTGTGGTTGGTATCATCACACATCAAACTATCTGCCAGCGCATTTGGATCAAGCTGAGTTATATATTAATGTTGGGGAATATGTAGGAAGGTGCTGCCTTGAAAACTCTGGCAACTGCAGCTCGGCTTGATATCGAGGATTTTGTTGGCAGGGCCGTCTATCTAGAGGTAATGAAAACTTCAAACAGTCTACTCTACCATTTACCAATTATAATCTGACTATTATTATGTGTATGCTTAGTTTCATTGGGGACTATTTGTGACAGGTTTATAGTTGTTAAAAACATGTATTTTATGTATAGAATATATTTTAGAATACTTTGAAGTATTATATGCATTCTATATTTTAGAACTGCCATTTAAAAATGTTTCATGTATTCTATGTATTTAAAAAGTATTTGATCTTTCCGAAAAAGTTTTAAATAAAAATAAATTAAAATTTGCCAAAAATCAATTGTTGAAAACTTGAATGCATTACAAATATAAGAAGTATTAAACATATTCTATTTTCATTCTACACGTTTAATGTGTTTATATTTAGAATGCATATTCCAAATATTTAAAAAAAAGGTAAAATACTTTCAGAATACATAGGATATATATTGTACATGTATTGGATGCTAAGTATTCTACAATTGTGGACAGGTTAAAGTAAAGGTTAAAGAAGATTGGCGAGCAAATGAAGGCCTTCTGAAATTTTATGGTTACAGTACATAATCAGCCTTTCCTGATACACATTCTCAACCACGGGTATTTTCGAGACAATTCTAAGATGCAAATGAATTACACGATTCTTGTGAAAAGATGCAGAAAGTGAATAATACCCTCGATTCACCCTTCTGATGCCCTTTGTCTCAAAATATCAGTTGCGAAGGCCAAATGGGAGAGAAGACTAATAGATATGGCAACGTGAATCATTACTCGAGATTGCTAGATTGTTGGGGTGTAAAAGAGAGCAATCCAAAGTTTTCTTGTTTTCAAGAATCGTGTAAATCAGAAATTCACAAGATCGGTACAGAAACTTCAATAAGAGTAAGATTGCTCTAATCTTTTTGGCATCCTGTATTGATGAAATTGTTATGCATTTAAACTTCTCCAGAAGATTGTAAACTCAGACTTTGTTGTAACAATTGTAAAGCTTATGCAAAAGAAGGTTATTGCATTCTAACAAAATTTGTTGAAACCTAGTCCCAACGACATTGGTAAAGCTCAATGTGTTATGCTAGATTATCCAATACATGTTATTGACTTAATGAGACAGTTATCGTGTATAGCTTGTTGTATTTGTTCAATTTTTACAGAAATAGCTCTATAATTGTTAAGACACTGAAATGATACTCAGTCAAAAGAGTATATGCAAATAGTAGATATTGCTATAAACTACAATAAGTATAAGCCCGAGTATTTTTACAACCAGTGATAGATATAACTGAGAAGCAATGTTATGATAATTAAAATTAGTAGTAGTTTTATGCCCCAATATGATTTATTGACAGTTTGTTCTAATTCCAACCTCAAATTGGCTTTTAAGGAATCACTTACATTTCCATGACCTTATATGGAATCCCTTATAATTTAGGGGTTAGACTTACAAATAGAGGAGTTTGACGTTTCCATGACCTTCTAACATTGTTAGTGGTGCTTACAGTCAATAGTTCACCTTTGACAACATAAGAATATCAAGCTAAAAAACATATTCAATCATATATTTCGTCTAGTAGTTCTTGTGTTTACATGTCAATGAGTTCAAGGAACTTACGTAGTTATTGTTGATTCTTCAACAAAGAAACATGCATTACAACAAGAATTCAATCACATTCTAAGGATTCTGAAATCTCATCAAATACATATATTTTGTTGAATAGACAACAAGATTCCAAATAAAATTCTCAGGTTTCTGCATGACTTCACAAGGAGATACATGATATTCATGTCCATCAAGAATCTACAACACCATCAAGAAAATACTAATGGTACGTCACAACAATTAGACCTAAGATCAATATCCATACACACAAGCTACAATTATCCATACAATTACCCAATTCACACTCAACATAAAATTATCCATACACAAGCTACAATTATCCATACAATTACACAATTCACACTCAACATAAAATTATCCATACAATTGTGTAGGATGGCAAGTTGGTATTGCTTTATTTTGCAATAGCAATGAATGAGCCCTTATGAAGACATACGTGGAGCTACCTACATGGACCTAAAGTTATGCATTCCTTATTTGTTCTTTTCCAGTGAACCTGAAATGTTCTTGTTTGGGAACAACCATCATATGGATAAAATGTGTGACATCATTATTGATACTCTCTATAATAGAGCCATTTTCGTGCACAAAAATGAATGGGATTATTGTTGCCGTTGAGGTTTTATTTACTTCAACTCCATATTGTACACAAGATAACAAAATTGGAATAATTTTATGCATGTATTTACATGGCTAATGCATATAGCTTATGAAAACCTAATCAACTTTTGCAAGAAGAGATTACAAACAAGGATGCTCACATAAAAGCTGGGAATGTCCTTGAATTAGATAGACAAGCTTGGCCCATCATGCCCAAAGTGCCTTTCTTAAAAGAATGCCATTTCTTTTATGAGGTGATTTTGCACATAAATTGACCCAACACTTACAGGTTGCTTGGGCACCTTCCTGTTTGAAGACATCATCATCATGGTCTGATTTAAGCTTCCTGTTTGAGCTAACCCTGAATGTCCATTGTTCTATGGCCATATGCTACTATTTTATCCTACATGAAATTAAGTAATAAGGGTGTTACTACAAAGTTTGTTGATCAACATATATATTATGTAGAAGTTACTATCACCATATATCATATACATGAGTGATGTATCTAGAAGGAAATAACTAGCTATGCACAATAGCATTCAAATACACATTGCAACAACTCTTTCATCCTCACATATCTTCACAAAAGTATTCCTTTAATGCACCTTATTGTACCTAAGAACTTCAAATACACATCGAATTGACTCTTACATCCTTCCATCTTCACAGAGCATTCCAGCATTACATGCATTGCATTGTTTGTAGCTTCATCTTACTACATGTAAGACATTGCTTCATCATCATATTACAACATGCCTTGAATCATTAAAAGAGGATTGATATGCGACACTTCAATGAGAATGGCACAATAGATCACTCATATGGAAGTTGGAAAATATCATTGTAATATGACGATTGATTGCATCCTCAAAACTCTACTACAAGAAATGATGTTACATATATGTCAAGTTAATACA
Source organism: Azolla caroliniana (assembly GCF_043228905.1). NCBI lineage: Eukaryota > Viridiplantae > Streptophyta > Polypodiopsida > Salviniales > Salviniaceae > Azolla > Azolla caroliniana. The sequence continues at coordinate 4,735,865 of NW_028230436.1, read as the reverse complement.
AAGGGCTTACAACAACAGACCACGGTAATCTTTTTAATATATACTCCATATTAGTTGGTAAATTGAAGAGCATCTTTTCTGTCCGATATTTTGCTTTACTTACGCTTATCTTTCTTTTACTTTCTTGACCTGTAAGCACTCGATGTGAGGATAGAATTAACATCAACACCATTTGATCGAGTTTTAAGGGTTGGCATCAATTTTGGATGAGGAAGATGAGGTGGTCTGCATATTGAATATGAACCCCTATTTTGTTTCACCATAATCCTGATCTCATTTCATCAGAATTACAGATCTTAGTGAATATACATGCAACCTTCATGGCATGATCTGAAAGTGAATCACCCACAACACTGAGTTGGGATATATTATAGAGTTCTATAAGACCTCATCAATGCGAGTTCACACTGATAGGAGGAGTTTGAGGGTGAGAATTCTCATCACCCACCATATCGAATTCATCAACAGCAAGATTCACAACATCATCCCAAGGAGTCTGGGAAGCTATAAACAAAGTCAAGGTCCAATGTTGCTATTCATTCAATTTGATACAAACTCAAACGCATTTAAACAAAATAAAACAAAACTCGAAATAAAATCAATCTAAGTTGTCCAAGGATACGATCACTTCTCCACATATCGGTTATTCCAACAACTGAGTCTGAAAGAAGCCAGTAATCTGAATCAACCTGTATAAAAAGTAAGGACAGAATTAATATACAGAGATCATTTCAGCCAAGTGGGAAGCTTGTATCCATTCAGAGGATTGCGCGGTTTAAAAATGAACATTATTTGGGGAATTTTATGAAGGATTTGGGTAAATTTTCCTAATAATGTATTAAAGAATAGGATCACCTCCGCATATGACTTACATTCACATCCGATGGAAGGATCCTCATAATTCCTCCGATGTCTTGATGATGAGGACTAGCAAGTCCAGATCCAAAGGAGTCTGCTGCATCGAGCATCTCTGGCAACACATGGTTCACACATTGTTCTGGGAAATTTGCTTTACTAATCATCTGCGTTTCCTGTTGATTCATAGAAAGAATGAGCAGAACTTTTGACAAAAAAAAAAAACAGATTCCTAGGATGTTTATGATTTTTTTATTATCAATCATCCAAACTTTCGTTTTTTTATGAATGAAAAATAGATACAAAGTACAAAAAATCATCAAAATTCAGTGGAAATATGATATATATTTCAGACAGATATTTTGGTCCAATTATATAGGTATTTCCAGCAGGAAAGTTCAAAATTTGACCCCTGCAATTTTAGTCAAGGGTACCTTTTTTCCAAACACCCCATGAGTATGTATGGTGTCTGAAATCATTTGAGTTTTTGTTTCAGTTGAACCAGTTGTGAGCATTGTGTCGACTGGTACTGTTCTGGCACATCCCATTTCCTCAAATTTCTCTTCGAATTGACTGCACAAAAAAAGATATGGCCACATAACAGTATGGCAATTATTTGGACCACATGTCTATGACATAATCTAATCAAAGTTAGGAATGTAAAAATGATGTGCATACCTCACTAGGTAAACATCTATGGGTCCTGTCACACTTTGCAACAGTATTTGGTATCTCTTCTCCGGATATTCAACACCCTAAAATGGTCAAGGAATTTCTTTTTTGGACAATTTCCTAAACATATTTGCACAAAAGACAAACTCTTTTTTTCATGCATTTGAATCACAATATTTTATAATAAGCCTTGTCGGTTTTACCTCATTCGGATCAGGCACTTCTAGCGTGGTTCCATGCGGTGCCTTTATAGCAATCAGAGTTTGATTCTATACCAATAAAAGTTTCATTCACTCAGAGGTTTTCTAGAAAAAGTTAACGTAGATCATAGATCTCCTATATAAATGAACATCTTACCTGAAAACATTGTAGGTTTTTTATGTCTTCTTCAGTAACATAAAGCCATCTACATAAGTAAAGAAAAAATCAGGAAAATCGCAGCCACTAAAAGGTTCTAGATTATAAATGCAGAAATTTAAAAGAGAAGAAAGGATACTGTTTATTGTTTTCATCCTCACTAGCTATCCTCAATCGTTCTTGTGTTTCTCTGAAAACATTTTTTTTCACAGTCTTTTAAGTTGACGGGGAGAAAAATGAAAACCCACACATACCATATGAAGGATTTGCAACAGCATATTACCTAATACAATGGTCAAGTTTCCTCTCTTGTAGAAATAACCTTTCAACCTCTTCCTGTGATCAAAACACATTTTTGAGAATTAGGGTTTAATGTTTAATTAAAACTAAACAAAATAGATTTATGGACATTGTTGCGATTTTTCTACCTTTAAGAATCCAGATTCATTGATGATACTACTGCATTCAGTTGAAGAATTTAAACCCCTGTAAAGCCATGTATGAAACCTCATAAAATGCAACCCCTCTAAAAAAATTAAACTATTTTCAAACCTGATTATAAAACAACTATATAGCTTACTTCCACTGTATTCTGTTTTTCAGTTTCTTTTCGATAAGTCCGACACCTTCCAATACGTTAGTAATATCGTAAATTCTCCTCTTTTGAACCTGAAATTCATTTAAACTGTTAATGATGTTCTAACCATAGCCTTCTTCATATGACTGTTTCAATTATGTTAATGATGGTTAAGCCATGTTTAGAAAAAGTATTGGTAATAACTAACCCCTAACATATCAGCTGCTTTATTCAGATCAAGAACTCCATCATCAGCTTCCTTTATTAGTTTTACAAACTTTTTTGTGAGTAATCCTGAGGAACAAAAGAAATACATATATATACTTTAGATTAGACAAAATTCAAGAAAAAGCAAAACAATAAATGAACTAAAGGTTTCGCCATTACCAAGCGAATTGTCATAGCGGCATGAACTGATGGGCGTCTGAACTTTAATTGCCGGAGAAACTGATATGAATTCAACAAACAGAAAAAAAAATGTTGACTACTACATGAAGATTTAGTTTATTTTCAAAATAACTGATGGGTTTATAAAGGAACTCCAAAATACACCCACCCCCCCACTCTCCCAAGTTTTCCTTATCCCCTGAAACAGCTTTGGTCAAGCTCCTAAAGCATGAGCCTGTGATTGCTCAAGTAGCACATATAATGGGCTCATTTGTGGGGGTTGACTACGGGTATTTCAGAGGAATAATGAAACTCAATGTCATATGGGGAACTAATAGATAATAGATATTTTTAGCATCCATAGAGAGGCCAATTTTGACTCATGGGAACTAATGAAAAACCTGGGAGGAAGGGTAGGGGTATTTCAGAAATTTTACAATTCTTTTGATATTAATACCTGCACTTGGTACAGGTGTCTGGGGTTCCATTTTTGTGTTTCTAGTACCACGCGGATTTTTCCGGCTGTTGAAAGTTTCTTTACCATCAGATAAGGGCTGCCCACATGACCAATCGCACGATTTCATGATTCTCAATGGACCTTGATTCACCTAAACAATTAACAATAGAACAAACATGAAGCGAGGAAATATATCTATCTATTTATTTATATATATGTATGTATGTATGCATATCATATATCATTCTCTATATGTAAAACATTTTCAAATAAAGTTTGTATTTTTTGTATATGTTTACAAGAATTGTTGTTTGCACATAATGTTGCTATTGTTTTATTTATCATATTCTTGAAGCCACATCACGAACTGTTGAAAGAGCCCCATGCTATACATAGATACATGTATTAGGGCCCAAATGTGTTCAGAAAGAGCCACTCGACCTTCTAATAACATTGTTTAGAAAATGATGAATAAAGAAAATGTTTTCCATTTCTATATTTTGAGCCCTTGTGTTAATGCAACAGCCTAAAAGTAGAGAGAGAGAGAGAGAGAGAGAGAGAGAGAGACGGAACCTTGAGATCATAGACGAATGTTGATGATGATGTATCCTCGATGTTGCACAATGATGATGATGATGATGATGTTGTAAATGAGTTCCAAATCACAATTCGCAATGTGATGATGTTCTCTTCAGTTAACGCGTCGATTTCTCCTTTGGCGATGTCCTAACCACCACAATTCGCAATGCATAAATGATGACGCTGACAACAACGATGGATAATGGTGACGACGTTGATGACGATGATGAGTGATCAAATATGAAGATGGAACTATTTTTATCACCCGTCACAAGGCTTGATGCTTCTGCGTTGCTCTGATTCTGTTCTGTTTTGCTCTGGGTTTGCTCTGTTCTGCTCTGCTCTCCCCTGCTCACAGGAGGAGGAGCCCGCACTCCTCTCTGCGTTATCTGCAGGATCAGAGTAGTGAAGCAGATCTGTTTTTGCTCTGCACAAATCGCAGAAGGGATAAGAGAGAGAGAGAGAGAGAGAGAGAGAGAGAGAGAGAAATTGGCGGCAAGCAAAAGAACATAAAATAGAAAAGTTACAGAGAGAGAGAGAGAGAGAGAGAGAGAGAGAGCCAAAATTTAGCACCTCAATGAATGAACGAATGAATGGGAAAGAGAAAGAAAAAAAGAGAAGAAGGGAATGAAGGAGTGCGTTTTTTTAAAAATGTGTTAAGGTTCATAGAAATCTCTGGACCAGGATTATGTGATTATATGTCCACTCTCCTATTCTCTCAAAATCAATCAATCGTCCATTGGATCGCCATAATCTACATTACACTATATGTGTGTGTATGTGTGTCATACAGTAGATGTGTGTGTGTGTGTATGTGTGTCATACAGTAGATGTGTGTGTGTGTGTGTGTGTGTGTGTGTGTGTGTGTGTGTGTGTGTGTGTGTGAATTTGTGTGCCTCGGCATCTATGTATTATCTATGTCTAGCGACATGGCTTCCAAAGTTATCCTCACCAGGCAATACCACGACAAGGAAGAGATTTTGGCATCTTTATCGATAGAGTGGTAACGATAGAGTGGTAACGCGCATTCGAGAAGTTGTGGTAGGCATTTGAATTTACCAAAGTGACAAGCACACTATCTAAAGGTGGGTGAATTCAATCATATCCAAAATTATCAAGGGATTTCACAATCCAACATGCGTAGCCATTACAAGATCCCGAGCGACAACTAATAATCGAGTGGTGATATGTGCCAAAGAGTACAAAAGGTGCAAGTTACCATGTATTGGCTAATAATCAACATGTGGGAGGTAACTCGCACAATGGCACGAGCTGTCTAGTGGTGACAACAATCCAAAATGACATAATCGTCCAAAGATGACAAAAGGTTACCTGGATTGTTTTGAAATCCAAGAAATGGGTACAGATGATTTGCTCGAGTTGGAGAGTTTGTGAGCTCTATCATTTACAAACTTCTCTAGTTTTATCTACCTTAACATGACAAAAAGAATACATGGCAATGGTATTGGGGTGAAGGATAATAGGCCACACTCCTATTAGGGTGCCCAAGAATGGATACCTTTGTTCCCATGTAAAATAATACTCTATTGTAACAAGGGCCAACTTCTACATACTCTTTGTATACTCTTTTCTTCGCTATTCATGTTAAGTTTTTGTCATACCTAGATTAGCCTAGATTAGTTCCTCTCCTTTCCACATGCAATCTGAGGTTGGGAAGCCTTTCCAAGTGAATCATTTCCCCAACGTGTTAAAGGGAGAAGTTTTGGGGTTGAAGGGTTAGGGAACAATGGATGACACAAGAGGCATGGAGTGTGGAATGTGGGGTGGTGAGTAGGAATCGGCAACGGCTCGGTTTAGGCTTAGCCGGTTTGGCCTTATCCAAGCCAAACCGGCTAAGCCTAAACCGTTTAATGGTTCTCAAACTTGAACCAAACCAAACCGAACCAGTCCCTAAACTGGTTTAGGCTAAACCGGTTTAGTCTAAACTGGTTTAGGAAACGGTTTGGAAAGCGGTTTGGGAAGCGGTTTGGATTATTGTAACTTGACAAATTGAAATATATGTTAAATCCTCCTAACCCTAAACAAGTAAAACACTGAACAATTAGTGAACAAGTAAAACACTAAAGACTTGATGAAGACCGATAAAAACAAGTAAAACACTGAACAATTAGTGAATTTAAGGACGATTGAAACAGTTTGCAAGGATCAAAATGTCTCTTTAGTACCAACAATAGCATGAAAACAAAATCAATGAAAAAGAATTTAAAGAAAAACAAGACAAATGTCTCATAGTTTAAAAAAGACTAGAAAACTTACAATGAGAAAATGTAAATGTTTACTATTCAAAAAGTGTAAGAAATCATTAGTTGTTCGAGTTGGTTATATTCCAACCATTTTCACTTGTCCAAATACAAGTATTCAATAACATCATCCTCTGCCATCATCTCTTCTAAATTGATATCTAAACTATTATAGGCATCATTAATATCTTCCGGTAGAGGAATGTTTACATTGTCAAGCAAATCTACCCAAGATCGTATACACATTTCTGCCTTGAAAGTGCATGAATGCAACCGGTACCTATCTTCAAAGTTATCACGAGCTTCGGAGTTAGCTTCCTCTGAAGGCACCGATGAAGCTGGAATTGCTAAATAATCACATGCCATTTTGTACATCCTTGGAAAAGTAGTTCTGTTTCAAATGGCCAAAAAAGATAATGTTAGATTGTGTTTCTTAATTACCAACAATAGCAACAAATGTGTTTAATAAAATATGATGCAATATTGATGAAACCTATTTGTAAACCACCAATGTAGAACGTCAGATATGGTAGTCTTGGATCGTGGAAGCTTCAAAAAATCTTCAATTTCTGACCGGATTGATGAATCATGAGATTTCTCATTGGTCATACACCAAAACTCCATATATTCAAATTGAGATCCTTCACATGCATCATTGGGTGGAGAATCTTCGACATTAGGATCATGATATTCTGTAGACTGTAGATTGTGAGTCGTAGTGTAAGACTTAAGTCTTAAGACTGTAGACTTTAACCTTTTTAAGTGTTTTAACTTTTTAAGTGTTTTAACTTTTACTGTGACCTAATTTTAATAATCGGCTTAGCCGGTTTGAGCCGGTTTAGCACAACTTGAGCCGAGCCGAGCCGAGCTCAAACCGTTTAACCCGACTCAAACCTAAGCCGAGTCGAGCCGAGCCGCCAAACCGCCAAACCGGTCTAAACCGGTTTATCTAAACGGTTTAGGCTTGAGCCGAGCCGTTGCCGATTCCTAGTGGTGAGGTGGGTGGTGTATGGCATGGAGGTGGCAGGTCAACACGTGGGTAGTAGACCACGTTGCAAGAGTTGGAGTAGTCAAGACGTCTCCCATTAGTGTGGTAAACTTAAAGAACAACTCAATTGCAATGCCCACAAACCAATGATATGTGGCATAGCGTGGAAACATGGAGGGTCAGATGCATCCATAGTTGGAGTAAAGGCGAAACAAACAATGTATCAACCATAATTTCGAAGTTTGGTTGGCAAGGCAAGGGTAGGATATTAATCAACACTTAGAGGTGCATCACCAGGGCACATAGTAGGGTTTTCATATAGGTCAAAGATGAGGGGGATCATATCAATGGGAGCATGGTACTCAAATGGAGGGGCCTTCGATAGGATTTGGAGTAACATGATGATGCATATGATGCTTTGTATGTCATAATTAGGAATGTTGGTGTACTTACTATGTAAACCCATTCATCCTTTGCAAATCCACCGTAGTATGCTTGAATGGTAGAGATCCATCATGTTGCACCTATTATGGTCTTATATGTAGATCAAAGGTGAGACCTAAACAGGGCAGTCATATCGATGGAAGCATGGATGCTCAAATAGAAGGACCTTCAATGAGATTTGGAAGCATGAGGATGTGTATTGTCACTTGTATGTCAATAGTCAAGAATGTTCAACCTACTTACTAAGCAGGGTTGACTAGTGGTGATAAGGATGGGTGATGGCTTAGGAATGAGGGTGGCTTGTGAGGTGGAGACAGGGGTAGATACCAACCATCATTGGTTTCATGCTAGCCATCTAGGTTTATTTTGTCATTGTCACCTTCATATGCCTTCTCAAGGAACATTCTGGCATATTAACTTATTGCCATTTGATATTCCCGATATTGTTTGATCCCTTCTTATTGGAGTTCGACCAACCAAATCGTTTAATCCTTAGCAATGGCAAGTCTTCCCATTGAGAAGGCTTTGCTCCACGTTGTTTACCAAGTTTTTACTAACTAAATGAACTCACTAAGTCCATCTTCACTGAGGGGCATATTGAGCACGAAGCATTTTGTTAATGCAGGAAGTTTGTGAATAGATGTTGAAAGTAGTTTGAAGGTCTTCCATATTCGGAGTCACATGAAAATAGACGAGGTATGCTAAGTTGAGCAAGTTCATGAAGTCCCACATTGTTAAGATGGTTGTGTGCAAAAGAGTCAACCCTTCCGAGGAAGAGTAGTGGGGAGTGGGCATGGGTATAATTCCTTTGCATCTAGAAAATCCTCAATATTACTTGCTAAAGCAACCACGATAACCTCAATGTTTCCCCAATTTTTCTTTGTAGAGGGGTATGGTCATCGTGGTCATACATGTGTGTGATTGCCTTTTCATATTGCAAGACATGTAGATGGGGTTCTTCGCAAATGCGGTGGTGGTTCTCTTCTTTTCATATGGTCATTATTACAAATTAGCTTCTCATTGTGTGTCCAAAGGGGAATCATGTTTTCTTCTACCACTCTTTCCATTCCTCGACTTTGATCTTGGTTCTATTTGCTTTTGAACCAATAAATGCATCATTACATTTTGAGGATTTTTCTCATGTTGATTGAATTGATCATGGCATAAGTTGGGCCCAACAACTATAATTATTGGTAGTTGTTGTTTAGCCCCTTGTTGTGCTCATTCCTTCCTTATTGTGGCACTTATCCTATTGCATGTTAGACCAAATCTCTTCATGCATTGCAAATCTCTTCAAGCATGAAGACAAATATGAAGATCAAGGAGACAAGATGGGGTGAAACGAGAATACTAGATTGATGTGTCAATGATTGGCGTTGAATCCCTTGAAAGTGACCAAGGAAGTTACAAGTATTTATACTGTGAGTCGAAGTACATGCATTAGAATATTCTGGAACCTTCTAGTTCCAGAACTTTCTAAAAATTCCTAGAACTTGAAACATATAATCTACCAATAATGTACTAAGATATACATAACATGAGCATGTTTTTGGATGTATTGGTTAGAACATAACACTTGACTATAATATACGAGGTAAAGAGTGCAAATCTTGACATGACTATTGTCATGTCCGTGACACCAACATCTGTAGCAACAGAGTCCATAAACAAAGTTAGTAGACGTTGTTTCCCAAAATGACAGGAACAATATACATCCATATTATATGATCTCCATCTTCCCTACAAATGAGCATTGAATCCCATAACCTTTTTAAATGCATTTGCTTCCTGAAAATGACATCAACATTGTTTGTAAAACTTTCATACTGACCACGTAATGTATGAATAAGTAATAACCAGAATTCAACCATTATAACAGAAACATCACGGGTGATTGCACCTTCCAAATTACCCACATTAGAATAGATGAAATTGTCTTCCAAATAATATCATCCCTAAATTGCAAACTATCAATTACAAAATGTTGAACCGTTTGTATATGAGGAGGAACTATGTGAAAGGCTTCCACTATATTCTCCTTTTCATATAACAACAGTTGTCCCTCTAGAATGCCCCACCTAACCGCACCCCAAGTGATCACACAATTAGCATGTATCAATATCAACAGCCTTAATACTCTCTTCCATACTTGCATAAATTTAGGTTGTTAAAAAACGTCAAAGTTATCTCAAATGAAAAAGAAATCAACGATTAAGCCTCAAACATTGGTCTATCTTCCATACTATTTACTTTCAATTCCATCATATTCAATGCTCATACATCTAAATCATCTAGTGACACTATGCAAGGGCCCTATCTCAAACTCACAACAATGTTTTTAAACCATAACAAAAAAAGAGCAAATGGGAGTTTAAAAGCTTGTCCCACCCTCACCTCTTTCCAATTGAAATAATGTACTTAACTTCCTTCTATACTACTATAATGTCCAATTAAATTTCTATAGTATTTACTTGAAATACTTTTTTACTTAATATTCATTTAAATGTTTGCACTATGGGTTCCAACCAATAGAGTATACATATCTAAATATATGCATTCTTTGAGATAATCAAATTGAGAGTCATCTTCAATGTGCAAATCCCATGCCTTACTCACTAGATAAATAAAAATAGTTCAATGCCCAATGTGCTACATGGCATGCATTATCAACGAGGTTGGAGAAGTAAAACATTCTCTGGCATGATCACATTCATTATAACTAAAAAATAGTTTCCTATATATGCAAAGAATGTTTGATGTGCCACATGTCATGCATTATCACATAACATGCATATGCATTTTTGTATGTGCATGGTTGGAGGGCTACTGGCATATTGTGGGATGTGATCATGCATGTAACCTTTGATTAATTCTTCATGCTAGGTTAAAACTATGTTAATCTCAAATTCTATTGACATAGATAGTCCGAGATCGATATGCATGTTTATCCATGGATAATTGTAAACACTTTCATAGTGTACAAGTTTGACATGCTCACCATTACACTTTTCTTTTGTGAGTATTAGGGCAGAATAGTGTTGGGAAAAAGAGTAATGATTCCATGTTTCTACTGTAGTGTCGACACACACACTTGCTTGTCTTATGGTCTAGTGAGCGTGCTTGCGACATATCTATGTTTTATCAATAAACACTACGCATTTGGGAATTTAACGTTATACATTTGTCATAAATGGCAGGTAGGTTTGGAATGACTCAATAGTAATGTGCAAATATACATTGACTGCACATGGAGGTTAATTGTTGCTAGCTAATGGAAGTTCTCTCATTATGCCAAAATCATTAACTTCAACACAACATTGTAATTTCATCGGGAGTAGGCCAAACACAACAAATAGATATTTCTTCGATGAGGGCCATTCTCTAGGTTTGATGATGAAATGGGGAGTTGAGTGCATGGTTGTTTACATACCCGTATTTAACGTTAAAATATGTATAATACCTCATGATTTGTGTAGTACATACTATACCTCAATGTTGTTCAATCAAATATCATGTACATTTGTCCAATATGGTATTTAACATGCATTTGAAAAAAATAGGTATAATACGTATTTATAAAAAAAATGTAAGTAAAACCCAAAGAAAAAGAAAAAGAAAAAGAAAAGATTTTAGTGAAAAAGAAGCCAAAAGAAGGAAGAAAGAAGAACATATGAGACGAGAACAAAGAAGAAAAAGAGAGAAAAGAAAACAGAAACCTGTCCTAACTCAGAGTGTGATCATCGGAGAAGATATTTGAAGAAGAAGAGAGAAACCTATCCTGAATGTGATAATCGTAGATGATTCCTCAATCTATGAAGGCATAATCGTACATAATTACAATTTAAAGTAAAACATCGTGATACACACTTACACTAATTTATAGAATAAGTGAATGTCAATATCCATATTATTACAAGCATAGTACGTAAATTTTGTGTTCATCTAGCATAACATTTGTTTTCCTACATTGGAAAACGAATGCAAATGTTATTCAAACATTCTTGTGGTTTTTTTTGTTTTTTTCCCATTTTTTAAATATTTTTTTAGTTTTTCTTCCTTTTTTTAGGCTTATTTACCTCATAATAAATAGTAAATCCAAAAGTATGATATTTATCATTCTTTGAGGGTGTTTACCATACTCAAATGATTGAAACATTCACGAATGTGAATGCACGTATGGTTCATACTATGATTTCAAGTATTTTAGGATGTGAAATGTTTGAATGTCTTATATGCATTTTAGGATGTAGAACTATATTGTGCATCACAAAATTGTGTAAACATAGATGTTTTTTATAATATTACAGATATTTTTTTAAAAGGTAAATAATTTTCAAATTCTAGAAGTATTTAACGTACTATACGTAAAATACGTATTTTACGTATAGTACACATTTTATAAGTATTTAACATATTAAAAAACGTATTTAACGTATTTTTAAATTGGGAGGTACTATACGAGTATTAATATGTTATATACGTATGGTATCCATACCGTATCTAACGTACCTAACACCCTTGGTTGAGTGTAGTAGAATTACGGAAAGAGTAAATATTTAAGGAGATCTTAACCTTTCAAGGTAATAGGGAAGGGGAAAGGAATAAGAAAAGAGATTGCTTAAATCTCCCCTCAAACATACAAAGAAAAAATGGAGTAAGAAATTGGTTTATTGGGAACAAAACAATTTGTTTTTAGGGAATGTTTTCATTTCTTTTTTTCAAATATAATTTTTGGCACACAATTGTTGAAAGCGAGAGAGTGAAATAAATAAAGGGTAACTAGATGTTATGACTCAAGCATAAGATACAAATAGGGGAAACAAGGTCTTTAATCGCCATATGCAAAACTTGTGATTGTTGGTAGATGTCTTTAATAGAATAATGTCTTATTGTTGGTGGAGGGCAATAAAATAAAAGCATCTTATTTTTGCTTGGTAGCCATCCTAGGCTGAATTGGTTTTCTTTGGATGCATTAGTTACAGGTAATGTTCTATCATGGGGATGCTATGTTATGAATCACCCGTTACAATCTTTGTCGATGCATTCAATTCGAGGACGTGCTATTATGTGCAATGATATGCAAGTGGCATTGAGATCATTTATGGCTTCATGGTTCCCCTCTAGTAATCAGATTTGGTTTAGTTATTTCTCTCCTTTAAAAGTTAATTTAGGAGCTAAAGTAGCTAACATTACGGGTGATGCTATATATTTAAATGTGGATAATAATGGTAGTTTGTGGCATGTATTGTCTGCATCGGATGTGTGGATGTCCGCCAATGTTTCGGCTATTCGAGTAGTTGCACGATCCGGGAAAAATGGTTTTTGGATCCACCCTTTCAAGAATGCTTGTTGTTTTGCTCATTATGGGTTTTCCAAAAAAAGCCTCTTCACAATTTTGGATTGGGATCCGACTGGTTACCAATGGAAAAAGCCAAGTGTTGGTGGAAATGGTAAACCTTTGGAGTTTTTCCAATATTTGGTTAAGCTAGGTAGAAATTTGTTGTTGCAATCAAAGTATAAATGCCTTGCTGCAATGAAGCATTGGATTGTGAATAATGTGCATGCATTGCAACTTGCCAAATTTATGGAAATGGTTGTGGAGTATGCAATTGCCGGAAAAAGTTATTTGTTTTCATTATGCCCTTCCTATTGGTGATTGGTTGAGGCAAAATTAGCAATATGCTTGTGGAATGCATTGTGGTGCACTTATGGAATCTATTTTGCATGTGTTTTAGTTATGTCCCAGGATCAAGTAATTTTGGAGTAAGTTGTTTTTCTTGTTGAGACAACATTTTTCTTGTTGTATTTTCTCTTGGGGTGCAGTATTATGGGGTGTCCTTTCTAAAGATGTGATGAGGTATGAAAGCACGCATGCTTCGTTCACTTTTCCCATGGACGCCTCTATCTCACCTCATTTCCATCTTCTATTCGACGGTCTAGAATTGAAAATATGGTTATTTAGCGTACTATTACGTCATTGGCTCTTTGGATAATATGGAACGCAAGATGTGATGTTGCTTTTAACAATGCTCACGTAAATCGCCGCACCATGCTTATTGAATTATGGATGTTATTTGTCCCACAATACATTGTCAATATGATGATCTATAGGGTTCGACTGATGTTCTATGGCGATGTCAAGTGGCCTTTAAGAAACGATGGCAAGGGCTTCACTTATTTTCGGATACAACTTCTGGTCTGAGGTGGAATTATACCATACCTTCTTTTCTGTTGCATAGCTCATAGTTATTGTTTGTGTATTTGTAGGTAACCCATCATTATAGGGCATGTTAATATCTCCAATACAAAAGTGGTGAAAATCAAAAGATTGCATATATGACATCATGTTTGGCTAGATGCTTATACTAGCCTTTGTATCACAATAGATGTGAGATGAAATGTCTCCTTTTGTTTTCTCTATGTACAGTTCTCAAGTAATATACTAAGGTGCATCTTTCTTTAAAATAAAAATAAAAAAACAAATAACTCTCAACCTATTTTAGTGTAAACTCTCCCAAATGCAACTCATTGAATAACAAAGGGTACATATTGCTTTAGAGGAATTGAAATGCCTGGTGAGATGATAGTCCAAATATGCATTGAAATCTTACAAAAAAGATGTGATGGTTGGGAAAGTGTTGCAATAACGCATGCCAATGATAAAGCCTTGCTCCCTTCTTACAACAATACATTTTAGTTAGTTTGTTGAGTGTTTTTGAGAAACCTCATAATACTATGGTTTAATAGCTCAAAAAATGATAGCGAGATCAATAACCACACTACAATTCAATGTAGATAAAACAATAAATCCAGCATGTTATTTATATTCATGCATATTATAATGAGATTATTTTCAAATATTATGTGCCATAAAGCACCGAATATTTTTGATGTGGTTGATATGTCTAGAATGATGGAAGTTGTATTATTGCCACAATGAGTGGTAGACAAGCCTTAAGATGTTTATAGTGAAATAATGACAATGAACTTGTAAATATGCATGGTGTCAATTTTGTACAAATTATGTTTAGTATCTACGTCATTTGTGATAGAATTCTCTTTTATTGACCTTCCATAACTATAATTGTTTGGACACTCTTCATTTACTGTTCCTTCACAATTATAAACGAGCCACAATTTTTTTACAAGTTTCATATTATTCGATAGCTTACTTGAATTAAGGCTATATTATGCTATTTTACCATATTGTTTTTCTTTTAAATTACATGACTCTCAGTTGAGCCAGATAGATTTTATTGTCGTCCTCTAAGCTCAAATATGACCTACGGAACCAAACATGAAGCATTTCCACATGGTACTTGTGGAATTGAGTAATAAAGAATCTTGATTTCAAGAATTTTACTCAATAATGTTGTAGTCATGAATGTATTGGTGAGTGTGGTTTCCCGATTTAAAGAAGAGTATGGTTTTGTAGTTTGGTGCAATATATATATAATAGAATGAAACCTGAGCAAATATATACATATTACCGGTGCAAAAAAACTTCATTCCTTAAGGATCTACTAATGTGAATCACAAAGCAAATGTAATGCATCCCATTTTCCAACCAATTTCTTCATATGTTGCATTAATTCAAAACAAAATATTTAGTTTTATGTGTCTTCAAAGTTTGGTTGTTTAAAGGGAATTCTCTTAACATCAAGCATGTACTTCGTAACTCTTTCCATGGCCATGATTTCCATTGGTGATTCAATCTCAAGAAATTGGGACTTGACTAGAGATTTTACTACCCCTATACTTCTTCTTTTTTCTTTTTTTTTTCCCAAAAATACTACCCCTATACTTCAAAATCGTAGAGAAACAAGAAACACTAATCTTACCAAAGTATTGAAGGTATATTTCTTATGAACTCAACATTTCATTCTCCCCCATTGCATGTATTCTCTAATGCTTATGTAGGGTCATTGTTGTATACAACACTTCTCAAGTGAACCTAGAGATATTATTGCCCCTACATGTACTTTGACACCTTAGAGAAACACTAGTGTATGTATTGAAGAGATATTTCTTGAGACCCAATATTTTATTTCTTCACCATTGCATATGTTCTCAAATACATAATAATGTGTCTTTCTTTCTTCTAAGTGAAGGGTCATTATTGTATACAATGTATGGTTTATCCTTGCTTTGAGTCTTCATGAGCATAAATTTTGTTGTGGAGCTATTAACACTCATCTGCTATCCATACAAAAGTTTTCCAATATGTTCATAAGCTTTTGACCATCGTTTAATATATATGTGGAACATTTTGTCAATATGTAAACCGTAGAGAGTTTGTGAGAGTCTACATCATTGCCTAACGTTAATAGTGCTAAGTGAAACAAGTTGAAGTCCCATAACCCATAAGCACATGACATATTACTTTCTAGTATTCTTGGGAAATTGCAATAATATATTCAATGACACCATGCTTTCTTCATTGGATATGCAAATAAGCTCTTAAGACACTATATAAAAAGTCTTTGTAGTAATAAAAAGTGATCATGGACATATGGTTTGCGCTTATTAGCTGCCTACGAGGGAAATTGGACGAGGTTTGCAGCCATTCCACTGACGTGGGCACTGCCCGTTTGCGCTTTTGGCAGAAATGGCAGAACATGCCTATGGTGACACAAGGAGGAACTACCAGTCCCCACGTTGGTTGTTTCCTGTTCACTTACCACCCTCCCTTAGTTGTCGACCCCAAGAGTTGTCATCGTACTAGCCATCACTGAAGGGCACCGTTTTAGCTGTAGGTACTTACATTAAGTAGTCAGTCCGAAAGGCGATGTAACTAGTCTCATTTTCTTGAACTTGATCGGAGGGAGATTCCCCGATCTATGTTTAAGCCTCCTTGTACAGTCTCTTTGTAATAATCATTCCTAACTAATGGGAAAGTAGCTTCATTTTTGAAAAAAATAATAACAATCATTTTTCTACCTAATGATTTGCCTCTATCATGAGCCTTCTTTATCATCATGGATGGTTATTTTAAGTGCTTGCTGACTGAGAATGTTGATGTGGCAAAATAAGCAATTGAATTTATCATCAAGTTGGAGCCACAAAAAGAAATTGCGTATGTGTTGTTACCTAACATATATGATGTCGAAGAAGGAAAAAATACGAAAATGACCTTGATATGGTTCAATGCTTCACGTATATAGGGTCTCCTTTGCGACCTTTTTTCTAGAGGTTGGACTATTCATCTTGCCGATTTGGAGAATGATATGGCTTCATTGTACTTTCTTTGCCTATAAAGTTTGGCTAGTTTTTTTTCTTACTTATCTTTACCTAGAAAGATTGGCTACGGTTGTATGTAATATTGGACTATTCATCTTGCCGATTTGGAGAATGATATGGCTTCATTGTACTTTCTTTGCCTATAAAGTTTGGCTAGTTTTTTTTCTTACTTATCTTTACCTAGAAAGATTGGCTACGGTTGTATGTAATATTGGACTATTTTGTATATTACCTCTGGCCACTTTAATTTTAATACCAATGGAGGATATTTTTTCATGAAAAAAATAAAAAAAATGATTTGCCTCCAACAACAGTTGAAGAATGACAAAGTGATCGAAGGGGCTATAATGTTAGAAAACAACATTTATTAGCTCTCATGCCATTCTTTTCGGTCCATGCCCTTGACTCAAGTTCTGTGAAATATACAACCCAAATAACTTTAGATACGAAAATTGATGGTATTTGTCCTATAGTTGTTTATGTGATTTATGTCACCCTGCTTATGTAAAAGTTTGATCTGATTTTTCTTCCAAGTGTAATGCATGCCATGTTGCATTGCACAATTAAACATGTCGCATATCCATGCATATATTTCCTTTCTCGTTTATTTTAGCATTTTGATCTTGATACTATGAAGATCTCTTATATTGCTTTTCACCATTTTTTGAAGTCCTATGAAATATCCTCAGTACCATACATAACACATAATTTGTGGTTCTAAAACTTTTGTTTGGTTACATCAACCAAATGCCTACTCTTACGTATATACATCATAAAACCATTTTTTGTTAGATTGTCAAGTTTTACACATCATCTTTGCACATGCGAGAAAGTGTATTGTGAGACATCAAAGAATTGTGGTGATAAGGGTTAACTTTGGTGCACTCTCATATCGATGAGCAATTCTCTAGATAACCCCTTTGTAGAAGAAGAACGTGTATTTGCTTTGTGGGGAAAGGCTCTGAATTTGTCAAACATATTCGTGCATCACCATGAGAAGGAGGTTTTTACACGTTTGCACGCTAACTTTTGACTTTGGGGGATCTTTATGTGACAAATTCACACTCTAGTATGCATTCAAATTATGCACCTTCATCATAAACCAAGCATCAAAAGATTCAAAAACAAAGAAACTTCAAAGTGACTCTATTCGACTTCCACGTATTCTTCTTCTTAGTCCCTCACATGTGTGCACTTTAGCTTTTGACCTTTGAGGCAGTTGATAAGGAACCTTCACACGAGTGGACTCTGCAATGGTTGGGAGCATTACACTTAGTTAGAGATTGCAAGAGTTTGCCTCCAATTTCTCAACAAAGCAAACCCATATTTCATAGAGAGAGGACTCCATGTTTTTCTCACACGACTTGCTTGGAGACTGAGCCCCCTCACAAACCCCTCCGACCTTAAAGTTTTGATCTTCGAGTTGGTTGATAAGGAATGTTCACACTAGTGGGTCGAATGGTCGGGAACAAACATCACGCTTATGCACTCTCAAAGTTGCCCATGGTCTCTGAACCGACCAATCCTCTCTCAATAGCGAGTTGAGAGGAGTCCACGTTACAACACACCTAGATTCTTGGCCCCTCACATCTTGCCCTCCCACCCCACATACACACACACACACACACACACACACAAAGCAAAGTTTGCAGAGTGTCTTTTGACTTTTGTTCGCCATTATTGCCCAACCAAAAGATGTATTCACACTTGCCCACTTGCCCACTTTTTCCATACATACATACATACATACATACAACCCCCATTCATCAAAAGATATGTACATCTACCACACACCACACTCGCTCTTGGTCTATTCCACTTCATTCATCATCATCATCATCATCATTTATCATTCTTCTTCCTTCTTCCTCCAAGTTTCTTTCTCTAGATTTCTTCCTCCTCAATTTCATTCATTTGGTCTATGGAGACCAACAATTACTCCTCCTTTACAAGGGGAGGAGCTCATCTCCATCATCACCCTCCTCATCATTTGCAGCAGCACACAGAAACCCACAATGCCCTAAGCAGAGGTGGGGCCGACAATTCTTCCAATCCTGGGGGAGGAGGAGGAGCTTCGGTCGGCCTGAGGCCGATGGGAGGCTCGCCCGCATTCATGTCATCTATATTGGCGGGCTCGGCAATGTCGAGCTTACTTGCATCGGGCCCTTCGGGGGCAGCAGCAGCATCATCACAGGCATTGGGATCTGGCACTGCTAGGTCAGAATTTATGGGGCCTTCGGCCGGAATGCACATGCTTAAATTGGAGGTGGATTCACGGCCATCGGCTGGGGGGCAGGCGAATGTGGCGGCGGCCGCCCAGGCACAGTGGACCCCACAAGAGATCAAGGATCTCATCACGATCCGTGCCGCCCTCGAGCCCGACTTCTCGCACACCAAGCGCAACAAGCCACTCTGGGATGTCGTCTCGTCCCGCATGAAGGAAGAGAAAGGGCACACCAAGAGTGCAGAGCAATGCAAGCTCAAGTGGAAGAATTTGTGCAACCGTTATAGCAAGGTGAATTTCATTTTATTTGGGTTTCATTTTTATTTTATTTTTAAAACTATTCCACCAAATTGTTGCTGTGAATTGATTCATTTGAAGTCCTCTAAACTCTCCATGAATGACCGCTAATCAGGACATTAATTTTTATTTAGTTTTCTGGGTTTCATTTTTTTGGGTTTAACTATTCCACCAAATTGATTCATTTTATGTCCCCTCTAAATTCTCCATGGATGAGCGCTAATCACTCCATTAAATTGTATTTATTTATTCTTGGGTTTCATTTTTTGGTTAACTATTCCACCAAATTGTTGCTGTGAATTTATTCACTTAAGTCCTCTAAATGTGTTAAAAGACCCATTTTAATTAATTACTCCAAAGTAATCTAGTCTGAAGAGGCACAGCTCCATGACTTTGGGGCAAAAGAAAATCAGAAAGCCCATCTTGGGAATGAGCCTAAAAATAAAAAACCCTCTGTCGATGCGCTGTGAATGACTCATAAAAGACCCATTAAATTAACCCAACTCATGTGACTTGGTGAAGAATCGAAAACCCCTCTCAGAAATAAGGTTAAAAAACTGAGCTCGAGGCATCGATGAGGGAAATAAATTTTTTGTTCCTGGAAGGGATGGAATGAAGATCAGACGGAAACCCAAAGAAACTAGAACATCGGTTTTAAGCCACAATACTTACCACATTCACCCTCCTGCTTCTCTATAGTAGTGAATTAACACCTAAACACCCATTAACATTAATTAAGTATAGGTCATTTAGTCCAAGTTCCAACAGTCAGTTAGTCACTTAATTCATGCAAAGCTTTCCATGTTAACGCCCTTCCTGTCCATTTAAAACGTTGCAGGCTGTCTCTAGTGGCTCCAATGACTACACCATGAATGCGGCTGCTGCTTCCTGCCCTTATTTTGAGGAGTTAAATGCTGTCTTCTCCTCAGATCCCCACATAATGAGAGGCAGCATTAGCAGTGATCATCACAAGGTCCAAGCTAACAGTAACAGTAACAGGGCCTTCAGCAAGGTGTCATCATCAGGGGGGGGAATGAAGAGGCCATTAGCAGCAGGAGGGGCCAGCAATAATAATCAGTCGGAAGAGTATGTCCCTCAGCTCTCCAGTGATGATACGAATCAGGAGGAGGAGATCCCTGAGGAGGAGGTGGATGAGGATGAGAATGATGGGGAAGAGGTAGAAGAGGCAGAGGAGGAGGAGGAAGAAGACATGGAGGAGATCAGTGAAGAGGACACCAAATCATTGGTCAGGAGGCCCCCCAACAAGAAGCCTCGTGTGAAACCAAATCTTAGGGACAGCGTAAGGCCAATGGGCATTGGCCTAGGCCACCATAACAGGACCTATACAAGTGGGGACAATACCAATATCAATACCAATACCAATACCAATACCAACACCAACACCAACACCACCAATGCTCATCATCCTAAGCACGCCCACCATGCGAGGGCCGGCAATTCGGGCGGCTCCGGACCTTCGAGCAACATGCAAGAGGTGCTCGAGGAATTCTTCCACCAGCAACAGAGGCTGGAGGTGGAGTGGATGGAGGCCTTGCATCGCCGGGACGAGGAGCGGCACCGCGCGGAGCAGGAATGGCGCGACACTATGGTGAAGCTTGAGATGGAGCGCATCGGCAACGAACGGTCGTGGCGAGAGCGCGAGGAGCAGAGGCGTGCGAGGGAGGAGGCCAGAGCTCAGCAGAGAGATGCGCTCTTCTCCGCTCTCTTGGCCAGACTTGCCAAAGAAGAGTAGGCAGCTCGAAAAAAAGCACCAACCAAACATGCTCCCACTCACATGCACACTTGAGATTGTGAGCGTCAAGGCCAAAGTACAAGTGATATTCTTTGCTTGGAGCTACTCGCATTGTTGGTCAAGAGATAAGACTCAACTTATATTAGGGGCGACCATATTTGCATCATATAGTTCGCATTGGTTACGTGGAACTTACATATGCGGTCTTCATTTTCATGCATTTCGAACACAATGTGGTATGTTGCTTGTGAAAAGGCGTCTGTGATGGTATAAACGATTGAACCCAAGAATGTGGGTTAGTGATTAATACCTAACAACTTTGACATGCATTTGGCTTTCTAGGGTAGTTATGTTGCGAGCGAAATAAATAGAGCTTGCTTTGATTTAGAAGAAATTTGCATGTCTTACATGATGGAGACAAGACATGTTGTATAAGATTGCATAAGAAATATAAACAAACCAAACCAAATACCAAAGCATTGTAGAATGTGAAAACAAGCCAAGTTAAATCACATAGGATTGTATAAGTAGAGTTTGGGACCAAAGGCTTAAATCCTTGAGAGTTGTGTCATCATAATGTTTAATTTTAGAATAATGAAAAGTTATTACTATTCATTGATAATCAATGCATTTTATACCATTTTGTGCAATGGCCAATATTCAAAACATTTAAAGGCTGAGTACATGGTGAATAATAATATTGAGGAACAAGTGGATCAAAAAACAATGGCAATTACTTAAGGGTTTGGACTTGTTTAGGTGCTCCATGACTAAGGTTTTAAATAATTTTATAGAAGTAAATGCATTATATGCAAAAAATTAGCCAAATATTGGGAATTTTTTAAAGATTGGCCCAAAATTTCTATATTTTTGTTGTTCATAACCGATTGAATTCCCCCAATCATTTACATGTAGTAAGTATACAAGGATCATTACCTTCTAGCTTGTTTGGCTTCCGTATGAAAGAAAAAAAACACCACCATGCCTACTAACTTACAACAAGATATAGAACTCTTCTACGGATCTAAATACTACTACGACTACGAACTTAATCCCACCCTCTACACCTATTCAAATCTCGAGTATGATTATATGTGTCCTTGCAAAGTTCTCTCTCTTCATGGTTTATATTTCGTTACTTCTCTGGCAATGTCAACAAAAGAAGTTCTTTAACTTTACAACATATTTTCTCACCCCAACTTGCTAAGCTCGCTCGCTCTCTCTCTCTCTCTCATTTATTTATTTATTGTAATTACCTTACCCTACTGGTAAGTTGTTAGCACTACAAGCATTGTGTTGTGGGTTTGAAACCTAACTTCCTTACCTCGTTATTATATACTTCTTATATATCTCTTAATTCACTAGATACCACCGTGGAATGTAGGGGTTGAACCCATGACCACAACCTTACCAACTGAGCTACTCTCTCTCGTAAAAGCACTCAATTATATTGGTTATATGTAACATCCACTTGTTGCAACTTATTAGTCTCCTCTCTCTACGTAGGTAGGGAGATGGACATCTTGTAAAACCATTAGCAACCTTGAATATTATGCACTTGAGGAGATGATCCCCACATGCTCTAACATCTAGAAATTCCACATAAAAAATGTGATTCAACTTCCTCATATATGCTTTCACCCCTTGTCTACTATCAAACATGGAAACATTACACATATATTCAATTGTGTTGCAACCCCAATATCATAAAAAATTGGAACAATGTCTCTAGCTCGTCATTTAGACCATTTTGAACATATTAAGAAAAAACCCATTGTTGAGGCCTCAAATAACAATGGTTCATGTACTTCCAAATATCTTACAAGCACTTCCAAATGATATGCGCTATAACTCTCTCTCACTATCTATCTCTCCATCCTCCAATTGTATTGTTCTCTTGCCTATGCCAGTGTTCATGTTGTCAAAGCATACAAGTCTTAACATTTATACATCTTGATATGTAAAGGTCAGATATTTACATTGCAAATTCTACACAAAAATAAATATTATCTACCTTGATGAACCCCTAGATCGAGATATCAACATCAAGAATATTTTTGTGATATACACCAAATTTAAGATTACTAATAATACATGCACAAATATTCTTCGTCTTTAAATGTAAGTAGAGATTTCAATGTCAAGAATATTACATTGCATTAAATTCACACCAATTAGCAGAAAACAGTTCGTTGTCTAAGAAAGAAACTAAGATCCCAATGATTTGCAAGAAAGTTTTTTGGGAGTACGATGCATCCCATGAAATGGGTGTATACATGTCCTCACAAGTTTGTGACGATGATACCAATAATTCGTGTATTGAGACTATTATACATTATATGCCTATTCCACTAGTTGAATATGTATATCAAAGTCATCATAACCAATGTACCTTGGTATGACTCCATCTTTTAAAAACATTTAAGTACTTTGGTGGAACCTCCTACAAACACTTGAAGCAATCTATATCTAAGTCATCATATACATTGTGATAGTCTTCTAGGGATATTCTAGATGAATCTACGAATCAATGCATCTTTGCCTTGTAAGTGAGATTGAAAATGCCCAAGGTGGCATGTGATTACAAGCATGGCGCACAATGTTAGGAACTAGTTTGCAAGGGTGGATGCTAACTTCATTCATTGAATATTTTTGTGATCCAACACTTACTTTACATGGTCCCTATATTTGGCCATGGACCATTGTTAGCATGCCATTTTTATATGTAGAGGCTTCATAGAATCATCGCCCACACATTAGTTAGTATGAAAATATATGCTTTGTAAGCATTTGATAAATAGAGGCTACTAGCAAAGCATACTATAATAATTGGGAATATATTTGTCCAATAACTATTCTAATATCTTTGCTTTCTTATTTAACACATTGCTCACTATTGAACATACACCAAATGATCTAGGGTGCATACGAACAACTAGTAGTCTACTTAAACTCTAGGGGGAATGATGTGGTAGGAACATATGCATGCTTTTCTGTGGACTTGCATTGTTCCCAACCTCCCACTTCTTAAAGTGAGATGCAACTTTGAATCCTCGTCACCCCAACCTACATTTCCCATTGAGAGGTTTTTTGTGCGATGAGCAAATAAGTTTCACTGGATCATCTAAACACCTTTTGGATTTGTCAAATGTGTTACAATTGGAATCTTGTTGTATCTAATCCCATTCACAACTACACTAGTTATTGTCTCTTCCAGGTGTCAACGTTGGCCCAACTGAGAGCCTTTTCCTTTGGTATTTGGTCCAATAAAATAATAAGTCAAACCATAAAACAATTAATAATATCAATATATTATATGGTAGTTTATGACACTAAGGTAATCTAAGGCACAATAAATTTTCTTAAAAGAGAGTGAATTTAGGTTTAGTACAATGTGTACACTAGTCTTCTTTCTCTTTGATAAAATTGGACATTGTGTGTATTCCACCAATCCAATTATAGGCATTGACTCCAACTCTACCGATCAAAAATATACATGTATCATATAATAAATAGTTGGGAGTTATCAACCGGTTGAATTTTCTTTAGAGAGGGTTTGTGAAATCCTTCTGACATAGCACAACTCTATTCATCCATGTTGTCACCCCAAATCCTTATCAAGTGCTTTTGACATATTTTGTTGAGGAGTGCATTTTCTCAAGTACAACCTATCCATGCCATCAAGTGACCAATGAATGGGTTGTGAGAAAATATCCAAAGGACTTGGATTGATCCCAATATTAAATTCCTCCATTGTATCAACGTGAATAGGGTCGAATAGGTTAGTGAGCAACCAATCATTTTGTATCTAAAAAGCAAAGAAGTTTGGAAGCCCTTAGAAATAATGGTATATGAAGTATACTAAGGGGTGGAGAAGCTTGTAAGTTTGAAAAAGTATATGTAGAAGGGTTTTAAAGATGAGGAATTGAAGTAGCATTACCCCTAATGTAATCTATAGATACGAAATTTGATTACTTACCTGATGAACCAACAACATTTTTGCTCGAGTCCAATAACCTAAATTGTCATTGTCGCATGCTAAAATCAATGGTCCAAATGACACAAGTCGACTTTCTCAATCGACAATTTTGATGACATCTAATCATGTGGATTTTGTGTAGGATTGCGAGAGGCCAATGCACATACAAATTATTCCCATTTTCATAATAGCATTCACAATGTACATGGGACAACAATACCAAGGTATGGAATTGCCTTAAACTTCTTCAAAGATTTACTCAACTATTTGTGTTGAAAAGCACAATGGAGTCGGTTGGTATACTCCTTTATCCAACACAACTTTTATATTTCTTATTTTATAATACTAAAGCGTATCTCTTTCGAGGAAAAAAATTAACACGTTTCATCTTGAACGAGAATCAAATGCCACTTGATGATATACGTGTACTCGTATGCACAAGGTGCAAGACAAATCATCAAACTAACACCTTGACAAAATATAAAAGAGGGTGTGTAAGAAATAGCGCTAATTACACAAACAAAATACAAAACACATTCAAATGAGCATAATGAAGGAGATAATTTTGAGAATCCTCACGCGTTTTAACAACTTTCATCATTTGCTTTGCCGACCTAGCAAAGTCAGTTGGAGAATACATGTCTAACTTAGTTATGATATACATGCCTTTTTTTGTTATAAATTGTGTCATGCATAGCATGTTCATTGAATGTAAGTGTGGGCCTAATATATTTTCCATACTACATATTTTTATATACATATGAACATGTTTAATGACTGCAACTTAAAATACTATTAAACCGCTCAAAATACACAAGAATATAGAATAGTTGTGTGTTCTCCTTCTCTTGTTTCCATGTCACACAACCTCTTAACACTACCCAACTTATCCTTGATCCAAGGCTTGAAAATCAATGAAGGCACTACCATCTTGATTTGGGAATACGTTGATAAAGTCTAGTAACCAATAAGATAGTAAGACATTTTGATTCATTCTCACCTCAATTCCCATGCCTTTGTTGTTAATTATGAAACTAATTATATACAATGAATCAAAACGTGAATCAAAATGTGTTGTGGCATGTATCAAATGATGGACAAGACATCATTGAGTGGGAATGAGCTTGCCATCTACATTGGGCACAATCAATGCCTATTCTCAACTATGCATGTTGTCAAAACCACCCAAATGTTATTTGGAAAAAAAAACCCACCCAAATGAACATAATTTGGCATCAAGAGGACACATATATGAATGTTGGGTGAGATAAGAATGCAAACCCAGGGGACGCAAATAGTTGATGAGGAAATGGAAACATGAACATGTATGTAGCTAAGTATTGAGACATTGGGAGTGAATGAGAATGATCAACAAGGAGCAAGATAGATGAATACATATATATGTTCAACAATCAAATATGTTTTAGCGAACTCAAACTTGCGCTCTGTTGGCATAATTGGTGGCACAATCATAGCAGCATATGCTGAATGTGAACATAGTGAAGAGGCCATTGAATTTTTTGATCAAATGCAAGAAGAAGGTGCATCTCTAGATTCTATAACTATGGTTTGTGTCTTAAAAGCATGTGGGTTCTCATGTATGGTGGCAAAAGGCCAATACATAGTGAAGTAATGCTAAAAGGTCTTCGTATAGAACCTCTTGTTGGTAACACTTTGGTCTTTATAGAACACGATGTTCATGACGAGGCACTAAAATGCTTTGATCAAATGAGGCAATAAGGTATCTTGCCAAATGACAACACTTACCCTTGGTTCTTTCTTTGATGATCTATACTTGTTGAGATGGAAAATATTATAGATTATTTGTATATTGCCTTTGGCCACTTTAATTTTAATACCAATGGAGGGTATTTTTTATAGAGAAAAAAAAAACAAATATTAACATGGCCAAAACTTTAGAATTTCCATCTTCATCCCCCTTTTCTCTCTTTTGGGGGTTGACTAGGAAATGAACATTCATGGAGATATTTGAAAACCTAGAAAGGGACATTTCAAAGTTTTTTTCCAAATATCAAATATCCCAATTGTTATGTAGTATTGACAAATAACTCTTGTACCGACAAAATCAATCAATGAATGATTAAGGAAAAGCAACAAGGCAACTTGCATATCAGCCTACACATTAATTAACAATTAACTAATATTATGAGTAGTTCTATTGTGTAGTTTGATTGTGCTATTTAATATGAGTATTCATTCACTAGGACATACAATTAGTATGGAGTATGGCATGAAGATTAATGTTGTTACGAGCATGACCATATAATATCCTGTGGTAAGATTGTACCATAGTATTCTATATACGTGGATAAAGTGTGAGGGTTAAACATGCGTGTAAAGAAGAGAGGGGTTACTTTTAATACTTGGGATTGAGACAACCCATTAAGGCCAAGTGTGAACTTGCTTGGGGGCCTTAGGTCTAGCTATAAATATGAGGCCTAGCTACCCTCATTTGAGAGATTATCGACTACGTTGAGACTATGTCGTCGTGGTGGATCAACTCTTGTAGCAAGCGCACCAGTACCAAGTACGACTCGACGCCACGGTGGTGGTATGGGATGCCGATCGAGGCTCAAGTCCATCTCAATCCCTTCGCTTGGGGGTGTGGTCGGGTGGATCAACACCCTTCTTTTTCTCTCTCCTCTCTCATCTATTTCTATATTATATCCTTATCATATATGCTTACATGAGTAGCTAGCTCTAACAAATGTCATGCATGCATAGGCCATTCGTGCTCCTAGAGGTAGGTACTAGGTGTAACGGATGGGTCATGGATAAGGAAAAGAGCACTTCTAAAAGATCACCACCAATCTTGGTCAAAAACTTGTCTTCTCTAAATCACATGGTTTGGTTGGGGGTCTTTGTCAAATAGCAAATAAACATTTCAAAAACACAGATGAGTAGAAATTAAAAACACAAGAAAGGAAAAAGTAAGCACATAAACCACATATGGATACATGGGTAAATTGTGGGAAAGTTGAGTGGCATCAAGGAAAAAGTGTACTAAACTGGAGTCACATCTTGATAAATTGGTGTCAATAGATCATACCAATCTGTCTCTCTGGATATGAACAACACTTTAGATCATGATTCAAACATCCTAGAATTAGCCGTGGTTAAGTGGAACGAACTGTACAATGTGATCGATGAACGGTGTAGATGCACAATTGAGCAAGGGGGGGGTTTAAACTCCAGGCCGGGAAATGGTGAAGAATAAACCACCTTACACTTAACCATGGTTAAGTTAAACTAACTGCAATCCAAAACAATGAAGGATGTGAGGAAAGGCCAAAGCAATCATATTCCAAACTTGACCATGGTTACACTTTAGTTAAGCTGCACTCCCAATCCATGGAAAATGTGAAGAAAAGAATCTTTGTGGTTTTTGCTTCTTCTTGTTGACCTTCTTTTCTTTTCGTAGCAGAAGCTCTGAACAACTCTGTAAAATACAGATAGATCTCTTTCTTTCTTTCTTTCTATTTCTCTCTTTCTCTGTGTTTCTGCATTTAGGTATTGCAGAGCAATGGCTGGGAGAAATAAAGAGAAGAAGAAGAAGGAGATAATGAGGATCGAGAGAGAGTCCGTAATAATGACCATGAAACCCAAATTGATCATGGGTTTAGCTGATGATATTGGTAAAGTGTTCGATTTCCGCTATTTTTCAGTTTTTTACATTCATGATAACTGGTATTTTTTAGTTGTAATTCCAGTCCCGTAATCTGCCGATTTCTTTTTCTGTAAAAATTTCTCCTTCTTCATATATCCTTACGTCGATGATTTTAGTATATGTAGCTTGGTATCCTTGCATTTCTAATGCATTGTTGTATGAATCATTGATTATTAATATAAATCTAATGAGATTATTATGCATATTTTGCTAATTTTTTTATACTAGGCTTCTTTTAATAATTACTCTGATGGTAATTGGTATATAAAGATTAGTTTCTGTTGCCCCCATGTTTTCAGCCCTTCCACTTTACGTATTCTTTTACACATTCTTGAATGTATTTTTCTCAATCAATTCTAGCTAAACGTCAATCATTGGCTATGTTTTATTTGTATTTGCTGCCCTGTTTTCAATGTTTGCATGCATCCCAATTTCGTTTTTTTAGTTTAGCCGATGATTATTGATGCTTCCCAATAGTTATATCGCTGTACATTGTTATGCATTGTATTTTCACCTGTTTTTCAGCACTTCTACCAATGATAATGGGTATGTTTTGTAGCATTCAATGTAGTTCCTCCTGTTTTAAGTCCTTGCATTTCATCCTTTATTGTATGCGTGAAGCCCTGGTTGTAGCTGATGATATTGTATGCTTGCTTCAATGCAGTCTCTTCTGTTTTTCGTTCTTAACTCTGATAATAATTAATATATTTACCTTGGGTTTATTGTACTTCTCCATGTTTTGAATCCATATGCTTTTCCTGTATGTATGTTCATTCAGAGCTCGATTCTGATAGAGAAGAATTTTTAATGCTCTGCAAGCGCATCGATGCAACAATCCGTGCCTGGTACCATCCAGAATTTGAAGAGCTAATGGTATGATGTGTTATAGTTTGTTTTAATGAATGATTTTTTGGGTTTGTTAAAATCCTAAAAGGAAGCGTTCAATTGTATTTTGATTCAGCAACTGTATTCTCTATTCGATCCCATATCGGGTGCCCAGAAATTGGAACAACAAAAACTCTCACCTGAACGGGTAGATACCTTGGAGCAGAAGTTTCTTATGCATCTTTTCAAGGTTAGTTAGCACCATGTGCTGCTATTATAGTGCATTAAAAGTGAAACAACGGATGTTCTGTTGTGATGTGTTTGAATGAGTTGTAACACAATAAAATCTGTGTGTGCATGTAAATTTGTGAGTTCTTAGATATGAGTTTTTTTGTTGATTATTTAGACTGTATGATTGAGGAATCATTAAAGAAACAGACGTTGAAAACATGAAGCAGTATTAAGAGACACCTATGCGTTAGATTCTTATCAGTGCTAAAAGTTATAGTAGACTGAGAAAATAATGAATGAAGCAATTGATGTGTCTTCGTTTCAGAAAAGTGCTGTTGGCTGGTCTAATGTAAATAGTTTGGATTATTGTGTTCGGATTCCTAACTATGCTGTAGGCTGAAGACGCCGTGTGAGAGTCGTTTGGGGTGGATTAGTAAATGTTCTCATGTCTTGTATTAATCTCCTTATGCCACTGCATCCCAATTCTCTAGCAAGATTAATCTTAGGCGTTGTTGGCCGTTATAGTCTGATGCTCTTGAAACAGGCCAAAAAGACGATTGGCCAATTGCCTGTATTTTATTGGTAATATGGCCTTGGGATTATGTTGAAAGACTTTTTGAATTCTTCTGAACAACAACCATACACTTATGAACCACAGACAAACAAGATGATCAGTAGTGCTGAATTCGAGTCTGTGCTTATCCCACAAATCTCTTATCTGTTGTTCAGCCCATGACTGAGTCGATGTTCTGTAATACTTCATAGTTGTGTGACATTTGACTAGCTGATACTATTCCCTCTTTTGCATTGTGGCCTGATCCAGTTATCTTGCCAGTCGCAAGAAACACCTTACCTACGTATTCTTTCTTTTGCCACTGGTCCTGTCAATATTAGTGTTTCTAGCATAGGTGAAGTGTATATACAGCCTTTCCATTTTGAAGTTTATTTTTACGTGTTTCATTACGGGCTTATACTTAGAAGTGTCTGTGTGCACTAAAAGAAACATGTTGCTCATGGTTCTTGTCTTCATGGATAATTGCTCCACATATATCAATATTTCAACCAAGGAAAAATGTCCCTTAGCTTTCATGCATGGTCCATCGATAGTTCTCCATGTCCCCTTTGGTTTTTTTGGAGGCATAATGTGTTTCTCTTTATCAAGTGCTGAGGAGAATAACCAAAAAATTCTGAGCAATTAATGATGTGGTTTGGTATAAGATTATGAAAAAAAGTAACTACAAGATTTTGAGCGATGATGAAGTGGCGATAGCAAACTCGGGACAATACCTGCTAAATTTACCAATTGCAGTGGATACTACGAAGGTAATTGTTTTGCCATACATCATAGCTATAATTTGCCGATCACAACGTCATATAATTGTGTTTAGAATTGCAGCTGGATAACAAACTTTTCTCCAAATTCTTTGCTGAAAATAATATGGAGTGTCTTCCGGAGTTCGCGAATCAGGTAAATTGTTTCATATTCCTTGCTGATCGGATGTTACAGGCATTTTTTCTAATTAACTTTTTTCAAGATTACTATTTCTTGCCTTTACTATATATTAAGGCAATATGCATATATAGATAAACTAAAGTGTGTGATCATGTAACATATTTTCTCAATTGCATAGACAATTTCATGTATATAGGTATGTAGGTTTTCCATACATGTGCTAGCATGTATGAAATACCTACGTACCTATATACATGAAAGATGTGTTCAGCCTTTCTCCATCTGAAGGTGATTCACCATGGCCAAATATTTCTTGAATTAGTCATAGAGGTCGTTCTATGGGACACAAATTTGTCATATGTTAACCTGGAGGGTTTATGATGGTATAGTAATGGTAGAAGAGAGATAAGTCATAATTGTAATGATAAATTTTAAAAAAGTGTCGGGTTAATCAAAATAAAAAACTACATTATGATTCATAGTAAACACTTAACTATTCACTCCCAAAATCCGCCCTTTGCTATGAAGATGTGTGAGTAGGAATTGGTAACGGTTCAGTTTGAGCAACACTGAACCACGAAATTGTGGCTTAACTGGTCACTTTTATTTGAGCCTCTATCAGCTCAATGGTTTGTGGTTTATCCAGCCTCAAAGCATGGTTAAACGTCTTAACTATTTTGAAGAATGTCTTTGAAATATGATTATATATACATATATCAACTTTATAAATGATATAATATGTAAGATGCATTATGAAGTTTTAACTTTGAACCCTAATATTTCTTTAAAGTTTTAAAAAGAATAATCCTTTTCAAATTTTGGTTTGAGCGGAAACTGAACCGCAAAGTTGTGGCTTAATGGGTTGTATATCTTATTTACTTTTATATTTACTGAGTAATATTTATTTTTATTTTATTTTGATTTGTTGCTCTCAAAGACGAGACAACACTTACGATGTAATCTCTTGTTTGGTCTTATAGGCCATTTTGGGCGCTTAGAAGACGTTAATATATCTTTCTTTCTAACCGTTTGGTTTGAGTTTGAAAATCCCTCAAACCACTTGCTTTAAACAATATTGGTTTAAAGTTTTAACGGTTTGGTTTTGTTCAGTCTAAGTTTCAAAATCTTTAAGCAGTTCCGTTTGAAATGGTTTTAGTTTGAGGCTCCCCCAAATCGAACTAAACAAAACCGAATTGTTATCGATTATTATGTGTGAGTGCATGGATGGTTAATACTAAATGTTTTAATGATTTCTTGCACATTTTCTTGAGCACCCTCTGAAGCCCAACCAATATAATCTGAAACTGAGTTTTAGGCTTTTGGGAGTACTTGAACCATGTCACACAATAGGTTATCTTTGTAATTTGTATCTAACAATCAGCAATGGTTCGGTTCAGTTCAATGTCAAACGCAAACTGTTTAAAGCCAAACCATTTAAAAAAATTGAAACTTAAACCGAGCTGAACCACGAAACCATTTAAACTGAACTATTACAGAAACTTCAAGCTCAAACCAAATGGTTTTAGATATTTTCAAACCTTTAAACCATTAAAACTGCGGTTTCACGGTTTGGTTCCAGTTTTCAAGTTAGGTCAAAATTCAAAATTTCACATTTTAATTTTAAAATTTAAGATTTTTAAAATTTAAAGATTTTTCTTAAAATTCAAAATTGGGATTAAAAGCCTCGATCCTAAACTGTCAAACCGTTTAAACCACGGTTTCAAACTGTTAAACTGGAAAGCATTAAGCTGATAAAGGCTCAAACTGAGCTGTTAACCCCCAAACCGAGCCGATACGCTTACAAAAACCTGAACCTGAACCTGAACTGTTTAAACTGTTAAGCCATTAAGCCGCGGTTTCACAGTTTGGAACCGCTGCCGATTGCTACTTATATCATACCCAAGCCTCTCCAAAATGATGCGAAGACATAGAGAAGGAATGGACGCAGGTGGTTCAACTACAAGTCCAGATGCAAATTCCTTATGTGCACTTAGTTGGTCAAGGGCCATGTGGTTAGGGATAGCATGACTAGAGAAACTAGAGGAGCACGTGTATTTATCAATGCTAATTTTTATGAAATAATTGGATATACCATTGCCTCTTTGAACAAAGATTTGGTCCATTTTACAAGGTATTAGAATACGAAGACCATTGATGTTTGGTACTGTTCTTGCTAGCATAGAGAGGATGTTGCAAAGGAGAACACTATGGCCGCAACACTGTGTTAGCAAGAAACTATCAGAACCTCCTCATACAATTCAATCAAAGGCGAAATAGGTAGGTGCAACATCTGAAACAAGTTATGATGGCAATTTGTCGTGCATGTAGGCCATGGCCCTGCCACACTTGTTATCATGAATTGATGCCAATATCGCCCAGCACAAGAGTTGATTTGGAGACCTCTCCATCTTGAAATGAGCCCAAGTTGGGGATCTTTCCATCGGGAGATACTATGAACTTTACTATCAAGAGTTGAATGTTTTGAAATATGGTCGTTACTAGCTGTTTAATATTGAGAGTAAGTTGTTTCTGCACTTTTGGGGAATTCTGTATTAAACAAATGTCAATGTTCTTTATGAGATGTTCTATGTTCTGCAGTATGCTCTTTTTCGTCAAGGTATTGGTTTTGACCAGACAACGGGATTCTTCTTTGCTGAGAAGATTGATTCTTTGATTGGGCGCTTGTGGGACTTCTTTCTATCGAAGGGAAGGTGGGGTGAATATTCAAGTGTGTGTTCTCTCCTATTTATGAGTGTCCTAAGTCTAGGGTGCTTTGTAATCTTATTTCTTCAATTGATCATGGTACTCAGGTTGCGAAAGTTTATTTCCAAGAAAGAATCAACCCTTCATAGCACTACAATGAAAAGAATACTTGATTCAATTCCAGATGAAAGTGTAACTGACAAAGAAAAGGATTTATATGTTGAGCGTATACGGATTCAAAACCTGGAATTAAGGTGGCTTTAGATATTTTACTTGCAAATGTTAAGGGTACTTTATATCTATGTCTTTTTTTGTGTCTCAATATTATTATTGTGTACAACATGATAATTGGCACCAATATAAAAAGTTATATTGGAAAACTAAAAAAGTTGGGAAAATTATGAATGTTATTTGACACTGATGTATATAAATTGTGTTGTCTGATGCTTACCTTTTCTTTTTCCTCGTAGTTTGAAGAATTTCATGAGTAAAACTACTGTCCAAGAACCTACCTTTGAGAGAATGATTCTTGTGTATAGGTACTAAGATAAGTGCATTTTCTTGGTTTCTTATCATTTGGACTACGTTCATGTTAACAATAGTTCTAAGTATGCTGCATTATATTCAAGGCGAGCTACACCTCGTAATGATATATCTAAATATGGCGATAGAGCAATTCATATTAAGCAGTTCCGGCACATTCCAATGGCTGACATGGAGCTTGTGCTGGTTAGTACAGTTTAATCACTGTAGTGGTCAAACTAAAGGTGAAGCTGTCATCATTATGGATAACAAATCTATAGTTGTGCTATGACAGCCAGAGAAAAAAAATCCTGGATTAACACCAATGGATTGGACAAAGCTAATGGTATCAGCAGGCATTGGACTGGTAAGTGACTCTTGAAATTTAATATCCTTTATGCAATCTTTGTGCTTATATTAGTGCACAACATACTATGATGAATAGGTTACGCTTTTGACTTCTCTGGAAATGCCAAAGGCCGACTTTTGGGTAGTTATTGCAATACTTGGAGCTATAATTGGTTATTGTGTGAAGATCTTTTTATCGTAAGTAAAATTCCATCCTTACTACAAAAAATGTTTGTTGGGTTGGCAGTCTTGTATGTATTACTTATTATGGGGGCACTTTGATAAATTTCAACCAAAAATATTTGACAGTTTTCAGCAAAACTTCATCGAGTATCAAAATCTAATAACGCGATCCATGTATGACAAGCAGCTTGATACTGGGAGGGGAACACTTCTTCATATGTGTGATGATGTGATACAACAAGAGGTGCTTACTGCCTCATGCTACCTTGGAAGTTGGAATAGAAATTGCATGTTTCTTCCTTTTTTGCGGAGATTGTAGAGCTCTGGATTTATTGTGTGCTAAGGATTGATATCAAATTGTGTAACTACTTTTTTTATTCAAACCAATGAACTGAATTGTTTTTTGGTGTGTAGGTTAAAGAAGTAATACTCGCTTATTTTGTGCTCATATCTCAAGGAAAAGCCACAAAGGAGGTATGTGGGATCTTGATTATGTATGTAGTAAATACAGTAAAGTCACTTATTAAAAAATGGTTGTGACTTGTTGAAGTGGAGGAAGGGGCAGGTGTTGAACTGTTCACCTGTGGCTTGTAGGACAAAGACCTGAAATACCTGTTATTTTTCACAAAATATCTGCAATACCCATCTCTTTCTTGTATCAATCTGTTAATGTATCTGCTGGGTTAATGCTTTGCCTTAATATCTACTGCATTAATATTTGTGCTGCTTTTGCTACATTAATTTTGTTTGTTTGCTGAGATTATTCCCGCTTTTTCCTCTGAGGTGATGTCTTTGATGCATTCCTCTCTGCAGCCTGATACATGTTAAGGCCTAATTGTGCTCAGCAGAGTTCATTTTTATTCCACTAGGTTAATTGTTATCATATCAAATCTCTTTATATCCTCATCATAGTTAATCTGTATAGCCTTAATATTGGGAAGATCCAACTGCAGTTGGCATACAATACTCTTTGCTGTATTGGGTTAATCTGTATGGTATTAAATTTCTTGTTATCCACAAGAAAATGTCTAAATCCCAGAGAATTTGATTTGGACAACTAATGAAGGTTAGGATCTAGAGACTTGTAAAGAGAGGTAGATCTATAATCATGATGCATTAATATCCATGGGGATGATTTTTGGTCATGCCAGGTTGGAACCAATGACCTAGAGAACAAAGTGAACCAACTAATAGTGCTATGCCTTACTAATTGAGTTAACCAATGTGGACGAGGCTACCCTTGAGAAGTGTTCTATGGATTCATGATATAAAAATGTATGTACTGTAAAATGCAAACAAGGATACAGTTGATGTATTGAGACAATTGATTAGTGAGGAGATCAATTGTATAAGGTCTAATACAGAAATTTTCTTGAATGAAGAAATGGAAGACATGATGCTACAAGTGTGGGAAAAGAAAAAAACAGAACTATATGCTCTTTTGAAGAAAGAATTACATAAGAACATAACAAAATCTCTGAATGCAGACATATAATTAAAGTCGCAATGAACTAATCTTGATCTAAAGAATTGTCAGGAGGTAATGCACCTCCATTGTAAAAGACAAGGTAGTGAAGGAAATATAAAACATGGGCAGATGTAGCTAGAGGTGCAAAAGCTCACGTTGAGGATGTCTGGAATAAATGAAAGAAAATGCAACTTGGATAGGGGTAGCTAGAAAGTAAAAAAGGGACCAATAGATAAGATTTCTGTAATGACCACTGCATTGGAAGAAGCAGCAAAAAGGAATTCTTGTGCACTGCACATACAATTTGTTGGATGTAAGGCAAAGTCCACTAGAAGATGCTAATAGTCGAGCGATG
Organism: Azolla caroliniana; assembly: GCF_043228905.1. NCBI lineage: Eukaryota > Viridiplantae > Streptophyta > Polypodiopsida > Salviniales > Salviniaceae > Azolla > Azolla caroliniana. The sequence goes on along the minus strand of NW_028230436.1, from coordinate 4,699,019 downwards.
AGGATTCATGCACCCCAATTTCTTTATAACAGTGAGTGAAAAGAGATGGCTCTGGATCTAAGGTTCGAGGCCTACAAATTCTATAATCCAGCTAGGAGGAGGATGATACTCAGTTGAGATGTGGAATTTGATTATCCACATACCTTGGATAGGAGATTGGCGACTTTAAAAGGACGATACACCATGAACTGGAGAAACACGTGCAAGCATTATAACTGGAGATGAAGATCGTATTGAGAATTCAGTGAGCCCTGAGGAATCTGATTTGGCTCAAAATGGAAGATCGTATCTTGAGTGGAGGATTGGCCCCACAACAATGGATTGGGCTTGTTGATTTAAGATCAAATGAAAGGTTTAAGAAGGTCAAGGAGAATAGAAGAGTAAGCACAGAGAAGTATGCAGTGGATCAATATGTCGATCTCACATTCATGGCAGTTATTATTTAAGAAGTAAATGAGCTGAGTTTGGTGAAGAGGGAATCAAAGATCCAAACTTGAGATGAAGATCATCTTGAGGATGTGATGAGCCCTAAGAAATTGGATTCGGCTCAAGATGGAAGGCCATGGCTTGACTGGAAGTATTGGCTCCACAACGATGGATTGGGCATGTTGATTGAAGATCAGGTAGCAGGTTTGAGAAGGTCAAGGAGAAGAGAGGAGCAAGCATGGTAGAGGCAATGGAAGATCCTAAATGTATAAAGGCTGTGGAGTCTGACTTGAAGAATATTTCCATTAAACAATGTTGGGATTTACTTGATAGACCAGGCAAGAACGTCAATAGGACAAAGTGGGTCTGAAAGACTAAGTCAGATGGATCCATATGAAAGGGTATGTACAGAAGAAAGGAACAAATTTTGAGGAATCAGCGTTAGGATGATTAGGGTGGTTCTGGAAGTGTTTGTGGCTCAGAACCTGGAAGTATACCAAATAGTGTGGAAATTCACTTTTCTAATGGCTGTCTTAAGGAGATGTGTCGTAGTTTGTTCGCATAGAAAAGGATGTAGATATCATTTGCACATACCAACATGAAGTAGAATATCCTTCAGGTGCAAACTCTGTAAACGATACTAGAACCAGCTTGGCAGTTCTATGAGAGAGCTCCCATGACATATGAGTGTTTTGGGATTTTCATGAAAACAGAGGTATATTTTGAAAATAGTGCACTGTGGAAACAATGAGTTGTGTTTTTGCAAAATAGCTTTTATTTATCGTTGTTGACATATTCATTCCTTTTTATCTTTTTGTTCTATACATATAGGATCTCGACATTCGATGTGAGCAGCTGATGATGGAGGAATTCGGAGAAAAATGCGATTTTGAAGTTGAGGATGCTATTCAAAAAATGCAAAAACTTGGACTTGTCATGAGGGTAATCCAAGCTTTCATATACAGAACTTAAAATATGATTTATTGTTATGTTTTTGGTCAGTGTAGCACAACCATTCTTATTATTAATTTTTAGGATTCTGTTGGACGGTATTTCCATGTACCATTGAAGAGAGCAAATGAAATACTTGGTCCAACAACTGAGGAAAAGTTATCAAAGGTGTTGATGTAGCAACGGCAAATGACACTTCTTTATTGCTTAATGTGATTGTGGTGGTGCATACATACTTTTTGGCTTGTAAAAAGGTTTGTATCATTCAGTATATGATTTGTAATTTTGTATACTTGGTTGATGGGTTGTACGTGCAAATGAGAATAAAGTGTATTAGCTCTCATATATACACATCACAAAAAAATATCTATACAATAATCTGAACAATAGGATAATCATAGTCAGCTGTCTTGTGGCAATGCTATTTGAATGCCTATGGGTTCAAATGGAGAAGAAAGAGGGCATATGAACAAGCAGGTTTTGGAAAAACATTGTAGCACCATTGATCAACCAGTCACTCTTCAAGTTGTAATGGAAGGAAGTTGTTTCAAATGTGAAGTACAAGATTCCTTGAACCAACCATCTGATTTCGTGCCACGTGAGCACCTCATCTTTGAAGACATGAAATCACTCCAAACACCAAGTGAATAGTAAATATTTATTTACTTGTAAATTTTCAGGCATTTGTCATATCTTTGTTATATGTAAATCATAAGCAAGGGCGTCCACTCTCACGAGCTCTCTTTAAAATGTTTGTTAATTAATTGGATGCTTTTAGGAAATAATTTATAGATTTTCCGAAACTTCTGATTGCGTGCCAAGGGAGTATCAATAACTCAAAAACATTATAGTAGAACGCACTACTGATGGTCAAGATTGAGATTCCCTATGAATGTATTAATTGTCATTTGGAATTAGAAAATATGGCTTACTATCCTTATGGAGTACGTACTATTTTCAATGTAGCATTGAAAGAGGGTGTATATACATGGCCTGCTTTTTTCATGAGAGGGGCTTCTCTAGTACGTACTTGTTACTTAGTTGCTTACTTGTTGTTAGAGTACTATTTTAAGCTAAGGAGTCTAATGGAATGACGTTTTGTGTTGTGTTATGCTTATGATCGTGAGAGTGAGATAAAGGATTAGCATATATGGAGGTGTCATATTCTTCAAGCTCCATAATGCATGATGTTAATATGCTCATGTGACATGTGTACTTGTTGGTAAGAGCACTATTTTAAGCTAAACAGTCTCTAACGGAATGACATTTTGTGTTGTGTTATGCTTATGATCGTGAGAGTGAGAGAAATGGAGAAGTAGATATATAACCTTAGCAAGCACTATGTGACACTTTGTAATAAAACATTGGGATACCAAATATAAAATATCCTTGTTGATACTTTGTAGGGATGAGAATTATTTCGAGCAAAGAAAGTTAACTCAAAGAGTTATTTGGATTGCAGTATTTTAGCCAAGGGTAACTTAACACGTGGATACGTTGATTGCTCCCATCGGCCTTTGCACATGGCCTCACACTGTTGAAGATAGAGAATGGGAAATGGACAAAGCTATTTGGAGAGGATTACAATTGCCAAGATTGTGACATGGAGGATGTAATTATATATTGTCTACAATATGCATCTCTTGATTAGATATAAAATAAATAACATCCTTTATTGGATGAGTAGATTAGGTACTTTTTTGGTGCAAAGTTTTAATGGCGTAGGTCATGTGACAAGTTTAGCGTATGCACGCATACATGTCTTTATTTTCCAACGTACCGAAGAACCTTTCCTCTCCCTTTTACAACTCTTTTTCCACAACACGGGAGTGAAAAATAATACAAGGTCCTTTAAAATGCAATGCTTACAAAAAACCGAAAACATGGAAGGCTCCTTTCTAAAATGCAATTCTAATCAATGTCAAGTACTCCTAGAAATAATGATAACCATGGCCAGCCATAAAATTCACGAAACAAAAGTACATAGTGAAAAAAACATGAATTGGTACGAAGCAAACCCGTACTAAAGAGTAAAAACCCAACGGGAAAAAAACATCTAGCACTTATTATGCCATCCAAGAGGTGTATTAACTCAAAAAGGTAGTACATGCTTCAAACCAATTGGTTCATCTTCCTCTTGTAAGTCGAAAGCTAGAAATTGATGTAATGTTTCCTTTATGAGGTTTCGACGCAATTTATGCTAGCATGATACATGTTTTTCTGTATTAATGAGGGAGATTTTCAAAAATATGTTGATGATAATACCTTAATTCATGTAATGATACAAATAAGGTAAATGCTATATTTTGAAGTATATGATTATCAATATCCGTAGCTAATTAGCGTATTATTCTTAATATTACTAAATATGATTGGGACTCATATAGATTAGGAATTTTTTAGGGTCATGAGTCTTATGCGTATTTAGATTGATTAATTCAAACTATTTAGCATGTTTATTTTTATCAGTAAGCATCAAACTGAAAATTCATGGAGAGCTTTATGCAAAAGCAATGTTTTTGTAAGCATATTTTTTAGGGTGTGAGTGTCAATCAAATGGCAATAGCCACTAAACTTGAGAAATATGACCATTGGAAATAGTAAACATCAATGCATAAGACCTTTATGCAATAACAGTCTAAGCTTTGTACTATTGTGCATTTGTAAAATTCTACACTTAAACTGGATCACACCACAATAGCAATGCAATGGCATATTGTATGATGCGAAATTCATATCTTATTTACACATGAAGTGGTGAAACATTTTATTACCATTTGTTTATAGATACATTAGATAGCAATGCTCACTTCTCCTTTGTTGTTACTAGGCACCTCTAGGTTTGCCAATAATTCTCATCTTACATTGTGCAATGTAACAACATTTTATTCTATAGACTATTTAAACGAGGTTGATGAATCAGTGAGGCATTAATCATTGACTCCCTCCCCCCTCTCTCTATTGTCTCTAGCTCATGCACATTCATGAATAAATTAAAGTTGTTTATGTCTCAATGATGCAAAGATGCCAACAAATTTCTTTTTATATTTCTCTCCTTTTTTTTCATAAGAATCTCTCTCTCTCTCTCTCTCTCTCTCTCTCTCTCTCTCTCTCTCATATTTTCCATAAGAGAGTATACATACTCTAATCTTGGGTTCACATGATACCAATAGAAACATGTGCAACAATGTGAAGATGATACGACATCTTGTCACATGTTGAGAGCCAAGAGAAAACAATATGATTCACTAGATGCAAAAGGAAATCGAGGATATGACTTTCTTTCTATATGGCATAAGTACACTGGGGATAGGTTGGCATCCAGACGTGGAGTGACAGGGCAACTGGCATCTTTCCAAAAAAATCGCATGCTTGACACGGATGCAAATGACCATTGACTGTATGAAAGTGGATACATGGGTGAAAATAGCACCAACCCTAAACGTGCATGTAGACATCCAAACTTGTACCCTTTATCTTGACTTCTTTCGCTTTCTTGTAAAGATAAAAAAAAATCACATCCATGCTACTATAGTGTATACAAGAGTATCCAAAGTGTTTCAAACACGATTTGAACACTGCCATTTATATCATACACACCTTGCCAAATGTTGTGTAGTGCTAAAATGAAGCATTTTGATAACCCATAACATTAGTTGTGGCCAAAAGGATAAATCCATCATCATGCAACACATGGATTTCAATCATTATTGAAGGGACAACAATACTTCCCCGCATTACGAGTGTTACTACACTAGTGTCTTTATATTACCAATGGGATCCAAACTTGTTCACTTTATTCCCGACCTTGCATGCGCTTTCTCAACATTATTTAGGCCTTTCCACTTTATTCCCAACCTTATAGCTTGTTAGGCTAACCACCTTTATTTTCCCTTCTATAGTTTGTAGACATGCCATCTTACTTGTCTGCTCATAACCACATTTTGCTTCCACTTTGATGAGCAAAAACCTCCCAAACCTTCATTTTTATTCAAGAAATTACTTGAAAATATTTGTAAACCCATCCCACTACACGACCTTCAACTAGACAAGGCTTCATGAATACCTCGATCATCATGACACAAGTATAGGGCATTTCATACATTACTATCGTTTTGTCGTGTTTCACCTCAACGATAGAATAGCCAAACAAAATTGTACGTTTCCATCATACTTGGTGTAATCTCGGGCCTCGATAGAATAACAATTGTTTGGTATGAGTATTTTTGTATTCTAGCCAATAATTTTGTGGCACATCAAACAAACACATTCCTTAAATCGTCAACCCACTTTTCTTTTACTAAAAAACCATCGAGTCCTAAGCCCTTATTCCCATATATGGATAGGTCTCTTTTCTCAACATGCTATGAGGCTCTTCAGGGTCCTAGGTCAGGGTCAGGGTCTGGGCAGGGAGGAAATTGTCCCAGGAAGAGCATCCTTCTCGGCAACGGAGCAACAAATGGGCATCAGGGGGGTTCGTTCATCGATCCAACAATTCTTCCCGTGGCTTCCCGGTCGCCAACAAATAGCCCATCTTCCCCTTGGCTTTGTTTGAGATTTCTGATTGTCAAATGAGATTACCCCCCACTTCTATACTTATAAAAGCAAAAAGCAAAAAGCAAAAGCAGGTGTAAGCAATACACACACTCACATGAAACAGAGGAAGAGAGAGATGGGTTCTCTGTAGATTCCACTCCACAGAGAGATGGAGACTCGTGAGAGAGGGACAGGCTTTCTGTAAATTCCAAAGAGAGAGAGAGAGAGAGAGAGAGGGATGGGTTTTCTGTTGATTCTAGAGAGAGAGACGAAGAGGGAGATCCGAAGATGGGGTCTCTATAGATTCTAGAGACAGATATGTAGATATAGAGAGACAGAAATGGGGCGCTCTGCAAGGGCAGTGGAAACAGACATTGTCCTGCCCTCTGTGGCAAAGACACATAATTATGATGAGAGAGATGATCACAATGATGATGATGATGATGATGAGAGACAGAAAGGGCCTAAAGAGGATGACTATGAGAGAGATGATGTGATGATGAGAGATGATGGTAAAGAAATATAGATCATGAAAGACAACTACTTTTAGTGTTTTAACTGTGTACCTTCAATTTCTCTCTTTTTGGTTTCCTTTTATGTTAGGAAAGCAGAAATAAACAGAAATAAAACGTATCGGAGATGATGATAATTGATGAAACAGTGAAATTAAAGGTTTAAAAAAACTTATCAATAAAATTTCTCTCCACTGGTTTAGCAGCTTTAATTTTGAGCTGTTTTTACAGCGAGAATATAGAAGCAGAGCTGTTTTTCTTTTTCTTCCTTTTGTTTCTCCCAAGAGAAACTTCCTGTTTTGCTATCTATGTTTACAATGGCCCTTTGTTCATCTGTTTTTGGCCTCTTTTCCCTCTAGTGAGCTGTTTTGTCAAGCTTTATTAGAGGTTGTAGAAGGATGAATGAATGGCTTTACAAAGTATGTTAGCAGCTAGAGACAGCTGAATGGTTGAAATTCCCAAAGCTTTGATAAGGGCTATTGAAGGGCTAATGGATGAACGAACTTTCAATGCTTGTGTAAGAGGTTGTAGAAGGTTGTGTGAAGTTTGTCAATCCTCTCATGATCCAAAGTATTGAGACTGCAGATAGAGAGATGTCTGTTATTCCTCAAGATGGAAACATGAAGTGGTACAAAAATGCAGACTGACACAGTAAAACACTGTGGGAACGGCCATAGATCTATCAAAGGGAGTGTTTGACTGCTCTAGATTACAGTATATATTCATAGATTACTCTCGATGATATATTATAACCACCTTAACTGATCAAAATGCTATAGATAATGTATCCAGCTGAGCTATAGTTGAGCATAAAGAGTGTGCGGATGATTTCTAACTGATTTCTGAAGTGTATTGGTGTCAATGACTGGCTGATTTGTTACACATTACAAGTATGAACCTTACACTTGCGACTATTATAATCGTAGGATAAAAGGACAATGTGGAGGAAATTCAAAGGATTTCTCGAGTGTGTCAATGTCCTTGGACTTCTGCTTTGTATATGTGCTCCGGCTTACTTTAAACTTAGTAATGGACAGCAAAAACCTCATTCTGTAATGCTGGTTGCATCTTCCACATATGCAGAGATGCTAGATTCATCATCGTCGCCAAAACATCTCAGCAAGAGTTTTCCCCCAGGAAGTTCTGAAAAATCAGTGATTACTGTCAAGCAAGAAATCACAAGAACTAAGCAATTGAATGTGAGAAGATTTCTTCCACGGATCCGTTTGTATAGGTCTCTATTAGAAGATAGTTCTTTTAAGTCTTCGTTTTCATCAGTCCGGATATTCGAAGCAGAAGAACCTCCCTCTACAAAACATTCATTACCACCACAAGTGCCTTTAGAGTCGAGAACAACACCACTTCCTTCTGTCACTACTTCTGCATCAAATAGCACTTGGACATCTTTAGATGCTCCAGTGATGACAAAATCCTCAGGTAGTATGAATTCCCTTTTCCTTTCTATCTTATATAATCGGCATCTGGTTGGTAAATGTTCACTTCAATTTTAGTTCTTGAACTAAATGATCTTTCATCTGGATGCCTGCGCTTGGTCGGAATAATAATCATATGAGAAAGAGAGTCTGCAATATTTTCTCATCACACTTGAGAACTCAAGTATTCTGGGTCAAAGGATATGCAATAAGTATTGAGGCTGCATTCAAGGACAGTAATGGCTAGTACTTTGAAGTGTTGGGAAGCTTTACATAGTCATAGAAACACACATTGAAGCAAATTTTCAGCATGTAGTTTGGGAAGCCTAGCCTCATAGACTCTCGATATTAGAAAGCAGACTGGCATATGATGCTATTAAACTAACCGCTATGTATGAGTTTTGGAGACCAGCTAAATTGTTGGCCATTAGATGTGAATTTGAAAATCCTCAGATTTCCCATTATAAAGGTTTCTAGCACATATATGGAAAGTTAATTGAACACATTAATGATGTATATATTATTGCATCTGAAATAGGAATCCAGAACAAATTAATTTGGAAAGAATAATTTTCACACTTTTTGCAGTTTATTTTCGATGCAATTACCAGTACTTTGCAGTTCCTCTCCTCTTTTTCACAAACCTCCCCATCTCTTACTTTTCTATCAAATAGTAAGCTCTTGTATTTAACTGTTCTCGTTTATTTTGCATAGGCTGTTGTGCAAAAAATATGGTGCCAAGACCTGGGTTTTCATATGATAGCTGTGATTGTGTATATCCGATAAAATTGGAGCTACATATAGATTATGCTTCCCCAAGCTTTCTGAACTGGACTGGATTGTTCCAACAAGAATTGGCATCGCAGCTGGGTTTTAATACCATTCAAATTGAGATCACAGCATTTGAGTTTAATGGGTCAAACCTTTCTTTGAGAATTATTATTGGACCCCTGAACACTGTTAGATTCTCAATGCAGCAAGCTGAAACTGTGAAAATCAATCTAGAACAAGGCAAAATCAGATTCAATAGCACGTTGTTTGGAAACTATACGCTTGTGCAATTCCAATATGATGGGCTTCCCTTACCGTTTGGTATGTGTTTCCACTTCTTTTAGAATATTAAATGCCATTATTCAATTTGTGTTGCATCTCCTTAGCAACTGACTTATTGCTATTTTGTTTGTTGATTTGTCAGCTGTTCAACCCCCAAGTATAGTGATACCAAGCTTACCCCTACCGCAGATACTTCCTCAAGTTGACAACAAGCATTTTATGAGTAAACGCCACCACTCATGGTATATTTTAATGATAGCTGGTATTGCTGCAGTTATTGCAGTTGCAGCAGTCGCCATCCTGCTTTGTAGATTTTTTTCACATTATAAAGCTGAGAAGAGAAGAAAAAATGGTATGTAGCACGTCTAATATGAAAACATAATGATTAACTACTTCAGTTAGGTTATGAATAACACATGACAGATTATCTTGTAGTTCTCTCTTAGAAAGGAATGGAATTGTCAAGGCTCTCTAAAATAGTCCTAGTTTTGTGCTTATTGTAGCCATTATTTTGATGAATGTAAAGGCCATGTTTTGGCATTCATCCCTTGAGCAAATGGGCACACGAGTGGAACTCTTGAACCATGCCACTCCAGTAATAGATCCATTCGTTCCTGGCCTGCATTTTTATGTGATTTACTATTGTTTTTTGTGGTTTATGTGAGCAACACATCTAAATAATCCCTTCTTCTTTTTCCCTCTTTTTGTTCCTTTTTCGAAGTTTCGATGCATGTGGACATTTCCAAAGAAGCTGTTACGCGTCCATTTGAAGTTAGATCATTTGCCACTCGTGTCTTCACTTTCGATGAATTGCGAGATGGGACAAATAATTTCGAACTAAAAAGTGTACTAGGTGAAGGTGGTTTTGGTCGTGTGTATCAAGGTGTCCTTAAAGATGGAACTCCAGTTGCTATCAAGAAGCTCAATGCTGGAAGTCAAGGTGGCGGCCATGAATTCATGGTTGAAGTTGAAATGCTCAGTCGACTCCATCATCGTAACCTTGTGAAGTTGATTGGCTATTTCACAAGCCCCGACTCACATCAACAATTACTCTGTTATGAGCTGATTCCTAATGGAAATCTTGAATCATGGCTTCATGGTGAGTGCTTCAATTAATTTTCTCTCATATTTAAAGTTTGTAGGAGAGATGAGTCTTCTGTGAAATGGAAAATGTGCATCTTCTTGGGCTTCAGGTGAATACTGAGTTGATTGGAGGAATAAATTGTGAAGTGTGTCTTAAAAAAACCCTAAAATATCTGAACATAGTTTCTTGGTGTACAAGTTTCATCCATGACAATTTGTTAGTCGCATCCAGTAATGAATGAAACAGTTGTGTAAATAAAATTTTCATTCATGACAGGTTCCCGAGGTTTGCATGAACCCTTGAGTTGGGATGTGAGAATGAAGATTGCATTGGATGCTGCACGGGGCCTTGCATACCTCCACGAGGATTCACAACCTCCTGTGATTCATCGCGATTTTAAAGCATCCAACATATTGTTGGATGATGAGTTCAATGCGAAAGTTTCGGATTTTGGCTTGGCAAAGCAAGCTCCCGAGGGTCAACAAACTTATGTTTCCACTCAAGTCATGGGAACCTTTGGGTTAGTCTTTTTTATTTGCATCTTACTTAACACACATGTCATGTTCCCCCTGTGGATACTACTATCATCATTGTTTTAGAGATAGTATGCATCCTTAACACTATGGTTGTCCTTTTATTATTGTGAAAAAAACTCCAACATTCCCTTGAGGTTTTAAACTTTATTTTCCCAAATACTCCTCTGTAATAATAAAAATACTAGTACTACAAAGAATATTCTCGTAAATGTATGCTGAAAAAAACTCTGATATCTCCTTGATATTTTTATCTTTATTTGCCTAAAGGCCCCAATGTAATTAAAAAATGCTAGTACTACAAAGAGGTATTCTGGTAAATTGTGGAAGCTTTTGGGGTATGTTGGTGTTTGACCCATTGAATTTATATTTCCAAAAACAAATTTGAGTGTTAACTCTTGGATATGTAGGTATGTAGCTCCGGAATATGCCATGACTGGACATTTGCTGGTCAAAAGTGATGTATATAGCTATGGAGTTGTATTGCTTGAACTTCTTTCTGGAAGAAAATCTGTTGATATGTCACAACCCTTTGGCCAAGAAAACCTTGTTACATGGGTATATTCCTATATTGCATAACTGTTTGCTCTTTGTATTTTATGGATGACCACAAGTACTGCTCATTTTTCATGAAATTCCCAAAATGCTCGTAGGAATGACATTGTCTCCCAAATAATTTTCTTTCTAATGTAATTTCTCAAATTTACCCAAGGTGGAAGAAAAATTATGGAGAGGGATACTTTGAATAAATCTAGGGGTGTTTTGGGTTCATGAAATATGATGGTGGTTTATTTTGGTGAATTTCCTTTCATCGTATAACACTGCCCACATTTGTGTGTTAAATTTGGCAGGCTCTACCTATCCTTGGAGATAGTGAAAGATTGAGTGAGCTTGTCGACCCTAGGCTTGCAAATCAATATCCAATCGAAGATTTTGCTCTAGTGGCATCAATAGCAATGTCTTGTGTTGCTCCTGAAGTAGATCGAAGGCCAACTATGGGGGAGGTTGTACAGTCGTTGAAAACCATACAACGAATTGGAGAGTACTCGATAAATGACGAGAGACCCTCTTTTACTTCCAAGAGTGATAGGCATTTAATCAACATTTCTCGGAGTGGTGGTGAAGAGTCGTCTACACTAGCTACTTTCGATGTAAATGCCTCATTTTCTATCGACTCTTCAAGAACATTTCCTACTTCTCTTGACTACTTCTCAAGATCTGTTGCCTCATCAGAAGATCTACACAAGGGGCGATAGTTCCTCAGATGTCTGTGTTATAATGATCATGATTAACATTCTTGCCAATGACTGTGTTATGATGATCATGATTAACATTCTTGTTTGTGCCTGATTTTTCCAAAGAAATGAATGATACCTCAAGGATCCTTGGCTAGTTGTAAAACAGTGGAATTAAAATAACATCTAAGAAGATAAAGGCGATTACCAACATGAATATTGTAAGTAGAACTCTAAAAACTGAGACAAGCACAAAGTCAATGTTGCACAAGGCCATGTGAGGTCCTTCATTTGTTGGTTGTACAAGGCCATGTGAAGTAGGACAATGTTTTAAACTCTTTGTCTTTCATTTTTAGATCAAGTCAAGGGTGATGGCCATAAGGTGCTTAGTTATACATGCCATCTCCCATTAAAATGCAAAGGATATTCAATAGATGAAATGATAGTATGCTTTATTCAATATTGCAAGTTTTAGATGAAGTCAAGGGTGATGGCCATAAGGTGCTTAGCTATAGATGCCATCTCTCATTAAAAATGCAAAGGATATTCAATAGATGAAGTGATAGTATGCTTTATTCAATATTGCAAGTTCAACTCACTAGAGAAGAATAGAAATATTGGATTGGTGGTTCATTTGATTGCCTTGAAATTTACTCTTTTCATCTCGCATTAACGTTGCCCTCTAGTAATATTAACCAAAAAAATAGAAAACCATAATTGGATCTGTTCTAAATAAGAGCATATTGAGTTGAGAGAGAGAGAGAGAGAGAGAGAGAGAGAGAGAGAGAGAGAGAGAGAGAGATGAACATCCACCGGAGACAAATTGCAATCTATGAGGGGGCCTCGCCCATGGCAAAGATGAAACCTGGGTTCTCTCAATTTTATGACTTTGATGCTATGGTGTAAACCACCAAGGCAACAACCACAAAAAGAGAGACAATTATCAAGATACATTATCATAGGCACTTTTGTCCACCCAGAACCCCTTAGGTCTCAAAAATGTGTCCACGCCACATTCTCCATGGTAAATCATTGTGAAGATCATGAATGCCCTACTATTAACATAGTCTTAGGAAGAATGTTGTTGTTGATGATGGATAATTGTAAACAATGGTTTTGAAAAGTTGCTTTAGTTTATGCAACTTCAAGAAAGTTAGGGGCGGTATTATCATAGCTTAAGTTATAGGAAGGGGGGGGGGGGGGGGGGGGAGCAATCGTTATCCTCATAAATGTATGACTAGCATAAAAAGGGTACCAAGGAATAGGAAATTATATTGTGTCACTTTAAACATCACTGATCACCAAAATGGCACTCACTTCCGTGGAGCAAAATGTAAAAGAGATGCTTGTAAGGGTTTAAATATGGGTTACACTCACTTGTTGAATTCACTGATGTGAAATTTTGGGTCTTCAGAGGTGGTGGTTTGTTTCCCACGCGCTTTAGTTCTTGCCCCTTATTTGTATTGATGTCTCGACTATTGGCACGTTTATAGGACAACCAAGACTTACTACATGTACTTTTCAATGGCGGTGTTGCTCATGGTGTTAGATATTTAAGATAAAGCCACATGTTTGTTTGCTTTAATGAAAATTGTATGCTTTTTCAAGAGAAACAATTGAGTACATGGATAACAAAAAACTTCCTCATTCTTTTTCTATACATGAAATATCCGATGCAAAGATCGGAGGATTAAAAGACCAATAACTTCTTTATAATCCTTTTTTCTATACATGAAGACCAAATTAACTTAGCAGTTAATTACAATACATACTAAATACAAGAGATTTCAAGGATCTACAACAAAGACCTTCAAAAAAATGCCATTTGTCCTAATACATCGCTAACAAAACAAAGTCTAAACCTAGCTAGTTCTATTTTCACAAGCAATGAAAAAAATCTCGAGAGACTCCAAAGGATGCCCTCACAACGAGCCTTGTAGCAAGTACTTGAACCCGTGCCTACAATTGGAACATGTGCACACCATCTCGGTAGCATGAAGGTTGCAAGTTGCTATTATGAAAACATAAGGATTTATGTTGCCCATTGTTTACACCCACTCTAATGCCCACATGTCCGGCCACACTCAAGAATAAAAGAGATGATTCAATAGGTCATATGCTCAAGCCCCCGTTGTGTAAAAAATATTAAAGTTGGAACATGATCTTGCAAAGTGCCTCAATACCAACGCCAAGATATTTGTTTGCCACATCATTTCACCTTCCTTTTCCCCACTAATGCTCATCCGCTTTTCATTCATATGGCCCACAAAAAAGGAGCTTTTGATGAGTCTTAATCACACGGCTCTCAGGCTGGCAAGCCCCATGTGGACAAGACGACACCGGACCACACTCAGGCAGGTAGGCAGGCGAGGCCGTTTGTTTGATTTACAGCAACAATGTATCGTGACAAGAGATTCAGGGGTCTATCTGGAACACAACATAGGAACGAAAGTAGCATATATAGATCGGCATTTTATATGGCCGCGCAAGGAAGGGCATTCATTCATTGATGAGAGGGGCAAATGGGCGGATCGGACGAGAGGGGAGGACAAATAAGGCCGATGGGCGGTGGCCATCAGCTTTTCGTGTGTGTGCCTAGTACTAGTAGTAGTCTTTATGTACTTCTTCTTCTTCTTCTTCTTCTTCTTCTTGTTCTTTGATATATATATATGTAGTTTCCTTGTTTACTCTGCTACTTCTCCACACCTCTTCCTTTCCCTCCTTCCTCACAGATAACTAAACCCTAATTTTCCTTCTTCTATTTCTCTCTTTCCCCCCCCCCCCCCCCCCCTCTTCCATAACCCCACCTCTTCTTCTTTCTTTCACACTGCACACCCTCTTCCTGAAGACAACCCATAACCCTTTACCCTAGACTCCCTCCATCCCATCCTACAAAAACCTACACGGTGGCTATGGCTGCTCTGGCTACGTCCATTCCTGCGTCCATGAAAAGAGAAACCCTAACCCTCAACCCTAATGCACCTCTCTTCGTCCCTGCCGCCTTCCTTGCTGCCGAGGATTTCTCACCTGAGTGGTGGTGCCTCGTTCACACCTGTCCCGCCTTCCGTGAGTATTGGCTTCACGAGTATTGCTTAACCGATCCTGACCAATTTCTTCTTCAGCATCATCCAATGACGAAGAAAAGTGAAAACGACGGATTTGATCATGGATCTGCTGAGGTCGAAGTCGTGGTCGATGTCGATTTAGCTATGGAATTTAATAAGTTTCAGCTGGACTCAGAAAATATGCCTCCTTTCTCAAGTGAGTATAATATACAGTTTTCTATGTTCATTTTCTGAATTTGGTTTAGCTGCGTTTTCTGCACCTTCCCACATCGGTCTATTCGGTGAATCAGGGTTTAGTCTCTTAATGAGATATGTAAGCTTTCTCTTGTACCTCCTAAATTAGGTTGTGTTGAAAACGTCGACATAGTTTGCTTTACGCTTCCAGTTTCGTGTTCGTTTTAGGATATATGAGGTTAGATCTGGTATTTTTATCAGCACATCTGCCCTATAATATAGGGTTTCGCTGAAATTTAGAATCTTTCTCTCGCAAATCCTGATTTTTCAATCATTCGAGAACTAGGTTTTTCTGTATCTCTTGCACATGCGATTTCTCTCCCCCTTGAAAAACTTTTTTTTTGCCCCAAATATCCCTATTTTGTGGTTACGTCCCCAAATGCTAGTGATCAATCCACCTACAGAACAATTAGATGGTCAGCGTGAGCCGATCTAACTCTATTTCAATTAGATGGTCAGGGTCAGGATCAATCCTGTAGGGTAACAATGGAACCTCAACGATGTGTATGGAAATAAACAAGAACTCTGGGCTTATAGTTATCTTTCAGTATGTGGTATTCTTTCGGTTTGTTTCGTTTTTTTAGATCCAACCTGTAACTAACTTACGTGTTTACTTGTGAGCAGGTACAGAGAAAATAGACATGGTGCTGAGCCATTTGAAGCCGAAGAAGAAGAAGAAACAAGAAGAGATGTATTCGAAACCTTTACCTCCTCCAAAACCTATACTCCGGCCACAGAAATCTGCACTGTGCAGCAAAACAATTCATCAACCTCGATGAAAACCTGTTGTTGATACTTTGACATAGACATTTTCGCCTCTCTTGGCTACTTTCTAGACTCCTTTTCAGTTTCGTCTGCACATATATCTAGCACTGTATAGAAGAATTTTCATCACTTTGTTTTCATGTAATTTTTCATCCTTTTAGTTCCCAAAGATGCAACAAAAATACAAAAAGAAAATGCATAACTAACTTAGGTACGCCACTAGTTGGGAGTGGTTTAAGTCACATTAGCCAGAAGCCAATGATAAATCGGTTTTTAAAGTTAGGGGTTGTCAGTCACCTTAGCCATAGTCTGACCTCAAATTGGTTATGGTGACTGATGAAAATATGTACAGTCTGTTGTGGTTAAATCAAGTCAAATTATGTTGCCCAACATCTAATTTCTAGTCTGTTACATGAACTTTCCTTTTTATTAGTGCATGGTTTGTACATGGATTTAAGCAATACTTCTTTATGTCACTAAGTTATGTTAAATTTGTTATATCCAACTTCTTAATGTTCTAATTTGTACGTGGATTAAGGCTCTGTTTCTTATTGTGTCACTGTTGTGTACATGGATGATAAGTAAGGTGATCAGTTAAATTGATGAAGATGTGTTTCTTAATCTGCCATTGTTATGTTCATTGTTTCTTAATTTATTCAAAAGATCATAATGCTCCATAAGGCAATAGATAATTAGGGCACCACACATGAAGAATAACTACACAACATATAACCATGATGACTAAATATTTTCCTTCATATGATGATGGTGGGCAAGCAACAGTAACAAGAAACACAAGATAGTCATGAGATTTATCTGTGTCAAAATGTTTCTTATACTTCTTGTACAACTTTACATTGTCAACATAAAAATTATAGTAAAAGAACATTATCTAAGAAGAGTTGTTGCAAAGGTGTTGAGAAAGAATAGTATTAACTTCATTAAGTAATATTTTTCCCATAGGAGCGAACTTGGGCAGAACCAAAAATAACTTTTGATACACCAACTATACAGAAGAAATCCTGCCTACTGAGACATTAAATGTTATTATTCTCAAGTAAATAGCGTGAAAAGCTTATAGTGCAAATTGAAATGCACAACAAAATCCAAACAAAATTAGCTTTGTTAAAGTAGTACATCAGGAGCCTTTTTTTTAATTTTATGTTCACCAAGGTCCATGTGAAAAATGTTTTTCTTTTTCCTTTCTATATACATTGCAATGTGCAAATTATCGATAAACCAAATCATGCTTAAGTGTAGTTTCAAATTTCTACCCAAATATGGTAAGTTTTTCTACAAAGAGTACAACATATAAGAATAAAGGAGGAGCATCAATCATATTCATCCCCTCCCACTAGTGCATAAGACCTGGCATAAAACAAAATGAGCAGAAATACAGATAAAAAAATAAAACCTTGTTAACTAACAAAAGGAAAAAGAAAAAGGATTTTAAAAACCAAACCTGACTTGTTCGCAGAATCGCACCAGAGTGTCAGCATGATTTCGTGCGGCAATTTCTTCGATTTTCAAACAATTCTCAGGAGTCACTGTTTCAGCAAGCTTAAGCTCACAAAGTTCTTTCAATGAACAAGCTTGTGTCAGAACAGCTGAATGGCCACCTCCTGCTGCCAGTCGCCGCACTTCTCCTACACACCTGTCATCAACATTGATCTTGTGATACCTTGGCGTTTATGCTGGAAACGCACCCCGTCCCTCTTCATCATCAAGGTTTCAGTATAGGGCCAAAACACCAAGAACTCCCCAGAACTTGTTGAATATTTACCAACAAGAATACCCCTATGTTTACAGATGATACCAGAATAGCTGTCTGTTGTAGTCATATTGGTTGTGCAGAGGCACATTCTAGTCATTTTCTAAAACTTGGAGGTATTACGGTAAATATACCCAACGAAGTTAGGGTTCTTCTTGTCTGGTTTAACCTTTTATTATACAGAAGAAAAATACCAATATACCCCAAACAAACACTTTTTCCTACCTAGTAAACTAGTTATAACGAAATTGGAGACATGGGAGGTGCATTCCAGTAAATTTCAAGTGCCTCGGGCTATGCTAGTAAATGTGCAAAATGACAGGGTATGCTGGTGTTTCTCCGTTATTTAATTTGCTTAGATGGGTAAATTTGAATTTTGTGTGTCCAATTAACCACTGCAAATTGTCTATAACGAAATTGGAGGGGCATTTTGAACAACTTTTAAAAGCCAAGGGAGGTGCATTCTGGTAAATTTTAAGAGCCTAGGGCTCTCGTAAATGTGGCAAATGTGAGGTATGTTGGAGTTTTTCTCCATTACATAATATATATTCGTATATCATTGATGCTATGCAATGGCACTTACCAATCTATAGGGGACGGGTACCATGCATATGGAGACTTTCCAGTGGCCGCCTGACCACAACTATTATAGCCCCATCCAAGCACACGTCCATCGCTCATTGCAGCCAGAGTGTGACATTGCCCACAGGTCACTAGTTGAACACCACGTGGAACAAGAAGCGTAGGGAGGTGACGTGAAAATAAGCTTAGATCATTTGAATAGCAAGAGAATGAGTCGGATTGTGGGCCTATCCCTAACTGTCCAGCTTGACCACCACCCCACATATATAGAGCTCCAGATTCTGACAATGCACATGTATGGACGCCTCCACATGCAATGTCCCTGATTTTCACACCTTCAAGACCAACTACTCTTCTTGGTAGAACTTCTTTCTGAGGAGATTGCAAGGTGCGATGTCCGAGCTGCCCCATGTGACCTAAACCCCATGTGTACCTGTACAGAGCAAAAGGAATGAATGCTTCAATTATTGCGAAACAAAGAGGGGAATAAGAATGCATATCGCTGATTAACATTACCAACAAGATGTAAAGCCAGCCCTAATGATTAGTAGGAGACAAAAGAGACAATAAGTAAGGATAGACGTTAATATGTGGGACGGTAGGAGAAAGAAGACAAATCATCAAAAATCATTACATGGTAGAGTCACTGCATGGTGATTCAAGGACAAATTAAATTCTTAGCAAAATTTGCATCACATAATAGCACTATCCTCTTTTGCTATGCCTAAAAAATACAACAATTTCAAACCAACCATAGGAAACTCAAACATTTATGAACATACATAAGATGTCTGTAAATTGCAAATTAATTTAAAAATTGCAATTGTAATGTGAACAGAACTTTAGAAATCTTGCAAAAAAAAATCAAATACTCAGCACATAAAAAAAATAGTCACAACCTAAAAAAAGACAAAACACCCGAGATCATTACACTCACTACAATTTCTAAGAAATAATTATTATATGGGAGGAATATTCTGAATATTCAATGTAGCCTCCAAATAACCACAATAAGAAACGGTGGACAGTTCTTCTTTCTAGAAGTTTCTGCTGCAAAGATTTTGATGTGCGTAAAGCAACAGAAGTGGTAACAGAACTCAAGAAAATTAGATGTAATTTCATGGATTTAACGATAATTGATTGCAGCAAATAAAATGATATTTACATATCCCATTCCAGCAATGCATTATTAAACTGCCTGCTGGAAACTGATCAAAGTTTTGCATATAAATCTTGACAATATTAACTTACACATCCCCCGATAAAGAAACTGCAGCTGTATGATTATCTCCACATGCTATTTGACTTATTTGAACATCTTCTGGAGGCTCATCTAGAAACTTAACAAATTTGTTAACAATACGAGCTTCTTGACGTCCTTCACAGCTGAAACCTCTACCCAATTGACCATACTCATTATAACCTACGAAAAAACACATTAAAAAGCAATCTGATCAATAGTTTGAGAAACTTGAAATATTAACATAATAAAATTCATATTTTCATAGGTTGATATATTTGCATGTGTATACAAGTGCTATAATCAGTCATATTACCCCAGCATTGCATTGTTCCCAGCTCAGAGAGTGCTGCAACATGCGATGCTCCACAAGCTACCTGAATCACTGCCTGTTTAACCACAATAAGCAGTTAAAAATTCAAATTTTAAGTAGTCGGGCATGTGCTCAAACTTCTAATGATAGAATTCAATCTTTGTAAGTGAGAACAAGACAATAACACACTGGTTATAATAACAGCTTCAAGCGCTTTCCAATAGGAACTTTAATAAATACCACGAAAGAGCAGTGATACTATGTGAGAGACAAGAGGAGCAACCAAGAAGACAAAAAACTGAGATTGGACTCTGAAATGAGAATGGCAATAATTTTGTAGTTTTCGCACTGACACTTGGTCACGCACATTCAACATGAATTGCACCACCTAACAAATTAACTGTGAGAAATTTCCATGAATTAACATATGAATGATAGCAAGAGTCTATGAAGTTGCATGATTTTGGTGTCTAGCTCCATAAACCTATGGTTGGTATTATGCCTGTCTTAATTCAGCATTCACTCTTTGACACATTGGAACTACGGAAATTGTTTAATTTTGAAAAAAATTATATTTTTATACTTTTCCGTGGTTTGTTCTGACCTTATGTGTGTTCATTTTCTGAAAGATCATGTGTGGAGAGCGCACTATGGCAATAAAATAATTAGGCATAGACTCTCCTACCAAGCGAGGTAATACTCAACTGCAAGAGAAATGAGAAACTTCTCGTGAATTTTAAGAGTAGGATATAAAACTCAAAGGACAAGTGATTACTTGTTGAAAGAGGTTGGTATCTAATAAGGGGTCTAATTGAAAATGAAATGCTCAATGAAGAGATATTCCAATCTAGAAAGTCATCAAACATAAAAGTATATGATGTTGTTTTCATAGAAAGAAAGAAAATTATATTAACGTCTTTTAAGAGGCCAAAAAAGAGATTCTTACAATGTTTGCTCGTCTGTGCATAACATGAAAAAGAGTCGTAAATTGATACAGTACTAGTTTGAATATGTTTCATTCAACGACAGCATGTTTTACATTACCAATAAAATACAAGCAACATGTCATTTATTCACGCCAAAGATACCACATGTAACGAAATGTGTAGCAGCAGTATGACATCTATTCGAAGCTGAACGTTATTTCACATACCAAGGTTTGAGGAAAAGCACCGTAAAAGACTTGAGGATAGTTTGATCCCTGAAAAAAATTAAATAGAAAACATTATGCACTTCCCCTCCATCTACAAGGCACAAACCCTATTACGAAACAAATTCTGGTCTCTGGAGAGACCAGTTACAGAGAATATTTGTTACCTGATTTTGACCCCAAACCCAAAGTCTTGTAGTCGGAGAATCACCTTGAGACACCTTTCGAGGTCGAGCAATGGCTGCAGTGCAATTCGCGCCACATGCAACAGACTTTACAAACTCCTGATCTAATGCTTCAACTCTCTTTGGTTCAACACAACCATCCTCAGTTCCATCACCAAGCTGACCAAATTCATTTGAACCTGTAGAAGCATTTGATCAGACACACATGATTTCTTGCATCTGGAAAATTCAGACATTATATTTACCTTCGGGAAGCATATATACTATACAGGAGAAACAAAAAAAAAATCGATAACCTCAGTTAATTAATACAGCAGCCACCACTCCTCCCAATAAAAAAATCAGACTGGTAGTATCGAGAAGTTAAAGATAGTGACTACATAGCCCTTTTAGACTACTTTGTGATCCATTCTTCTTCAGAAGGGAGCATTGTAACAGGCTGGTTTACCCAGTCAAAATGCATTCATGTTATGTTTTACACAAGTGCTTCGAAATATAAAAACAAGGGGAGAATTAGGTCACAATGATAATTCCCCCCTAATGATTGAATGTCATCGAAATAGGATCAGCTGCAGGACATTGTAACACCCAAGTGATCATTTTACCAGCCATGGAAATCTTACTCAAAGGGTTTAAATATATGCTGGCTTATCTTAATTTCAAAAGTATGAAAGCTTCATCATCTCCTTTTCCAAAAGTCAATCATTTTTGCTTTTATCTCTAATTCTTGTCAGAGCTCCTAGGGCCTTGTGTTTACTTATCTAATTCTCTGAGATGATATTAAGGATTGTTGTTCTCCAATCCGCAACAAAATTTTGAGATATAATCTCTCTTATGGTCTCCTAGACCATTTTGGCCTCTTAAGAGATAATAATAGGGTTTGTTCTCAAAGGTGAGAACAAAATTTTAAGATGTAATCTCTGTTTTGGACTTGCAGTCCATTTTGACCTCTATATTAATATATATTTGGTTCTCTTTTAATACAATACATAAAGGGAACTCACAAGGCACAAGACCTTGATGGGCTTCATAACTACTTGAGACTTGGACTACAGGTAGGGTTGTCACATCTGGAGACTCCACTTTGCCAGCTATTAAACCATCATGATTAACCACGTGTTGAGCAAACTAAATGACTGCATAATTTAAGACTACCCAAACGATCTTCACAAATGCACACTAAAGTAACAGGATGCAGTTCATTAATATTCCGGAAATGGCAAAATCAACTATGGACTATAGCTTAGTCAATAGAATGACTAGAATGAACCATTGCCTAATCAATAACAATTGCAAAAATATAGATGTCATGGCTGGAAGTTTTTGCATAAACAATGATGCGCAACTCAAAGGGTGTACCATCCATACTGAATTCTCAGTATTTTTTTTCATGTCTTATTACATTTCTCATTGCTATAAGATTACCCCCTTAAGCTCTAATCAGTTGCAAGAAAAATAAAGATTATGATGACAACAAAATTTTGTAGTCGGCATACCAATTTAGAATATATTGCTACTGCAGCATCAATTCCAACGTTGCCTTCCAAATGAGCATTGCTGAAGATAACCCTCTACACCATTCCAAGTTAAGTGTGAAGATGTGGACAAATAGACAGTAAAACACCCTCTAATTTGCAGGCAGTTATATTTAATCGACAGTCCAAGAAAAATATTTCTGGTGTGCTTAATCGTTCAAAACCCTATTTGGTCCATGTCTTTCCTTACATATCAGATGAATTATTAATGCTGTATTCAATCTCTGATAAAGTTCCTAAATTTAGTGAATACTAAGGAAAAAGTTTTCAGATTCCGAGGTTGAAAGATTGATCATGCAGAAATAGGCTTTGTGGCCTAAAGTTAACAATGCCCAAAAACAAAGTGTATAAAATAAGAATGTGCCAACTCTTTGAACGGCAAAAACACTCAAGAACCAATTATTAAAACAATAGGTCTCCTTCAAAATCTTGAATAATAGTTCATTATGTACCAATACTATAAAAACTTTGTACCACATCTATTCATGGCCTATATCAGAAACATTACCTGTGGATTTTTCATGAAAAAAATAACATCATTTTCTTATACAATTTGTGTGCATATATCCCTTTGATAGTGGTACTTTTCTGCATGCAAAGTGTGTCTTGCGAAAACCCATCATATCCAACAAAAGAAACTTCTAGTGGATTTTATGGATAACAACTATTCAAAATCCACACATACAAATCCCATATGGTCATTCCCAATTCTGCATTGCAGAAATAGCCTTCTGGATCAGATGATCCATATCAGATTCAAAAATATTGCAGAATCTATGTCATGACATATTCAAATTGTTTGAGAAATGCATTCCATTACTTAATCACCCTAAAATTCACCTAGAAATAAATACAAAAATAAAATACACACCACCACCACGACAATCAATATAGGAGGAAAAAAACATATTTGGGTATGAAAAGGGAAACGAAAAAGCATCAAACAAAAAAAGAGGATTAGAGAAAAGGGAAACTCCCAGATACCTCCTAGCTTTCTTTATTTCCCCAGATGCCCCTTTATTTTCGTCCTTCACCCAAATACCGTTGACAATTTTCCTAGAATTTGGTCAATTAATTCCCTTTCCCTCAATTATATGAGGTATTTTGAGAAATTAAATGTGAGGTTAATTAATTCTCTTATTTTTCTCTTTTAGAAGTTGACAAAGGGGCATAGGGAGCGATTGAGGAAATACCAAAACGTAAGTGCATACAAGGCAATAAGAAAAAATCAGTTTATTTGAGGGGGGAGAGGGGTATCTGGGGTTTTCTCCCTTCAGAAAAAGAGAAAAGAGTAAGTTTTGCCTACCCCATGTGAACAAGGAGCCATCGGAGGTGACCGTGGCAGTATGTTGGAGACCACAAGCAATGTCAAGCATTCTGATATTGTTGGTGTAGTTGTTCGCAGAAGTGACATATTCAGATTTAGGTTGGTGTTGGTGTTGATTTTGATTTTGATTTTGATGTGAGCGGAAGAGGGAGGGAGAAACAGGCTTTGGGATCCGGAGGCACTTGCGCACGTGTGGGCTGGATGCCGTCTGTCCTCTGTCATTGTAGCCCCACACATACAACGCGCTGGTGAGGACGGGGGCATTTGAAGCATTGCCATTAATTGTGGTGATTGTGCTTGTCATTGTGCTTGTCTTGGAGGTGATTTGAGGTGCCATTGCTTTCTTAAATTCCTGTATCAGAGAAAGATAAGGGCTTATTCTTCTCCTTCTCCTTCTCCTTCTCCTTCTCCTTCTCCTTCTTCTTCTTCTTCTTCTTTTTCTTCTGTGTGTGTGTGGATCCGGGGAATCCTGCACACAGAATAAATTCTCTCTCTCTCTCTCTCTGGACTTCCGATTTCCTGTGAAAAAGCCACCAAACTCTATATGTATGTATGTATGTATGTATGTATGTATGTGTACATAGACCCACTTTCATAGGGAGCATATGTAGGAACATATGTACATACATCACTTGTGTGTGTGTGTATGTGTGTGTACATAGACCCACTTTCATAGGGGGCATATGTATATAGAAACATATGTATGTCACATACATGATATGTGTGTGTATGTATGTATGTGTCCATAGACCCACTTTCATAAAGGGCATATGTAGGAACATATGTACATACATGACATGTGTTTGTGTGTGTGTGTGTGTGTGTGTGTGTTGTGGTAGTAGTATACATAATGAAAGGAGGAGGGATACCAGGAGATGGCCCGGCCCAGAGAGGCATTTGGAATGTCCTTGGTGAGGGGGCATAATGCCCCGAGAAAATGATGGACATTATGCCTCCACCAAATGCACATACATATTTGCATCTCCTCCGCTCCATAACATCTCTGTCGATTAGCAACACCAAGATTCCCTGAACTTACATCTACCGTTTTAACTAATGCCTCTTCTTTAGAGCCCTAAATATTAGGGCTTTTTTTATTTTGTACATCAAGAACTCCAAACCCCGTTTCAAAGTGTGATCGAGGCAATCCAAATCCCCCGTAAACAATAAAGTTCTTGCAAATTCATTTATATATATGCAATATTGGGTGTGTTAATATATCAAACTTGTTGTGGTGTGTTAATATTCGAACTTGTTGTGATTATATGCTAATGCTTTCAAAATGCAAATCTCGCAATTTTCTCTCTCCCTTACCATATATATGTAACATTATGAAATGGTTGCATTACGGTTATTGCGTTCTAGTTTATGATATTGTTGATGATGCTAATTGAGAAGACAACCAACCTAGTTATGAGTGAATTTTTGTGTTCACTCAATCATGTTAGGTACAAAGGCATTTCACTCACTCTTTCTCTATAGCAAACATGAAGATCAAACCAAGTGTGGTAGGGAAGTTCAAAGTTCAAAGAACTTTGTTGTTTGTTAACAAACTCATCACGTATTGTTGGCTAGCTGATTTCAATTCTAGAATGGATGGAGCAGATGATTTCTCCATGAAGCATGGCATGCAAAACTAAATCTCCCCCATTGTATTATCACATCCACTCACACAAAACCCATATAGGAATCATTAATTCCCTCGCAAAACAACTAGTTCAACTCATCGCTCGTTTTTTCAAAGTCTCTATTCGTTCATTGCTAATTTCTAGCATTGTCGATATCATTCTAAATGTCAAAGTTGACAATGAATTCCACACTAGTTCATTAATCCATCCCACCCCACATACTCTTATCGTTTGACGAATTTCAATACGACTATCTATATAATCTATCTCGAGGTTTTCCGCAATCTCTTGCGATACATGATTTCTTATGTTTATAGAATAAAGGCATTGTGATGTCTAACGTTCGTCATGATCTATAAATTAAGGAGGTGCATAAAATAACCCCTTGCAGTTTGACTCGATGAAGTGTGGGCCCCGCTCATATGCATTAGGCCACTTCACTTATATATGATGGCCACATTAGAAATGGGGCATGGGATTATGGACGTGGGTATTTTTGAGAATTTTCTGAAACTACTTTTTAATGGAAGAGAATTAATTGTGTGTCTTCTTGGCTCGTGACAAAAACGCAAACGCAAACGCAGGGGCATTTTGGGAGATTTCCATGTACGAATTTGAATGAATGAATGTATGTATTGTATTACGTATATGTATATTATATATACATAACACGTATGCACAAGATCCTTTGTCTCTATCCTTATTATGTCTCTGTTTCTTTCAGAAAAGCACACACTTTTATAAATAGCCATGGCTTGTGCTACATTCATGGCTGCTCGGTAGATCCACACAACAATATCACTCACAGAGAAACATCAGAGTTGAGAGAGAACGAAAGAGACAGTGAGAGAGAGAGAGAGAGAGAGAGAGAGAGAGAGAGAGAGAGAGAGAGAGAGGGAGCTCCTTTGTGTCCATGGCGACTGCTAGAGTGATTGGAACAGATCGTATCATTAGGAAGAAGTTTCTTTTTTCGAAGAACTTCAATGCATTCACTAGATCCCTTTGCAGTACTACTACTGGCAATGGTGATACACAGAGTAGTAGTGATGGGGTGGTCTCTAAAGTTAGCTCCAATATTAGCTCTGCCTCCAAAGATGACCATATAGGTGCAAAGGATTATCTGATGGGCAGTCTTCCTTCCACCATGAAAGCTGCTGTCTTCTGGGAGCCTGGGAGACCCATGTCTATTGAAGAACTTCAGATGCCTCGCCCGAAAGTAGGTGAAGTTCTCATCAAAACGAGAGGTATGTTAGTTTCTAGTATCCAATTTTATATTTTCTTAAAATAATTTGATATTTGTTTGTATTTGATTTGATTCATTAGTGGGTTTGATTTTGATTGTTTTTCTTTTGTTTGATTCATTGATGGGTTTGATTCTAAGTTTTGTATGTTTTTTCGTTTGATGGGCCTGATTCTAAGCCTGTGGTTTTTCTTTTTGTATGTTTAATTCATTGATGGGTTTGACTGAATTCAATCTATTTTTGTTTTCTCATTTGATTTATGAAATCATTGTGCAAATTTTTTTGATGGACCCTACTGCCATTAAAAAATATATTTTTTTGTTTGTTTCATTGATCGAATAAATTTATATGATTTATTTATTTGAATTGTTTGGATGATTGAAATCTCTTTCCATCCCATTGGATGGTCGAATCTTTCTACTGTTCATTGGATGGATTCATCAATAGGCAAAATCTGTGATTTTCCCTTTTCTCATTCTTTGAACGGGGGCTGATCGAATGATTATGTGTCTTTTTTTTATTTTGATTGGGATAAATTCTTATGAAAATTTGAAGTAAATGGAATATTCTTTTTTATTTGTTTGATTCATTAGTTGATGGGCTGAATATATGTGTTTTGAGCTATTCATTGATTGATATGTTGAATCATCGTGAGATTTTTCTCGATTGAATCATTGATCAGATATTTTTATTTCCTGTACACATCTTTATTTTCTCTGATCCAGACTTATTATTTTGTTAAATCATTGTGCATTTCTTTCTCGATGGATTCATCAATTGAATCTGTATGCTGTATACATTTTTTTTCCGCTGATCCAGAGTTGACAGGCTAATGGAGTTGTTTTATCCTACCTTCTTTGTGCTGGTTTTTTGAATGGATTCACTGATGAAACATGTAATTTTTTCTGTATATATCATGGTGCCTTTTTTTTCTTGATGGATTCGTTGATCGAATATGGATGCTGTATACCTCCAGTTTGCTTTTGCTGATTTGGTTTTATCAGGCTAATAGAATTATTTCAAGTGACCAAATTTGGTGATTGAGACTAACTCATGTACCAGAATGTATGTCTTTGCTTTTCATGTACATTACCTTTCTATGTTTTTTGTAAAATAATCTGGAAATTGTGAGAACACAAAAGTACTGCCCATAACAATGTAATTCTAATGTGTACAGCATGTGGAGTCTGTCACTCAGATCTTCATATAATAAAGAAGGATCAGCCATTTCCGATGCCGGCTGTTTTAGGCCATGAAGTAACAGGCGAGGTTGTGGAACATGGGCCTCTGACAGATGCTGCCACTGTGAAAAGGTGATAACAAAGTGTGATAAAAGCTGATAAGTGCATTCAAAGGATCTGATCTTGGCTAATACAAAATGTCGTTATTGTGTAGGCTTCCAATTGGGTCACGTGTTGTCGGAGCATTTATAATGCCATGTGGTGGCTGCTTTTATTGTATAAAAGTAAGATCATGTTTCTTTTCTGCTCTCTTAATGGCTCTATGGTTATTTGGAAGCTCCTGTTTCCTCGCTACCCTAAAAGTATTTGTGGATGTCCAGGGTCAGGAAGATTTGTGCGAAACATTCTTTCATTATAGCCGAGGAAAAGGCACACTGTACGATGGAGAAACACGACTTTTTCTTCATAAGACTGGTAGGATGGTATCATGAAAAGTTTATATCTCTATACTCTCCTGAAGGCTTCTTCAGGCTTTTGAAAACCTTACCTGTGATTTCAAAAGCTTTATTGAGAAAGACCCTGGAGACCACCTTTAGTTCTATGAAAACCTTTCACATTGTCAAGGATAAGTTTTTGAGGAAGACAAAACTTGAGTTCATCCCTGAAGATATGCTAGGAACAGTATCAGCAAAATCCATTCCCAAATCAACTAAAATTTTAATGGCTTATAATCTTTATAGGAAAACCGATACATATGTATAGTATGGGAGGCCTTGCAGAGTACTGTATTGTTCCCTCCAATGGGCTTGCAGTTATTCCCGAGGTAGCACCCTTCTCAGAGTCTGCTATCCTTGGGTGTGCCGTTTTCACGGCCTATGGTGCAATAAAGAATGCAGCGGACATGCGGGCTGGAGAGACTGTTGCTGTCATTGGCACTGGTGGCGTTGGGTCCAGGTGCAGATAATTACATGTTTATCTGTGTTTGTGCCCATATAAATAATTTCTAATATGTTTGTGTGTGTTATAGGGATACATGTGAATGTACAGTGTATTTGTGCTTAAGTGAACTAGTTCTAATAGATTTGTGCAGTAGTGATAGATGTGAATGTGCAGGTATTTGAGCTCATGCAAACCAGTCCTGATGGGTTTTTGTGTGATAATGATAGGTGTGAATGTGCCAATTGAATCTTAGTGTGGTTGGTTAATGAGTTTATCCAGTTGTTTGTACCTATGTGAACTAGTTTTAATACGTTTACATGAATTGTCGTGATAGGTGTGGTAAACAATTACAGGTGCAGCGGGTCACTGTTTTTTTCAATGTTTGTGCTCATAGAACTAATGTTAATACTTGTGTATGTGATAGAAAGAAATAAAGAAAGAAAGATATATTAATATCTTCTAAAACCAAAATTGGCCCATGAGACAATTGGTTTACAACAAAATGGGGTATTTACCCATTCATCGAAAGTAAAAATAAAATAAAATAAAATAAAATAAAATAAAATAAAACTTAAGCTAAAGAGTTCTAGTATTATACAAAAACAGAGATAGGTATCGATGATAGGGCTGTGTATATTCAACATAAATTTGCTGATTGGGTTCAGCTGTATCTGTGATTGTGCTCATCTGAACTAGCTCTAATTGATTTTGTTTAAGTTAGTGATAGGTGTTCATGTTTTAATTAGGCGAATTGGGGATAGTTGCTAAGTCATCTGTGATTGTAGTAGTTGAGTGGTAGTGAAGGTGTGAATTTGCTTTTGTAGGTGTATGGCGTGTGTTCTTGATAGATGTGAATTTCTTAGGTTTGAATGGTAGAATTTTATTAGAGGTTCTTTTGAAGTTATGCCAATATAGCCGAGCGGAATAACAATTCCTTCAAGAAAATGGTTCTTATACTGTCTTTTTTCACAATTCTAGTTGCTTACAGATTGCTCGAGCCTTTGGCGGAAGGAAAGTGATTGCAGTTGATATCAGTGACAAAAAGCTAGAGAAGGCAAAAGAACTAGGGGCAACTCATACGGTGAACGGGTTAAAGGAAAATGTTCCTGAGAGGATAAAGGTCAATGATTACCCACCATCATCATCATTATTTTTTGTTGTTGGGGGGGTTGATTGCAACTTGTGGCAATTGAGACAGGGTAGGAAGTTGACAATCTATCAAACTATAGCTGATAGGTCAATGGCTAGTACCACCAAAGCTAGAATAGATTTTTCTACCCAAGAATCGAAAATGTTGAATTTGTCTTCACACAAAGGGTCATTAATCCAAGTGAATGACTTGGTCGATTGCTTATGTATTGGTAATTCAGGAGATCACTGAAGGCAGAGGTGTAGATATTGCCATTGAAGCGTTGGGTCTTCCCCAAACATTTGTTCAGGCTACTTTAGCAATACGAGATGGGGGTAGAGCCGTGATCATTGGGCTCGCACCGTTCGGTGTGACAGCACACGTGGACATGACTAGACTTGTGAGGAGACAGGTAAGACAATTGTGGTCCTTGGCTCTATTTTATTAACTGAATATAATATGCAATTAATCTTTTTTGAGCCTAGAGTGGCTTGCCTTGTTATAGTTGGGAGTGTGTTATCTTATAATGTTGTCTTTGACACTGTGATAAGGTGCGGATTATTGGATCATATGGAGCTAGAGCTCGACAAGACCTCCCAAATATTCTCGGACTTGTTGAGATGGGATCACTAGACCTTTTATCCACGGTTACGGAAAAACGAACCTTAGAAGAGGCAAATCAATGCTATGAAGCATTGGAGAAAGGGGAAATACTAGGGCGTGCCATTGTGGAAATGTAAATATTTCAAATGGATGCATTATGTTCTTGGTTTTTTTTTGGTGTAGAAAGCACACTTTGACAGAGGGAAAATAAGAAGACAACCATATTGGAATCCATAGAATTTCTTGGACATTTATGGGACCAAAAAGAGATTATATTCTACTTTGGGAAGTGAGGTTGCATGGACATGGCCTATGAGGTGGGAGCGGAAGAGTGTTAATATTAAATTACAACCAAAGATGAAAATGTCTTAAGGCTTTAAAACCTTGGAACGACGGACATACTTGTTTAAGAACATTTGAGGTACGTATCCCTTCCTTCGATAGGGTATATGGTGAATCCAATGTTGTGTTGTGCGAATGTCCGCGTCAATATTGCTACCAATAACCCCTAAGTATCTTGGCAATAAACAAGAATTGAAGATGATATTACTTTTGGACATGAAATTTCGTCATAATAGAGGCATGGGTTCATGATAATTTGGGTCACGCTAATTCCATAGGAGCACACATTGTTGTTTGTGCTCAAAACATAAGCATGTGAACGTTCACACATGAGTGACATTGATAGAAGCTTCATAGGATAGGAGGTGAGTAAGATACCCATGCATGTCTTCATAAATTTGTAAAACATTCTCTCAGCAAATCCCAAGTAGTTTCTTATAAGGACATTGTATATTGTGATTTTCTAGCATGTGGTTTATACATATATGTTTCACTACCCTTGAAATACATACCCTTTGAGACTTCAAAACCCCTTTCCATGATGTGTTTTATCAATCACAATGAATGTTGACATGATCATGTAGTAATTGTTACTTGGGTAGAATATTTTGTGATGTAGTTAAGCTTCAAAGGAGCAATCCAAATGCAATAACCACTCAAATGTTGCATTAAAGTCCAGCTTACTAGGATGTTAGTGCAAATTGTTACTTGGGTAGAATATTTTGTGATGTAGTTAAGCTTCAAAGGAGCAATCCAAATGCAATAACCACTCAAATGTTGCATTAAAGTCCAGCTTACTAGGATGTTAGTGCAAATAAAAACTGGCACCACATTATTGTGAACTAGTGTCCATTAACAATAGGCAGTGGTTCGGTTTGAACAGAACCGAATTGCGAAACCGCAGCTTAACAGTTTAACGGTTCGGTTTTAACAGCCATAAACCGCGGTAAAAACAGTTTAATGGTTTCTATTTTTATTTTTTATTTTTAAAGTTTAAAAAAATTTATAAAATTTATAAAAAATTGTAAAAATTGTTTTTAAACAATCTTTTTATTTTTAGACCTTATTCTCACATTTTAAGAACATCTTAAAAATTTAAAATAATGAAATTTTATAAATTTTAAAAAATTAAAATTTTCACCTATGTTGAAAACTGAAACCATGTTTAACGGTTTGGAAAAAAAAAAAATAACGGTTTTGTGGTTTGGTTCGGTTTGGACCCTCTCAAACCGAACCGAACCGTTGTCGATTGTTAGTGTTCATCCAAACATACAATGGCTAGTTTTGTTACCTACCATAACTAAGAAGGGATAATGTGGTATTCCCAAAAAAGGTATGCAAATAACAATCAACATACAAATTAAGCACATAGTAATAGTAGATTGTTGTTAGATGATATATGACCTATATTTCAAAGAAAATATAATATTGAAATCCATAATCCAAAGTTGTCTTAGTAAGTTGATTTCCATTATCACAAACCAATGCACACTTCGAGCATGAAGACCCCAGTTTTGTGATATTAGTTTATATAGACACCTTACTTTCATATAAGCAATAGAAAGTTGGTTTTTTTAATACTATGAAGTTTGGGTCATAAATTGTAATATGTTGTTGATATAGAGACCTTGCTTTCATATAATAAATAGAAAGTTGTCTTTAAAGTTTGGGTGAGAATGTGCGAAGAGCTTTCTGAAAAAGTCTATCAACATTTAAGAACTAAAATGACAAGCACTTATAGCACATGTTTGCAATACAATCCCCCCCCCATAAACACTTGCAAGTGTACACTTTTCTAAACAATCAAATCTGACTATCCTTTGATGATTTGGCATGATTAACAACAAGACATTATGGTGAAAGCACAATGCAAACATATATCTTCTAAAGATAGTCTCCGAAATTTTTAAACAATTGCACATGCATCCTTTTCTAAAATGCAATGAGTCTCACATCCTAATTCAAGAAAAAATAACAATGGACATGCATGACATTATTTTAGGCATACAATTTCTCATTAATTAAGCTATTATTATAGGCATACTTCTAGAAACTTTCCCTTGTATTGTATATATCATCATCAATAATATAAGACATTATGTGATAAAAAATGTGCTTTATATCTCAATGAAAGATATTTAACTAACAAACGGCTACAACACCATTCACCTCCGATACACTATACACATAACACATTAGAATGCACCTACTAGCTTGAATGAGAAATGTTGCTTATGTTGTTGAAAGCACGTTATGGAGAAAGAGTTGAAAAAGTAGATAATGTTGAAATGGAACAGTAAGTGTTATCAATCAATTTTATCTTACAAATCGATCAATTCAAGTTTATGCTAGTACAGACATGTAGTCGTAAGTTTTGTGCTTAGTAACTTAAGTTTGTTATTAATTATATCTCTATCAACGTGTTTGATATTGCATTCATTATATCAATCCTCACATCTTTATTTCCATGGTCATATACAACTAAGATTGAAGTTATGATTTCTCTTTTCACGTTAAATTGGCTTCTTGAGGATAGAAAGAAACTAACGTTGGAAATTGAATGTTAGGTTAAGTGATTTGACAGTTGAAATGGAGGGTAATGACTTTAATGCCAAGTTGACATGTGATTTACGACAATGATTCTAATTTGCCAGCTATATGCACTAGAATGGTCCATAGTGATTTCAATGAGAACTGTATGAAAGCAGTGAAACTTACATAGATCTTTGTTGGAGAAATATGTGATGCATGTACACCTCAAAACTCTTATATATATATATATATATCCAAAAAAAAACTCCTTCCATTAGTTATAAAATTTTACAAATGAGACGATTATGTACAAATCCCTAAAAGGGATGCGATTGTTCCATCTTATGTGGATGCCCATTGACTCAAGAAAGGGAGAGGACGACCATTGTTGGATGAAGACTATGCATTGTCTTTCAACTCCCTCGGAGCTGCCCTTAAGGCCATCATATTGGCTCTTCAAAGTGGCTACAATTTCACTCCATATCTCTTGTAGTAACCTTGTTGGATGGGCGGTTTGGTTGGAGAAGACTCACCTACATCGTTGTTTCCATAGAATCCAAAGGGTTATTGGGTTGACCAATTCCAACACCTCTTGAGATTTGTCATTAAGAGGAATAGAGTGGACATTGTCGCTGGAGGAGAGAAGGACCCCTTATGCTTTTATCACCAAAGTCATCCCCTCCTCCTGATGCTCGTATCGGCCAATTGCAACTTGCCATGATAGCAAACATATATTTCCCCACTTGATTGAACCTTGCACCTGGCATAATTGCAACAAGCGGCCAACCCCCCGCCATATTCGATGGGACGTTGGGCAGTCCCACAGAGCGTGTTGTATATGATTCTACTGCATGTGGGCACTCTACACAATTAGGAGAGCTAAGGTTCTCACATTGGCATGCTCCCACCAGTAGGGACTTGGAAATTGGTAATTTGCCTCGCGTGTTGTTGTTTCCAAATTTTCTGCCAAAACTTGGTGATTATTGCGGAGGGAACTTGAAATGTGTGCCAAACCTTCGCAACAACCGGTTCTCAGGCGGCTTGAGCAGCTAGAATGTGATGACCCAATCTAATTGTGAATTGGAAGAAAGGGATGGGTTTGCTTCCTTGCCCCGCGTAGGGATCACACCATGTCCATTGCAAAGGGTCCCAACTGACCTTACGTAGCCATGTGTTTTCATGAGTACACATATGCCAATCGGGCAGTACTTTGATCGTATCAGGATCTACTAAAACTCTTCTATATATATGCTCAAGTTCTCGATTGATTGTCTTGATGCAAAAATCTACATATCTCTCATAAGCAAATGATACCTTCATGCATTTAATTAAATAACAATGATGTTATTTCTTTCTTTCCAAATCCTTAATATATGTTCTGGCTCACTATTTAAGCTCAACCCAACTCCATTGCACAAGCTAGAGGAAGACGTCAATGTGGGAGGCATTATTGATCATGTAAATTTTACATGTAACGAATTCCACTTAGATATATCTCAAATCTAAACCATTTCCTCAAATTTGCCCCCTCTTTTTTGGGGGAGTTAATCCAAACCTCTTGAATCATCTTTGTCTTGCAAATGTTGGAGCTTACCAAAAACATGGGACATATTTCAGTAAGTGTACCGTAGGATTGTTTTTCATTCATGTTGCGACAACGAGATCGCCGAGTCAATGATCTAATTTGTTTGTACCTACGAAACGAGAGTTATGATCCTTCAAATCGCCGCAACGACAGGAATATAACGAGCAAAACCCATGGATATATTAGCGCGCTGCTTTCACGAGGGAATGAGCATAATGGTCGCGATTATCGTGAGATCTGGCTTGTGTGTGATGCTATGCATGGAGAATGAGGCATTGGGGAGCTATGCATAATGCCATCAAAGAGTGAGGCCTAGGGGGGAGGGGCTAATTCTGTAAATTTGGCCATTTTTGGTTGTATGTACATATTGTGTATTATTGTGTTTGGGTATGTGGGCGATATTGTGGTGCTCACATGGACCACACCTAGATTAGGCCCCTACCAAGCCCCATGCACCACACATAGACCACACCCAAATTAGGCCCCTACCAAGCCTCATGCACCACACCCAAACTAGGCCCCCACCAAGCCCCATAATTAGTAGAGCTAATTGGAGCAGGAGAACACCCTCCACGCTAAGAGAGAGTCTATAAAATGTAACTTGAGACATAATGAAAAGGGGGGCTATTCTTGAGAGCATTTCACATCTTGAGCATTTCACATCTTGGTGGAGAAGACGGGCCAAGCCACCCCAACTCACGACCCCAACAACGCCCGCCACGATGCAACACGACAACAACGACGGCAACGCAAACTCGATGAATCCGGAATTCCTACAACACAATCAAGGACACCAGCCCACATCGCCAATCGACCAACTGGTTCAAGCTCTGTCCAACATCATTTTACAAGTTAACCATACTAACCAAGCCATGTTGTCCTTTCTTTCAGCACGATCCGAGCCACAACAAAATCTCCCGGACTCTCGAGTTCGCCCAAAACCGTTCTCCGGCCTACCATCGGAAGACGTCCTCTCTTGGCTGGATCATTTCGAAATGGTGGCCAGTTACCACCAGTGGCCACACCCTCGGAAGGCAATGGAGATGAAGACACTCCTCGAGAATATCGCGGCAACATGGCTTGTACAACAACCCGAAGAGACACGCAATGACTGGGATCTATTACGGGCAGCCATGATTCGGAATTTTGCTCATCAAGACTCCCGCCAGACGGCCCTACAACAACTTGAGTCAATTACCCAACAACCACGCGAACCCATCACCCAGTTCGCGGTTCGTTTTGTGCAGATCCTACGTCGGGCTGACGCCAACATGTCGGAGGACATGAAGTTGTTTTTTTTCTGGCCGCGTATACGACATGACCTCCACCGCCGTGTACGCGATCAAGGCCCGACGACACTACACGAAGCCATCCTCACTGCCCAACACATCGAAGCTGCAGACGCGCACGACATGCACACACCAGGTAATCTCAGTCATGATCATACAAACACTATACCAGCCGTCACTCCCATGGACATCGACATCCAGAACGCGCAATTACGTGCCAAGCGTGCATTGCCCGAACGAGACAGCCAGGGACGCCCCAAATGTTTCTACTGCAACAACTATGGCCACATTCGGCGTCACTGCCGAAAGTGGCAGAATCACCAACAGAAGCAGAACGTCCAATTAGCTGACGCTGCCTCCCTCTCTGAGCTCCCGGAAAACTAATGCGCGGGGTGCCGCAGGGAGAGCCGCCCCCGCACGTCCACGCCTCCACTTCATCAACTTCGCCCGTTTGTACCACAATCGCCCGCCTCCAGCACACGACCCAAGAAGTTCTCCTCGACTCCGGTAGCAGCATCTCTTCCATCAGCGCAGATTTAGTCACCCAATTACAACTTCCCACGAGCCACGCACCGCCCATTAAAATCCTCTTCGGCGACCAACAACGGGTGTACCACTCACATATGCAAGTCAGGTGCATGCTCACCATTAGTTCCGCCCAGATCCACCATCATTTCTACGTCCTCCCGCGCCAGTTGTTCCCAATCACCTTGGGATGTGATTGGTTCCTCCATAGTCGAGCCTGTCTCGATTTCTCCGCACAACAACTCATCCTCCCAAATCACATTCCGATCGCGCTCTTCACTACTCCGCGGGATACCACCCACATCAGCAACACACAGTACCTGATATCACCGGCGGAGCGCATCAACGACATCAGACGGCTCCTCGCCACCTTTCCCTCGTTGTCTACACCGCCTGTAAAACCTCCCTCAGTCCGTTTTCCGATTCACCACACGATTCCTACAGGCAACGCCCGCCCCATCAACGCAGCTCCCCGACGTCGCTCGCCTCTCGACCACGAGCGCATCGACAACGCCGTCAAAACTATGCTCCAACAAGGGATTATCACACCTTCCAAGAGCGAGTGGATCTCGGAGCCACACATGGTAAAGAAAGGGGATGGTTCTTACCGCTTTTGTGTCGACTTCCGACAATTGAACCATGTCACCACCCATGACCGATACCATCTCCCTCGTATCGATGACCTCCTCGACCAGCTTGGCAAATCAAAGTACTTCACCTCCCTCGATCTAGCCTCGGGATATTGGCAGATCCCGATGAATCCTCACGATGCCCACAAAACTGCATTCCGCACTAGGAAAGGCATTTTTCAGTTCACACGGATGCCCTTTGGCCTATCTGATGCGGGGAGCACATTCCAACGAATGGCTAATGCCATCTTCGATGATCTCATCACCCGCCGTGTCGTTATCGTCTATCTAGACGATATTCTGGTACATACAAGCACTTGGGCAGAACACCTTCAAGTCCTTCGGGAGGTCCTAACTTGTGTTCAACGCTATCGATTGCAGCTGCAATGGAAGAAGTGCCGATGGGGTAGTACGTGCCTCCGCTTCCTTGGGTACGTCATCTCCTTCGACGGAATACAAATGGACCCGGAGAAGACAGAAGCAGTCCAAAAATTCCCACGCCCCACCACAGTCAAGCAGCTTCAACACTTCCTCGGCCTCCTCACGTTCTCTCTTCGTTTCATCCCATGGCTAGCCGACCTGTCAGCCCCACTACGCGCGCTCCTACAAAAAGACGCACCCTTCCTGTGGACCGAAGCCTGCGAATCCAGCTTCCTGCAGCTCAAGAGAACACTCCAAGCCTCTGACCTCCTGGCCCACCCTGATTTCACAAAGCCTTTCCATCTGCAGACGGATGCCTCCAATGTCGGCCTTGGTGCGGTCCTGCTCCAATCCGACGACAACGACCAACTCCGCCCGATTGCCTACATCAGTCGGTCACTTACCAAAGCCGAACAAAATTACTCGACAACTGAAAAAGAGTTCCTCGCCATCGTCTGGGCATTCCATCGTTTCCACCCATACCTTCACGGATCAAATACATCAGTCGAAACAGACCATCAACCATTGCTCTCCCTCATAAAGAAGGCTCATCCACCCGGCCGCTTACTTCGTTGGGTTTTGGCGCTACAGGATTACACATTCACTCTGCGCTATCGCCATGGTCCACAAAACATCGTCGCCGATGGATTATCCCGCATATCCTTTCAGGCGAACCAGATCACCTCCAACACAATCGATTTCCCCATATCCTCGTCCCAAATGGCCAACATGCAACAACACGACAAACAAATCCAAGATATCTGCCACCGCCTACGAGTTGAACCAACATCATCACTCACCAAGCAATTCATGATCCAGGATAATGTCCTACTTTTTTGTCAAGTAGGCAAAGAACCCCGAGTCTACGTGCTTGAGCAACTACGCCAGTCTTACCTTCGTTTCTTCCACAATCACCCGTTGTCCGGCCACTTGGGTTTTCATAAGGTGCTCGACAAAATTCGTCGCAAATTCTATTGGCCTGGGCTACGCCACGAGGTCGCCTCCTACATCAAAGCATGCAACTTATGTCAGGCCATCAAATCACCTCAAGTGGCTCAAGGCCTCTTACATCCGATACAAGTTCAAGCTCCATTTGAAATCGTCGGATGGGACATTATGGGCCCCTTTCCCGAGTCACAAGGAGGGAACGAATTCATCCTCGTCATCACCGAGTACTTGACGCGTTGGGCTGAGACGGCCGCTATCCCAGATGCAAAGGCTATGACCATCGCCTCCAAACTATTGGAGAAAATCATCTTCCCCCACGGTTGCCCACTCCAAATCTTGTCCGATTGAGGACCCCAGTTCAACGGTGAGCTCCTACGCCTCGTTTCACCCCAGTTATTCACGTCACCCTACCATCCGCAAACGAATGGGTTGACGGAGCGCCTCAATCGAACCTTAAAACAACAAATCTCAGCCTACATCGATCCGCTGCACTCAACCTGGGACCGAATCTTGCCCTTCGTTACGCATGCCTACAACACAACTGTGCAAGCCTCTACCCGCATTAGCCCATTTCGGGCCCTTTACGGAAGGGACCCGCGCTTACCCCCAGAAGTGGCAGTCCCGCAACCAACCACACGACTCCACGCTGACGCAGTGTCTTGGTGGTCCCACCTACAACAACTCCAGCCCCTCCTCCGCAAAGCCATCACGAGCAACCTGCACCAGGCACAACTACGCCAAAAACGACAACACGATATAGGCCGTGTCGATCATCAATACCACGTCGGTGACAAAGTCCTCGTCTACTTCCCCATCCGTCGTCGCGGTCTCAGCGAATCGCTCATGCACCGATGGATCGGTCCCTTCGAAGTTCAAAAGCAGATACGTGACACTACATACCTGCTCCGCCGCGCCTCCAACAACCGCTCTACCTTTGCTCACCAGTCTCGCATGAAGCCCTTCCATCAACTACCACCGCCCCCGCCCACACTCATGCCTACGCCCACGCCCGTGTCATCCCCCCGTCTGGAACCGTCGTCCACGCCTTGTCGCGCTTCGACTGCACAGTAACTTTTTTTTTTACAAGGGGGAATTGTGGTGGTCACATGGACCACACCTAGATTAGGCCCCTACCAAGCCCCATGCACCACACATAGACCACACCCAAATTAGGCCCCTACCAAGCCTCATGCACCACACCCAAACTAGGCCCCCACCAAGCCCCATAATTAGTAGAGCTAATTGGAGCGGGAGAACACCCTCCACGCTAAGAGAGAGTCTATAAAATGTAACTTGAGACATAATGAAAAGGGGGGCTATTCTTGAGAGCATTTCACAATATGATGATATATGTATGTATGTATGTATGTATGTATAATGTATGTATAATGTATGTATGTATGTATGTATGTATGTATGTATAATGTATGTATAATGTATGTATGTATGTATAAAATATGTATAATGTATGTATGTATGTATGTATGTATGTATGTATAATGTATGTATAATGTATGTATATCCAGCAGAAACAGGGGATGAGAAACAGACCACACGCGACTTTGCAAACGTGGAGAATGGATGCACCACTAACTCGCCCATTGATCTGCCCAGTCAGCTCAGAAAAGCGTCCCTTGTGCAGATTTTGGATAACGAGGAAGAAAACGCGAGAAGAAAAAGAATCCAGATGAACGATTGAAACCCATGTGTCTTCCCTGGTATTAGCTCAAAACAAGAGCTATAGGTTTCAAGCAGAGATTGAAAGATCACGTGTCGAGACACAGTATTATAGAGCTCCTTGAAGACGACCCATCAGTTCTATAAAGACGCTTCTGGAAGGTAACCCATCATCGACAATAGCATGTTTTACATGGATTCCATCAATGGAAGAAGATCATGTATTGCAGAGGATCCATCAATGGAAAAGTATGTGTTGCGTACATAACAGAACTGTTTGAACCGTCAATGGAGCAATATGTATTGCAAAGAACCCGTTATTGGAAGGGCATGTGATGTAGAGAATCCGTCATTAAGAAAGAGCTTTCTGAAGACCCATCAACAAAAGAGTTTTTAGAGGATAACCAATCACTCATTTCTTGCAGCTTAGGTGGAGATTTGTTTATTAATCACTGAGCAGAGGAAGAAAGTTCTTAGTTTGGACTGTGCTGTATGGTATATTTATTGCTGTGAGCTCGTTGTGACCATATTTTGATAGCTATGGTAGGAAATTCAAGAGCTTCCTCATCACTAGAAGCATCCGGTTTCACATCCCCCAATGGCAATATACTCCTGGTAGTCATCTCTTGCACCCTCATTTTTAATGTTCTCTTTGTAATACTTCGATGAACATTATGAGCTCCATTAGTGAAATATGTTTTTTGGTATACCTACCTTATATATTTAATAGGGTCAATTATGGGAGTAAAAGGAGCTGTGTAACAAAAGTCAATGATGATATCTTTAGTTTTAGATTGAGAAAATGGTAATTAGAATGTTTTAACATGACATTTATTTGAAAGATCTCGATGAGACGATTGCAGAATCGCTAGACTCTCAATTTGAAGATCACACGAAGAAGTTATGGACTTCTTTTACCTCACACTATAACAAATCACTTCTCCAAGGCCAAAAATTGCAATTATCATATTATTAAGGAAGGTCCCTTTTCTCTTTCAAATTTTCCAGAATGGTAGTAGCATCCTCTCGAAGAAGGATATGTTTGACTTCACTGCTGTAATGTTTCGGTCTGTGATGCAAACTGTTGATAATCTGCAAACATTGCACTCTACAAATATATCAGTCCATGGTTGTGGCTGTAATATACAACCAGAGTCTTATTTATGCTACCTTTGTATAATTCACACCAGCAGTGATACCGTTGGGACGATATCTGTTTTCCACTGTATTCTTAACAGTTGGTGCATATATAAGTCTCACTGCCTGCAGAATATTATTTGTGGAGAGGTATTTTCCATCTGAGAGTCCTTACTGTCAATCTGGATGGAGTTGTTTTACTCTCTTTCCAATCTATAGGATGCTTCACAGGCACATCTCAAACTTCTCTTATATAGACAACTGTTTGATACACAGCTCTATACACAGGTCATAGAGACAAGGCCTTGACACACTTTGCATCTAGTGGTTTGATGTATACCTTTTACAGTAATATATATGTATCTTTCTCTAAAGAGAATGCAAACAAACAGCCATAATTGTTCTGATCCTTGTCTTTTATGCCTGTGATTTATATACAGCAAGAAAGCTCACGTCCTGGCTTACAAATGCACCTCTATTCCTTTATTCATAAACCCCAAATTCTCACAATCATAGGTTTTCATTTGGAACTCACCTAATGAGGTAATCCTGAGATGCTTCCTAGAAAGGAAAAACTTACGAAAAATATAAACATCAGTCTTGGTGAACTTCCATAAAAAGATTTCAATAGAGGATATCGACCTATATACGCTTCAAGCATTGATTAACTTTAGTACATAAATTCATTGTGCTATTATTTTTAGTGTCATATGCAGAACTGACGATTTACAGTTATATAGCTCACCTGAATTTTGAAAAAAAGGGTCACCCTGCAAATTCTGTAAGATAATTTGTATCTTTATGAAAATCCATTCAATGAGTCATTACACTTACTGTTTTCTAGATTACTGATAGTACTTAACATTGAGGTCTGGATCTGACTTAAAAATTCCTTGCTATCTGATTGTCTTGGTCTTTAAACTTAGTCTTCTTTGTATTTATTTCAGGCTTATAATGGAAGGCCACATAAATCCTTGATTTCTACTTGTTTACACTCAAGACCGCAATGCCACTTCCGTATCAAACACAAAAAGTCAACGTGTTTTGAACAAAGTCGATTTATGGATTTCAAACACGGAACTGCAGACCCCAGATTACAAGCGTGGATGTACAAGTACAGAGCAAAAAAATGCAATTTGTTCATATCAGATCAGAGATTACCCTTAATCCCGAGAGCTGAAGTAAGCATAGCAGCAGGATTGGATGTTATTAATGATTTGGGTCTAGATACTCTAACATTTTTAGCAGCAACAGTTTTTGTTGTACCAACATTCAAGGCTATTAAAGCCAGCCCGGTATGCTGACCTATTATTTGTATTTTGCACCACTCGTGATATTGATGTTATATATGATTCATGCATTACTCAAGCACCAAACATATCTTTCTTTTGGCAGATCTTGGGTTTCTTTTTGACTGGTGTTGTTCTCAACCAGCTGGGCTTGATTCGAAACATTGTTGATGTCAAAGCCTTATCCGAATTAGGCATTCTTTTTCTTGTGAGTATGTGATTGCAATGTGTTAAAATTATAGAGTAACTGCATGCTGGAAATATTTTGAGAGTTCAAGGATATTGGTGTACTTCTTAAAAATCATGGGCTCTTCATTGTACAGGTTGAGTAGATACTTGATAACTTGAGATTTCTCTCCGCTCAAAACAATCATGTTTTGTAAAGTAATACGCTATGAGCAATCTAGTTGGAACTGATTACTTTGTAAGCCTTTAACGGGTTGTCTTTTGGAGTAAAATGAGAATAAGGAAAGCTAAAATGTTGTGCACTTGTCGGCTTACAAGAAGTGCATAATTTGGGAGCAGTTCCAATTTGTACTAATCCATTAAAATTTTGAAAACAATAAAGAAAACACACTATATCTAGTACAATCATAAATCTTTGACAGACAGAAACACCGAGAATCGTTTCTGTGATAGCATCTGTTTTTGCAATTTTCCAGGAACGGCTACCTTCATCAAACATAGGATATCCTACTGTCTTTCTATAAGTATTAGAAATGCAGTTGTGAAGCCAGAGCAATGTTTTAACTCAGTCAATGCAAGGCAGGGCTGCAAGGATTGGGTTAGTTACCACAAACCTAATAACTGAGACGACAAAAGTGTTCCAGTAAAGAACCTTTTGCCTCATGCTCATAATGGAATGAAGGCATGGAGAGGTAAAGGTTCTATCTTGAACTTGGCTATGTAAGGTGACCTTAGCTGAGAAATCCAAGGATGTAGGTTACAGTGGCCACACGATGTCCATGGGATAATATGGTATCAGGGGCT
The DNA here is from genome assembly GCF_043228905.1 of Azolla caroliniana. Lineage (NCBI taxonomy): Eukaryota > Viridiplantae > Streptophyta > Polypodiopsida > Salviniales > Salviniaceae > Azolla > Azolla caroliniana. The sequence continues at coordinate 4,655,005 of NW_028230436.1, read as the reverse complement.
TATATTATGTATGGCTGACTCTGGTTGGGAGTGACATGGCTACAAAAAGTGCTGGAATTAGAGACCAAATAAGTGCAGTAATTTCAGCTCTAGGAATTAACATTCTGCAGCCAATTTAAGGTTTATGTTCCATGGCTCATGGGTTGCACAATGTGTGCCTGACTTAGCTTAAAACAAAGTGTACATTTTTACACTATCAAAGGTTGCTGGCTCATTCAGCTAGTAAGGTAAAGATCTGATGGTTATTAGTATCTTTATCATGGTCATTTTGCAATAAGTAAACTTTTATTTGTTCTTGATAACAATATTAAAAACTTTTTAATTAATTAATTAGAATTAAGAAGTTATAATATCAACATCAAGAAGAATTCTGATTCTGTTTACCAAAAATTGGATCTTTCCAGTTGTTTGAGATGGGCTTGGAGTTATCATTAGCACGGTTAAAAGCACTTGCAAAGTTTGCTTTTGGTATGGGCCTAGCACAGGTTTGTTTTCATTCAATTTTTTAACAGTGTTCATTCTGTAGGAATATTGGAAGTTTAAAAGGATATTTCCATATTGGAGGATCATTATCTAACTGTTTTGGAATATCAGAATTGCTACTTGTTTTATGATTTTACCAGGTTTTGCTTTCTACTTTAGCATTTACGGCATTTGAGCTTCCACCAAATGGTGCTATTGGGACAAAAATTCTAGAGTTTCTATTTCATTCGAGACCCGATTTGGTATAACTCCCCTCTCAAGAAGGCAGGCCGTTTCTTTCTTGAATACTCAAATTTTAGATATTGAGTGGTCTCTCAATGATTTATACTCATTCTGTATAAATTAGCTAAATAGTAGAATGATGGAAATTGGAATTACTATATACTCAACTAACTGGCAAAATGGTATCCAGGTAAATATTCGGACAATAGATGAAGCAGTAGTTATTGGAGCTGCACTCTCAATGTCATCTTCAGCCTTTGTTTTGCAGGTTTGTCACACGAAGAATGATTGTATGTATAATGAAATAAATGGGCTAAATAATGTTGTGTATGCTCTATAAGAGAAACTAAAGACAGGTACAATCCTAGGCATATATGTTGTATACAAAGTATCTGTTATTCCATATCATCACAGTGAGTGATGTGGTGAATGATAATGGTACTGTGCTTGCATCTCCAGAAATCGTGGGAAAATCAGTAAGGCAATATAGGTTGGGTTGCAAACATTTAATTAGTAACGGCCCTCATTTTTAAGGTTGGCACAGTGATGGGAAATATTCTCTGTCTCCATCGAATGAAGTAGCAAGTTCCATATGATGAGACAAGTTTTATCCCCAAGATTGTTGTATTTTGGATACTGCATTTTGTTTGTACGAAGCTATTGCACATGTTAAAGATCCAGGCCAGCCAATGACTATTTTACTTGTGGATTTCAAGAAGACTTTGTGTATTGGAACTTCACACCCGGCATCCATCATGATTACTATCTGTGGATATTTCATATAGTCCTCTATACATTTCTCACTTGTTGGTCGATAGTTTGTTCCTAACCAGGTATTACTTTATATGCATGGTATACTACATCTTACTGGATGCTAAATAGAGACCAACCTCTCAGATTCAACCCTGGATGCTACATAGAGACTAACCCTGGCTTTGATGGATTGGGCCAGGGTACGAGTGGTTGGGCACATTGGTTCTTCCTAAGCACAGTGGGGCTTGGAGGCTATAGAACCTGTGATGCAGACTGAGATGTTCTCCACAAGATCTTTACCTTAAGGCTCTTCCCAAATATGGGCTAGGAGAATTGTTTTAGTTTAGAGTGCCATGTGCTTCTATGGCGATTGTGACCCATTTCTACCTAGCCAGCAAAGTTCTTTGACGAGATCTTTCATGTTCTTTTTCACCTAGGCTCCTATCTGATATCTCGTTTCTTCATTCACATACTTTTGATTTACACATTGAGTGGCAGTCTCTTGTTTGCAGCCACATGTTAGATATGCTCAAAGTCTCCCTGCGAGAATACACATGATTAAGATGCTGCATATTCTCCTCCTGTTCAGAGTTTGGAATCCAGAAGTTGGATGCGCTCATTCCATTTACCACAATTTATAATGCCATCTATTCTATTATCAGAAGCTTGCGGCATGTGGAGAAGGGAGTCATATATTGGAATCTAGTCAACATGCTTTGCAGACCACAATACTTTGATAGAACTCTGATTCTGCATATAAGTTTTACAAATGCCATGTATGTTCCAACTTGTCAAGACATATAAATATGTAATGTCAATCAAGTTGCCGTGTTCGTAGAATAGTGTCAGAATGCAATAAAATAAACCTTGTTGCATTCTATGGGTTGGAGTGACTGGTTGACTTGAGATTAGCCCAAGAGAATGTCTTGAAAGTTGACATTACATTACAACATTTGCCTTGTTTCTTGTTTGTGTGAGATCCATGGAGAATCATGCAGTAGTCATGTGACTAACATTTGTGTATCCTGTTGAGTTCCTTGACTCCTTTACAAACAGATAGTTAGGAAGAAGCCAAGTTCTTATTGTTGGATTGACAGGATAACATTGATGACGTTTCTACACTGAGTTACTGGATTCCTATTAAAATGAACCTCCTTTCATTTTTATGATATCATAAAATTGGTGTTAAGCTGCGTCAGTATTACAACTAGCCCTGTAATTAATGTGTGGATATGCAACGAATTCATTCACCCAGTGGATGTTTCAATTCCCCTGAAAGTGGTATAAACATTGATGGCTCATCATATCATGGGTTGCAGGCAGCATGATCTCCCCAATTCTTTGCAATAAAAGGAACCATGTTACATTTTAGCAGTTGGCGTGTCTGTTTTACTTAGATTAGCACAAGATTGTCTTCAGAAATGTGTTCACTAAAAATGAATAGGAAGAACCCATTATTGATAATGAGTTAACATGATAGGATTGGAAATGATCATCCCTCTTGGAGGATGCACTGGGTGGTTCAGATGTATCTTGTAATGAAAGAAAACCAGTGAAGACAAATTGAATGATGAAAAGGGAAAGTCCAAAGTCATGTAAAGTTGGGTTATAGACCAAATATTGTATAGTGGGACAATCTAATGATGATGGAAATTTATTGGTGCTAACTTTCTTGTAAAATTGAATGTGTAAAGCAAGAATATTTTTGCTGCGTCAGGGGGTTTGCTTGTTTGGGACTTGCTAACTTGTCTATTTTGAATGCTTCAGCTTCTTGCAGAAAAAGGAGAACTCCCTACCCGTTTTGGTTCAGCAACACTGGGAATACTTCTTTTTCAGGTCCACTTCGTATTATTCTCTTAATATAGAACTTGTGATACTGCTGATAAGCTATAGGAATTCATGCTATACTTTGATTTAACCCGCAGGATATTGCTGTAGTTCCATTGTTGGTCATTTTACCAATACTCGAAAGTGGGGTATATGACAATGCTTCTCCTGCATATGTTTCTCTCAATTGTCATGGAAGTTCTTTGTTATCTGACATTTTCTTCTGTTGATGTTGATTCAGACACTTGGAAAGGAAAGTGTATGGCCACTACTTGCTGCTGAGAGCCTCAAAGCTCTTGGTGGGCTGGGAATTCTTTCTTTTGGTGGTCAAGTATTTCTGCGCCGTATATTTGAGGTGACATTTCGGGGGTGTCATTTAGCCTGAATAGATGCACAAACTGTACTAAAGAATAGGGCAAAACACCAAAATACCCCCTAATTTGTTGGCTATTTACAACACCACATTTGAGTTTTCCAAATTTACCAGAATATTCCTCTGTTATACAATCCAAATTTAAGTTTCTAAATAGGTTGTGGTTAATGGAATATCTATAGGTTGTGGCTGAATCCAGGAGCTCAGAAGCTTTCAATGCTCTATGTCTCTTGACTGTAACTGGTACATCACTAATTACTCAGAAGCTTGGATTTAGTGATACGGTGAGTATGTCTTCTGGTTAAGTTTTGTTGCAGTTTTAATACAGACCGTGTGTCAGGTACTTTTTAGTGTAGTTATTAGCATCTTTGTCATTTTGTTTTCGCTTCCAACAGTAGGCTACAATCCAAGTCCCAATGGTCTATATGTATATCACAAAAAATAAGGAAAACTGTAGATGTGGAGCATCCTGCATCTAATTTTTGAATCATTTATGCATTGAAACAGCTTGGAGCTTTTCTTGCTGGTGCACTTCTAGCAGAAACTAATTATCGAACCCAAATTGAAGCAGAAATTCGGCCTTTCAGGGGCTTACTCCTTGGGTTATTTTTTGTCACAACTGGCACTTCCATTGATATTGAGGTTTTGAAATTTTAACAACTAAGTAATTTGAATGATCAGGAATAAAAACTTAACCAGTATAAACTTTGTAAACCAGCTGTTAATACGGGAGTGGCCAAATGTGTTGACACTTCTTGGGGGGTTAATAGCAATAAAGACCGCAATCATCACGACTGTTGGACCCTTTGTTGGCCTCACACTACCAGAAAGTGTACGAATAGGGCTTCTACTCTCTCAAGGTGGAGAGTTTGCATTTGTTGTGTTTTCTCTTGCCAACAGGTTCGTCATTTCTTCATTTATAATTTGACTTCTATGAGGGTGAAATTTTGATTCATTCAAAGAGAATAATTACAATATCTTCCTTCAGGTTAGGAGTCTTGCCTTTGGAGCTGAACAGATTATTGATCATTGTCGTTGTTCTGTCAATGTCATTGACACCATTTTTGAATGAAGTGGGTCAAAAATTGGCAGGATTTATTGAAACACGGTTTGATATACCACAGACAAATGTACACATCTCATCTTCCAGATAATATTACTTAAAAAAGGGTACCATCTGAATTGGGATTTCATTTGGCATGGTTTGGTTAATGTAAAGCAGGTTTCAATTACAGAGACATTTGAGGTGAATGAACCTGTTGTCATTATAGGCTTTGGTCAAATGGGTCAGGTGATTTGTTTAATTGCATCTTGAAAGCCACTCGTAATATTTTCTTCTGATCAATTTTGACTGAGATCCTTGCATTTAGGTGCTAGCCAACTTCTTGTCTACTCCATTGGCAAGTGGGCTTGGAGGTGATTCTGCTGGATGGAGCTTCATAGCTTTTGACATGGATCCCACTAGAGTGATGGTATGCTGTATGTAATGAAAATTTGATCAGCTAGGATCCTTAATAATGCATTGATTGACTGATAATGATTGAATTCCATGCCTATATGTATGATAATTAACAGTCATTGATGCACTTTACAGTGTATTCACCTTCACAGTTCTCTTTCATATTTACAGTCCCTCAATATTCATTTTCGTCTTAGATGTATATGCACACATCAGTTAAATGCAACATTTTTGTTCTGAGCCATTGATAGTCATCTCTACGCGTTGCATAACCTTCTTATCCATAGCCTGGGTATGAAGCCAGTGTGCAGAAATATTAAAACTTCCACAACATAATTGGATGATAATACCTTTCTGTATGTCCAGCATATTTGCTTTGAACAGATCTGCATGTAATGTGCTGAAAAGTTCACATTTTGCAATAGTACAATGTTTAGGTTGGAGGTTTATGGTACTAAAATGTGCTTTGCATGTCTTCTTGCACAATATTGGAGGATAATTTGGATCTAATATATAGTTATTTACCAATCAGGCTGCTCGGAAATTAGGATTCCCAGTATTATATGGAGATGGATCTCGACCTGCTGTACTGCAAACAGCAGGCATCAATATGCCAAAGGCGGTTATGGTCATGTACACTTCCCGACAAAAGTCAGTGGAAGCAGTGGAGAGACTGCGGTTGGCATTCCCAGCGGTACAGTAAATATAGATCTTCGTGTGCCATTATGCATGGAGAAAGATGAAGTAAATTGCTGAGTATGGAGAAATATGTGCCCTATTACTGAGTGTGAATAGAGAACCTTTTTATATCTTTTGTTTTCTTGGGGTGTCAGGTTCCCATATATGCTCGTGCACAGGACCTTACTCATTTGGTGGACCTGAAGAATGCCGGAGCTACTGATGCCATTCTTGAGAATACAGAGGTGACATTTAGTTCTTGAATGTTGTTTTTTCAAAATAAAAAACAAAAAACTTATGGAAGTATACATAAAGTGCATCAAATTATCATATAGGGAAAGTAAACGTGGCATAGAATATACAACAAAATCGAAGAATCATGAGTGCTTGTTTCTAAGTAGATGGTTTTGAACGTTATCATTCTGGAGCTCTATTTTAAACTTTATATTGATCAGAGTTTGTGTTGTTGATTTCAGACAAGCTTGCAGCTTGGTTCAGTTTTACTACGAGGACTTGGTGCATTGTCTGATGATGTGAGCTTTTTGACACGGATAATGCGGGAATCAATAGAGCTGCGTGCACGTGTGGCACTTGAAAAACAGGAAGATAAAGAAGAAGATTGGGTGAAACCCTTTCAGGTTACACTAGGAGGGGTTAAATACGGAAATATGGATTTGTATTGTATGCTTCAATAATTTTTGACATATAGTGCATGCTATTCTGATAGGTTAAGGTGAGGCAAACATGGGATGCCCGAATGGCGAAACAGAACAAAAGAAAGACTCTTGAGATCAGCAACTCACGAGAGAAGGTTCCTGTTGCCACAGCTGTAAAGACAGAAGTAGACTTGGAGGGAACAACCATTACATCAATGGTAACTACCATGACACCGATTGATGTATCTTCTGAGCTCGAAACAAAGTCTAAAGAGGAGAAAAAAAATCAAAATTCCTCTTCAAAACTTGAGATTGAAACACTAGAATCTACCTCTGGTGACAAAGCAAAGGTGCCCTGGCATCAGCAGATGAATTTTAAAAGTTACGAAGACATTTCTTTATTATCAGAATTGCAAGATATTGACCCAGGTGAAGATGGAAGGGGAGTGACATGGTGTGCATTTACTACCGATAACAAATCTGATCTTGATGACGAAAACCCCTCTGAGGGTGATGCTTTAAACCAATTGATCCAATCAAATAGTGAATAAATCAATATGATTCTTGTTAGTCACATGTCAAGAAAAAATGCAAAATTTATAATATAAATTTATTGATCGTTCATATATCTCTCTTTTGAAAACGTACATTGTTGTATTGCTGGAGGAACCCATGGAATAAATCTCATCACCACAGTCGAGTTCCACCCCTGCACATATTGGCTCATTTCCTCTGCGGGCCTGGTAGAAAGTCTTCATGTTCACATTCTTTTTGTACATTTCAGAACTCTTTGTATAGGCCACAGACACAAGCACAGTACTCACATCCTATTTTGTTTCTACAAATATATGTAACCATGCAACCTAATGTTGAAAAAAGCAATTTCTGTCTACTTTTCAAAAATGAGGGGAAACATGCTGTTTGTTCTCAAAATGTCATCAGATGTACTAAGAACCATAATCTCTGGTTGTATTGTTACTTGGATTATGCACAAGGCTCTGTTTCTTGAAATATATATTATTATGCCACTGTTACTGTACATTTAGCACTGATATAATGAAGAATCAGCATCTCATCAAGGAAATAACATATTCAAATATGTACATGTCAATACCAAAAATAAGTAACTCATCTTCAAAGCTTGGGTCATGATGTAGATAGTTGTCTTTACTTTAGAGACATGCACACACTCAGCAGCTCAGAATGTGTAAGCATCACCAAACCATGCAACTGAATATTAAAGAATGCCTAATCATTACAAGAGTTGAGGCCTTACTGTATTACCAGCTAATTAATTCATTTAATAGCTTTTTATAATCATGATCACCTTTTAGCCATAAATATTTAAGATATAAATAAACAAGAGAAGGTTGGAAACCTTTTTAATAAATATTGAACACTGTTACGAACTGTGAATTCAAAATTAAAGAAGAATAAGAAAACTGAACCTAAACACATATCAGAACAATTATCTTCAAACGCAAATTTAAGAATACAGTTTATGTATGGCTAATGTATCAACTCAAAATACTGTTTACAACTTCAATCCAAAATTTTAGTGAATTAAATATTAGGTACATCTCATGATTGAGATTGCAGTACAAATGTTACAATTACAACATCAATTACGAAAATTTACAATCAAAGATAGGGAGGGAATCATGAAGCCAAATTTGTAGAGCATGGTGCCAGTATCCCTTCCCTTCTTTAATAATCACTGGTGCAGCAAGAAAGACACCTCAATTAAAATGAATTTCATGCCTAAACTTTAAATCCATCATAAAACTGACCATTTCCAGCAGCTACATTCTGATCTTAGCAGTCATCATTAGGACGTACAGATATATAGCACGTTGAGATTTTTCTTACCTCCTAATTTTAAAAGTTTTGCTAGCATAAAAACATACTGCAAGCAAGGATACAAAAATAACCCAAGTGAAAAACACAGCACGTGAGACAAAATCAAGTGGTTACATCCCAATTCCTGGCTTCTTTCATGCATCAAAAGAGCAGGGTATCAGTTGCACAATAAGCTGTGATACTACAAAATCATGGCACAATGGTTATATAAAAAGTAAGCATATTTTTTGAGCATAACCACACAAGGAAGCTCTTCAGATCACATGTGGTGCCAATCCACAAGATGATCCACACACTTGGGGTTTATGGTTTAGGCTTTAGAGTATGGGGTAAAACTGGCTTGATAATCGATTAATGATGTTATTGGTAACAAATCACTTATATCAAGCTCTCATAATAACCAAGAGGAAAAACTCTGTTTGCACTTTGTATAAAAATAATCTATGTACATTGTCTTTCCAAAAGCCTTATTGAACTTTGACTGCCGGCTTCAATGTTCGGGTGCCCATACAGCTTCCAAACAATTCTTTGTGTATTTGTGTTTCAGGAGTGATCCCCTTAGCTTTCATTATATCCGTCAAGTTAAATGCATCATTCAACCTTTGGGCTTTGCAATAGGCACTGACAATAATTGTATAAAGACTGGAGAGTGGTTTACACCCTTTGGCCTCGATTTCATCTACAAGGGCCACGGCCTCATCCATTTTCCCAGAAATGCATAGTTTTTGCACTAGAGGTGTGAAAGGAAGCGCAAAAGGCGTGATTCCAAGCTCAATCATCTCCTCTAAGAGTTTGCGAGGCACTTCAAAATCCCCTGCTTTTGCAAAGCTTTGAATCATTCTACTATAGATAACCACATCAGGAGTTCCTAAGTTTCTTTTTGTCTCATTAGTTATCTTCTTAGCCTCGTCCAGCTTTCCTGCCATACATAGCTTCTCAACGGCCACATTATAAGAGAGAGCATCCAAAACTAGATCCCCATGTCCGAATTCATCCAAGAAATTGGTGACATTCTCAAGCCTATCAGCTTTACAAGATCCTTGAATCCAAGAATTATAGACCTTAAGGTCAGGCAAATGGCCCTTCTGCATCATCTTTCTCAAGGCAAATTCTGCCTCTTCCCACTTGCTAGCCCAGCAAACTGCATCAAATAGAATCATACTAGTGGTAGCTGAAAGGCTTTCTCCATATTCATTCATTTTGAGCATGAGCTGATAGGCATCTTCAGGTTTCTCATATACACAAAGACTCCGAATGATTTGATCAAAAAGCACAAAGTCGGGACCAGTGTTGAGCTCCATGCCTGATAATGAAGGGGCCTCAGATTCTGTGAATTCAGCAGAAGGCATCCCTTCAACACTTTTTTCACCTTCTGATGTCTTGAAGTATGCAATAGAATCAATTGTACTAATCAATGCAGTTAGTAGTTTTTGAGACTCAGCAGTTACGAGCCCTTTGCAATGATGATTAACTAGCTCTTTGAGTTTAACCACATCAGGTAATAGACCTTTGGACTTCATCTCATCAAACACATCATCAAGAGCTTGCACTTGACCCTTACGAGACAATGCCTTGAGGATGTTGGCACAAGTGATATAATCAGCATTGAAACCATTCTCATTCAGCATCATAACAAAGGTGTGAACTCCTTCAAAGTCTTCTGAGGACAAAAGCTCATTCACTATCGTTACATAGCTAACCACTCTTGAGGGAAGCTCACTTGGTTTCACGAGATTGCTCGCTAACATTTGTTCGAAAAGCATTGCAGCATCGCGTGGCTTATAAGCATCCAACAAACCAGTTATAAGTGATTGGAAAGTATCGTAAGTGGGCGGTTTTCCATCTTTCTTCATTTGCTCAAAGATCTGAAGGGCAATATCGAGACGCTTCTCTTGGACACAAGTATGGAGGGCACAACTATAGTGGATGAAATCAGGATTGAATCCGTAGGTAACTTTACACGAGGTAAAGAAATGAAGCACATCTTCTACCAGTCCAGCCCAGCCATATCCACGGATGAGCGAAGTTAACCTTCTAGGGGTCATCGACACATTGGGACTTCTCATATCATGAAGAATTGAAAGAAACACGGAAAAACGATCTTTTTCATGTCGCCAGAAACGCGAAAGAGCATCCAGGAGTGCTTTTTCAGGGACGAAATTAGGGTTTTCTCGAATGAAACATAGGAATAGGCGGAGGGCATCTCGGGGACTGCGTAGGTGAGATAAGACTAAAGCAAGATTTTGTGTAGTTAGAGGGAATTGTGCCTTGCTAAGGGTGGTTTCTATGGGCTCTGAGGGATTCCGCCGAGAGAGGATCTGGCGACAAGCATGTTCCATTTCAGACATGGGTCTGGGACGAAGAGTAGTTCTCTGCTGTTGCTGTGGAAACCCTGCTCCTGATGGTGATTGCGGTGGTGGAGGCGGCGACGAAGGGGATGGTGATGGTGATGGTGATGGTGATGGTGATGAAGTTGACCCCGTTAATCCTAATCCGGTAGATGCACCTCTACCTGAGGAAGGTGAAGCTGCACCCTGAAACCCTAATCCACCAGGTGAATTCGGTTGCTCATAAGCTTCTGTTTCCCACTCTTTCCCTGCTTCACTACTACCACCAGGACTAGGGTTTGAAGAAAGACCAAGAGAGGATATGGATCTTACCTGAGCAGTAGAGGAGGGGAGGGAGCGAAAGCGAAAGCGAAGGAGGGATGTGAAAGGAGTGTGGAGGAGGAGGAGGAGAAGGCCCATTTTTCCCTCCCGCTGCTCTAGATTCAGTGAGCTTCAGTGGAGGGGAGTGAACAAGAAACAGAGACAGACGACCAGACTAAAGAAATACAGAGAGAGAAGTCTATGTATGTATCTTGTATTTGCGTGTGTTTGTGGCATTGAGGGTTTTAGAGGTTTAGAGTGTAGAAATACATACATACATAAATACATACATACATAAACACACACACACAATGTCATGTACATATGTTCCTACATACATACAGACAAACAGACACATAACACTAACATACGTTTTTCAGCAACCGAGTTGGATGGATGAAGCAAGGGTTGTATGTAGTGAACCTCTCTGTCAATGGTAACGATATTGACAACAATGATCATGGGTCATGATGCTATTATAAGATACATGGGTTATGTACAAATGATGCGGTGATCATGTATGTGGTTTTGGACTAGATGCGACACCAAGGTTTGGGTTGATGTAGGACTGTCGACCTTTCGGTAGCATGCTAGGTTCAAAGTTCTCAAGATGAGGATAATGTATTTGCTGACTTATTTATAATTCTAGCATGCTCGGAAACCTTGTTTTTGTTGCCATTGGTTTATATGATGCATTTGAGTTTATGCCACATCAAGTGTATGGGTCCTATTCTTTCATGGTTTGGTCAAGATGATAAGAGAAGTAACCATGGAGATGCTCACAGTGATCATGTATGTGGTTTTGGACTAGATGCGACACCAAGGTTTGGGTTGATGTAGGACTATCGACCTTTCGGTAGCATGCTAGGTTCAAAGTTCTCAAGATGAGGATAATGTATTTGCTGACTTATTTATAATTCTAGCATGCTCGGAAACCTTGTTTTTGTTGCCATTGGTTTATATGATGCATCTGAGTTTATGCCACATCAAGTGTATGGGTCCCATTCTTTCATGGTTTGGTCAAGATGATAAGAGAAGTAACCATGGAGATGCTCACAGTGATCATGTATGTGGTTTTGGACTAGATGCGACACCAAGGTTTGGGTTGATGTAGGACTATCGACCTTTCGGTAGCATGCTAGGTTCAAAGTTCTCAAGATGAGGATAATGTATTTGCTGACTTATTTATAATTCTAGCATGCTCGGAAACCTTGTTTTTGTTGCCATTGGTTTATATGATGCATCTGAGTTTATGCCACATCAAGTGTATGGGTCCCATTCTTTCATGGTTTGGTCAAGATGATAAGAGAAGTAACCAAGGCTTTGAGACTCATAACATGGCTTGCAACATTAATGTTTTAATCTGGAGATGCTCGTGGATGCCCAAATCACAACTTACATGATGCACTTGTAGAATAGATGGTGAGGCTTTAATGTGAAACTTGATTAAACAACCTTAAAGTCAACCACACCGTTTATGAAGCCCACTATAAATTTGAGTGATGTATTATGCTTGTAAGGTAAATAATGCCATTGTCAATACAATGCACTCTATGCCCATGTACACATGGGCTTTCTTATTTTACATGTTAGAGAGGGGGGATATGGTGTGTTTCCTCTTCCCAACCATCCAATATATAGCTTGCACCCACCTAGACATGTTAACTTATGACATGATGATGCCTTGGTCCCTAATCAAATGTAGGGCTCCATTGAACAAACAAGTGCCAATACATTCTTAATCATAGATGCTAACATGAACCCTATCCACATGTACAATTGCATACAAACTTCCATTGTCTTTGCAATCTACTACAAGAATACAGATGATCATGCAATCATGGGATTGCAAGGGTGTGGATAGCTTCAACAATTATTCTACAAATATGTTGACCTACTTCCCATTACTATTCTTTCAAATTTTTGTGGTGTTATAGAAGATAAATGAGTTTGCAATGATCTAAACTTTTAGTTCAAGTAATTTAGAAGAGTAGTTAGAGAAGAGAAGACCACATGCAACATTTGGGAAAGTGGCGAAGCACCTTCTAAGGTTTATGCTTTAAGTTATGCACTTTGTAAGATTTTGCAACTTGGAAACCTAAAATTACATAAAGGGAGAAAAGGTCCACAATATATCATGTGTGGGTTAAACAAATTGACCAATCTGTATAACTCTAAAAAGCTTTTGATAGTGTTTCTTGCCACTCCAATACTTGTCATTGTTTATTGGGAATAATGCAACACTTTTGCCACTACCTTTGAATTGTATCTTGACTTTTTGAACAACATAAAACCCAAGATTATATTATATATAGGTCAATCAAATGGAGTAGAGAGGTGAATCATATGGTCTTTTATACATTAGACTCCACATTGACATAAATTTTAAATCTTATGGCAACCTTCTTTATGCTAATTTGGTACCACCATAATTATGGGGCATTTATTATGTTATTTTGTATTAATTAACTCAATAAAAAAGGAATGGTGATCCTAATCATAGAGTATATTAGTAAATTTTGCTAGAATGTTTTATACTCCCTTCATATAAACACCATTTACTATCATGCAACTCATTGTAGGATCACAATGTATATCTATAGGTATTTTGATGCTTTCATATTGCCATGTCACCTTTTATAATAAAAGCAAATATTTGTAACTCCTTTGAATATTCATCTCATGTTTTCTATACATGAATGATCATATAGAGATTGAACAATCTCTCTAATAATTTGGAATCTCCATTGCAAGGCCCCAATTCCATAAAACATAATTAACGTCATCCAAAACATGGAACCGAGGACAAATTTCAATTGAATCAAACACAATTTACACCATGACAATATGGTACATAGGGGATCATTTATCAAATAGGATGCTTTCAACAGGTCTTGGAGAACACATAGAAGATCGATATGGCCAAATGTGACTATAGTTATTGCTCACCTTGGAAGAACTTTACGTTTCAATACCTGCTGTTTGAATAGCATGCTCAAAGAATAAATCCAGATGTGGCAAGTATCCTTGATATTTCATACTGAGCCCTTTGAGCCTTTTAATTTTTTCACTCATATAAACTTGGTCATGATGACATTTATCTCCAACTACAAACCCAAACATTTTATTGTTGACCTCAATCCACGCCTTTCCAGGCTTCTTCAATGTCCCTTCTTTGTTCCTAAGTTCTTCTATCTTCTTGAAATCATCCAAGAGGTTGGCATCAGAAAATATATTTGACATTATGATATATGCAGCCGAGACAGAGGAATCTCGACGAAATATCTGATCGAAGCACCATCTTCCATGTGAAATATTCCCATACCTTCGACATGCGGCTAGCAAAGACATCCACCCAGTTATATCTGGCTCAAATGGCATCTCTTCGAGAAGTTTTCCAGCCTCTTTCAACCGCCCGCCACTAGCAAAGAGATCAATCATGCAATTGTAATGCTCATTTCTCGGTTTGAAACCATATCTAGTCTCCATGCACTCAAAATATCCAAGACCTTCTTCTATCTGGTTAGCGTGGGCACAAGAGGACAGTATACTAGTGAGCATCTTATCATCAGGTTCTATATCTCGACAACTTTGCATGTCAATAAAGCATTGTTTTGCAAGGATATGTTTTCCATATTGTGCATATCCTGCAATCATAGCTCCCCAAGATCCCACATTTTGGTCAGGCAAAGAATCTAGAATATTCCTTGCATCTTCCAGTGCCCCACACTTTGCATACATGTCAATAAGAGTGTTTCCGAGAATGGTATCAGATGATATGTGGCTCCAAGCTAGGTTATGGTGCAGCAATTTGCCTTGTTCTATAGCTCCACTATTCCCACAACCTTTCAGTACACATGAGAATGTAGTCTTGTCGGGTTTGATTCCCGCAAGATACATATTCGCCAGACCCTCAATGACGGAACAGTGATCACCCTCTTGGATATATGCTGCAATTAATGAGTTATAAAGCACGACATCAGGCTCCTTCATTTCAGCAAAAACCATACAAACATTTTCAAGAGTTCCACACTTGGCATACATGTCCATAAGGGCACTTCCAATCATGAGATCGATTTCGAAGTTTTTTTGAATAATATACTTATGCAATAACTTTGCTTTTCCCAAATCTCCTGTCATGCCACAAGTTTTCAACACTGATAAAATCAAGGATTTGTCCGGGTGCAAACCATTCCCTTGTATCATTCTCTCAAACATTTCCAAAGCAAGTGCGCCACATCCATGTTGAATGTACCCTGAGATTATGGCACCCCATGATACAGCATCTCTATCCGATAGTCCATCAAATACTTTCATAGCTTCATCAAGAATACCACATCTCATATACATATATATAAGCATGTTGGCCACTCCTGAATCTTGTTCTAGTCTTGATTTGACAATCTGGTCATGTATAGACATTCCTATATGCAATTGGTTAGCCATGCCACAAGCTTTGGTTATGCTTGAGAACGTGACATTATCAGGCCGTATGCACTCACTCTGCATTTGTTTGTATAGTGAAATTGCAAACATTCCAGCATCATTATGCACATATGCAGTCATCAATGCATTCCACAAGCATATTTTCCTCTCGGATGCATGCTGGAATACATGGATTGCTTCCTCTATCCTCCCAAAATTTGAATACATTCGAACAAGTGATCCAGCAAAATTAGAATCTGTGTCAAACCCATTATCTACAATGTTACTGTGTACACATCTCCCTTGGCATAAATCTTGAATCTCATTACATGCTTTCAAAATAGAACAATATGTGATGATATTCGGCTTAGTGGGCATTTTCCAGAAGCATTGGATGGCCAGAAAAAACAGTCGATTTTCTATACAACCACCCATAAACGCATTATATGATGCCACATTCGGCGTTTCAGCACTGGTAAGTACATTATAGGCATTGTCCACATTCTGACATTTCATGTACATATCGATAAGGCAGCTTTCGATTGCTTTATCAGATTCAAACCCACTGTATATTATTTGATGATGAACCAACATGCCTTGAAATGCATCCAAAACATTACCACACGCTTTCAGTATGCAAAGAAAAGTAACTCTACCAGGAGAAACTTCTCCTCCTCCTCCTCCTCCTCCTCCTTCTCGATGATAATGATGAAGCAACATCTCCTGATAGATATGTAAAGCCATGTGATCTTCATTAAGCAAGACATGGGCAGATACGAAGGCATGCCATGTATATATAGAGGTTTCTTCAACTTGATGGAATGACAACGAGGCTTCATATAAGGAGCCACATGACGCAAACATGCGGACAAGATGATCTCCCAATAGAGAAACATGACTGAATCCATGGAAAATTGCTCTTAGATGGAGTTCTCTTCCTTCTTTTAGGCCTTTTATTTGCTTACAATCTTGTAAAAAAACTTGAAGATGATGATGATGATGATTCGTGGCTGAGAAATGCGAGGTTTTGCAAACCGTGGCACAGGGTTTCATAGAAAGAAGAAGAAGAAGAAGAAGAAGAAGAAGAAGAAGCGAGTTTTTTACAAATCAAGTGTCAAATGTCAAAACGTTTTCTATTTTGTATATCATTTTTCTTCTATTTTTCTTGTGGAGGACTACGATGAACATCACCTTCGGTGGTTTCCACATTTTCTCATTGAATTCATTGAAAATTGAATGATATATCATAGATTCATATGTGTATGTATATGTATGGGCTTAAAGAAGATGATCATCGCCATTGGTGGGTTTTATTCGCATTGACTCGATTGAATGATATAGGTATGGGCTTTATTTAGTTCAATTGATCCATGTCTATTGCTTGTGATCCTTCTTTGACTTACTCATACATACATGTATCGAATTGCAATCTCGATAGCATCTTCAAAAGGCGTTTTGGATCCTTATCATGTTCTTACTATCCAACAATAGCCCCAATAAAAAAAATTGCCATTAAGGAAATGAACAATAAATCGTTTTTCTCCCTCAAGTCTCGACTTTGAGTTTGCATTGGTATACAATGAACATTCATGGTAGTGCATGTACAGAATAAACTCCCTCTAAACAACATCGGCTACATGCCCCTCGATTGGGTTTCTTTATTTCCCCCAAATATAGAGGGGCAGTGCACATAGAAATGAAACTCTCTTTAGCAATATGGTCGAATGAATGCCCCTCAAGGTTTCTTAAATTCCCCAAATGCCCCTCCCATGTTGTTTAGCATCCGTCGTTGCTTTCACTACTATCACTCTTTCTTTTGTTAATCAAGCATTTTATTCTGCATGACGTGAAACACACTGATCGTGTTTTGAACTCCATATGTGAATTTTTGAATGTTTGGTCTCATTAGCACTCCAAATGCCCTCTATGTTCTACCATGCCCAATTTCCTTTCTCTTTAAATAAATATATGTGCTCTTTTTAGTAATTATATATATGGTCAATGAATTGCCTTCCTCTCTATTTCCAGAGTTCATTTGGGATATTTTTCTAAAAAATAACAAACACGTACATGCATTCAAAGACACAAAGAATAACTCGATTGTATTTCACACTTTTCGACCAAAGTAATCCTAATCTCGCTTTTAACAAATTGACTAAATGCATGTGTCTTTTTTATCATCACGTCTTTTTTGTAAATGACTCCCAATGTTTCCTATGCTTTATGCTTCACCTCGAAGCAGGCTTACCTTTTTTCGATGAAATAAGCTTGGCAATAGATCTGAGGTTGATTAGGGGAAACAAGAACGACAATCAACACGAGGGAAATGCCCCGAGTAGCAGCGAATTTGAGGTGATCAACACGACTCGTGATTGTTTTTAAAGAGGTAAACTCATTACATTGGGCGGGGAGCCGAATCCGAGCAAGAAATCAAACGCATCCTGAGCACTTACATTACGTCATGGAACACAAAAAATCATCTAAGAAACCGATCTGATAAAGTAGGAGGGATAATGAAATGATAATTGCGACCGAGCGAAGAACATGGGAATTATTAAGATGAGCGCGAGCCCGAGCCAGAGACTTTGAAGCCATCAATCAATGACCAAGCCAAGTTCCAACAGAAATGTGTGCGTGTGTAAGTGCTAAGCATGCTCCCATAGATAAGCTTCCTCATACATTCAATGGCTTGGGCGTTAGGCAGCATACTCTGTTTCCAATCCTTACCTTCAACACGCTCTCTATCTTCTTCTTTCTCTTCACCATGGGGGCTCAGTCTCAGCAGACGTCCGCTAAGAAGTCTCGGCTATGGATTCTGCAGCAACAGAAGGAGGGGGACCTTCACATGCATGGCAGTATGTTCTCTTCTTGCCCTTTACCCTGCAAAGTCTATGCTTGAAAACTTGTATGGGTGTGTAGGTAGAGTTTTATGTTTCGGGTGATTTGTTGTCCACTTTGCAAAGTAATTCTATATGTTGTGATTTACGTGTATTGTTTTCTTGTTTATTGAAGGAACCCTTCCTTATAACAAAACTAGACTCCGCGGAGCGAACATACAATGAATTGTCGGTGAGCTAAAGTTTTGCCCCTTTATATTTGTTATCGTTACCATGATGCTTGGATAGGCAAATCTTCAATGTTAATTTCTATATAACCCAGACAAGGCTTGCTGATCCTGAAGTAGCTGGAAATCATACTGAATATCAAAGGCTAGCAAAGTCGGTCTCTGAGCTTGAGCAGGTTAGTGTTTTCTACAGTGTCTTGTCTATACTTTATAGGTATGCAGCATTTTCTTCTTAGAAAAAAGAGGGCTAGGTTTTTCAGTATGCATTTCTCTCTACTTGGGCAAATCAAATACTGCCTATTGACTAATCTCTCGGATTTAGGTTGTTGCAACTTATCGAGAATTTAAGGATACCCAAATCCAATTGCAAGAAAGCAAAGGTATACTCATATGAAATCAAAACTCTGTGCTTTGGGAGGAATAGTTCATTGCTTTCTTTACACTTATGCTGCTGGTTAGAGTTGAAGGATTGCGGTGATAAGGAGCTAGCTGAGTTGGCAGCAGAGGAGGTGATATTGCACCAGAAAAGATTAGCAGAACTAGAACAACAACTGATGGTATTTTATGATAGTGCAATGCCACCGTTGATCAATGCATAATGTTAATGTTTGAAATATTACAGGTATCAATTTTAATGATGATGTCAAGATTGAAGAACTTTTGGTCTGTGCAATTAACAATATATTAGCAAAATAGTTTATTGAATGGAAGGGAAAGGTCAACTATCTGGAGGTGAGACCAAGAAGGTAGAGAAAGAGAGGTCATAGAGGGTAGTTGGTTCTCTCCGTAACCGATGATCCTGATAACCTAGCTCTATGTCCATATTACAACCCTCCAGATTGTATTGACCACATAGTCAGTTTATTTAATTGAAAGTTAATCCACCTTGAATGGATCCAGAAAATCTCATTATTCAGAGTGTGGATGAAATTTCTTTCACAGAACTAAATTCAATGAATTTATAGTACTTATTTCAAGAATCTTTGATTATGGAAAAGCAGACCTTACTGATTCTGTCTTCAGATCAAAATTAGAACTAGCTTGTTTTACGATTAGTGTTTCTGTGTTTTTAAAACTGGGAAGCACTATACATTTCTTAAAAGTTGTCACTTTCTGGAGGTCTCCTGCATGCAGCCTAGAGTACTAGCAAGGGTCTGATTGACAATGTATATCGTGACTCGTGCAAGTCCAAAAATCTGAATCTTGCACTCTACTTCAATCACATTAAAGTTTTCCATCCCTACATTTTTAGCGATACAATATCTTGACACGGCTTCCTGTGATCCTCAATCACATCACTCACCAGTAAAATTCTTGAGCATCAACAATCACTAATCACTTCCTCACATGAAAATGTTTCTTCTGGTTCCATAGGTCACATTTGGCCTCAAAGAACAGTAACACACCCATCTCCTTCAGCATTCTAACTTGAACCACTATGCTTATAATTTGTACTCAAATATTTTCCTCTAGCTCTAGGATTTTTACTAGTTTTTATTTCTTTATCTGTCAAACTGACATCAATATCATATCAATAATCAGATTATGGAGGTTGCATTGGCCTTACAGATGGTTTTGGCCTTTTAGCCGATGATATGTGACTTCATTTCTTTTTTTGCTACGTGCACTGTACTGTATTGTATCATACAACACTATAAATACCAAATTTTCTGATCACTGCCAAAAGATGGTAAAGTCTCTGCTTTTCAGGTTATGCTGCTGCCCAGCGATCCTTTAGATTCCCGAAATATTATGTTGGAAGGTGTTAATCCCAGCTTTTTCCTTGAATAAACACCAATGATTCTCTTCTTTAAGTTGTGTAAAATTTGTAGAATATACATTGCATCAGACTTCAGTAACACAATTGTATATGTGGTATTTCTGATACAGTAAGAGCTGGAACTGGTGGTGATGAAGCTGGGATTTGGGCTGGAGATATTGTACGCACAATCACATTTCTTTTAATGCTGTTTAAGAATTCCATAGCTTAGGAAAATGTTTCAATGTACATCAAATCTTTGGAAGACTGGTACATTTCTATACTCATACGTCTGAAAGTATTTATATAATGTTTGGATGCAGGTAAAGATGTATCAGAAGTATGCAGAACGGAACTCTTGGAAATGTTCTGGTTTATCAGCAGCAGAGGTCAGTTATCTGTGCAGGAGTTTAGTTTATGTCCCTTGATAAGAATCTTTGGTTGTTTAAAAAATGGTTCTTTATACTGCATGCACTATTTT
This sequence comes from Azolla caroliniana, assembly GCF_043228905.1. Lineage (NCBI taxonomy): Eukaryota > Viridiplantae > Streptophyta > Polypodiopsida > Salviniales > Salviniaceae > Azolla > Azolla caroliniana. The sequence goes on along the minus strand of NW_028230436.1, from coordinate 4,634,317 downwards.
TTAGGGAGTGTGTAGATGAACAAAGTAGGAATAACATTAATCGAAATACACATAAAACATGAATCCACTTCAATGAAAATCCATGGATTGAAGGAAGATAAACAAACTATTACACTAGAGTCAATGCCTATTAACTTTCTCCCTAAAACCAAAGGTTTGGTGCTGCACGAAAGAATTAAGGGTAGTGATTGTCTATGTTACGAATTTACGATGTGATGAATGAAGGGAAAAATCACCAGTATATATTGTCTTGAGTTTCAAAAGTATCAGATATCAACGACCATGGACTCAATGACATTGAAATACCTAACCACTTTGTAATATTAATAGGATCAAGAAAAAGGGAAATGGTAACCTAGTTATTATATGTCTGTAAGAAATTTGATGGTTCTAAGAATTAATGGAGCAATGTTGATGATGAAGGCAGAGAAGGGGGGATACAAAGAGTATGTCATGGAGATCACTGGTGAACGTGTATATAGTAAACTAAAGTATGAAGCAGGGGTTCATCGAGTTCAGCGAGTACCAGCAACAGAAACACAAGGACGTGTCCATACATCTACTGCAACTGTAGCTATTATGCCTGAGGTATTGAAGTTTCTCTGCCTACTCATGTTTCACTAATATAATTGGTGAACCAAGCAATAATTCTTAAAAATGCATACGGTGACTTTCCAAAACCTCTTCCACTTTGAAAGGAAAACATTCAATTGTGTAGCAAAAGTCTTCTCCAACCAAATGATTCAGAAATTCAGTTTTATATTGTTCCGGAATGCTCGTCTTCTCTTTCATTACCACAAATCCAAAAAAGAACAATATCCTGCTGTCAAAGATAAATAATCTCAATAAGATATCTCAATGGATATTCGTAACTCAAAACATATATTGCATACTGCAAACTCAATCAAGCCATTAGTTTTTGCAAAGTAAAGAACTTTATAGGATTTTGGAAAACATAAGCATTGAATAAAAGAATAATATCCGACTGTCAAAGATAAATAATCTCAATAAGATACTTCAATATAATTATGTAACTCGTAATATATATTGTGTGTTGCAAACTCAATCAAGCCTTAGTTTTTCAAAGTCAAGAAACTTCATTGGATTTTGGAAAATAGTACGTTTTGATTATGGGATGGGGAACTCTTGAAATATAAATCCATGCTGATGTGTTGTACTGTAAAATGATTGAACACAATTTCACACGGCATATCATAAACTCTATCAAGCAAGTACTTTATGCAATTGAAGAAGCCTTATAACATTTGGGAAAATAGTTTTATGTTACCATGTTACAAATCTTTGTGAAATGTAAATTCAAGCTGACATTCTGCATCAATCTTTAATAGGTAGATGAAGTTGAGGTAGTCATTGATCCTAAGGACATAGAACTCTCAACAGCAAGATCTGGAGGTGCTGGAGGTATGGTTTCATATCTTCTTGTTGTAAAGGAGCTCCATGTTTGGTTTGATCGTTATGCATGTGCTCCTCATTTCTGTTCATTGATGAAATTCTAATAAATCATTAATTGAAGCTTACTTCTATTATCGGAGTTTTGATGGCTGTTAGAGCACTATAGTCATGTTTGGTAAAAGTTTTTGTTAAACTTTATCACCTTTATTTTGAGAGCATGTGGTTCTGTATTCATATTTAAACGAATGGAGTTTGTTATAGTATAGGAATGCATATGTCTATGCACAAGCATATATATTGTATTCTTATATGGTAAAATGCTAGTTTCGTTTTGAGGTAGGATATGAACTTCTTAAATCAGCCATATATTCATATGCATTGCCATATATAATGAAACACAATAGTGCACTTGCTATGGTAGATTGACCTGGATTATGGTTTTAAGTAGGGCATCATTTGATGAGCTGAATGGGGAATTGTAAATTATAATGTGTTTATTTAGTGTTTGACTAACTGAGTATATATATCATCTGACACATCTCTTACTTCTGTGTGAGAAAACATTATGACATCAAATCAAATTATTATGAGCTGTGTTGATGTAAAAAATTCTTGACAGGTCAGAATGTGAACAAGGTTGAAACTGCAGTTGATCTTTTCCATAAGCCCAGCGGCATTAGGATTTTTTGTACGGAAGAACGTAGTCAATTGAAGAACAAAACAAGAGCTTTTCAGCTTCTCCGAGCAAAACTGTAGGGTTTCCTTCCTTGGTTGTGAGTTACTGATGTACTATTTATGAATTCAGCTGCTGGCTGGCGATATAATGTTCCAAGTTCTTGTGTATAGAAAAGTCTTATTCAATGCAAGTATTTCTATAATCAATGTTTGAATTTAGAAACTTTTTAATGCTTTGAGTGTCAGTGAAGTTTCCTTTAACATCAATATTGCATAAATTATTTATTATAATTTTTGCCTTACCTCCTGTGTAAACTTTGTTTCTGCATGAAGTCAAATTTATATTTTGTAGCTGGCAAGTGCCATTTTATGTTCTTTCAGATGCTAATATATTATTTATCTATTTCATAAGAAGTTGGGTTATTGCATACGTGTATAAATGCTGGTGAAGTGCCAATAGTCATGGCAATGCCTTTAAGGTGCTACATTTTTTGGTGAACCTACATTTTTTGGCTTATGAGCCTTATTTCAGGGTTTTTTATTTGTCAACTGTATGTTGCAATAGATGATTTTGTGTGTAAGAGTTCAAGATACATGTTTGTCATAAATACATTCCTCAAAAATAAACTCACTTGTTCATAATGGTTGAAAAGTCACAAAAGATAGAAAGCTCAATGCTATTTGATATATTGTTACTGAGTAGCAAATTGATTTAATTCATAGACATTTAGTTTCCTACTCATCCTTGTGAAAAGCTTATGGTGTAGTTTCTTTGTTTTTCAGCTTTGAAATAAAAATGAGAGAGCAACAAGAATCAATAAGCTCAATGAGGAAATCGCAGGTGCATTTTTTTTCAGACCTTGGTGCTACAACTAATTTAAAAGAACTGTAATTTATATCTTTAATATAGTAAAGCTGATACAATCTCATATATTTTGGAGTGGGAATATGGTTTTTTTTGAACAAGAAGTTTTGGGGGCTGTTTCGATTATAAGCGATAACATTGCTAATGCTCAAGTTACAAATACTTATGAGTTCGTTTTTTATGTCTTCTTTCTAATTTGATGTGTTGATGACATGTGCCAGGTAGGGACAGGTGCAAGATCAGAGAAAATACGAACTTATAATTATAAAGTAAGGCCCTGATCAGTGGATCATGTTGTATTTTAAATTCATCATGTCAAAACATTTATGAGACAATTTTGGAATGGGGATTGTAGGATAATCGGGTATCAGATCATCGCACAAAACAAAATTTTGATCTTGGTTCCTTTCTGAATGGTGACATGGATGGAGCAGTTCAGGTGAGTTGATACACATATAATAGAATCTTTCTTGGAATGTGATTTTACCAGACCCTATTTACAACTAGCGATGAGCACGGTTCGGTTCGGTTTCCAGGCAAACAAATCAAACCAAACTGAAACCGAACCGTTTATATAAAACAAAAACCAAACCAAACAGTTTATGAACTCTCAAGTATTTAAACCAAACCATTTAAGAAAAAGCAAAGCAAACCATTTAAACCTAAACCGTTTAGGGACAAGTTGAAACCAACCGAACCATTTAATAAAAAATTTAAACCTAACCATTTAAGTCAAACTAATTAAATATCTAAATAAACAAAAATACATTAAATTAAATAAGCATTTAAGTTAAATATATTAAATCAATTAAAAAACTTTAATTGAACCATTAAATAAAATAAACATTCAAGTTAAATTAATTAAACCGATAAAAAACCATTAAATTAATAAACTTTTAAGGTACAAAAAAATGTTAACCAACTATAAACATTTAAAGCAAACAATTTAAACCTATAAACCTATAAATCCGAGTTTTAGAACCAAACCATTATATATTTTTGGAACCAATAAACTGTTAAACCATGGCTTAATGGTTCGGTTTGGTTTGAGCCAAAACCGTGCCCATTGCTATTTACAACGAAAAGTGACCAGTAGCTCACGATATTTGTTTGTTGACTAGAATAGATACATGTTCAATCACACCACACACACACACAGAGAGTAGAATTAGGCTACCTTGGATTTCTGATGACTTTTGTTTATACAGGTTCAATAAGCCCTGTCCTTTGCAATAAAAAGAAAGAAAAACAAAACATGACAACAGTTTTATGGCATTTTTCCTGTGCATCTTTTACAACCATACCATAACAACATAGAAACATCGAATAGATCACACTGTTGTCCTGATGGATTGATCTCACAAACTATCTTTTGCAATAAGAAAAGAAGACGAACAAACCATCTCTTTTGCAACAACCAAAGAAAGCAAACAAACCATGATGACATTATGAGACATATACATCCAGTATTTCTTACAATATAATCATACAATACACAGAAACATGATACCATAGAATCAGGCCACAAAATTCTGATGGAAACTTGTAATGTAATATAAGCCCTGTTTCTTTGCAACAATTTACAAATAAAAAAAAACCATGACACTATGTCTATGTTGCAGGCCTGTGCTTCTCTGGAGCAGAAAGAATTGTTAGATGAACTTGCAGCATCTGCAAGCATGTCTACAGTCTAAAATGACGCGCTAATCCTACAAAATTTTCAATTAGATCTCTGGAGGATTTGATTGGGTGTAACAGGTATATGATGGTTATTACACGACCTTTGATTTGATGTACCAGGATATGTTCATCAATCATTGCGCACATCATAGCACATGATTTAGAGCCAATGTGTAGTGCATGTTAAGGTTTTCAATTATAGATGTGTAACAGTTCCTTGTTAGGGTAATAATATTTTTTGGGGCAACCAGTCATTTGGTTCCTGATGTATATTTGTAAGAGGATGAATTATTAATTCATTTTGGAGGTTGAATCTATATTTCCTTCATATATTGCCATGCTTATTGTGAACAATATGACGTGAGGACTGTTTCAATATAGTAGTTGATCTGAAGAAATACCATTCATGGATCTGTGTGCAAATAGAAGTCTTTGTGGAGTCAAGATTGTGACCACACCTGAAAATTTTAACATCTACATGTATCTCACAACACAAGAAAATGCGGCGAATACAAAATCATTTAAAACCTAGATTTCAGTTTGTGCAATTATAGAGTACAAAAGCAATTATAGATCTCAGAAACCCTGTTAAGATGTATAAACCCTTCAGAATTTGTATGGGCATGGTCAAAGGTACATACAACTTTTGGTACTCATAAATACAATATTCCATATACACAAACATAACATCACAACATTACACCAACTCATTTTATCACAAGTTTCGATAAATGACTGGTTTATATTGAAGGCATTCCTTAAGGAGAGAGCGAGATAACCTTTCCTATAATAAAATAAATAGTTTCGATACATTATAAGATAATATTCTGTACAATAAATTGAATGAAGTACATGTTAGCTTCCATCCAAATACAAGTTTTAATGCCCACAAACAACCTATGGGGATAGAGAAGATGTGAGAAAAACTTGAAGTCTATTCACTCTAGACATGTGGTATTGTGATTATATTTAGAATTGATGGAACACAAATTTCCTTGCAAGTCTTGACCTTGGTATCCAAGCACATGTTTTTGTCATACATTTCAGGGTCAAGGTCCACCTAGAATAGCATTCTCTAGATCTTCCCGACTAAGAGCATAACTGAATTTCCGTTCCACATCCCTATCGAGATTACCAGGCCCACTTTTCAAGTACCTGGAAAAATAATATAATGTTACAAAAAACAAGTTGTGAGCAGTAAAAATTGCTAGCACAAATAATCTCTATCTATCGCTCAATTGATTAATATATGTGTCGTTTGGTATGCACAAGTTTCGTAATTAATAATAGTAAATTGTACATACCTCCAGGGAAGTAGTGTGACAAGTACGTACAAGAGTGCTGGACAAGGAAACTCTTTTCTTTGGTATGTACATGAAGCTAGGGAAGTAGAACTATAAGTATGTACAGGAGTGCACAGATAGGAAACTTCTTTTCTTGGGATAAGTTCTAACAAAGAAGAGAGAATGAATACCCAAGAGATTTGATTTCAAGTGCTGCTATACAGGGAATTGTCTAAAAAGAGAAGAAAACAGCAGCCTGAAATATGTTTTAAAACAACAGCCTAAAAGAGAAGAAGGATACTGTGGTGTGGAGGGTCAAAAAGATATTGTTCATTCAGCTATTTTAATTATGTAATGTTTTCAACATAAATATGTGAACCTTGAGAGTACACCTTCAAACTCATACCCCTTTAAAATCACCTTGACATGATTCGGAACCATTACCCAACACCAGCCCCATACACCTAAGACAGCCTGTTCCTATTGTTGGAGGAATGGAATTTTGATAGATGTTTACAACATTTGAGATTGTTGGAGGAAGAAAGGCATTGACTTGGCACAGTACTTTCCATGACGTGCCTCACATCAGAGGCTTTATACATTCATGTTTGTGCAATCACACTTGGATTTCCAGCACTGTTTTGGCAGCACGGTCAAATTGGCATGGGGTAGTGCACTTGATGAATGTCAGATATGCAGAGGTAAAGCTTGATGTATCACTTCCTAACCTTGCATTTTATCGAAGAGGTAAAACATAATGTATCCACTTTTCCAACCTTGCATTCTATACAGATCATCTAACCATTTCTAGGACTACATGCTGATAAATGACTCCAATGCAGCCTCTATCATTTTTCCATCACTTGCTTGCATTGACCAAAGCTGCAGACACCAGTCTCTTCCAACTCCACTCATGCATAGCCTTACTTGATTTCTCTCTTTATTGATGTGTCTTCAATATCTTTATATCTCTTCCTTTGATTTACAGATCTTTCATGTATGAAAATTTTCAGAGTTGCACTTAATCATACATACATAGGGAATTGCATAGCATGTAATCTCATTCGTAGAATTTAACCACATATAATAACCAATAGCATGCCATATTATCATAACAAATCAATGAAAACTGAATCCAAACCAATAGAAAAAATGTTGAAGGGCTAGGCACATTCTCAAATCACATTCATCAAGCATACATACAGTGACATCACACATACATAGGCAATGACGTAACATTAAACCATATATGCATCAGAACAGTAATCATACATATATAGAAATAGTGTAACATAAATTATAAATACATGACAAATAGCTGAGAATTTAGTACAAAATAAGTAGCCAAAATCATATCTTAGAGAAACGAACCAACTAAAACCAAACCCGAACTGATTAAAAGTAAATTTATCTAGAGATTTGACATACTAACCTGATGAACAAATCGGTGACGTCAAGTGAGAGGCGGGCGTGCCAATCTGACCGTTCGATTGTCCAGGTGGCACGATCCTCTTTGGTCTGAATGAAACCAAGGGTTTTTAGCCATGCCTCAATGCAGGGCAAGCTGTGAGAGTAGAGAGGTTTCTTCTTCTCGGGAAGCTTCTGGATCCATTCATCTTCTTCACAAGTGGGTCCTAAGCTATTTGCATAGATGGGTGTGATTACGCGCCTGCTTCTTGCTCTGATGCTTAGATTGTCTCTTCTTGAGACATTCAGATCAAAGGCAATATCATGGCCATAGCTAGTGGATGGCAGAGTTCTCTGTTCATAGGCTGTCAAGGGATGAAGCAGGCATTGCCTAGGAGACACGAAAGAAGAAGACAATGGCGGAGATGATGAAGTGCAACAAAACATGGCTTCTTTCTACGTCAGTCTATCCACAGAGTGCAAAAGCCACAAACAGGGCTCTCTCTCTCTCTCTCTCTCTCTCTCTCTCTCTCTCTCTCTCTCTCTCTCTCTCTCTCTCTCGTGGTTAAAATGAAAAAAGCCCATGGTAGCAAGAGATCATCATTTGGGTGCTTCTTGAACCTTTCCTAATGTGAAAGGCTTGTAGCAAGAAATCGACAATCCTTGGTGTAAATGTACCCATTCTTGGAGCTAGGGTTTCGACAACTAACATTGTAAGGTATGAGATTGTATGAAATTCATGTATGAGGAGGTTGTAGAAGCACGAGATGAATGCATCCTTAGTTGGAGTGAGGTTAAATGACTACCCATGGGCATACGGGCGTGTGTGACTAATGTGAATAGTCGGTGGAAAGGAGATTAGGCATCATTTGTTGCAAAGAGGTTTTCAAGAACGACCCCAATATATGTTTCGGTAACAATGGTGTCAAGCCAAATAGGAAAAGTCTCTACGGGTTTATTGGACTTTTAAAATGTGAACAAAGTTCAAACTCATATTTCAGAGAAGTTTAGAAAGTTTAGGGCATCTAATATATATTCCATATGTCCAAACAGGAAAGAAGGGGGGGTTCACAGAAGAAGGTTATCTAATATTTTATATTAAGGAGGTATTATTTCAAGTACATGGTTGGTAAAAAGGTAGCTATAGCTCTTATGTTGATGTACTACGATTGCAAATGAGAGAGGATATGGTCAAAAGAGAAGTGAAATAAATATAGCACATGCTTATAGGTTAACATATATAATTTTATGTTGCTCATATTGCAATATCGATTGAGGTAGAAGACATCAGTTTGTGCTGCATCATGGAAGAATTGTCTTTTTATGTTTTATCATATGCAAATTTCAAACTTCAAAACAAGTTATTAATGCTATTGTGATTGGATTGTTGAAAACAATTCATTGCAATTTTAGGTTTTCGGCTTAAATCTTACAAGATAATGCCAAAAAACCATGTTCTTTGGGGCATAGGTACGATTGATTGTCTAAGGTTACATGACCATTAATTATATCATTAAAATTTTTTGGTTGCTTTTAACATCCATATTGTCCATAACGAGCCATGGATTCATTGCAATATCATATTAATAAGCAAAAATGCATTTGATAGAAACTAAAAGAAAAATAGTGACGTTTTGAAAGTGTAGGGTTTAATGTATTACTAATGAAGGTTGTTAGTTGGTGCTAGTTCACTTATTTGCAGTATACTTCAATAGATTCTCTGCATCATGTGTGCAAAGTTTGTTAATGAGAGATGAACAACATGCATCATTTTATAGAGACGAGCTCATAGCTTTTATTCTGTTACTTATTGCATGATTGAATTGTTGAATTTCAGCACACCAACAATATAGATTTCGAACTACTAAACTAACTTGAATAAAACATTGGGTGATATCATAGGAACAAGCTAAGTGGAATATTGATATGAACTTGAATAGAAGGTTATATGCCATTATACGATCTTTATATCACTTTGATCACAAAATCAAAGCTTCTGAAGGTACAAAAGATATTATTCTCAGAAGAACCAATAGGTCCAAGGGTATGTAGGAAAAGACAGCCTTTGAATTGGGTGTGGGACAGATTCGAATCTCGCTTGGCACATCCAGCAACCACCAATAACATACTGTCACATCTACATTAGAGCACATAGTTCCATCACTATGAGCCCAGCCTTAGATGCATGCCTAAACATCTTAGCTTGACTCTCATGGGAGGGGGAGCATTGAAGAGAGAAAAGTTAACTGAAGTATTGACCACCAAGAAATCAAACAATAGACATGATTAATACTAAAAGTTTGTCACAAATTAGATTGAACAATAGAGTTTTGACTATACAGATGCATGCCTAAACATCTTAGGTTGACTCTCATGGGAGGGGGAGCATTGAAGAGAGAAAAGTTAACTTAAGTATGACCACCAAGAAATCAAACAATAGACATGATTAATACTAAAAGTTTGTCGCAAATTAGATTGAACAATAGAGTTTTGACTATACATCGTAATTGGTTTAAGGTTTAAGTAAACGTGTAACTCTTTTAGGGTTCTGATGTACATAATATATCATAGCTAGGTTTTGTAATGGTCGTAGAATTCGTACACAATATAATTTTTAGAGAGAACATATCAAAAAATGGAGAGGAGTATTTGGTAAATTTCCCATTAAGTTATGAAATACCATAAAAGCATTAAATATTGGAAAAGTTTTTATTCTTTACCAAGCATATCTTGATAAGACGAGTATGTGGTAGACATGAGAATACATGAATATGCTTAGTTAGTGGGTTCAAAACTTCTGGGAGTTGCCAAAGTATATGCGAACAATCTGAATCCATATCGAAAGATGCTCCTGGTACCAACGACTGCAAAAAGATGATCGTTTAGGAAAACCCTGCCGCATGTATAGTGATGATAACATCGCTTCCATTCAGCGAATACCTTATTGATCACTGATAAATTGGTACAGGAATGTTGTGTTGCATTTCTCTTCATCCGTTTCATCCAGAATATGATGTCCAAGTTCCATGTCTTAAAAAATTAAAATGTTTGCATTTACTACATAAATACAGGCATCCTGTGTCACAGGTTTAAAAACCAATTTCCCTCGAGCTATATTCTAAACAAAAAAATTTGATCCATTAATCTACACATCAATCAATACTTTACCTAGGTGAGGGTAATGCACTGTAAACTTCTTGATCCATTTTCAAGTTGATAAACATATGCTTCAACGGAAAGGAGTTCCCAATGGCCAGACTTACATAGGTATGTCCAAATATGATTACCTGTAACATAACAAGTCTCAATATGATTACTAGTAATATCACAAGAAAGGCTAAGAAGAAAATATACCAATAACATAAAGAATTAGCATAAGCACATCTTTACACATCCATTAACGTAAAGAACTATTGTATTATCAATATAAGAATTATAATATCATCAACATCTAACAGCATAAGCACATCTTTAGATTCCAAGTTCAGATCATGCTAACTGTTTTTGCACCTATTTTTCTGACAAATAGCCAACCCTAGAACGCATTCTTAACATTTTCGTTTTTTCTTTCTTTCATGATTTGTTTTGGCAAAAAATGGCTCTTTCAGTGCTTGCCTTTTTGTCTGATTGCTTTGAGCCGGATTTCTGCAGACCCTTTTTTCCCATATACAGGAAAGCTGCAGGATACTGAATGGCCTTGCTGAGAGAAACCAATAGTTGCTTCATTCCACCAGCCTCGTTTGATTGGACCCAATATTTCTTTTATTCTTTGATCTGCTGCAGCCTTCTCTACGGCTTCTCTGCAAAATGGTTAAGATGTTCCTCTTTATTTTGGGTGAGAAATCACAATATAAGGTGAAAACCCCCAAAAAACTATAACAGAAGAAAAAGGTCCGTAAAAGAACCTCTACTGAGGTAGAACGATTGCCATATTCCACTTTACTATCATAGTAGATAACTATCTCATTAACTATGAGTTCAATTCCAATCCATATCCATTGAGATGATTTCCTAGCAATTAGGAACCGGATTTCTTTTATTTATAAGATAAACTGAAAAATTGTGCATAAGTTCACCAACTCTAGCATACGCAAGTAGTTGTTAATGATCTCATAAAATACAAGTTAGAATGCTCCTAGCACATTCAGTAAAGTGACTATAATCATGAGAAACCATTCCTTTTATGTTATTCAAAAAATCTCTATCATCCATAGAGCGAAGACTGATTGTGCGTTTCCCTTATTGTCAATTGACCTGCATGAAGGCTTAGGTTGTGAGATTAAGAAAGCCCTTGAATTATGGTATTCAAGAACTTGTAATTCACAAGTCTGGAGTCGTATGGAAGCAAAATTAACCCATATCTTTCTTACGCTAGCTCCTGTATTTAAAGAGCATAAATATATTCTGGAAGTGAGAGTGGGAGTGTCCAACTTGGAGAGATTTGTGCATTGGGTGATTGATGGTCAAAAAACTTGCCTGACGATTGTAAAATCTTCACATCAAAGTGGTGTGCTCCTTATTATCCTCAATCTCCTGATTGAACCATAGTGTAAAAAGTGGTCTGCTCTAGCAAGGCCTCTGCTTGCTCCATTCTCAATTACAAGATCATGAAAATGAGGGCTTAAATTAATGATGCATTATATTTGACATTTGTCTGCCATCTAGGAAGTGCATGCACCTCAAATATGGTTGGTGGAGACATCAATTCATGTGTTTGAAAGAGCTCACAGATTCAATAGCCTCAAATTTTTAAGTGAGCTACGAGTAAACGTCTAGCTGCTTAATTTTGACGGATACATATTTCCATACTACATCTATTGATAGGCCAGTCTGTGTACAAAAATCCACAACAATGCGAAGAAAGCATTGAAGACTGTAGACATCCCATGAGAAGAGAACCACATCATCCATATAGAGAACTAGCATAACCAATATTTGGATGTGACACCTAAAGATGATGATGATGATTATCTATAATGGTTCACAAGATCCAAAATTGAATGAGATATATAGATAGGTATCATTTTGACATGCATGGGGGATTGATTACGATCTGTGGGATGGTTCCATGGTGAGGATCAAACTTGGGTTCTCTAAAAATTAGGACTTTGATGCCATGGTGTAAACTACAAAGCCCACAGCCAGAGAGATAGATAAATAGATTTTATTATCACCCTCAGCGGTCAAAGTATTATTACCAATTCAACCATTTCATATTTTGCATCCATCTAGAACCCTAAATTTTACGTGCCTCCTATGTGATCCTAGTAAAACAATGTGCAGGTTTTTTTGAACATAAGAACATACTTGGAAACCCTTTCCATGGTGATGGTCTCAATGGGAAGTGATACAATCTCAAGAAATAGGAGAATGCATGGCATTTAGAATTGAAGAAGAATCTTAATAAGGAAGTGCTTTTGGATACTTTCATAAGAGAGAAGGCGAGAAATGGTTAACCATGTTGACATTAAATAAACTACATTAATTACAGAAATTCTTTTATTTTACCAGAACTAGACTTGCGATTTCTGAATATTAACAATAATTTTGACATTGTCGTTATTATAAGGGGTTATGTTTCGATCTTTTTTGTGAAAACTTTGCAGATTGGTTTTCCCATGTTTTTTTACTTACTTGCTGCACTGTTGAAATACTAGAACATCATCCAACGCGCTGCCTGCAATGCCCGCCGTAGCTGCAAGGAGGAAGAAACCCCCTATTTTACGCCCATTCGGTTTTATCCTGAAAACAAATAAACAAAGATTGAGAAATCTGAAAACTATACCAGATCATACAGATGCATGCAGATAATCATCATACGTACATAAACATATACTATTATAAAGACATGAATACAAAATTGTTGATTGTTGATTCAAAATCCTTAAGAATACCACATATCTTATAAGTTTTCACACGTGTGAACTTAACCACATTATGTATGCAATATATATGAGAATGATACCTACAGCGAAACACACTAGACTGATCTCTAAAGGAGATTATTTGACAGCATAACACAGTTTCATCTACATGAAATATTCGTAAAGATTCTGAAGGTGAGAAAGATGCACATCCTAAACATGAAGATATCATAATTGTACTTTTCAAGTGATAAGAACTAGCTCTTATAACCCTAAGCCTGGACCTAAAATTCCAAAATTAGAACTAATTCCTTTAACATGACCCTAAACTCTAACATCTAACTCTAAACCCTAAACCCTAAACCCTAAACCCTAAACATCTAACATCTAACCCTTATCCCGAAAAGTAACCCTGCAAACTCTCATTACAAGACGCCTACAAATGCATCTATAGACACATCGACACACAGGATAAAAACCTGAGAGCGTTTGCTAGCTTCCCGATCATTTCACTTTGCATGGTTTTATTTACTGCAGAAATCGTCAGGGTAAGAAGCTCCCCTTCGTCATCCTCTTCTAGTTCGTCTTTAGGTGACAGAGAAGGAGAGCATGAACTTCCTTTTTCTCTTCACTATCAGTACATAAATAATTCTTCTCAAATTACCGTCAATGGCCCCCCATCCCAAAGAAATCCACACTTACGTTTGTTGGGGGGGTATTGTCAGCAATAGTTTTTGGGGTGATGGGGAATTCTTCTTCTTCTTCTTCTTCTTTGTCGGGGTTCTCACAAGCTAATGGTTTCCCATGTCCATCACTAATTTGTCAATGCTCTAGGTCGTGACCTTAATCGCGGCACAATAATTTGTTCATGTGACCTTAGTGTACGTAAACATGTGGGAGTATCCCACCTCGTGTTCCCCCAAAGTCGCTCCACTTTTTGCCATAAAAAGGCCTTGCATCACTAGAATCATGGTTGTAACTCAAGATGCCCATATTTGTAGCTTCTTTATGTGTGGCAATATCTTCTAGACACATTACATTGACAAGAATAAGCCAAGTTTGGGTTTCCCCCCTTGTAAAACATGGTTCCCCCATTCATTTTTCAAGCATATTGATTTCATAAATTGACTTGACTATGTGCTTAATCCCCAATTTAATGTATACTTAACATGTTTGTCAATAACATACCTTTTAAAAGGTTTTTCTCTCTAGTTCTCCTCCTATTAAAGTGTCAAAGACTTCATATTTTTTGACATAGAAGGTAACCAATTGAGTAGAACATGAAAGCTATGGGTCCATTCGTATACTTTCAAAGGGGATAATTAAGGGATACAATTACTCTCATGAAGTCATAACCGAAATTGTTTTTAGAGTAGAATATTCTTATGATGTGTTGTCTTGAACATAATTTCATCATCAAGTTTCCTAATTAAAACCTATCATCAAGTTTTTTACGAAAACACTAAGTAAGTGACCACAGAGTGATCCTGCCCACGACCTATACAATGGACTATGAACCAAATGGCAATGTGATGATGGCACATAATTGCTCGACGAGTGAGATGAATAATAGCAAGGGTAATTGCGCTAATGACTACATTTATGGTGCTTGAGACACTAAGATAGTGACCAACATGATGGAAGAATCAAGAAGACAAAAGAATAAAATAGCATAAGAAGCAAGAAGAAAACAAGGGGTAAAATAAGAAGACTAACATGAGCTAATAGTGTCCTACAAAATAAGTTATTGTAGAATTTAGTGAGTTCTAGCCAATGACATGGAAAGTGCAAATTTTCAGAGGATTTATTGTAACCATTGCTAGAAGAACCTAGGTAGCTATGGGTACAACTTTCAAGTTGAACACAAAAGACATTCCGATGAGCACTGACTGATTTGAAAAGCAGAGCCAAAGTATGACAAAGCACCTTGGTAGGAAATGGTAGACCATTTGGAAACTAATGGACATCATCATGAAGGCATTGAAAGGTTGCAAATATTTTACAAAGTAATGCTATGATACTCTTGACCACAAGCACACACTTACAGAAAATAGAGATTGCCCATAGATTTTGCCACTCTTTCTATGAACATTCAATACATGGTCCTCGTCAAAATAAAACTTACTATTACCAATCCTCTTTACAAAAAGATAAATTGATGTGGTCAAGAAATATTGTCACCAAGCCCCTTTCATAAAAATAAATCAGAGTGGTCAAGGAAGATTGTCCCTTAATTAGAGGCTACAACACATGAAGATCAACACCATGGTGAAAAGGAAAATGAAAAGCTTTACATGTATCCTAGAAGTTATCAAGAAGAGAATTTTATTAAAATCTGTTCCAAAAATAATAGGATGCTTCCATCTTTATACACATTTATGAAACTTCCAGCCACACATTTCATATCTTCTTTTCTCTTCATTGAACTCTCTTCTTTACAAACAAGAGGATCTTTATCACTAAAAGCATACCATGTCCTTTCTCTAGGAGGTTTTTCATTGTAAACCTTGCTTATTCTCAAATTAGTCTTACAAGTTCTCTCAGTATTTCCATTTTCCAGGGATTGGCAGACAGCATCATCAGCAGCAGCAATGGCAGCATAGGTTGATTTTAACCATCCCTCCAGGAAAGATACACGCTGTTGGAGAAATAACATTGTGAGACATTTGAATGAAACATTGTGAGATGTTTTTGCAAATTAGTGTCCCTGGGACTAACCTTCAGCAAAAAGTCTTGTAAGGTTTGACAGTCTTCAATGGATGCCATTGCAAGCACATGGAGACAGGTGTTTGTGAGCTGCGAGAAAGAAACTCGTAAGTTGTGAACTCATAAAGTGCCAAGAGGAGAGAACATACTGTCATTACCTGGTCTCTCAAAGCATTCACATATTTGAAAACCGGAGAAGCAAGTTCTTCATTTGAATCCAAACTATCCAAAGCGAGGATCAAAGCTTGAACCACGTCATAATATGATCCTCCATAGTCTAAAAAGAAAACATAATCAAATTATGAAAACAGGGGTATACTAATCAAACTAAAGGGTGAGTTCAAAACAAAAAATAAAGAAACACAAAAGCTGCTTTGAATATTTTCTTCACAGTATTTTGGCCTCACCATTACGAGTTTCTGGCACAGCTAATGCTAGTGCTGCTTGTATCCGGATCTTGAAGTTTTTGGAGTCCCGGAGCAGCAGAAGTAAAATACTAAACACAGATGCCACCCTGCATATTAGGAAATAATCAAATATTATGAAGAATGTAAAATATAAACATAGTAACAAAGTTAAGGACAACAGTTATACCATGACATCTCAGAGAGCTTAATTGATTTGTTGAGAAAGAGATTCCCCAAAGCATGGCAAACATTCCATTGGACCTTTTTGCAAAACAAATACAGCATCATCATCAATAAACTGTGCAATGAGGTTAACTGAAGAATCTGATCATGGTTTAGAAAAGAAACCTTAACATTTCCAGTTGTCACACATGACACAAGCGTCTGTACTACCCTTTCAAGCCAGGGATACATATCAGGAATCCCTTTCAGCTCTTCTCCTTGCTTGTTAAGTGACCCCACATCATACAGACTCAACCTTGTAGCATCATTGTTCCCCCCATCAAACTCGATGAACCTGGCAAGGTTGCCAAGAGCTCTAACAGCATTAGCTCGAACCTGAAAAAAATAAAAAGCTTTTATTGTGCCATTTAACTTTCTATCAAAGTACAATACAATTCAAAGCAAGTGAAAAGATTCAATCAAAGTTCAAACTTCAGTTATGACTTGAAATGCACACATCTGCAGCTTCTGCTTTTATTTTTTCACCACATAAAGCACATCTGTTTATTCCTAACTTTCATATGAAAACATCAGAGCCCCCATGAACCCTAGATAGTGGATGCAGAAATTAATTTATGCTAATAATAACTTATTGTGAAATAAAATATACTAATAATTTCTGATATAGAAATTTCAGCTCTCAGAAAAGCCAACCTTGTCATTGTCTTTAGCAAGTCTCATCGCACATTCTGCAAGCTCTCTCAATAGAAAGGATGCATTACTATCCACTGCAATCAAATAATCGGACATCTACATAGTCATCTGTTTTTCTTATGAATAATTTCAAGAATGCATACAATCACAAATTTGTTCTTACGTCGTTCCTTCTCAGATAGAGTCCATAATGCATCACAAAGGTTTGCCAATGCCCAAGAAGCAGTAATCCGGACCTGTAAGCTTTTGAGACATAAATTGATCACAATAACACAAACAAATGAACAGAGAGCAGTTACATAATTCTTCAACCAATTGATTATATTTATATAAATAATAATGCCATCAAGTTTTCAGATATTATGGAATAAGAACTACATACAGCGATAGAAGTATCCCTAGTAGAATGTACAATAATGTCCAATGCCGATATTAGGATGTCAGTCCTGCATCATCATAGTTAAATATTCCTATTGAAATATCGTTTCTCCCAATTTCAATGTATGACTAAAAGCTTAGGTCATGCATTCCAACCTTGCAATTAGCGTTGGAAAACTGATAATGACACCAATTGCTCTACATGCTGCTGAGCGCACGCTTGGGCTTTCGTCCCTCATAGCCAAGTCCAGCTATATAAATGAGAAAATGTAAGTATTTTTCTGAAATGTAGGCTTCAATGCAAATAAGTGTTACTGGAACCAGAATGTTCATAGGAAGACAGCATTCTAAGAAATATCGATTAAAGAAATTCTATGATGGTGATAACAAGCATAGCTATTCTGTCTTAAAACAAAAAATAAGTTGCATAGAGATAGGCCCCATACACTATACATAAACTCTAAGTGAAACCTTACTACAAAAGTTACTTCTAGTAATCTAATTTAGGAACTATCAAATATACGTTCATTGAATTAATTACTTGCATTGTTGTCTCCTTGAGTCATGAGTCATCCCTCCATGTGATTCCTTATTTTGAGAAGGTCGCCCAAAGTTAGATATGTTAGCTAAGTTTATGTGTAGACAAAATATATGCATACTAAAGTAGAAGAGAACAGTATGTCCTCACACAATTCTAGATGTAGAAACCAATTTGATGTGTAGACGGAAGATATGCCTGCTATAGATGGAAAAGACAGTCTAGTATAGTCTATTTTAAGATCTCGCAAATATATGTTCAATTCCACCTAGGTGGATAAATATATGCATTGATATGAAATCATCATTTGAATTGACTCGCATTTTGTCTCCCTGAGAAGTCTAAAGGTATTCTGATTTTAATCATCCTTCTGTACAATTCCGTACTTTGAGAAGGGCGTCCAAAAGTAGACATAGTAGCGAACTTTAGCTGGTTACCAAAGTTATGCCTGCTATAGTGGAAAAACCAATATGCTCTCTCATGTAAAAACCTTCTGAAAGAGAACAGACTTGTTCTATGCAAGCAGAAGAAACATTGAAAGCAACTTACCACTACTGAAGTGACAAATTCTTTCTCATTTTCTGGCAGAGAGCAAAATACAGCATTCGTTAAGCCTGCAAAACATGTAACAGCCTCTGCACGAACCTGCCTAAAACAAGTGATTTATCAATACACAACTCATCATGAAACTGGAAGATATCTAATCAACTCCCAATATTACCAGGGCAGAAGAGTGTACTACAAGGAAAGGTAAGTATTCTTGTAATGATTCACTCCAGGAGCTGAACTCTGTAGTGTCATTCATTTCATTATTTGGAATATTTTCATTGGCTCCTACTACATTAATTAATGATTGCAGTGATGTATGTGATGACTGGAGAAGAGGTTCATCCTGTGCATCATCGGTCAAACTGGAGCCAGATGCAGCTCGAAGAAACTCATTCAGTAACTGCAATAAAATTCCATGTTTAGATTTAATCGAAGTATATCTGTAAAACCCCGAAACTTTGAGCCATTTCCTTGCCTTCACAGCTGTGTACACTACTTTCTCCTCGGCGTTATGAGACTGTCCCACATGCTGATCAATCTTTAACTCTTGTCCGATCTTAGTTTTAAGAATTCCTGTCCTCAAGGGTGCCATAGGAATCCAATACTGGGTCATTACTGCTGGGTAATTATGCACAGCAAGTTTAAGAGCCTGCAAGAAACAAGAATCATTATAATAATACAAATTGTACTGTGGAGACAAAACTTTAAAGCATATCATGAATTACAAGAGTTGGTAATTTGCAATTGAAATTCAAATCACAAATTTATTTGGCATATGCCTTGTTCTAAGCAAGAAATGTCTAGACACATGAAAGTTCATGTCACAAAACAAGAGAAGTGTTTCATCAAGTTGAGTCACAAGTGAGGACAGGTACAAACAAATATTCTGTGGGAATTCAAATGAAATTGTATGCTTTTAACTGAATAATTCCCCAACATTAGTGATCATGGGAGTGTTTTTTCTCTTCTCCTTGGCAAGTCAATTCGTACATTTTTCATTCTATTGTTCTAGATTCCTGTCATCTCTTACCTCAATATATTTTCTATAGTTTGAGCACTACTAATCTTCGTGTCCTTCAACCAGCATAGTTTGGTTGTCTTAAAATTCAAACTATGATAGGTGCTTTGTTGAATAAACACAATAGTAATAACATCACGTAGCCTGCATGTTGAGAAGATGTCATGCAAATTTACATGATCTTCTAGCATACGGCAGGATTCACAGACTTTGCCAAACCATTTTCTTTCACAAGTCCTTTCATTCATATGTAAATCAACTGCTCACCACGAAGGTTTTTGAGCATGCAAGATAGAAATCTTGATAGTGATGGTGGAAAGTTGTTCTTCATTGTTTGAAAACTAGCATTCCAACAAATCACCACAACACTTACCTGTAAAGCTTCAATACGAATTGATGATGGCAGAAAGGATTTTGTACAGTTCAAAAGATTTTGTAATAAAAGGCTCCCATCTCCTATATCAAAATGACAAAACAATTTAAGCTCATATTAATTTAATCATAAGTACACCAAATTTTGAGTAATAAAGTTTCCATCACTGGTGATTGAGCAGTGATCATACACCTCACCTGCTATATCCTTTACAAGCAGTGCCATGACTTGCTCTGATGGGGGAACAGTGCTTAATGTACATCCTATACAGTTAAGAGCCATGCACTGCAGCAATATGAAAATTTTGACACCATATATTTAATTTAATCGCTTAATTTGTCCATCTAGAAAATCCACACTACTTACAGCAGCACTTGCTTGATCTCCTGTAGAAGAAAGCAGACCCTTCAACCTTTTCTGAAGAGCTTGAATTATGTCAGGAAGCATACAAGATGGAAGGCGTGAGAACCTAATTAATTTATAGAAAATAAACTTCAGAATCTTGTTGTATTTTATTCTAAATAGTTATGAGCACAAATATGGAAAATGGAACATACGGTGCAGCTCCTATAAATAGAGAAAAGCCTTTCAAGATGGCCACAAGAAGCCCCATGTTAGATTCATTTAATGTCAGGTGAGTAAGTCCTGGGGAAAACAACAACTGCTTGAGAGAGACAGAAAAAACTTCCTCCACATATTAATTGACATAGTCTCAGCAATTACCTCTTTGAATTTGCAACAAAACTTGACCCAAAGAATAAGACAGAGTCATAAAAGAGCCAAACTTTCTAGAGTCTCTATATTCTGCAATCTGCATAAAAGCTCGGGAAGGGCCCTCCAGCATTAAAGACATAGTGGCTGCAGCAGCTATGCGAACCTGAACTCCAAAAAATAAAGAGCTAAAAAATTGCATGTTTACTATGCTCCAATGATGATCATATGAAAGAATGTAAATACCTTCAAAATGGGATCAAATATCAAGGTCTTTAGGAGAGAATTTTGTGAGCGCCTGACAGTAATAATGCTCAAGGTAAAACCAACAATACTTATCTTTTTATGACATACAATCATCACCAGAGATCAATACCTATTACTTAGAATATCATTGGTTGGAAACAGAATTGTCCAATATGCATGGAGAGATTTGGGATCTGAACGAGCAAGTGCCTTCAAAGTACAAACCAAAATGGTTTGAGAATTAAGTCATTAACATGATAAATCCTTCAAATTTACCACAATGGTACATCACTAGATCTTAAAATCTATAAGACCTGAAGAAACTCCCTTACTTGAATACATAGGACTGCCAATGCCCGAACCTTTGAGCACTTGAACCTATCTCCATCTCCAGGGGAGCCATCACTGTCACTCTGTTCTGAATCTGATTGGATAATTCGTCTGGTTCCTTCGCCATTTTGCAGCTTGCAAGTTGACATTTTGTTCAGTGTTTTCCGTAGATGAGGTGGTCTATATACAGATTTCATAGTGGATACTTCTTTACTCTCAACTTCACCAGATATTTCACTTGTTTGTGTATTGTAAGCTGTAAGTACAGTTACATTCAAACCATAACCACAGAAGGGGAGGAAACATGTAACTAGTGGCCCAACCTGGGAGACAAATAAGAAATAAACAAAAATACCAGAAAATTATAAAATAAAACAAAACTAAAAGTTCAAGCTTACAAAAGAAAAATGACGCAAGATGACCCCAAAATAATAAATAATCAAGCAGTCAAATGTAGGATAGATCTTCGAACAAATACAAATTTCCTGATTACAAGTGTAAATTAAAACCCTAAAGTGCACACATCCATGGAATCCAATCAGTCAATCTCCTATGTGACATTCCATTTCTAATAAATCAAATTCCTAGATAGAATTATTTAAACATCTTTAACAACATAAGATCGAACTGAAACACAATGAATGAATCATACATATTCTCCGATTGGACCACTTATATTTAAGAGAACAAGCTGGAGACACCGCAACACTTCGGCATAAAACCTGAAACAAAAGGAAATGCAATGAAAGGTGAAGACCAACAAGCATTAAAAATTAGGCCAGTAATAAATAAATGAAGTTAAGATGTCGCACATACCTTGATGATTTTGAATCCTCTACAAGTCTACCTCTGGTTGTAATTAGCTCCAAATAATCTTTTAGTGTCTGAAATACCACCAAGAAACAATAATGGTGAGAGATATTGCTTACATTCCACAAGAGAAAGCCCTATTCATCAGGAGAGACATTTTGTCACTCGAGCAGCCTCCGAATCAATTAGACATTAGGCATTTACAGTATTCAATTAGAGACACCACATGTCCGTAGTGCATTCCCAATGCACATTGTTCATTTGCATTTGTGAATGTTAAAATGCTTCCATAATTTGGTATGCCTTTGTTGAACCTTGTGGACAGTATGGATATCTTGCAGCTAAATGTGTTGTGCTCATTCAAGCTTTCATTCATGCAATCTTTATATGCTTGCTATGACTCAAAAAGTCTTATGACAGACGTGACTGCTGGTCATTAAATTGTAACCAACAGACTGAATCTTCTCCCCCAACTGCACTCTAGTTGTAGTTGACCATTTCCCCTAATGTTATCATGAGACTCTGAGAATTGAGTAGGGACAACCAGTGCCTGTTGAGTTAGTTAACTATCTTTATGAGTTATGTTATACTTCAGAAGTACTTTGTTTCTAGTATTTGGAAGACCTCAGTGAAGTTTAAGGCCATACAGACCAGTAATTCAAATTATCCATCCAACCTTGGATATCTACCATGACTATAAATACCCACCCACATGAACGAACAGAAGTTAATTCCAATTACAAGTTAGAAATAAAAATATGTCAGTTGGAAGGAAAGATCTGAAGAACTGGAAAGAATAGGTCACCTTAAGTATTTCAACAAAGGTTGAACTGGAAAATGTGGTTCCAGATTGATTCAGTAGATTTGCTAGTGCAACAAAGATAAGTCTTTGTGTTTCCAAATCGTAATTAATCAAACTGGCACCAATATCGTTGCTCAAATTTGGGCCATGTGCTTTGCAAAACTTTGTTTCATTGATCAAGCTCAGTAGGAGAGTAGATGTCCTTACAACATCATGCCAGGGCAGCTGATCTCCAAAATTATGGATAATCTGCCTGCAAAGAAAGAACGGATGAATGTTGGTATTATAAACCTTAATTGAGTTGAATAAAAAAAAAGGCATCTTATTTAGCCTTTACCCTAAAGCTTGTAGTGCATCCCAGGAAGGTTTTTGCACTTTAGTGCCATAAGAAGCCTGTGGCGCTACTTTATTCATTTCTTTGACGAAATGAGTTTGAACAAGCATCTCAATGAAATGCAAAACTGATGGTCCATATGCTGGTACAGAACGCAAATCCGTAGTAGAGCTAATATCCATAATCTGCGACACGAAAATTATATATTCTTAACATAGTTCTTGATAACAACTGATAAAACCTTTTACACCTCTCTTTATATGAAGCAGAGAAATGAGATAAAATCACAAAAATGTCAACCATCTTTGATCCTGGAAGGGAAGGTCTAGCAAAAAGCAATAATGGTGAAAATTGATACAACAAAAATCAAATGAAATGCCCAATGTAAATCCTCTATAAATTCTCGGAGTACACACATAGACCCCTATGCGTGTGAAACAATACAGTAGAAAAATATCACAATAAAATGTATATAAATTAAGGATCAATATACAAACCACTACCCATGAATTGCAATGCCCATTGGGTGCAACACCTTCACATATCCTGTTTCAAGTGTGTGTTTTACCTCAAATGATTCATTCTGAGAAAAATGAGTCCATAGGAGGGCTGCCTCTACTTCTAATTGTCAAAAATGAACATAGAACTTGAAAGTTGCAACCATGAGTCGCTGGTCATACTTAAAACAGGATGTGATGAAAATAAAATGCTTGCATGTAGGCCACGGGCATCTGAACCTTGGACTCAGGCCCTTATCACCCATCACTGACGGTGCTTTCCTTGTTTTGGGTGACCTTTGTTGGAGATCTTTCAAAGGCAAAAGTTTCAGTTTATCTAAGTTCGGAATCTTAATTGCAGCTAGCTAGATTCTTCAGTACCCTACACTTGGTTATATTTGTTTTGGTTCGTTGTTCACAAAGACAAGTCAACATTTGAACATGTAATCTCTTGTTCAGTCTGATAGGTCATTTTGACCTTCTTAAAAGACACATATTCTGTTCTTTTTTTCTTTCTTCTGACCCATCTATGAGCCATCCACCTCTCCATACAAGTTCCAAAAGGGGGGACAGCCTCTTGTACTAAAGCACAAGGCCATCACGACCAATCGTTAAAAAAAAAAAATAATAATGATGTCTAAATGTCTTCTAAAGGCAACAATGACAAACTCTTGACTCTCCATAATGACCAATTCTTGACCAAAGGTAGCCTGTACAATTGCATAATTAAATAATCTGGAGAGGTAACATTCAAGTGGATCATCCTTTATATTAAGGGTAATCCTAGAATCAAATCAAGTTTGCTGCAAATGGAACACTAAACTGTTTTGATCTCAGAACAATTTATATGCAAGTTACTGGTAACATATATCATCATATCTGGTTCCGGAAAAATTTAAATGGAAACATACACTTTGCATGCTGGTGCAATGTGCATGCATACATCTTTTGATTGTTAATTTTACAAAACTTTTTTCCAGATATAGAAACGCATAACTTACCAAGCAGCAGATTTTATCGCAACTTGATTTCATATTGTTGCTATCACTAGATGAATCTGGATGTGAAGAAGCTAATTGCATAAGGAATATTATATCAGCTGCAACCTGTTCAAAAAACAGATTATTTTTGCGATGGTCTTAAGTTAAGTTGAGTACATGTGTTTGCTATGGTAAGATTTTTCCAGCATGCAAGCTAAGATTATACCAACCCTAATGAACATTAAACAGTAAAGTGATCATGCTAGCCTCTCCTGTCACATAATAGGGATTTACAGCTTAGAAATCCCTATCCACGTATCATTGCATGGAAATTGGAAAGATGTCTGGATATAAGGGAACGGGATTAGAAAATAAGCCAAATATCTCTTGTTGTGAATGCTGGAAACACATTGGCAATTGTTTCTTGGAACTGGAACCCAAAAAGAAAAATAAGTGTTCCCATTGATAGCGGCTAGTTGTGCAGTCCTTTTATTGATCTTTCCAACAGACAAGACTACCGTTAATCTGATTTCTCCCTTCTAGAACTGAAAACTTTGACTGGATTTGGCAATGCAGTGGCTAATCTTGAACAAAACCTCACAAGAAGCTTGAAGAAATAACAAGAGCGTCACTTAAATGGTTATACAATATTCAAATTCAAACTCTTCTCTTCCAGCTGAACAAAATTTACAAACTTGTGATCCTCTCAAAGGGCATTTTACAAAACTCTTCTTCCCTGAGTACGAAACTTCCATTACAAAATTCGAACTCTTCTTTCCTCTGAAAGGCATTACAAAATTCAAGCGCTTCATTCCTGATTGAGTATAAATCTTCTACCATATATCCTCTCAACGGCTTCACAAAATTCAACCTCTTTATGAGCAGAATTCAAGCTTTTCTTTCTCAATTTTCTAACTTTTTCTTCACAAAATTCAAAACTTCTCCTTTTAAAAGATTTGATATTTCTTTGATAATGGAATTGGCATGTTAACATCAACATTTTTAATCTGTATCAGGTTTTCTACGTCTTTTCGAGATGTTAATGCATATCTTTCTTTCTTGATTTCTGTCCTCTTTATAATATTGCAATCAAAATGAAATATTTTGGAAAGGTTCCTTCATACATCACTGCACATGCGACAAAAACTTGTTGATCTGATATTCCTGCATTTTCTCTAATGAGAAATTGTGAGTTCATGTTCCCAATACCTCTTCAGGAGGGACATGAGATGAAGCCATCACAAGAGTTTTGCTCTGCGAGAGAAGATCTTCGATCGCTGAAGAAGGAGAAGAAGACACAGAAACAGAAGCTCGGCGCAGAGACGAGAAGGAGAGACGCCACGATCTCACGCTGTCTTCTTTCATCTTCTTCGAGAGCAGAAGGCAAAGATTTTCCGAAAAATGAAAGAGGGGTGGGGGGGATTAGAAGAGTTTTTATTGATATGTTCCATTCCATGACTTGTTTTTTGTAGACATTATTTGAATTGGCTCTAGGATAGGCGTCTATTACATGGGGTAAGTGCACATATGGGAATTTGAATCCATCATTGTCAATCCGGATTTTGGTTCCTTTCTTGTTACGAAAATAAGTTCGTTGTTTAGGGCTTGACTAACAATTGGAATGTTACCCTCGATCATTTATGTCGAGTTTTCTGTGGATTTAATACCCTCTCGATGAAGAATCTGACAAACGGGAGTGACAATCGCCCTCGAGTGCACTGATGGAGTAGATTGCTCACTAGGCAAAGTCTAATCCTAAACCCGCCTTAACTCTTCGCCCTCAATAAATAAATGAGACTTAAATAATGAGTCAACATACATAGTGCATGCTACTAATCGCTTAACTAGCATTATCACGATATTTCATGCAAGTATACTACTCTATTGCCAAACACATTTGGTTAGGTTGACCATGTTGTTGCAATAAGGTAGAGCTTAAGCCATTAAATTTATTGTTCTTGAGCACTAGGTTGCATTACAAGATCAAAGCTTGATGACAAAGAGGAACAAAAATCCCTATCTCTAAAAGCGAAAGGAAAGAAGAAAATGTCAAAATCTCATAATTAATGTTCTTTTTTTAGCATCTTGACTACTTCTCGAGGTTTCTTTCTCCTATACTCTCTTGTCCACCTTCTCTTGTGTCACAATTGTTTGGGTTCCAATGTCAAGAGCCATGTCATTTGAGAGTATGGGAATACATGTAAAACCATTATTTAACATCCCCACGACCTGAGGAATGCACACTCTTGGCTACACTACACCAAGGGAAAATGAGGTAGTCCATGTCGTTGGTAGGCTTCCCATAAGGGAGGTTTTGGGGCAAGGCGACTAGAGGAGCAAGGAATATGATAAGGATATTCACACGAAGATGAAGTTCTAAGAAGTGGAGTGGATGGGCATGGAGATCAACGAAGAGGGAATATTAATTCCTTCTATAAAAACGTGATTCACCATAAGAAATCTAAGGCATTGTTGACCTACAATTGATAAGTAGCAATGTAGGAGGTGAGCGACAATGGATGTCACCCAAAATAATCATAAGGACATACGTAGCCACTATTAAGGATGATTTTTGAGTCATGCAGATATATCGATGGGGGGGATTTGAGCATGAAACAAGAGGGTTGCAATTTAATATTGTATGGGTTCATACTAAGGTCAAAGATCATGCCCAACAAGAATGATCACATTTTATGATGAGTACCTTTAAGGTAGCGGTCACTAAGGAGGATCTATAAGAGTTGGAGGACATGATGAAGGTGGGTTTGGCGTGAAGTGACAAGGGGTGTGCGGTGATGCATGTCAATAATCAAGTTAATCAAAGCAAGGTAAGTCACCACAAAGGCATTGATTGGTTCCACGATTTAGTATGAGACTTCTTGATGCCGTCATCAAGAGGGGCTCATCTTAGATTTGGACCATGCATGAAGTTTATCGACATCAACTTGGGTTTAGAGAAGGATGTCAATATAATATTAAGCCCCAATTTGTGGGTAGTACCCAATGAGGCATTCTAGGACTTGGAGGAGTGTGTTGTTAAGGTTGAGTTGCCATGGGATGGCGGGCACACAATGGTTATCTAGGTGATTACCAAGTGCCACCCACCACGCCCAATCCTACTCGTTGCTTCATCTAAAACATCTTATGCTCTAAATAGGTCCACAAAAACTTGTTATAATTTGGTCAATTTGAAGCAAGCATACTACCTTGCTATTGACGATGTCCAACTATGATGGGGATGAAGAGTTTGTGTTGCGTTGTGTGTGTGTGCATACGATATGAAATGGCTTCGTGGAGAGGACGTTAATGAGTTGGGCCCCATCACCTTTCGAGGGTAGAGAAGTGAGCCTCGTGCAATCATGCGCTAGTGAGGGGTGGCAGGCAATGCGGGCAATTGAAGTGTGGTTGAGGTGAGGTGGGTTCTGAAGGGCCGAGACGATGATGCAATGAAGGTTGTGTGAATGTAATGAGGGGTAAGCGGTGAGTGACATTCCCAAACATTTGATGAGGTAAGGTGGGAATGTTGTACACTCCTTGATCACGTAAGCAGATGAACGAGTACTTCGATGGAGGCGGGAATATTCTATTGGATGTAATATTGTATCCACTTCACACTTCAATATTATAGGTCACCTCATAACAATAATTCATACTACCTACTTCATTTTAGCTATTTCTTTGCCTCGTTTGAATATCCAAAATTGTGCACTACCCTCAATGCATTGTTATGCCATACTCCCATGCCCAACCCAATCCTCACCCTCCTTGATTGGATTTCTACATGTCAAACTTGAGGTTAATCACCCAACTTGCCCTCGTCCTCCTTTCCCACCTCACACCCTCAAAAAAGCTTGTTTTGGCCATCTTGTCAATGCCCATGTTATGATAACAAGCTCAATAACAAACACCTCCTTGAGGCACACTCTTAAATTGTGGCATTTACTTACATAATAGAAGACACCTTTACATGGAAGGAAGTGGATACCTTCCATATTAGACACACACACAATTCTATATTGTTGCATACAAACACATCCTCCAATTAAAAATGTGTTATTGCCAAGTATTTCCTGTAGTTAAACCTACTTTTCATCCTTTCTCATCATTGCATTATCACCACTTAACCTGCATCTATAGTTATTAATATAAACAATGCAAAAAAATAGTTGTTAACAAATGTGTGTGGCCAATCTAGAATATTGGTCATAGGCCATAAGAAACATGGTTATATTGTAATTTGTGGGGACACCCTTTATTAGTTGGCGACGGTTAATACCTAATAAGAATTAATATGAAAGGAACCCTTTAGGGTTGTCAACTTGTATAAAACGACAAGAGTTCTCAGGTAAAAAGGACCTTTGGGTGCCCCAACTTTGGAGCCACCTTTTGGTTCTCATTCTCTCCCTTTTGCATCCACTAAGAATCGCTTTCCTCCATGTAGTTTTCTACACTAATTAATAGAGATTTACATATTTTTAGTTAACAACTATCTAGTTTATTGAGACACCTTACATATTTCTTATCTAATAAATATCTACTTAATTAAGACAAACTTATTTGTAATTTGTGTAGTGATTAGGCGTGCATTAACGTTGGTTTAGGTTTACGTTAAGAAACTTTGAGGCATTAACAATTGCATAGAATCAAGGGGTAAATGCTTAATATGTTGAAGTATAATGCAATCGATGATGATCCCAAATCCTCATATTGGCCACATTAGGAAGATATGTTGAACCTTGTTAAAGAAACTTGATTCAATAGTCTTGTATCTTGCATATAAAGGTATGATCTTTTGAGGAACTTCAATTTATTACACACTTTTGTAAACTTTTCAAAGCTACAGGAATATATAAAAAATAGCTAAATATTATTTCCCTCTCTTGCAACAGTTATTCTTATCTCCCATGGAAGGAGCCCAACATCCATGCGCACTCACATGACTCAATGACACTAGGGTGCACATATACACGCTATAAAACCCACCCCTCATATTTTAATAAACTGTTTGGTTTACCTAAATGCTACAAATAGATATTTAGCTTTGACTACCTTATTTCAATGTAAGGGGTGGTTTTTATACTAATGTATATATGCACTTTGTTGCCCACTATTGCCATGGATATTGATATAATCACAATGCAATGCCAAAGAGGGATGTCACGAGGATGGAGACCATGCATGCAAATCGTGATTACATTATTGGAACATGGCATG
Source organism: Azolla caroliniana (assembly GCF_043228905.1). Taxonomy (NCBI): domain Eukaryota; kingdom Viridiplantae; phylum Streptophyta; class Polypodiopsida; order Salviniales; family Salviniaceae; genus Azolla; species Azolla caroliniana. The sequence continues at coordinate 4,604,361 of NW_028230436.1, read as the reverse complement.
GGTAGTATTGGTGTCAAATAACAACGATTTAAAAAAATATGTCTTTTTAAGTCGATGAGCAATATCACTACCAAAGTGCATGTGATGATGTCATGTGGCTTTTTTATGGGTTCTAATGTACCTTTTCTACCCATAAACGTATTTCAACAACACGATACATTGAACCAAGAAAAGCAAAGAAAAATACACTTATTGTCAGAAAGTCCACTGAACAATTGAGGATAAAGGACAAAATCGTAGTAGTACAAACACATCCACCTTTTACATGCTTATAATGACTCTTATCGAGAAAACATTTGGACAAGTATTGTTGGAAGTCTCCACGGTATAGTACGAGATAAAGGACGCACAAAGACAAGGTAATAGTACAAACACATCCAATTTGCGGAAACATGTAATGTTTATAATCAGATGTTCAAAAAACCAAACACGCATATGTCCAACGATTATTATTGGTAGTTAGTAAAGAGACACACACATATCCAATGGATACACCAAAAAGTATGGAAAAGCATACACAAAAACTTAAAACCCTATTGGAATAGATTCAATGCACACTAATAAACATGTATGGTTTTGATGTGATTATGCCCACAACTCAAATACTTATCCCATTTCCTCTACGCTGAATTCAAACCTATGGAACCACATTGTACTTGCAATAGAAAAAATGAGATGGAATGGAGCACAACCCACTCAAAAGCAAGTGAAACATATCCCGATTACAAATACAAGATGAATGCAACATATTCCACTTGCAACAAAAAATATTCCAAACCATATTCCACTTGCATCTAATAGATTTGACACAAAAATGTACCATATCGATCATCTTTACGTTTGACAAAATTAAAGTTGAATGAACATAACCATAGCCCACTTACACGAGATCGAAGTTGAAGCCAAATATCCTACCCCCATGAGACAATTTTGAAAACTGATGGACCATGTCCCACATGCATGTTGATCAAAGTCAAATAAAATAGACAATGTTCTTCCTATGGATGGATACAAGTCAAAACGAATGGAACATCAACCCACACATAATTTCAAAACACAAACGTATCTACTTTGGAGATAGATGATCTGCCCACTACGAAAAGGCAGATAGATGCATGTGAGCCAACGCAAGGAGCGTCTCATTTGCCAATTAGTAGGGTTCACTCACACAATTATGTGTGTGTGTTGAGTGTGTGTGGGGGGGAGCGAGCAAGTAGATGTGACGAAGATTCGTGTGAAGAGAGACATTGGAGATGGTCATAAGTGGTCACATCACATGCGGACGGAGCAACAATAGATGTAGCTCACCAACCGGAATGGCGAGAGTGTTTGTTTAGTAATGTGAAATAGGAGAGGAGGATTGGTCATTGAAGGCTAAATGGAAAAGAAGAGTGGGTAAGTTGTAAGTTGTAACCATAGCTCCTAGTAAAGTTGTATGTATGTATGTATGTATGTATGTATGTATGTATGTATGTATGCATGTATGTATAATTGATTAGCAAATATAATGTATATTAGAGTGTGAGGCAATTTCATAGAGCAATTTGGGGGTGCAAGTTGTGTGGAGAAGAAGAAGGAGAAGAAGAACAGAGACAGACACAAACAAAACGCGCGGGTACACACACACACACACACACACACTCTCTCTCTCTCTCTCTCTCTCTCTCTCTCTCTCTGTCGCTCTGAATCCTCGGTGCATTCAGCAGAGTGGGAATAGTAGCGATCTCCAAAAACGGAGGAGAGAAGAAACTAGAGTAGTGGAGGAAGAAGTGATAAAGAGCGAGAAGGAAGGAGAAGAGTTCAATTGGAAGAGGGAAGAAGAACGAGAGAGGAGGAAGAGGAAGAGGAAGAGGAAAAGGAAGAGGAAGAAGGAGAAGAAGAGGCAGAGGGAGGGAGGGGGAGAAGAGGGACAGAGAGAGAAAGAGAGTGGAGAAGCAAGGAGAAGAAGGAAAGAAACAGAAGAAATAAATAGAAGTTACACTAAGCAGAGAGAGAGAGAGAGAGAGGGAAGAAGAGAGAGAGATGGCTGCGACGAAGATTGAGGCTCCGCCACCGCCTGCCGGGAAGCACCGGTTCGTGATGTGGCGGACAGTGTTCGAGGTGGACACACGCTACCTTCCAATCAAGCCCATTGGGAAGGGTGCTTATGGCATCGTCTGCTCTGCCCGAGACCTCCTGGCCGGCACCAAGGTGGCCATCAAACGCATCACCAACGTATTCGAGAACACGACCGATGCCCGCCGGACATTGCGAGAGATCAACCTCCTCCGCCACCTCTTCCACGAGAACATCGTCTCGGTGAAAGACATCATGCTGCCCACATCCAAGTCAGCCTTCAAAGATCTCTATGTTGTCTATGAACTCATGGATACGGATTTGCACCAGATCATCCGCTCCTCTCAGCTCCTCAATGATGACCATTACCAATACCTTATTTATCAGGTAAAATCTGAAGGAAAAATGGCTTTACCTGTGCAATTAGTTTCAATTTCCTTCATAATCCTAATATATTCATCACCATTGGTACTGGAAGGAATTGTGAGTTTTTCTTTGTTACTATATATCTACATCTGACCCTAAATGCATGTGGTCTGTGTTTATGTCCCTGCTCTGCATAATATTAATTATGTAAATGGTGGTTGTTTCTTGAATCTCTGTGCAGTTGCTTCGAGGGTTGAAATACTTGCACTCTGCGAATGTTCTACATAGGGATTTAAAGCCTAGCAATCTCCTCCTAAATGCCAACTGTGATCTCAAGATATGCGATTTTGGGCTGGCACGAACAGGCCCTGAGAAGGGACAATTTATGACTGAATATGTTGTGACCCGATGGTATAGAGCTCCAGAGCTTCTACTCTCTTGTGATGAATACGATAGTGCCATTGATGTATGGTCAGTTGGTTGCATCTTTGCTGAGATGTTGGGCCGTAAGCCCATCTTCCCGGGGAAAGATTATCTTCACCAATTAAAGCTTATATTATCTACAATTGGGACCCCGTCCGAGGATGATCTACATTTTATCCCTAATGAGACGGCCAGGAACTTCATTCACTCTCAGCCCTTTGCTCCACGTGTGTCTCTCCGGATGGTTTACCCAAGTGCAAACCCTCTTGCTATCGATCTTATCGACAAGATGCTTGTGTTTAATCCAAGGAAAAGAATTAGTGTTTCTGAGGCCCTGGAACACCCTTACCTCGCCATGCTTCATGATGAAAATCTCGAACCTGTTGCTCCATTGCCTTTTACTTCCAATTTTGAGGATGAGGATCTCAGCGAACACGACTTGAGGGAGAAGGTCTGGAACGAGATGCTTCACTACCATCCCGAAGCTTCTCTTGGCTTGTGCGGACGGTGAATAGAAGAAAATGGTGTATAAAATGCACCCAGAAAAAAATACCATTAAGGAACGCCATGGTAGTCTACTATCTATTCTACTTGGGCTAAGATCATATCGGTGCTATATTGTCCATAGCTCTAGAGGTAACATCAGGAGGATTTGTAGTAGCCCTTGGAAAGATCACGCGTTTACCTTTCTTTGTAAATGCGTTCATCAAGGGCTGTTTGGAGGAAGTGTTGTAGAGTGAGTGAGAGTTTCTAAGGTGTAATATAATGGGTGATCAATGAATAGAGGTTTTACATGTAGGCAAATAAAGGAGTGAGAGTGTCTGTATACAAAGAGGTAATGAGCAATATTTACTTTCTTGGTACATTTTCCCTTGTCATTTGTTCTTAGTGGTTTGGCTCGTCGGATCATGAAAGCTTTGTTATCAATCTATTTTGCTCCAAGAAAAGTGAATTACTAGAGGGTCTCAAGTTTGATAAAAAAAAAGCATCATGTGAGTGCATATTTTGCCACAGCTGTTGATTTCTTTTCTGTCAATATGTTCATCGTGCTCCCATTTAACTTCCATGTTCTAAATTGCACTGTATGCTAAATTGATATGGAGCCCTAGAGTGTTCTAGCTGCAACATTCTAATTTGCATGTACACGAAATCAGTAGTAGTACTGGAAGTAGACCAAACAATACTAGTGTTGGAAGTTCTACTCTTTTCCCTCCAATAGATGGGCCCAATCTATGAGCAATTGGATAGAGGGAAAACCATGTAAGAATGCTTTTGTGTTGTGGATAATGCACACCCACCAATTGAAAAGTTGATCTGACAGGATGGTAACTATAACATGCCCACAAGGATTCTTGCTTTGCAAGATCATAGTTATGAAAAGCAGTGCAATCATTAGGAAGCTCTTACAGGGGGATGTTGGGGCATCTTTAAAGTGGTCTTGCACGTAGTGAGGAAAAAAGCACGCATCATCCAATGGATGGATTGGGAGGAAATAAAATATTTGAGAGCTTAATGGAGTCCAAAGTAGATTAAGAGTCACATTATCACGAATACGTACTTATTATCTTATTCCATGTCTCTACATGAGTTTGAAAACCATGAGTTGGTCTATGCAGGGCCCTAATTATTTATTGCATGCCTTTATTTTTGTTTCTTTACATCAATCAATGGTTCTTCTGTGTGACCCTAAACCTCTAATTTGTCGACCACTAACAAGTTTCCCAACATTGTGCCGAAACAGAATACATTTATTAAAATAGCTACTGCGTGTTCTTCAAAAGAGAAATTGTAAAATAAGTTACTTAGTTTGTCATGTTATGTACTGAATGAAAAATTCCATTGCCGGGATTTGAACCCGGGTCGCCTGGGTGAAAGCCAGGTATCCTAACCGGACTAGACGACAATGGAGCGACGAAAACTTATAATGAAAACTTATAATAAACAAAGTATAAACTTAAAACACAAGTTTAAATTAATCAATTAAAAGTGATGATGCATTGCACTTTCTTAGCCATGTGATGAAGCTACATATTGATATCATCACCCCATGAATAAATAAGGGTTTTTTTGAGATTTTTCTTGTTCTCAAATAGTGTTTGCGAAAAACACATACAAAGTTTTACAACAAATTTGAGAAAACCCATCGTGGCTTGTCATTCATCAGTTGATATTTTGTTTTGAGAAAAATACTCCTACTTTATATGAATTAAGTAAAAACAATTGTGTATTTTATTAGATTTTGTCCCCCTTGAACAAGTTTGTACCGCCAAATTCAATACACATATGACTAGCAATTCCTAATTTTCTCAAGCACTAATGGGATTTGTTTTAGGCATAACCATAAGGACCAATTCTAAATAAGAGTAAGATTGTAAAATCAATTATCCTAAGACTTAAGACAAACATGGTGATCTAGGAGCCTTACGTGTTGGGGTATATAAAAGGGATTAGTAACCCCATCAAGACTTTATTGATGAGACAAAGCTCTCTTCTTTCCAATTTGTTTGTATGGACATCCAAAGTATAGAATAAGGTAATACTCAGTGGCAAGGAACACCAAACAATATCTTATGTTTGTCTCTTGTCCTTCGCTTTGGGGTAATGAGTGTGATTAACCACCCCTTAAAACCATTCTTTAGTATTCAATTCATTCAAATAGAAACCCATTTGGTTGTGCTTGGCCTTGACCACCTTTCTTTATAGCCTTTCTTGGCTTAAAAGTTACTTCTTGATGTCTCCAAGCCATCATGGATCTTACATTTTTGTCTTTTTCTTTTTTTCCATATTGAGCCCATGTTGTAGAGGTAAGCTATAGCTTTACTAGCTCATAGAGCTGGGTTCAAATCCTACTAATTTTTATTGGATGATCATGTGGAATGAATTCAGGAGTTGAACACATGATTTTCTCGTCTTGGCTAGACAATGTTAGCAACTGAGTTATACAAGAGTTTACTCAGACCTCTTGGCTAGACAGAGATGTACACCATCCGCAATCTTTATTAAGAGATTCTTCTTGAGCATCTATCTCTACATCCATTTCTCCCATTTGAATGATGCAGTTCTCAACAAAGACCAAGTTCAGTGCATTTAACAAACCTCTTCTTGTAGAGAGGCATCTATGTCATGATTAGCATCAACCACCACCTCATTCAAGCAAAAACATTGACAGATCCTTGACCTTCTATTTTTTCCTTGCTGAGGTATGAAACACAGAACTGAGTTCAAGCCATTACATACTGAACCCCCTGTCCTTGTTTGTCATGATGAGCATATATATGCAGCTGTTACCATTAAACCCCACCTTTAAGGAAAGTACTACACCTTTACCAATAATCCTCACATGAACATTGCCCATTATGGAAGCAATGGAATCTGTTTGCATCTTTTAAATTGATTGTTCTATCGAGAATGATGCTTAGGAGTTTGAAAACAGTATGACAATCAGCACACATCCTAAGGTTCTTTACTATTAGGAGAGGTGTTTTAGAAGGTGTATTGATCAGTCCGAATGACAATGCTAGCCTCTCGCTATGACAACAAAGTATAGATTTCTTCTTTTCTTCATCCACATCATGGAGCACTAGTCTTGTGTCAGGAACATAGCCTTGCTCTTTCAGCTGAGAATTCAGAGTGTCTAGTTTTGCATATATAGCCTTGCAATCGGGATGCCACTGATCACGAGGAAAGAATCTATGAATTTCATCGTTCACCTCAATCATGCTGCATCCTGGTCGTTTCTTTACTCCTCGTTGGACCATCATTTCTCTTAGCATTTTTACATCATTCCACCTCCCATTTGTTGCATAGATATTTGAGAGCAAGATATACGGAGCTCCATTATCGGGTTCCAAGAGAGAGATGTGATTTAAGGCCATTTCCCCTCGCTGGATCTCGCCTAGATTTCTACATGCACCAAGAAGAGTCATCCATATAAGAGCTGAGGCACGAACTGGCATACTATAAATAAGGTCTTCAGCCACATCGAGATCACCACTTTTTCCAAATAAGTCTACCATACATCCATAATGACCCACCACAGGTAAAATGCGGTGTTCCTCAATCATTGATTTGAAGAATTTTGATCCTTCCTCAACCAGCCCAGCATGGCTGCACGCACTTAACACAGTAAGGAAGGTCACTTCATCTGGCTTCGTGCCCTCTTCTTGCATTTGTTCAAAGAGTTCAATAGATCTCTTCCCATGACCAAGCTGAGAAAAGCAAGAGAGCATCGCATTCCAGGAGACCACATCCTGCCTAATGTCATTGAAGACTGCGAATGCTTCCATTGAAGCCCCACACTTGCTATACATGTTTATCAGAGCATTCCCTACCCCTGTGTTGGACTCATATCCACACTCAATTATGCAACTATGGATTTTTTTACCTTGGCCTAATGCACCTAATGTGCCACAGCTACTCAGACAATATATCCATGTGAGCTCATTTGGACTTGTTTTCTCTTTGTGCATTCTCCTCAGTAACTCAAGTGCTTCTCGGCAGTATGCATGATGGCCATATATAAATATCATTGCATTCCAGCTGCTCACATCCCGTTCATGCATTTGATCGAAGATTGACCGTGCATCATCAACCTTGCCACATCTACCATACATGGTAATAAGAGCATTACCAAGTATGATGTTAGACTCAAATTTGTGTTTGTAACAGGCCTGAATTACCTCATGCTCGGCAGCAGCTTCAAGGTTGGCATATGCAGCTAGAATACTCACTAATGTAATGGTATCAGGTGAAATACCTTCAAGATGCATTTCCTTAAAGAGTTGAATTGCTTCTTCACCATATCCTTGCTGAGTATATGCTGTGATAATGGCTGTCCACGAGACTAAATTCTTTTCCTCAACTCCATCAAAAACACAATGAGCTTCTTCTAAGGCCCCACATTTTCCATACATGCCAATCAATGCAGTATTGATAGTAAGTACCGAGTCAAACCCTCTCTGCACTATGTTGGTGTGGATAACCTTTCCTTTCTCTAGGAGTTCGGGGTAACGACATGCACGGAGAACATTAACAAAGCTGCCTTCATCTGGAACAATATTTTCATGTTGCATTTCGTCGAGCACCTCTAGTGCTGAATCATTACATTCTTCTTGAGCATATGCAGCAATGAGTATGTTATAGGTGAGCACTCCTTTAGGGTGGATATTCTCAAACACCCACCGTGCATCCAACATAGCACCACATTTACTGTACATATTAAAAAGTGCATTCAACAAGCTATGATCAGTTTCAAGCTCACTTTCTATAATGCATTTGTGCACAAATTGACCCATGACAAGGGCTTCCAAGCTTGAACACGCACTTAAAACATTAACAAGAGTAACATTATTAGGGTTCAAGCCCTTTTCATGCATCTTACTAAAGATTTCAAGTGCTTGCGTCACTCTGCCTCTTTGCACATAAACAGCAATCATACAAGTCCAGTGAATCACATTACCATTTTGTATATTATCAAACACATATCGTGCATCTTCCAATGAGCCACATTTTCCATACATATTGATGAGAGAGGAAGTCATTACATCATCCCGATCTACAGAGAGATTCACCAGAAAAGAATGAATAGCCCTTCCATCTTCTAAAGCTTCTACATTTGCACATGCATGTAGAACACCAGCAAAGGTGGCGTTGTTGACTACACAAATGCCTTCCCTTTGCATTCTATTGAAAAGTTGGATAGAGCGCAACGGATCGCCATGGTGAGCACATGCTGATATCAAAGCATTCCATGCAGTCACATTCGCTTTCTCTTTCATTTTATCAAATAGTGAATATGCTTCAGTGATTTCTCCGCATTTACAATACATATTAATGAGTGCGGTCTCTAGGATTGGGCTTGTATCAAGACCATCTTTGACAATGCAACCATGGATTATCTTTCCATCAATATCAAGGGAAGTTGCTGACGCAGATGCTTGCAATACACTCGAGTATGTGATTGCGTCCGGCTTTATCCCATCCTCGAGCATCTTACGGAAAAGTTCAAAAACCTTTTCATAGAGCTCCTGCCCTAAATATGTCCCCATCATCACATTATATGTCCCAACTGTTCGCACACTCATATTTACAAACACAGAAAGAGCAAGATGTAGACATCTACACCTTCCGTACATTGTTATGAGACTATTTGCCAGATCCACATCGGATGCATACAAGCTCATTTGATTGATATCTTTATGTATGAGTTCACCTTGTTCGAGATTAGCTAGTTTTCCACAAGCATTTAGAACAGCAGTCAAGATTACTTTACCTGGAACTAGACCCTCATCCAGCATTTCCCTATAAAGCTCAATAATATCCTCATTATATCCTTCCCTGGAGTATGATGTCACCATAGTGATCCATGTGAATTCATCTCGTTTGGGCATGTTATTGAACACAAACCGAGCCTCTTGGAAAGCTCCGCACTTCCCATACATATACAAAAGGGCAGAACAAATACCTAGGTCCAATTCCATACCCTTGATGGTGATAAAGCAATGGGTGGATTGACCTTCTTCAAGGTTTTGAAGATCAGCAGCTGCACGCAAAAGAAGCTTGAAACTTATCCTATCAGGCTCAATTCCTCTTTCTTTCATTTTTGAGGATAGATGAAAAACCTCATCAGTATAGTTTTTATGGTGAAGGAACATTGACATTATGATGTTCCATGAAGCTATATCATCATGATTGATCATTGATTGGAACATAGAATAAGCCTCTTCCATGGCACCAAATCCACCATACATTTGCGCAAGGAGGTTTCCTTCCGAGTTTTGGAGTTCAATTCCTAATTTTATCACAATGGAGTGGAAAATCTTTCCTTCTTCTAGGTTCTGAAATCCTCGCCGAAGCCCATGAAAGAGCACACTCTTGCTAAATCTTTCTTCTTCTTCTTCTTGAGAAAAATTCACCTTCTTCTTCTTCTTCTCGGTAGATAACCTTTCTTCCTCTTGATAATGATGAATCCCCATATCCGTGCCATTTTCATTGTTATATGAAGATTGCTCTTTCACCAAGCAAGCTACTTTCTTCTTCTCTGTTGAAACAGAGTAAGTAAAGCCAGTTCTTAAAGAAGAAGCTCTACCCACCTCATTTTGATCATTGAGAACAGAGGAGAGGAAGCAAGATGATGATGATGAGTTGCTAGAACAGAGATTGGTATGTGAGAAGGGCATAGTTCACATTGATAAGGGCAATTCTCCGTGGATAATGGGCATGTGGATATGGAGCTCACTGCCCACTTGTCAATCCTCACCCCCCCCACCCCCCCTTCCCTTCATATGAAACAAATTTACAATTATAATCCTCTCAATCAGAATATTGGGTGATGGATGGTCCCCTCAGGATAGAAGAACACAATCTGATAGGAAGCTTTATTGTGAGAAATTAGGTAATTCGTTTCTCTAGAGTTCTGAATGCTAACATTACATCATTGTAGACATGAAGACCCAGAGAATGCCAAGATATATGCTAGCCCAAAACACCCATATGGTAAACAATTTACCTCCTAATTCTTAAGCAAATTTCAATAGTTTAAGGGTAGATTAAGTGTGAAACCAATTGTCTCATGACTTGAGACAACCCCAAAAAGGCCTATGACACGGGCGCATGTTCACTGTCTAGGAGCCAAAGGAGTGCATTGATCTAGGAACAAGAGATAGATATGATATAAGCAATCTAAAGCTTGTTTCAAATGGTTTAAAGGTAGAGTAAGTGGGAAACCAATAATCATGTGATTTGGGACAAACCCATAACTACATGTGACGCAAGGTGGCTTGCGAGCCTAAGGAGTTGGACTATATAAAGTGGTCTAGCTACACTCTTCATTGGGGCATCTTGAGATTGTCCAACTCAAGTTTCAAGTTTCAAGTGATGACATAAGGTAATATATTGGTGGTATGGATCAACAATGGTACTTTATGTGTGTCTCTAGTCCTTTTCTCGGGGGTCGTTAGTGTTCTTAAAGTACCCTTAGCCATTATTTTGTTAATCTTAAAAAAATCATTTCATCACATTAACATTTTGGTTCATATTAAAGACCCTTCCCTCTTGGGCATATTTTGTATATACAAGGTGAAGCAATCGCTATTAATCCAAATCCGACCACGGTTGGGAGTTTAGACTTGTCTTGTATGTTAAATATCCCAAATCCTTTGGAGGGGGTTCTTGTGTTATGTTGAAGAGTGTATGTTGTCATTGAAGCCTAAAATCGTACATAAGCTAGCATGAAGCTATTTAGACTTTATTGTAGTTGGTTTTGATTACTAGGACAATTGTGGGGCACATCTAGATCAAATCAATATTGGCTCGTCCTAGAGCTAATATGTGAGATCACACCTAAGAGATTCAAACAAGTGAAGGACAAGGCGATCCAACTAAAATCCTCCACTTCATCAACTAGTATAAGGTCAACCGTTTACTTGATTTAGAGAAACACAAGTGAGCTTGTAATTGAGATCACTCTATGCTTTAAACTATAGGATACTTTGCTTGGATTAATTTTGTTTGACCAACACCTCCAATGATTCCATTGAAACAAGTAGTCATTTTCTTTCCCAATTGAGCTAAGGCCAAGTATTCAACCGTGTTTTTTTTTGCACGCATTGATATTGAAATCAAAGTGAGCATGTAATCAATCATTTTGATATATTGTGAAGAGGCATGCCTTGAGATGTGACTTATGATTCCATGGCAACTTAGATTTTGCTATTTAAAGGCAGATCAACAATTCGTGGTTAGGTCATTGGTTTGAATCTAGTAGACCAGATCTCCCCAAAATGTGAACTAGAAGTAGGTCAACAACTCATAACTAACTTGGAATGAATTCTAACAACAATTCAAAACATAGACTTGATCAAAAGAGAGAGGTCATTGTCACCAAAGCGATTTCGAACGTGACGCAAGGGCAAAACCTACAATTAAACTCGGTGCGAAAAGTAGCAGCCCTTTCGGAACTGGTGGAACAAAAGAAAGGAAGGCGAAGATGTTCGGGACCTTACTGGCGCGTTGATTACATTAGGGTCCAAATTCTAATTGAGTTATACCAACCATTCGAAGTAATTCGAGCAGAGATATATCACGATGTTCGAAAGCCCGAGGGATAACTAACCTAGTCATGAAGCCTTGCATTCGGGATGGTCAGGGATTGGCTATGTCCGGTCCGGCCGAGCTATGAAACCCGAAACCGAAGGAGAGCATTGGAGTGGCTACGAGTAATAATAGAAGAACCAATGGTGTTTGTATGTAACCCTCCCCTCCTCTTTCCTTCCTTTTTTGCCCCCTTACTCTTCATATACATATGTATCATATAATCCGCCCAGTAATTTTGAAGCATGTCTGCGTGTAGAAAAAACCTTTCGAATCATAACAGAAGAAAAATGGAGCCTCAAACATTATGTCGCCTTTGGCCGTTGCGATGATCTTCTACGTACACACACTGTCCATGCATAATGTCTCTTCTTCTTCTCCAATGTTGATCATCCCACTCCGAAACCCCTAAAGGTATGGAAAATCTCTTCCTTTTCTTTCTCTGTGCATCTTTTCATATATATATCATTATTGGAACCCAAAAATTTGTTTTTTTGAATGGATTTCATCGATTATCGATCACTGCATCCTTGTTTTGCTCTGTTCAATGGAGAATATCCCCATTCATAGAGTCAGCCATCTAATGTCAAACCAACACAAAATCTTTCATTCCCATGTTAACATTCGTTACACTTACGGGTATGATGGTCAAATTGTCGCACAAAAGTCAAGGTGAGGCGTTGGCAAATCTTATGACAGTCTCACAGGAGATTGCATGTGTTGTGGCAGCATACTCTACAAACACTTGACATACTTAGTGAAATAGGGAGGATGCTTCTACTGGCTCTTCTAGGAAAGATCGGTCTTTTCCTCTTGAATCTCTCAATTTGGGGCCTATTCTCGTGTGACATTGCATTGTGCTACTTCTGTGCACTGAATTTTTTAAAATATTGGTTGTGCTAACTGTTTTCATGTTATTTAGGATTTTTAAATTTTTTATCGTTTACATGGTCTAGTGTACAAAAATGATCACACTTAAAGAGCGTAATGTGATTGAAATCACCAAAGATGATCTTCAACGCATGAGAGGAAGCCCACGAAGGGATCATCATTCAAAATTTATGAAAGAGGTAACCCAATACATGCATTGAAATTCTATGATTTGTGCATACCTTCTTTTTGTGCTATTCATGCATATTTACATTCATGAAAGATCACATTTTATCATTTATAAACCAACAATAAAATATATTAGGTGGGCTGAACTTGAAATTTGGGCACCTATAGTCACATATAAATCTGTCATTTGTCCTTATGTTGTCCCGAAAGGGTTCACGGTTTGTTCTCATTCCTTTCCGAGCCCGGAAAATGAATTGGTTCCAAAAATAGCATAACATGATGAAGCTCCATATCGCTCAAGAGGAGCTTAATTGCGTCGTTGTATATTTGTGGCTATGAAGCCTTTCATGATGTGCTAATTAATTTTACAAACTTTTCAGCTATGGCAGTTTAGGCTACACATGCGTGTTCATTTGTAAGCTACTCTGGATGCATTTACATGAAATTCACAAACATGCATTGAGTTATATTCAGGCTTTACTTTCATACAGGCTTTTTTTGGTTTACCATATATGCAGTAAATATCTTTCTATTATGAGCGTGTTTATTTAGCAACACCCTATTCTACATTCCCTACAAATGGACATTTATATAATTATAATTTATAATCCTACAGAAGTTGGAATTGAAAGCGTTATCAGACGAAAGGGCAAAGAGATGGCCAAATACAATCAAAGCATTGCATGCAAAACGTATACAAGATAAAAAAGACAAAGAAGTGAATTTGGAGGTTTATTATCCTTTATTTTTATATAATAATAAAAGAATTCCTCAGGAAATCTTATATGATAGTTGAGAAGTCTGAGTGTAGAGTTAAGTCTCCTATAAGTTGATAGTAAATTTACAGAGCCAATGAATAACTTTTGTAGAAGTTCAACTCCATGAATTGGTGATGATTATTGAAATGAAAGTAGTGGATGATCCATCAGAAGCCAAAAACAATTTTTTTCCAACCCCCTTCCCAAGGACTCAAATCTGACTATATGCACTAATTTACTAGACGGCTCTCTTCAATGTAGAGGTTGAACGAGTGACCTGATATTTGTTGGATAACGTTACCAATTGAGGCTCTTGGTTTCTTTTCGATTGGGGCTCCAACTGTTATCCGTGGTACAGCAGGAACAAAGTGTGAAAAGGACCGTGAAGGACAAAGTGTGAAAGGGATGCGTAGGAGGAATGTGAAAAGACCAAAAGGAGCCAAACACTAACAGCCGAAGGTAGAAGCTGATTATCGGGAGAGAATATACCGAGCTAGGAGATAGCTATATAATCGAGAAGGGGCGAACGCAGAAGGGGGATCGTAATAGGAGGGATTGAAATCCGAGCTGATATTGAATAGGAACCCTCAGAGCAGACTAAGCCTAGGTATAGATTAGGACAGAGTGAGTGAGTGTTACAGATTCTACTCGGTGCTGTATGGTATTGTAGTGTATGCAATTATAATCGAATACATATATACTTGTGGGTCATCTCTGTGTCTGTCTAAGTGTAATCGATCGCTATTTATATATGTCCGGTCTGTAAGACATTAACTATCAATCGGTTGTAGCCGATTTGTTGAGTATTAATCTCAATGGTCGTAGTGATCCGACCACCCTCGGACCACTAGTTGCCTACGCACCACGATTCCTTGACCCGATTACTCAGAAGGAGTAATTGAAGGTGTTCTCCAGGAGGGAGTAACACCAACAAGGAGACACATCGATTATGCATAATTTTCCCAAACCATTTCGCAAGTTTTGAGTATCTCTCTACTTCAATGCTCAGTCTTCTATCACATTTGAGTTTGCTTTCCTTACATTTTCAACCTTGGCATATCCTTAAACACATTTCCCTTTGTTGACCTTATGGTTTTCACAGAGCAACCTTATCAACAAAGCTACATTTTGTTTTGTCTACTTCTTTCTCATTTGAAATACCATGATGAGAGCTTTCTTTGATACAATGTGTAGTTATTGGCATATGATATAGAATGACTCAGCGAGTCCTCATGTTTATGACTACTGCAAATCATGAAGATTTTAAAGATTACCACTTATCATATATGGACACGGTGGAATCAACCCTTTATTCCAAGATTCTAAGCCCCAACAAGATTATGTAATAAAGAGAATAAAGTATATGATTAAATATGGACAATATCATAGTTTTGATTCTAAATAGACATGTAAGTTATTGAAGGTTTTAGTATGCTTTTCATTATCATGTTATAATGGATAAGATCTTTACCAACATAATTAAGCATTTACTTCCCTTGCAATAGCGTGAAAGATTGAAGGTAGATGCACTTGAAGCGGCCTATAAAGCTGAGAAACGAAACGAGATGGTAATGTATATATACCTCTTACACACACACACACTCTCTCTCTCTCTCTCTCTCTCTCTCTCTCTCCTTCAATGCTCAACATTCTACACCCATATGGATTATGCACAATATAGTGAACATTTATAATAACTTGCATTTTTCTTTAAGGATGATGAAATCCTTAACACAAATAAAACAAGGCATTTTAATTTGGGTGTAGGGTTCTTATACTTTTCGACAAATTATTTACATATAAGTGTAGCTCGATAAATTACGTGGGGTTGGGCCATCCCCACTACTAACTCTTTTGTTGCGACATGGAAACCTTATCAAACTCCTCTTGTCCAAGAGTAGCATTTTCAGAAAAGATAAGATACAATATGTTGAAATAAATAAGAAAACCTAGAAAGAATACAATACATGATACCTCTTCATTGGTGGGGACGCTTGACATCATTTTCTTTCATTAAATATTAAATATGTCCCTAAATCCTAAACCCTAAATTTACTTCAAGAGTATTCTAGTGTTAATCAAGATAGCATGAATGTAGTGTCAAACAATTTATAGACAATAACATGTTTTAGAACTTTTTGGGACATATTCTAGCTTGGCTGCGTGGTTTGTGTTTTTATCAGGGTGAACAAACTATTAGAGAGAGATTATCCTTAGAGAACATAAAACAAATCACTGGGACCACATGTTTTTTGTTTGTTCTTAGTAGTGTATGGACTAAGGACATTCATGTGAGATTGATAGTCATAGATGTGGTGTTCAAGAAAGAATTAATCGTTCATACTAAACATCACTGACTAAAGGGTGGACAATTCATATCAAATTATTAGAGATTGATTGATGTGGTTGAGCCTTAGAGAACCAATATTAGTACAAATTCCGTATACTTGTTTTATAGACAAGAAGAACTTATTAGAATATAGACACCTTGACAACATAATATAGCCTTGATAAGTACCAATTACTATCACTGCAATAGATGAATATCCATCTTTTGGCACACCTGCCAAGAAATATACTAAGATTTAGATAGAATGTTGATATAAATTCTTGGAAACCCAAAAACTAGCCATTTTAGAAATATATCATAAATATCAGTATTTAAGTAAATGTTGATATTTTCAGCATAATGACATCAGTGTCAGGAATATTGGCATTACTAAAGGACTGAGATATTTCTTTGCTCTTCTTCTCTGGTGAGTAATGGAAAAAGCCATCCATGTCATCATCTCATTTCTAGAGTGCCACGTTCTCTTCTTCGCGCTACTAATTCTGCTAAGTGTAAAGTGCAGTTGAGTCGATCTTAAGTTTTCCGGAATATTTTGGGGCAAATTTATATTCTAAGATGCTCTTTTGAATATCTACATTGAGAGGATAATATCGATATAAGAACTTGAGAATTGATATATGGTTGGTTGGTTAAGACTTTCAGATCAAGAGGGCAAACATGATGTTGATGCTTCCGCATATAACAAATGTTCTTTTGAATAGGCAGACGAAGAACGTTGCAGAAGTACGTATTCTTTTTCCATCATTCATGTTTAAACCATATACTTACATAGTAGATTTAATTCATTTCATGTTCTCTTTTATTTTTTGTGTATATTAATTGGATCATATTTGTCATAATGGTCATCACAAGTCGTAAGTACTGTGTGTGTGTGTGTGTGGGCGAAACCAACTTTGATCATACAAATCATGAGTAGTTTTCTTGTTGATTAAGGAGCGCGAAGCCCAAATAGTATACAAGCAAAGTATCAAAGAGGGTTGGGACAGGCAAGAGAGAAAATGGCTCCAGTCACAACAGGAAGAGATGGAGAAGTTGGACAAATTAGAGAAAATTCAAGCTGAAAAGAGAAGGGAGTCGGTGAAGGCTTTGGCCCTTGATAGGCTCATGCAAGTGGGTCTTGTTCTTCAGATCCTAATGTAAAACTAACCAATTATTTTCGATGATACATAGAGCTAGAACATAAAGTTCCATTGAAAAACAATATTTGCAATAAAAACATTAGTATTTAGAAGAATAAAAAGCATCAAATAAACGTACAATTGCCGGTTGCATCATAATGATTAATTTGTATGATCTACTTAATGTTATTCTAATTAGATTTACAGGTAAAAGGGATCATAGAATGTCATTATAAAAAAGTCAGGTAGAATTCAGATTGTTGTTGCTGCTTGTTTGTTTAGTGACTAACAAACAATTAAACATCACTAGTGCATATGTCATCGTGGCAAATATACTTTTGTTAAATATTTATGTAGTTGAAAGAGCATGAAGAGAGAATCCAGGAGAAAAAAAGGAAGAAGGAAGATGAGCGGAAGCATTTGAAACAATTACAAGAAGAGGATCGAGTTTTCTATGAAGAAAAGGACAAATTGAAACAGCAAAGGATCAAGGAGATGAATGAAGAAATGGTGAAAGCGAACAATGCACAGAAGGTACATACGTATATACATACATACATACATACAAAGTGCAATTGAATAGGTGCTCACAGACGCAGACTGTAAGCTCAAATCTAGTTGGCAAGTTTGTCGATGAGGGATCATCTATTGTGATCATGTTTCCAGTGCCAAAGTATATCTGTCATGACATTTGTTAAAAGTCTCAATTATTTTAGTTAAAAAATTGCTCGATATATATACATGTATTTATACATTAATGAGTGCTATGATGGTAGGCTAGAAGGCGAGAAGAAGAATTGCGGTTGAAGAAATTAGATAAAGATAATGAAGCATATGCTGAAAGAAAAGAAAAGATGATGGATGAGAAGAAGAAACAAGAAGCCTTGAAGCTCTTAGCAAAGTCAAAGCAAAGGGAGGCCATTAGTGAGAAGTTATACAAAGTGTGTTTAGTATCTAATGTGTATATGCTTATGTATTTGTTTGCAAGTGAATGGCAATTTATACATTGTGCTTTGTACTCGTAAATTATGTCGTAATGTTTGTATTTGTGTTAGTTTCAAAATTTCCTATTGTGATGGCCGCAATATCTTTTAATGTTTTCCCTAGCAATTACTAGCATCAAAAGTTGATACGGAGAGGTCTTTAGCACGTGATCAAAATCAAAAGAAAGATGAATATGACAAGAAAGAAGCCATGAGAATCCAACGGAGTAAGGAAAGCTTGGAAACATGTGACAAATCTCGAAAAATGCAGGTTCGATACGCTCCAATACTGCACTTGTTTGTAACTAAGATTAATTACTAGTTATGAATTAGCTAGAAGAGAATGTGGTGGCATTTGATTGTATATTGATGGTCACATTTGTTTTGGTTGGTGTAATTGCATGTGTGGTGACCATTTAATAGTTAAAGTGGAAGCACGAGCAAATGATGAGGGATGCAGCAGAGGAAAGATGTGAGGTAGAGAGGTCTTCAGAGTGCGTGTCAAGGTGCAAGATGGAGGCCCAAAATGAGGAGCAGGAGCGCTTCCTTCGGAACAAAGCTTTTGCAGACCATCAACGAAACATGGCGGTACTATCTCTGCACTTAGATGAGTTCCCCTGATCAAATCAAATCATCACTAATTGTGATAATTTGAAATTAGTTATTCTCATCATCATAATAACATGTGACCTTTTTCATGTCTCTTAAACTAGGATTATTATGCCTAGTACAAAAAAAAAGAATTAGATTCTCAATCTCACTTAAATTCAGCAAATGCTGTTGCTAGCATAGATTAGATAGACCCCATGGACATTCTCATTTGTTGCCCCATTACTCGCCCATATCAATCCATATTATCCCATGTCATTTCAAATTGAACCCTAAATCATAAAGTGATGGTGGGATAGCCATCTTATGTGGTGGCTTACAGAAGTCTAAATTAAACATGTGATGCTTACGGAATTCTAAATTAAACACATGATTCTAGAGCACAATTGAACAAACGAACACAAAACCAAAAATAAACAAGAAATTCTGTTATGAAAGCGCTGCTCCCACATAATATATATGGCCTATATAATTTTTCATTGGATTATAATGAAAATAAAGCTCTTCATAATTTTAGTTTGAATATCATCATGCCCTTTAGTGTTTTGTTCCGTCCCATAATGGGGAGCATGAATATTATGCACTTTGTTGTTTCATAGGCGTATAATAAGAAGAAAGCATTAGAAGAAGCTCTTAGAGATAAAGAAGAAGAAAAAGCTGCACTACAAAGGATGGAAGATGAGGAGATCAATGAAATTTCTCTTGAAGATATCAAGCTATAAAATGATGTGACAAGCTCTAATTTTCAATTAAAGATATTCAATCTTGTTATTATCTGCCATATTCAAACAATCTTGGATTATATGTTTTAAAACCACGCAAACCTTTTGTTAATGTTATCTTCTCATTTTGCTTCACGTTTATCCATCTACCAATCTCACTAGCATTGAGCAAGAACATGCTATAGATGAAGGGGCGCAAAACTTGTTTATCTTCATTGAAAAGACCTTTATGAAGGGTGCACAGTAATTTATATATTGCATATGCCAAGAAAATTGGTGCAAATACCTTGTGGGATTTTTATTTTGAAATAGCAAACTTTTATTATTCTTGGGAGTGCGTAGAACAAGATGACAACAAAGAGACTTCAAAAAGTGGTGGGTTTGAACCCAAATTTCTATATATATGGCTAGTATTCTTGGAATATAATTGTTGAATAGTACATCTATATTGGAACTACAAACCAAACAATGTGCATATAGACTGTGGTGTGAACCAATTCTAGAGGAGACCACTCTGTCATCCTCATACAAAAGACTTTGGGTACTCGTTGCCCCACTTTCTAAACTAATATGAGCAAGTTCTTGCTAGGCCACCTTTAATTGAATTATTGGGGCACCTTTGTTGTGTTCATAAAGCTCAACAACTCTTATTACCTTTTGATTGATACTCATGTTGGTCATTCGATGGGATAGGTTGTACAAATGAGCATGTAGATCACTCTAACAATAATTAAAGTTGTCTTGTTTCCGGTGATAATTAAACTAAGAAGAGTTGATTATGGATTGCGTGTCTACCTTGCCCTTGTGAAGTGTTCAAGAGTCATTCAAAGAATTTAAACCAAGTCATCCACCCCTTGCATGCTACCATTGCCACAACATTGACCAAATCATTAATAACCAATGTCACAATTCTTGACCAATCTCAAGGTACAAACTTTGTTAGAACTTGCATCATTGATGTGCTACATAGCATTGCTCTATGACGTCACTCTAATGGGGATTGGTTCGAGAAAACGTGATCATGGATCAATGAGCATAGGAGTGCATTTTTGAAGAGAACATAAAAAATATGGGGTAAATGGTCTTGGAAAACATGAACAATCGGCCTTCACCATGGGAAATGGCAATAAATGTACGACCTTAACAATACACTCAAATAGCTTTTCCCTTGATACAATCTATTTGCCAGTTCCAGTAAAGAACCTTGACATGGATTATTTAGTAGCTGTAGAATGTTAGCTCCAAATGATAAGTATTTTGTGAAGGATCTCCTTGCAAGTGGTCACAAAGATGAGAGTGTTGAGCAAAGAACAATGTTTGATAAGATTGAAGGAAACAAATTATAGAATGCATCAATCTTTATCAATAAATCATCACCAAAGATGAAAACAACATACGAATGACGCTACCTCATTCCTTCCTAATAACAATGAGTAGCATTTTGGTTGAAGCATGTACATAATGTATTCAACATAGAAGCATGTACAAGCAAACATAAGTTATTGAGTCTCATTCAATGACTTCAAGTAGCCCTGCGATGATCCTCAACAAAAGAGCAATCACAAAGTTGTTAGTGCAATAGGTTGGGGACTTCAGATTGATAGGATATCGTATTGACATCCATGGGAGACTAAGTCACACATTTTAACAATTGCATTGGCCGGGAATCAAACCCAGGTCTGTACCGTGGTAGGGTACTATTCTACCACTAGACCACCAGTGCATACAAATATATAGTTTACCCCCTATTCTACATCACTTGTCGATTATGTATATGGATATATAAGCTACCAACAAAATAATTTCTATATATCCTCTTGTTATTGGAGACATATTACATTAGGAGGAGCAAACAATTTATGTCTTTGAAGCAACGAGAACCTTATACTCACACTCCTTGTGATTATTTTCCTTAGTTAATCCAATTTTTATGGCCTTTTGAGACTTACGATGCTGAAAGTTGTCTCATGGATATCAAGGAATTTCCCCCTGGCCCATGGGCAAGGATCGAACGTGGGTTCGCATCAAATGTATATGAAATTAGATGCTAATGTCCAAGTGACGGCAAATCAATGGAACGAGGTTTCCTCCTTACAATCGACATGGAGAAAACAACGAGCCATGGAAGGAGAAAGCCATGGGTGTTAGTGTGGAACCATGGGTTGTCAGTGTGTGTTTGCCGTGGTCGGACCGTCTCCCCTCTGGCTTGGCCTCGGGGGAGTCGCGCCCCCCGATGCGGTGGGTGGTAGGCAGGAGACCCAATTGAGTCGACACGCACGCGAGAGGAGGAGGAACGGGGTCGGGTACGTATGTACGACTCCCGAGGGGGGCATTACGTCAAAACACGGACGCACGCCTACACCAAACACACTCATCTTCCTCTCTCTCTCTCTCTCTCTCTCTCTCTCTCTCTCTCTCTCTCTCTCTCTCTCTATTTAGTTAGCACTTTCTCTATATATGGCTATCTATCTATTCTTCTTCTTTCACACACTCACACTCACACTCACTCCCTCACACACACACACACACACACACAAACGCAAAGGAAGAAGAGGCCAGCCCCTCTCTAGCACACACACACACACACTCTCTCTCTCTCTCTTCTCTCTCTCTCTCTCTCTCTCTCTCTTCTCTCACCACTCACAAACGCAAAGGAGGAAGAGGCCAGCAGCCCCTCTCTAGAGATGGGCGTTGAGGCCAATGGCTGGCGAAGGCGACGACATTCTCTCCCCTCCCCTCCCCTTCTTCTCCTTCTCCCTCTTCTCCCTCTTCTCCTTCTCCTTCTCCTTCTTCTTCCCTTCCCTGCGTGGCTATGGCGTCTGACGATGGAGCAGCAGCAGCAGAGGCAAGCCATCGCCATCGCCAGCAGCAGAAGCCTGTAGAGTTAGATCATCCAAGCCATCATCATGAATTTCAACAGCCCGCCCACCACCATCACCACCAGACGCCTCCTCCTCCGCCTCTGCCTCCGCCTCCTCCGCCGCCGCCCTCAGCAGTATCGCAGCAGCAGCAGCAGAAGAAGAAGAAGCCTCCGCCAGGCACGTGGACCCCCATCGAGACCGCCCACCTCATTGAATCCTACCGAGAGATCTGGTACTCCCTCAAACGTGGCCAGCTCCGGACCTCTCACTGGGAGCAGGTCGCTCAGTCCCTTGCGCACCTCTGCTCCCCTTACCCTGAAATCACCGCCCACAAATCCTCTGTCCAGTGCCGCCACAAGCTCGAGAAGCTCCGCCGCCGCTACAGAGCCGAGCGGCAGATCGTCCTTCGCAAAGGCCATGCTTCCTCTCGATGGCCTTTCTATGAAGCTATGGATCTCATGGAAAGAGGAGCCTCCTCTCTTGTCAAAGAGCCTTCTCTTGCTCGTGCCCCTTCCTCCTCCTCTGTTCCTAAGGTAATTCTCCCTCCTTCCGCTTCTTCTTTGGCTTCTCCCCTCGTAGATCTAGAACGCTCGAATAGTAAGCGATTCACATCCGGAAGAGGTCATAACCCGCGGCCAAGCTACGAAGAGGAGGAGGAAGAAGAAGATGAAGAAGAAGAAGAAGAAGAGGAGGAAGAAGAAGAAGAGCAAGCTGAGGAGGAAGAGGAGGAAGATTCGGATCAACCCCCTCTGAGGAGTTTCCCAAGCCGGAAAAGGCACCGACCTGTCGACCATTTCGGTCATAACTATCGTCAAGATCATGATCTTGATGGGTCCTATTCACCTGCACCTCCAGACCCCAGGAAGAAGCTGCCGCGAGAACCGCCCATTAGTGCCTTCAAACAACAAGACGATTATAGGAACCACCCAAGGTATTTCGTAGAAAAATCTACCAGTAGTGGTGGTGGTGGTGGAACCAGCAATCCTGGCCCTCCAATTGGCTCTTCTTCATCAGAAATGGCAGCGGTTATTAGGTATTTGGGAGAAGGCTTTCTTCGTATGGAGCAAATGAAGGTTCAAATGCAGAGAGAAACTGAGCTTTTTCGAGCCGATATGGAGCTACGCCGCACTGAGATGGTTCTAGAAGCCCAGAAGCACATCGCGCGCGAGTTCTCGTCGGCATTAGGGAGCTTGAAGAAGAAGAAGATGGTCCATTCCGATGAGAATTGAGCCTCTCCCTATAAATGGCTTATAATTTATAAGAACACGGAAAGAAGGATTTGAAAAGTAGTGTATATCTTCTTCTCATTTTCCATTGGGTCATCTGCAGCGGCTGCGAGAGTTGTCTGTGCATTCTTTTTGGATTCGGATATTCGTTGTGGAAAGATCTATGTAATGTCTAATTCAGATCTAGATTTTCACTGCTCTTTTCCTCTTATTTTTGTATTGTGGATAATGCAAATGGCTTGAAAGTGTGGGTATATGTGAGAATCACTTCTGGCTGTTTTGGGAGAGTCAATTGGATCAATCCGCAGCTGCCAAGTTTGATTTCAATATTATCAGGCATTTTTGGTTGAATTAATGTCTCCAATCACAAATATCTTCAGTAATGAGAACTGATGGCAAATTATGTTGATGTTTTGATGGAGTTGAGCTGCCCCTCAAACCAGAGGAGCTAGAAAGTTCTCCATAGTATAGGTAGAAAATGGTGGTTGAAATTGCTGCAACATTATCCAATTACAAGTAATGGCCACTTCCATTGATGTTGTGTGATTATCAGAGGATTTCCATTGCTTCTTATCTCTTGATTCACATTAGTCTCATAGCTCGTGATTAATGGTATAACTTGTATATTATAGAGAGACTCCATGTTTGACATAGATGGACATGGATGCTATACAATTTTCAGTTGATCAAGGGAAAATGTCGTGCAGGTACAAAATTGATTGTTAAGAGTAATGAATGGCCACACTAGGCCACTCAATCATAGAGCCAAAAGCTAAGGATGCGGTATTTCTTGCACTAGTTAAGTGCATCACTTTTGTTCTCTTATTAATGAAGTTGTCAAAAAACTGTATGTTGCTGTACTGGCTTGACAAGGCAAAGTTGTCACTAGGTTGCAATTTTGACATAGACAATGGACACATAGTAATGTTGTTGTGTGGTTTGTGAGGTAAAGCTTGTTTAGTAGAAGCATTTAACAAAACCTTAAAACCCTTAAAATCATGCGTCCATTGAGTAGACTGAACTAAAGTGTCAAAGTGTCTCCGGATTGGTGAGGGGTGAGTAAAATTTGATAACACTTCAAATGTATTGCGATACTTGGCTACAAATATAGTTTTTTTTGTAATCTAATGTTTGGAGCATTTATTGTACGTAAATATCTTGTCTTTTTTGTGCACCAATATTTGAGTCATTTGCCATCATCATTCAAATGTGTTGCAAGATTCTCAAGAAATTATTTTGTTTCTGAGTAACATGAAGAAAAAGCTTATACTAAAAGTGCCAATATTTGGGGAGACTAGGGAGTGAAAAGCATACTAACATGGAATTTGGACACCACTTTGGACAACTGCCCCATGAAATCCAATAGGTGAGAAGATTGTTGGATTCTAGTTATAGAAAGGGTTAAGATGTATTGTGTTGAGTTGCCATAGATCTTGAGTGTGTGCCTCATTTCATTAGTGTATCCATTATATGTGCTACATCTTCCAAAAGCAATGAAATTATATTTGTACGTGTAGATTGGGAGAATATTTTGATTTTTTTTTCGAAGATTTGTTCTTTTTTCTCCTATAATATGAGTAAATGTCTTTGTCATAGGGAGATTCTATATTGTGGTCAGTGGCACATTTCATTTTTTACCACAACCTCATAAAAACACGATTTTACTCCATATTCTAGGGCTAATATTCATAATTGCCAATAGTGTTTGTAAAATAGAGTTGTATGTATGCATTATGTCCCATGTCAAACCAAGAAACTATACACATTTTATTCTCAGATATAGTGTAGTTAATCATCTAGACATTTATAAACAACATGATTGTGCTAAGAAGGAAGCCCGTTTCTCCTTTGTGTCTCAAATAATGTCAATAAGTCACTCTAAAAATGCCTTCTCATAAGCTAATATGCAGCACATGTCCTTTTCCCAACCCATTTGAATGTGTGTGAAGCCTCCAAAAAGAACTCTTTTGTGGCAAGTTTCCTATTGGATGTGTTGGGTGCTTAGATGGTGCGAGCATGGTACATCATTGCCCACATCTCTCTCTCAATGTTATACACGATCTAAAATGTGCTTTGATTAGGATACAATCTAGAGTGAACATCCTCGATAGGAAGTTGTTAAAAAGGTGATAAACTCAATTAATTGGGCATGATGCACACTTGTATCATGCTCAAATCAAAATGTTGTATTGCTCATAGCCTATACAAGCCTACAAATCGAATGGATGCCTGATACCTCAAATACTTTGTTGCAAAACCAATCTTCCCAACAAATTGAAATTGGGAAAGTTCTTTCGAGTTAATCATACGAAGGATGGATACCTGATACTCAAACACCTGTTGCAAAAACAATCGTCCCAACCAATTCAAACTTGGGAGACCTCTTTCGGGTTAACCCTACGAAGGATGAATGGATGGATGGATGCGAGACAACGGAACGATTGGTACGAAATGTTGTAGGATATTATGTCCATTGGGCGCCTTAAGGCTCTAGTTATGACCAAACCTCCTGTTTGATGTGGCACTCCATTGCAAACTCCCTTCCTCGCTTTGGCCCCTTGGAATGAACTGTCGAAGGAATAGATCAGTCACCTAGTCTACACTTCGCATTAACAGAAGTTGAGCGATGAATTATGGGCATGAGGACTCAGAACATACGTCCGAGGTTTAGGATTTCATGGGCAATGCCAGAAAATCCCTAGAAGAAGGAAGGAGGAGGGGGGGTATATGATGGATGCTACATGGCTGTCATATAATATGAATAACAATTGGATCTCATTGCCTAGTGCCAAAATTCTAATCTGCAGACTGCAAACAACGTTACACGCTCTCTTTTCAATTTCACCATCTCCCAAACCATACAGGAATTTAGGGCCATGCAATGTAACGAATTGCATACATATGTGATCGAAACATGGGCCCATGAGGTATAAATTATTTGTGTCATTAACTACCACATGAATGTTGTAAACACTGTTTTATACAAGAGACCACTCCTGGAATGTGGTTTTCATGGAGTGGATGATTTGTGGCATTTGCCGATGAATGGCTGCATTGAAACTTGAATGTGGTAACCGGAAGATACCAGGTAAAGTCACGTTTTTGAGCATTATACAGGCATTTGGAAACTCTGGAAACCTTGAGAAAGGCAGGCTTTTCCATGGCTATGTGGTGCAAATTTTGACCGTACCTAATATCTTCATTGGAAACACTCTCGTTGCCATGTATGCAAAGTGTGGATGTGTGGAAGATGCATGGCAAGTATTTGATAGACTCAATGACCCGAATGTGGTTTCATGGAGTGCCATGATTGCAGGATATGCACGGTTTGGATATCCTAAAGAAGCTATAAAGCTTTACCATCAAATGCAGCTTGAAGGGGTAAAGCCGAATGAGGTCACTTTCTTGGGTATGCTTGTAGCTTGCACCCGGTTGGAATTATCAGAACAAGGGAAGAGATTACATACCCTTATCCTGAACAATGGGAAACTAACGATCATTGAGGTCTTTAATGCTCTCATAAGCATGTATGTTAAATTTGGAAATATGAAGGAGGCACACATTGTATTCAGGAAAATGGCATTGCATGATGTGGTCTCTTGGAATGCTATAGTTGCTGGCTATGCCCAACATGGGCCTGAAGAAGAGGCAGTCAAACTTTACAATGACATGAAAAACGTGAACATCATGCCAGACCAAGTGACATATCTAGGTATCCTGCTGGCATGTGGGTCACTTGCAGCCCTGGAATTGGGTAAGAAGCTGCATATCGAGATATTGAAGTTAGGATTTGACTTGGAAATTGAGATTACTAATACCATCATGAATATGTATGCAAAATGTGGGTGCATCAATGTTGCATTTTACATGTTTCGAAATTCTGGCAGATATAATATTGCTTCATGGAGTGTGATGGCAGCAGCTTATGCCCAGCATGGCTCTGGTATGGAAGCCATTTCGTTGATTGATCAAATGAATTTGAATGGATTTAAGATGGATCATATTGCATTTGTCAACAAGCTTACTGCTTGTAGTCATTCTGGCCTGATAGATGTGGGGTATTATGTTCTCTGCTCAATGGAGCGAGACCATGCAATAAAGCCTTCAGAAGAGCACTATGCATGTATGGTCGATCTCCTTGGTAGGGCAGGGCTCTTAAGACAGGGAAAATGCCTCATTCAAAACATGCCATGTAAACCTAGCCTCAATTTGTGGAGGGCCTTGCTTGGTGCATGTAAGATCCATGGCGATGTCAAGCTAGCAAAATGGGCAGTGGAAAATATCCTTTCTTTGGAACCGAGCGATACAGCTGCCTCTATTATGCTCTCCAACATTTCTTCTTTGATTGGAGCAAAAGAAAGTTCAGCACAAAAATTGTGACATTGGCTATAAGGTTATCTTAAAGTGTTGTAGTCTAACCCATTTCAATGGAAGGAAGTTACATCATGGTTGAGGTTCGTGCATCTGGGCACTCAGAATTAATAGGGCTGCTTGGTCTAGAACACTCTGGAACTATATCGCTTTCAAGCAATTGAAACTTCTTGCTGTCTACAAATTTAAGAGAAGATTCATGTACAAGAAAGTCCTGTTCATGGAACCATTGAGAATGAACGCTCCTTCACATTTCAAAGGGGTTGACGACAATGATTATCTAGTGTATTTGGGAGGCTAGCAAAGCACAACCAATGGCATCCTACTATGGAAGGTTACAGGTTTTGACTTTGTGACATATGGATTATTCATCGCTATGTTATATTCATGTCCCTGGGAGGCCAGTACAGAATTCTTATGGGATTTTGCAAAAAATGTTGCATTTCTTTTACCTCCCTCTCTTTTTAATTTGGTTGAGGGTGGTGGTGATTAACTTTGAAGGGTAGCAAGAGAAGGTGTCACACGCTATATTTTATACCATGCAAGTATTTGTCTTGATGAGCATGATAAGGTTATGTTGAGCTCATCAATTTGTCTACTTGATATGGCGTTGGCAAGTTCTAGCCTTCCTAAACCCCAAACCCTGTGCCTGCCCAGACGGTCTTGTGTTTTATCACAATATGAATATCCATGAACCTTATGTTGAGAAAGAGTGCTTCTTAAGTGGCTTAAGCTCCATCAATGGATGTGGAATTGCAATGAATACATGTGTATAGCATCCGAAAGTAATATGATAGATGTGATCCAAGGATGAATGAGACAATATTTCCATTGCACAAAAATGTTATATGCTGGGGAAAGGATTACTGGGACTAGGTTAAAAACCACAATAAAAGCATCGGTTCACTAGTATAGCACTAAAATAAAGTGCATTTGCTGGGATCTGAATATATTGTAATAAAGTAATATCAATCCATGAGGTTCTGACTTCAAATCATAGTAAGCCAGGATGCATTTTAGATATATTCATCGCTTTGGAGGTAGATAACTCACGAGATAGATCCCTAAACACAAGATAGCTCCCTCGTGCACGTATTCCCTATATAATTGTGCTCGAATATGTGCATGAGGGAGACATTATGCACACTTTCCTTTCTTTCCATTTTGAAAAGGAACTCAATCTAGCTGAATAATTATATAGAAACCATACATTAGTTGGATTGAAGAAGTATGGAGAACTCTTATGCCCTTCACAATGAAATTATTAGTTGTTTTTGTTTGGGTTGAAGAGAACAATTTGCATCCTATTAGTTAGTGGTGGGTTGGTAAACTTGGGACTGTATACATCCACATCGTCACCTGAATTTGAATTCTCAAAGCTCGGAAGCCCTTATTCTAATGATACTTCTTAAATCAACTAGCATACCAATACATTACCACTACCACAAATGTGAGTTATGTCAAAGTAGTACATAAATCCCACTACCAGCTACTAAAATTGGTTCATACTCACTAACAAATAATCCTTATCCTCTCAATCCTTCCTCATTTTTGGGTTCGACTCCACTCGAGTGACCGTTATCTTGTACTTGAAAATCTCAATAAAGGATTTCCATTGCCATTTAGTCAGGGGGATATCATTATATCCCCTTGGGAAACCCTTGTAACTTTCCATTGGGAATACACAAATTGACTGGAAAGCACAATGCCCACTTTCCTTTTGGACCTATAATCTACTTATGCCAAGCTCTCTCTCGACAACAACTTAAAAACTTGCGTTTTTGTCCAGTCAGGGGCAAAAGGTAATATAGCCTACCTTCTGAAACATGCTCATCCTTGACTTAATGAACATGTACCACAAATCGAAGCGATAGACCGAGGGGAGCATAGACTTCACATCGATGAGTGTTACGGGTCACAAGTTCCAGAATTGAGACGCTTCCCGGATCACAATTGATGTATTTTGAAAAACCAGGGGCACTTTGGGAATTTTGGAAACCTAGACGACCGGGGATAGTTTGGTAAATTGCCCTAAAACTGTAATATGCATGCTATATAGATTAAGGAAACCTGTTTAAGGAAGACGTGAGACAGCAAACCCTAATTTCTGCAGCCACAGACTCGGGCACACACACACACAGACAGATTGGAAGCGATGGGGAAGGTTCCTGTGCGTTTGAAAGAGGTCGTCTACACACTCTCCCCTAACCAGGTTCATGTCATGGGTGGCCTCTTCAAAGACATCCCTCACAAGATCAGCGAGAAGATCTCTGGCAGCTGGCTTAACTCCATCTTCTTGCTAGGTCCTCTTGTAGGAACTTACTGGTTAGTATTCCACATCTATCTACACACAGAGAGATCGTTTGTCTTCATGGAGTTATTAATTTAAGAAGACGTTGTTTAGAAAAAAAAAAACGATTCTTCGTTTATCTGTTTTTCTGATTAGTATAGAAAATGGACATAGAAAGATGTAGTTTTGGAAACGAATTTGCGGTCCTTTTTCTACTTGTTATTTATCATATTAATAGGAATGTAAAGGTACAGTTTCGACAAGGTCGTTCCCTTCTCTTGCATCATTTTCTGATCGTAAGTCTCAACGTTTTCATTATGTATATAGGGATCTAAAGATGCAGTTTAAACGAGATTTTTACATCCTTTGTCCCTCTTTTCTGAAGGAATTCTCAACGTTTTCATTATGTAAATAGGGAGGTGAAGTAGTAGTTCAAAAATGATGTTCCATTCACCTGAATCTGGCAGAAACAGCTATATAAAAATGTAGTTTTAGTAAATACCATTTAAAGTTTTTCAGTCAAATTTTATAATGAACAGTATGCAGCGTTGAGAAATATCCTCCAACCTTTATAGTCACCCTTATCTATAAAAATGAGTATATGAAGATGTAGTTTTTGATGAAAAGTATATTTGTTAGAGCGATGGATATATAGGTAAAATATCTTTTTTCAGTTTCACAATTCTATTTTTCGTGGAAATAAAGAATCCAGAGTTAGTCGTTTTATTTGCGCAGATTTTCTGTTTTCATCTATAGTTAATGACATCGGGGTTTTGTTTAGCATATGTTGTCAAATAGTTAATGACATCGGGGTTTTGTTTAGCATATGTTGTCAAAAAATATTCTATTTGGTTAGAACTGCAGTTCGATTTTGATCACTCGTTAAATATTTCCACGTTAAATATTTCCAATCCAGGGGATATTATTTTCTACACCAGTTAATTCCGCTGCTGCAGATTTCTATTTGATAAGTAGTCTGTAGGTTTCTATTTAACCTCTTGAATAATAAAGCAGGGAGTGATAGATAAAGAGTAGTTGTGTCAAAGACAAGCTTAATTTCTGGAGAAAGGGGTTGATTAAACCCTTACATTGTGAGAAATTTGGAAGTTCATTTGAGTCCAATATCCACGTGTGAGTTTCTGTAACAAATCATAGTATTTCTCTGTGGCAGTGTAAAGTGGCCTTTTTTATACCATTGATTAGGTAATTGATTTTCCTCTTTGAAGTTACTGATTGAAATTCTGGAAGTTAGTTGAATAATGGATCAGTTTTGGCATTCCTTTTGCTCTTCAAGGAAATTTTCTCCATATTGTGAAATTAGTTAGTGCCCATATTGGTTCTGCTGTGTGTCACTAATTTTGCATTTTTCCATTCTAAGATTCATTTAGTTGATTGAATGATCTAAGATGCTTATCAAGTGAGTATGCATATTAGCCAGGCTGGAAATATTGTTGTGCGCATATTTCTCCTGCTAGAGGCAGCTCTATCAAGAACAGACAGGTTAACTTGCCATTGAGAATAGGCAGCTCTTTGTCTGCACGTGTGCAGCAACAAGATTGAGAACTATTGTAGATATGCTATGTCATAGCATACCTCTCTCACTACAATCAGGATTATTACCATTTGAGGAACTCTGTTTGTAGGACTGATGGGCCTTAGAGGATGTCCCTCTAGCTACATAGGTAGAGAATTAGGCCACAAAGTTGTAACAGTGGGTTTTACATATAATTAAGATAATTGCGTGCTTTTACCAAAAAGAAAGAGACAGAGGGTGTGTGAGGGTATTTAGGGAATAGATAAACTGTACAGGGGGATCAGGTGGAATAATGATAATCTATCAGTAAAAAGAAGAGATAGATTTTCCTCTTATTGATTCAACCTTTGGATACGCCTGCATTGCTAGAGACATAGGTGAATGAAGATTATGTAAGGTTTTAAAGTTTTATATATTGATATGTAATGTAGTTTAGGAGTGATATGTGGTGTAATATATGAATGAGAGAGAGAGAGAGAGAGAGAGATTTTGTGCAGGTATTGTGAAGATTTCAAGGAGAAAGAAAAGCTTTCACATAGATATTGACATAACATCTATATTTTTTTCTGTACTGGATTCTCAATCAAGCCTCGGAATAAGCTACTGGATTTTTTATTATGGAACTAGCAGATTTCTGGTTCAAACTGCATTTCCTATGTATAAGAAACAATGGTAACAATAAATCTCTTTGCTAGTATTTTAAAACTTAATAGAAGTCTCATTGTGGATGCTTGTTTCAGCTTTATGATTTACTTGAAAGCCTTGTCTTTTCTTGTCCTAGCTAGCACCCATGAAATCACAACATACATATTTGTTATTCTGTGTGTGTGTATTTACTACGCTCTATATGGAGACATGTCTGGGCTGTTTACTTTGCTCTATTTGGGGACATATGGCCAAGTTGATTATTACATCCTTAGCATTATCCATCATTGTCTGACTTTCTATGTATAAGACTCAATTGTGATAATTAATCTCTTTGCATTAATATTTGAAACCGAGAATTAAAACTGAGGGTGTCTGACTTAGTATTTGTTATTTACTTGAAAGCCTAATCTTGTGTTCTACCTCACATGAAATTGCAACCTGCAAATTTGTTATTCTGTGTTGGGATGAACTTTCTAGTCATCTATCTGATTAATCTCTGCTTTAGTTTTTGAGAATCTTAATAGTGTGATTGCAGCATATAAATTTGAAAGTGTTGTCTTTTTTGTTTACTACTGCTGATGAAGTTGCAGCATATAAATTTGAAACAATAATAACAATAAATCTTTCTATTAGTATTTGAAAAACATAATAATAACAAGAGTGACTATGGATGCTTGTTTCAGCTTTGATAATTTTACATGAAAACCCTATCGTTTTGTATTGTACCCCATGAAGCAACAGTGAAGTTTATTATTCTGTATAGACTGAAGACAATCAACTTTAGGGCTTTATTTATAAATATTCTGTAGGTATTATCCACATATCAATGATAAAGAGACCTTGGGAGTATATCCCTCCTTACTCCATATGCTGCCATTACAGGTCTAGTGGATGTGGCTTCATTTGTGTTTAGAAATGTGATCAGAATGCATGAAATCACTCTGATCTTGGAACGTCATTTTATGTGGTATTCATTTTCAAATCTGTGGCAGTTTGATAAGGCTATTTCAGCAATTGGTGACTAATTTTTCCTAATTCACTTGCATTGTGAATTATTTATGGAAATTGGGGAAATATGAAACAAGGGCAATTGGTTTTTGATTGATCAAGATAAATTGTTGTTGAAACATTATCATTTTTGCTATTGTAGATTTTGTTATCCCCAAGATAAAAATCAGGGCCATTATAGTTGATAGTGAAGTCCATAATAAGATGGTTAATATAAACTGAAGGGTATCACTGTGAGTTCTTTGTCCATGTGTTTGAGCGTGTTGCCTTTTCCATCTTTATCCATGCGTTCAAGTGTATTTAATATATAACATTGCAAGTGAACCCTATATGCTTTTATCCATTATTGGTTGCATAGTCATCCTATTTGAATGGTGCTATGGGGAACCATAAATTTAGGCTTGTAAACTTGTTGACCACTAATATTGTGATAAACCATATTAGTGGCTACAAATGCGAATATTTTGAATGTACTATCTCACCTTTCTAATCCAGTCTACAAAACCATGTATAGTACATGTGGATAAACGCAAATTCTGTAAAACCATATTGTCATTTTCTGTATGGTTTATGTAGCCCATCAGTGTTTAGCCTACAAATTTCTCATGATATTTTAGTTCTTTCAGCGCATCAGCTTAAAAGCTAGGGCAGTAGATAACCCACAACTACAAGCACTCACATTCTGTAAGACAATAGGAGACAGTAAATTCCATACCAACTTTTTTAATATCATTATTTTGAAAAACATGAATAGGAGACAGTAAATTCCATGCCAACTTTTTAATATCATTATTTTGGAAAACATGATGAAACCCCACGACATCCACCCGTAAATTAGATTAGATGAAATCTCCATCTCCATTTGCCTTCCTGGGGAAGCACTCTGCAAAGCTGTCAACTCTCCATTTGTCAAAAAACAAGAATGTACACTGGATAAGGTTCATTATATTAAACGATAACCTTTATCTTCAACTGGATTGAAGATAAAGGTTCATTATATTAAAACCACTCAAATGTTGAAGATGAGATGCAGATCACATGCAATGCCTGCTTTTTAGGAATGGTGATCATCCATTCATGCATGCCATTGTATATCACTTGTTAAAAGAAGTCACATTGCCCAACCTTTTTGGTTTGGAGCTCCTACTCTTGAGCAGAGATGAATGCAAGCTCGTTTTGTCATGATGTCGAATTACATTCCGTGAAAGTAATAATGATAATGACCTGGGAACTCTCGATGATCGAACCTGAAAAACATGTCACTAAAAGGTTACATGATTATTGATATCCATAGAGAGATGAAACCCAAAGCAATACTTGGAAACTTTCAGTGGTAGAACTGGAAAAACATATTTCTTTCTGAGGGGTTGGTTACATAATAAAACATCTGATTGGGAATATACAGAAGATTGCTTCTGCTACCTATAGAGACAAAACAACTAAAAATAAGTGAACAATGTCCTACAGTGATAACATCAGTATCCATTTTCTTATAGAATTCAAACATTAAGAGCTCGTGTTGACACTACCTATCCTAATGAAGCAACACTATACTGCACATTAAGCATCTTGATAGTCTAATTCTGATGTGATCAATTTGATGTTTATTTCCACATACGTATATGTATCTTACATACTAGAAAGAATCTTTAAACAAGGACATAGACCATGGGTATATTGTTACAATTTCATAAAATTTAAATGGATTTCCATCAGAATATACTTGGAAAAATAATAATGAATTATGCAAATAAGATAATTACCTGCTCCTGTCCGATGCTTGGTCCACTGACACCAGAGAACAGTCCACTCGCTAGTGATTGAGAGAAAGACCCTAAACCAGAATAGAAGGATTCAAATATGAAACAGGTAATGGATCCTCCAAGATTTTAACGTTTCAACTAAAATAATCTTGTATACTGTACATCTTAGAACTCTTTTTTGCTCCCTATCACTGACATTCTTAGAGTTCCCTAATGTTGCAATTGCTGAATCCTTTCTTTCAACAATGGAAAAATTAGTGAGGTTGAATTCTCTTGTTTGTTATCAGTTTTTCAACAATGGAAAATTTAGTGAGGCCAATTGTCATGTTTTGTGAGGAGTTAAATCCCGTGAAACTAGAACTAGACCTGATGAAACTGTTTACTAAAGGTTTCTGAGGTTGTGTCGGTAAATTTGAGAGATATGAGCCACTTCTTAGCCACTTTCAAAAGACAGAGACACAGTATTAACACAAACCATAATGATAATGTCCATCTTCCAAACAAGGCCTAGATATTGAGTTGTAGCAAATGGCTATATCTTGGTACTACATAAACATAGAATTCCTTGAAAACAAAGAGAAAAACATAAATAATGATACGTGGCGCGTTGTACCCAATCTTCTATACGATCCCATGAAATCTACTCATTCCCCGTGGTCATTCATATGATATTTAAGAATCGGTGAATATGTGAGTGACCTTTTAACATTCAAGACTAACATGTGATTTGAGAATTAATTCCAATATTACTAATGTCTACCTGATTCAAGACTATCTGGAGACGATTCGATGTTTTTGTATGGTGATGATTGTTGCAGTTCATACATTTTTTTATTTTGCTTTCTTTCCTCATTATGAGCATCCTTGCTATATGGTGATGATTGTTGCAGTTCATAAAAAAATTTATTTTGCTTTCTTTCCTCATTATGAGCATCCTTGCTATATGGTGATGATTGTTGTAGTTCATACATTTTTTTATTTTGCTTTTCTTCCTCATTTTGAGCATCTTTGCTTCCATTCTCTGATTTTAGCATTGTGAAAAATCAAGTTGAGCAACTCATGGAAGAGATAAATTAATGGTGAGAACATCTCATAGACTAACAAAGTTCTAACCTGCAAGGACATAATGCCTATCATATACTGCCCTTCTTCTAGAACATCGATAGTGCATCAATCCTTCATAATTAGCTATTTCGTGAGATACTTTGAGTCTCTATACAAAGCACAATCCTTCCTTCAGTGGAAGTATTCAACAAAGACAAAGGGTTTCGATCTTAGTGAAAGAAACTCATACCTGTGCCATAGAAGAAGTATTAACTTGCAAAATCGATATGTCCTTTATGCATCGAGATAATGTTTCGTTGAGCTTGAACGCAGCTGTACCAACATGATCTACTGCATTCACAAGGGCCTTAACTGAGTAATCCTTCAGATTGTCATAGACACTGTCTATCAAATTAAGTTAAATAGTTTGCATTAGCTCAATCATCTTGACTAACAAACGAGCAATAGAAACCGTAAATAATCTCTCTTTAACAAAAGGAAATGTGAGATTACGCTTTCTTTTTATCATTCAATAGATATGTCATTTCACAAAACTCAGCTGCGGAGTGAAGATGAGACTTTATACTCTTCAGTTCCTGCAAAGAAAATTATTATGAATTCTGAGAATTAACGTTAGCAAGTTCAATGAAATATTAAATAAGAATCAAAAGAGAGAAAACATGCAAAAGGATTGTAGTGTGATAAAAACCAACACAGTGAAATCGCATGAAGAAGCTAAAAACAGACAAATGTGGATTGAAGCATCTGAAATTACACATAAAAACTGATGCAGAACCTGAAATCTGAAGGGAACAGATGAAAAACTAGAAATAAAAACATGACCCTTAATTTTGACCTGAAAGAAAGGTAATTCTGCAATACCAGGGACAAATTGAATGTTTTCAAAAGGGTGTCCATTATCTGAAAAAGAAAGTAAAAAGAAATCCAAAAGGATTGATAGCATTGTGCTGGAGAACGTTAGACCACACAATAAAAATTGGTATGCAAAAATTAACAAAATCATTTTGAATTGGACGAATAACTAATCTGCCAAAGCACGGAATTTTTGGAATCTGTGAAGGGTAGGAAACATTCAAAGAGGATTTTATGGTGATGAAGAAGCAGGTAAATTTGCAATGAATTGCATGCAACAAACATAAACAATACAAATATCACACAAATGGATGAAAAATAAGCTCAAATAAAATGGAAACGGAATTATAAATATCTATTTTGGAATTTGGGAAGGAAAGCTGACAAAAAAGACTAGGCTAAATTTGCATGAAAACAAATGCCACACTAACAGAATAACAAAATCCTCGTTTATTCGTGTAAAGAAATGATGGTGAAGAAGAAGATTAACGAAATCATAGGGAAGTGATGAAACTAAAATCCAGAACTCATTTCTCGATTACGGAAGAATAAGATTAATGAAATCATTGAGGAATGATGAATAACTAAATTCTAGATACCGTTTTTCAATTCGTGGACGGAAATGATCATGATGAAGAAGAAGAGGGCAAAATCGAAGAGAAAAAATTAAAGACGTCATTTGTTGGTATGGAGAAAGGGAGCCAACCCGCAGGGCGATAGATAGTGGAATGCTTTCAGGAGGGAGGCGCATTCCTCTTCTTTCTCCTCCTCCTCCTTCATCTTCTTCTGCTTCTGATTCGGATTCGGATTCGGATTCGGATTCGGATTCTACTGCGGCGGCTTCAGCTTCGGTTTCTTCTGCAGGCTTGGTCATTGGGGAAGCGGAGGTTCAGGAGGCGAAAGAAGATCCGATGGATCCTTTGCGGAGACGAATGAGATGAGTGAGAAGTATGTGGCATCTCGGAGAAAGAGGGGAGAAAGAGGGGAGGAAACATGAATCGTGGGGAGCATGACCATCGCCGATCTCCCAAAAAGCAGGCCACTAGTGATCTATCTTCTCCACCATCGCCGTCGCGTCTGACAGAAAAATTAAATTAATCGGGCTTCTTCTTCTTCTTCTTCTCCTTCTTCTTCTCCTTCTTTTCTGTTGTTTGTTAGCTGCTGCTGCTGCTGCTGCTGTCTCCTGAGCACGATTGTCTTTTTTATTCGCTTCTGCGTAAATTCTGAGAGCTTGTGTGAAAGGAAAACGTTAAATATTTTACTACTACTACTTACTAATTCGTTCATTCATTCATTTAGTTTGAACTTTGGGATTGGCATTAGAGAAATGGATAGCTCTTCTCATATTCATTCCACATTTGGTGGCTTCATCGCTTCCGTTTATGTACATATGTATCTAATTATAGCGCGTGCGTACGTCTATTTCCGGACGGGTTTTTGCTATGTACATATGTATGTATTACAAACTACTGATAACACCCCCCCCCCCCCCCCCCCCTTTCGATTCACCCATGCATTTGACTGCCTTTTCCTGGAATGATCGTTTATCTCGTGTATCTTTAAGGATCATTTTACAAGCCTTTTATGTATATGTATCAATATGTGCGACACCTCAATATCCCAACATCGGACATTTGCGATGCGGAGTGCATTTTCATGTGTCACACGACGGGAATCGTCACAAAAAGGTTGTAAAAAAAAACACATTATGCAACGAGATGCACTTCATGGTTTTAGTTTGATATTATTGAAGCATCATTATAGAAAATGCGATCATTGTTGTCTAACAAGATGGGGTGTTTGCTTTTGGAGCACTGTGCAAAGACTAAGTACGATAATACATTTGAATGCCTTTGTGACTCCCCCTATGTTCATGCCCTTGAAAGGTAGGTAGTGTAAACTCCCCCTACAAAAGCATGTTAATGAGCCCCCTTGGTGTATATTTTGCTTGCCTCTTATTGGACACATAACCTACATCATAGCCATCCCATTCCACGTGAATGTAGACCTTTGATGATGGCCATGGCACGCCTTTATAGCCAAGGCATTGTTTGGCATAAGTTGCACGTGAATGAATTGACAATCGAATTGCAAGTAATCACAATCAAATATGTATTGGTTATTATTGGCATGAGATCTATGATTATGCAAAGTAACATGATATAATGCCAGCTATCATCCAACTACATCGAGCCAGTCAAACGATCGAATGTGACACGTGCTTACGTTAAACCTATTCAAAAAGGGAGTGTTGATTTTGTTGAAATTTTTAGAACAATACACCATAAAGCGAAGCATTATTCAAGTTTGTCACATCTTCAAAATAATGTATAATTGACTACGAATAGAAAGGTAGAATCAAATAACAAGCCCATTCATTCACATCATGCTCAAATCAACTATAGTGGAGGACGCCATGGGATTGGGGCCAAAGTTTAAATTGAATGTTTGTGGGGCATTGCATGACTCACAACAATTATCAACTCAATGTTTTTCATGTTGTCGGCTTGAATGGATTGCATAGTGCAAAGCTAGTGGAATCTACTAGCACAAAAAAAAGGCTCAACGAGGCATAATACCATCAAGAGAAATATCATGATCTATTTTTCTAATTTCATAAATAGTAAACATATCAAAATAAAACTTCCATATTGCCATCAAAGTAGGTGCTCCCCCCTCGTGGTTTTTGAAAATAAAATAAAAGGAGAGAGTAGATGGCAACCTCTTGATTTCGGGAAAATATTTTGATTTAGTTGTTATGCTAAAGGTGGTTAGCATGGTTATGGCATTAAATGGCATGGCTCCAAATTCATGGTGGTAAATGAATGCTACAAGGAGATGAATATGGCACTTGAGTGAGTTCGACCATGTTGGTAGGGAGATGTTGGAAGGATCACATTCATCAATGCCAACATGGAGCACCTTTCATGTGCAAAATCCCAAAGAGCATGAGCATATGTATAGATGAAATAAACACAATGGCCGAGACAACACATGCCTCTAATAAAAGAAGGAGCACGCATGCTAGAGAGACGAGCATAATCATGTCATGCCAAAACCGAATTGTACTATCTAGATAATATATGCATATACACATACATGGAAGGAAATGAATAATATTCTAATCACTAACTTTGATAACCCCCCATTATGGTTATGCTATGACTATTTTACTTTTGTTGATTGTGTGGACACCATTAAACCATAACCACGTGTATTGAAGTTGCGGAAAATAATAATATCATCATCGACACTTATTCTATAACATACACAAAAGTCGTTATGAGAATGTGAATCGTGTCTAAAGCGTGACGAAGATCACGTCAGTTCTTGATGAGCTTGAAACGTGAAATCATGTTCACATTCATTAACCTTCCAACGCCCACCCACCCTCCATCACCCAGAGGGAGGCATGACACGGGGTCATGGTCATGAGGGGCAATTACAATAAGATGAGAAGCTAATAATGGAGAAGAATTGGACTACATACATTGTCTTATCCACTAAATGTCTGCATAAGAATAATATAATGTCATGGTATGTGTGGATGCATAATGGTGTTTATATCCTACTCCAAGTCCACAAACACAAATACATAAACAATAGACATCACATTTCATTGTAGCTCTTACATATGTAATGTAATGTAAATTGGATGTATTTGCAAGTGTCGGGTTGTATTATTGAATTATGCTAAAATCAACCATTTCTTCCATTCAGTTGTTTGACAATTAATGTGATGCAAATAATAGGTCATTGATTTAAAGGTGATTTCATATTTCGTAGGCTCTTTTATTGAAGCACACATGTGCAAGGGACGTGTTGAGGTAAACATACTCATATCAATCCATAAACAATGAACTTAGAGACAAAGATGTATCTCAAAAATTTATATCTTATACATATAAGTGACAAATACATTGTCGTGATTAATGACTATTACAATACACCATCAACAATAAATCAAGGGATAAACGAATGATGTATGCATGAAACAACATGCGTACATGAAAACCTTTATTTATGCTTTTCTAACTTAACCTCAAAGTAGGCAACCCTTTGCATGTTTACATATTTCATATTTTAAACAAATTCTCAACTTACACACGCCAAAGCAAGAATCAAATAAACAAATCGCTCAAACCAAAGGTATGAATAGTCATGTTGATATTTTCGTATGCGTCAATAATTGAAGCAATAGTTTTTTGAGTTCAACAACAATAAGTTCTCCCATTGTGGATAAGGCATTGGTTTTTTTGAAATGTTGTGGATAAAAGTGCCCAAAGGGACACTCGCCGTGACGAATGAAGCGTGTAGACCAAGAGCTCTAACTCAATGAGAAAGAGATGTATATTGGCGTATAGCGCAAAGTAAAAGTATTGAAAAGTTAAGCATTATGAGTTGCACATGTTTGGAAGTTACGAAAAAAGAAAGGCCATGCTGCACATGGAACAACCCTCGTTGTTTAGGTAAAGAATGAATTTAGATACACCTACCAACCCCATTCTATATGTGAAAGACGCCCAATATTGTAGCGTGTGTAAAGCTCGTGGGTGCTTTTAATGACAAGTTGTATGTGTCTGAAATAACTTATCCACACTCTCAAAAGAACAATCAAAATGTTTTGAAATTTGAAACTTTAAAACAACAAGAAGAATACTTCCACTATAAGACCCAAAATGTTCATATCAAGTAATATTTTGTTTGTTTAAAATTACAAGGTTATGAGCCATTCTAAAATCCAAGCAACTTTCAATGGGGTTCATCATAGTTTGAGAGTGCGACAATATCCATTCCAACCTCACATAAACATTCTATAGTTAATTTGTAATATTGATAACATGTATGCAATTTCAACGTAAAAAACATACTTCACAGGATCAAAACCGCTTGAGAAGTCCACAATCACTCTATTGTTTTTTTGATTACTTGGGGGGGGGGGGGGGGAGGGGAGGGCATCCATGATCACATCTTAAAGTTAAATTATACTTATGGAGAGTATTTTCACCCATTCACTTATGTTCCATACCAAGTTAAAAAAACATAATAACTCTTTCTTTCATTTTAGACTAATTAGTAGTGGAAATAAGTTGCTTGCTTTACTTATTAAACCTTGCTCAACACATAAATGGTGTTTTTTTTATTTAGTGGCTTTGTATGTGTGGCTGTGTTATTCGTACATTAAAAAACTTATTTTCCCAATCAAACCAATTTATAAATGTGTATAGGCGCAAACAATTGACAATAAGGAGCAAGAGTGACATGAAAAACTTCTGCAAGTAATGATAAAAACAATGGCTACTTTTTAGCTTTTCGTTTCCACCAAACATTGCATCCCTAGTGTCCTCTTGTTACAATTGGGAATGAGTTTATTATCTCCATATCGACAAGTCACGTGCCTAGCTACTCGGTTAAGAAGCATCCTGTTAAATAAGAATAAGCTTGATTGAACACCTCACAATTTGTATCCCACAAACATCATCCAACACAATAGCATCTTTGTAAAAATATTGGAGAACTATAAATGTACAACTCATATTGTGCAAAATGTTTACAACACATGTTTATATGGGGGCATGAATGTACATGCACCCGTAGAGACATGTGATACCTTCATTGAGTTGATGAAAATATATTCATTCATACGGTTCAATGTATAGTAACATTTGGAAGGACTTGGAGTTCTTTCTAGAAACCAAGATGGAGGATGATACTATCTATTGCTTTAAGATCCCCGAAGTATTAACAATGTCTTAAAATGAGTGTTCACATAGGCAATTCATGTAACGATTGTTTGATGTTGCTTGCGAAAATTTTGAGTCAGCAACAATCTTTGAGTACTATCGTCAAGTACTATACTATTATGTGCCAAGCACGGGGCACACAATCAATTCATTTTTATTTCAATTTTCCTGGGTGCAAAGCAGATGCAGATGCCAGAAGCTCATGCCAGGAGAATGTATATTTATATTACAAATGTGAGAATAGGTGTGTGGGATTCTTGAGTGGGCCAACAAAAACTTGGCTCTAGAGTCTCAAGCACAATAAGAAAAGATGGAACGATAGAGAAGAGAAAAAAGGGAAAAAGTTACATAAAAATTTGATATAACAAATAGTGGGATGGTGGTGGTGTGGGCATGCGTTTCACACGCGTCCGGACGGTGGCCCACAAACTCGCCAAGAACATCTCCGAAAAAGAAAGATAATTTAAAACAAAACAAAAACGAAGAGGCGTGTGGACGCTCCCTTGTTTGAGTGGAAAACAAATATAATCATGAATACATGGTATGTATGTGTATGTATATCTCAAACCTATTATTATTATTATTATTATTGCCGGTAAAACATTTATTTCTTTTTTTATTTATTCTTTGGCTTTTTACTTTTGTTTTTGAGTTTTTCAATACATAACATAAGAAAAGCATGAGGTCTTTATACGTTTTCTTGCCACGTGTCCTTTTCTGAATCGCCGAGTGATGTTACCACGGATGAAGCCCATTTTTATTTTCTTATATATATATATATATATGTATATATATCTAAAAGAAAAATTCTACAATGGAATTCCTCCATTTTCCTAGCAAATTAAGCTTTTTTGTTTTTTTGGGGGGGGGGGGGGCTATTTCAGCGCTTCCTCCCTCCCCTGTCGATATTAAAGGAAAGGGGAAAAGCAAAAAAGCAAATAAAAGCGAGTTCATCATATAATACATTCTGTTTTAAAAAAAAAGAGGAGATTTTTTTTTTGAATTCCAAAGCAGAGAGAGAGAGAGAGAGTTTTGGAAATTTTGAAAAGAAAGAAAGAAGAGGAATCAACGTGAACAAATTCAATTTTTGAGATGTCTCTAAATCAGGGGATGGGGGGGGGGGGGGGGGCGTTAATATTTTAAAGAGAGAGTAAAAAAGAAATTATAATCCAAGAAAACCGGAAGGAAGGAGGGAAAGGGGTTTTTTTTGAACCAGTTTTTTTAATTTATTCTTTAAACAGGTAAAAAAAAGAAAAAGGTAATTAAAAAAAAAGGAGAAGAAGAAGAAGAAGAAGAAGGAAAAATAAAAATAAAAATAAAAATAAAGGATTGTGCCAGAAAAGATACGCTCACTGTTAGTATTATTATTATTAGTATTATTGTTACTACTATTAACTATTGAATGGGATTGAATTAGATTCGTTCGCTTCTGGGGGTGGCTACAATTAGCGGGGGAGGCGTCGCTAAATCTAGGGGGGGGTGCCGTGAGCCAGACGATAAGCGGTCACGATTTCTTGCTTGACTGGGCTCAGCTCCGTTCAGAGGAGAGCCGCTAGAACTAACGGCGGAACGAACGCGAGTATTAGCGGTTTGCTTGCTTGACTAGAAAAAGAAGAAGGAAGGGTTTTTTTTTATTATAGCGCCGTCTTGACTTCTGTTTGATTTAGCGGGGGGGGGGGGTTAGAGGCGCGCGCCAGCACTCAAAACCAAACACCCCCCTCTTCTCTCTCTTCTTTTTTCTCCGCGTTTTTTTGTTTTCTTGTCACAAGCTTTGTGTGTCCCTTCTCTCTCTCTCTCTCTCTCTCTCTCTCTCTCTCTGTGCTGCCTTTTCCTCTCTCTTCACTTCTCTTACACTTCTTCTTCTTCTTCTTCTTCTTCCTTCATCTTCTTCCATCAAATCACCCCAACCAAAATCAAGTCTTTTTTCTCCCTCCAACAGTTGTGTAGCTCCGCCATAGCCTCTTTCTCTCTCTTTCTCTCTCTCTCTCTCTCTCTCTCTCTCTCTCAACTGCTTAGTGAAGCTTCCCCATAGTTTCCCCCCCCATTACACCTCCCTTTTCAACCCTCTCGTCTACTTTTTCTT
Organism: Azolla caroliniana; assembly: GCF_043228905.1. NCBI lineage: Eukaryota > Viridiplantae > Streptophyta > Polypodiopsida > Salviniales > Salviniaceae > Azolla > Azolla caroliniana. The sequence goes on along the minus strand of NW_028230436.1, from coordinate 4,559,383 downwards.
TAGCTTCTGTGTATTACCTTTGACAGTTTCTTCTTCTTCTTCTTCTTCTTCATCATCATCATCTTCTTCTTCTTCTCTGCAGGCCTCCCTCCTTCTTGAGAAATCCTTCCTTCCGTCCTTCCTTCCTTCCTTCCTTCAGCTTCAGCTTCAGCTTCTTCTCTCTTTGCTTTATAGCTTTTCACTCCTTTCTCTGCTTACCCACCCCCTCCGCTGCTCTCTGGTCTTTCCTGCCCCATCCCTGCACTTGTCTCCTCCAAAGCTTTTTCATGGAGATAACGCCTCTGCTCTCTCCTATCTCGCTTGGCGCACAATCCTACTACGACTCCCTCAGACGCTTCCACAAGCTCCCGGAAGCAGAAGAGACGCCATGGCTGGCCCCCCCTCCCGAGTCCAATTTTAGAATCGACGATCTCCTCGACTTTTCCAATGAATCGGTGTGTGGATTCGAAGAATACGAAGAAGAAGAAGAAGAAGAAGAAGAAGAGGAAACCAACTGCAGTACTGCCTCGCAGGTCGAGGTCCCGCAACCCTCGTCTCCCACCACATCCTCAAAGAAAGAAGCCATTGCTGCTTCTCAGATAACAGCCAATTCCTTCCCTCAAGAAGCTTCCCACGATGGGCTCTGTGTGCCGGTAAGCTCTTCGATTCCTCCTGTCTCTTCTTTCTTTAATTGGCAGAATTCAGCCCTCTCATCCTCTCAAAAAGGCTTCACAGAGACCCCTCTCCATTGTTTCTTCTTCTTCTTTGCTCAGGAAATTTACCATGAATGTCTGACCAAGCTGTATATATGTTTGTATATACATATACATATATAGATATTCTCCGTATGGCTCCACTTACACATGTACATACGCTTGTCTATGCTTCTTTGTTCCATGTCTTGGTTCTTTGCTCATGAATTCTACACAAATTTCTGAGCAGTCTGACGAGCTAGCCAACCAGCTTGAGTGGCTGTCGGCTTTCAATGAAGACAGTTCCTACTCGGGAGACAGGAAGCTCGCATCCCTTGTAAGCTCAGGAAGCTTAAGGAGCTCCAAAGAAGAAGAAGAAGACGAAGAAGAGAACCGCAGAACTGTTGCGTCTGCTCAAGACAGGTTTCAAAGCCCTAGCCCCATCTCTGTGTTAGAGTTAGGAGGGGGGCTTTCGTATCTATCTAATGGAGCTCACCATGTCCCTAGCAGAGCTCGAAGCAAAAGATCTCGAAGCGGTGGTAGGATATGGTCTGTAGACACTCTCATTCCTACTTTGGTCGAGAACACTGTCTTACAGGATTGTCCATTCTTTCATCGTCAAAACCATTCTTTTTCGTCCTCATCATCGTCATCGTCTTCTTCTTCGTCTGTTTCTCTCTCTGATCATCGGCACCGGCCTTCATTTATTCCTTCTCCTTCTACTTATCCTATGAAGAAATCAAAGAAAAGCTCCCCTCCCTCTTTATCTTCTTCCTCACCTTCTTCTGCTTCTGCCAGGCTTTACAAGACTGTCTCTGCCATTGCCATAGCGGAAGCTCCTCCCCGGAGGTGCTCTCACTGTCTTGTCCAGAAGACACCTCAATGGAGGGCTGGGCCAAACGGACCGAAGACACTGTGTAATGCTTGTGGAGTACGGTATAAATCTGGAAGGCTAGTTCCTGAGTATAGACCTGCAGGTAGCCCTACTTTTGTGAGCGAAGTTCATTCAAATTCTCACAAGAGGATTCTTGAAATGAGGCGTATGAAGGAGGTTGAGGAACAGATTAAGGAAGACGAAGAAGACGTTGATGAAGACGACAATGAAGAAGAAATTGACGGTGGAGAAGAAAGAGATGATTGTCGCTCTCAGATTACGGACTCTTACAAAGAGTCTTTAGAAGCAGAACCTTGCACTTCGAGTTTCTGTGAAGGGAATTCTGTTGAAGATCGTAAGCATGTATATTCCATTAACAAGGATATTATATCCTACAGGGGTCGTCATGGAAGCTGCAAGAAACGCCTTATTGCTACGCCATCAAATAGCATGAGAAAAGAAGACGAAGATAGTACTTTAGAAGCAGAAGAAAGCATTCAAGAGAGTGTTAGCAGCGTCTGAACACGCTTGGCTACGAATTTTGCAGAGAACCTTAAATGTTACTATACCCGAAAATGGTATTGGGAAAGAGAAAGTAAAAACTGATCTACAGTACTAAAATTGGAGTCTTTCTCTCTCTGCAGAAAATCACCTGTAAAGATTCTGTATTTAGCTTGTTTGGCTTGACTATTAAGGCGGCCTTTCTACAGCTTCTTTCTCTACATAGTGTCGAGTTTTGTATTACTTTCCACTTAGATTAAGATGAAGATGAAGAAATTGAAGAATTAGGGTTAGTTCTAGAGCAGTAAAATGCAAAAAGAATTAATACAGATGAATCCATCTTTGAAAAGGTTTTTAGGATAATTATATCTCAGTATCAGGGCAGTGTTCAGTAAAATTTAGGGATATGTTTTTAGATAAAAACACTTGTTTTCACTCACTCTCTTCCTCTATCTCACTCACACAGGTGATGTGTGTGGGTTCTCTTGTAATTTGACAACTTTTGTTGAAAAAGTTTCTGTTCAATCAGATTCAGAAGAAAAACAGTGTTAGTAGTAAGTATTTAGCCCACCATTAAAAGGAAAAAAAGTGTCAGAAAAGGTTGGAAAACAGTGTAAATTTAGAATGTTTAGTGTTTTGCAAATCTAGTATCCCGTGTAATATTGATTTGGGCTATCTATATTGTGTACTCTAGAGTATTCGAAATGTGATGTTCATATTTTTGTTTGAAATGGGCTAAGGATGCAAAACGGTGGATACTGTTAATAATCATGGATATGGAAGGTTATGATCTTCCGGTGCAGCTTCGGAAAACAGTTCATTGCGAGCTACTGCTAAGTTAAGTGAGGTATAACTTGTGTTGAAGGCTGGATATGGTAGTAAAGGTTATAAGGTATGGATTTGGAACATTCCAATTGCGAGCACTTGGCTGTAAACTTTTGTGACTGCAAGTAGCTGACTTGAGTTAGCCTCAAAACTGTGTTCCTAGTTTGTATATGAAGACTGATCAAGGTCTGCTAGAAGAGCGAGATAAGCAATAATTGTGGTGGTATATGAAGATCGATCAAGGTCTGCTAGAAGAGCAAGATAAACAATAATTGTGGTGGCTACCATCACTCTACTAAATGCATACATCTGCATGTGTGTATTAAACAAAATCATTTTTGTGTTTCACTAGCATAACTTTTTGCCTAGATAAATGTGAATTCTCTTAATTTGCTTGGATTAGATTTGAATTGTTGCCACACTGTTGATGCGAAGTTATGAAAGATGGTGACAAATGTTTCGAATTGAGTTCATCTTTGACACTCAAAGATGCGCATGATCGAAATTCGAACCCTTGACCTAGGGTACACCGATAGGCCCCCTTAATATTTTCAGTCTGGGAAAGAGACTGTGTGTTTTGGTTTGCTTTTTCATTTGCTTTCTTTTATGTTGCGAGATTGACGAAAGAAGATATGCCACTTCGGTACGGGGAAAAGATGGATTGTTGGATATTTATGATGTGAAGGAAAGCCTTGACATTTGAAACGTATTCGAGCTCGTTAAGGGAAAGAAAGAGAATCAATCATACATGGTTTGGTTTTGGGTGAATGGGTATAGCTAGCTGTGTCATTGCATGCATTTGTGTAAAATATGTTATCTTTCTACATTCATTTATGAATTCATACCAGGAAAAACAAGACTTCTAACTATGAAAAACATGACTTTTATGAGCAATGGGGTCCCGACTCCGCCCCCCCCCCCCCCCCACATACACATACACTCTCTCTCTATGGAATCAATAGCCCAAGAGAATTAGTGTGTTATATTATATATATGACAACAATCTCTTTGAAAATATGTATTGGTCCACTCACACATAAAAACAAACATTTATGGTTGGACAAATTGATCTATATATACACATGAATGAGTATTAAGATTACCATCAATATTATCATTTCTATCCGTGACTTATCGATGGGAAGAGCATTATTTTTTTGGTAACTAAGATATTTCGTTACTAAATGAGCTTGCTCTTGGTTGGCAAAATCCGAAGCTTAATTCGGAAAAGCAAACGTGGATGTTAATCATCTAAACTCAAGTCACCGAGAATGGAAGTCGAAAAGCAACAGAAGCATATAAGCTCTATCAAATTCTTTTACTCACACACAAACAAACACACATATAGAAGGAGGAAGGACATGATGATAATCTTTGTTTTCTTTTCACTGGTTATTATATGATAACGGAAGATACAAAAATGGAGAGTAGTTTTTATGATGATTGATTGATTGTGTGGGAGTGTGTGAATGGTGATATGTATGTATAATGTGAGGAACCAGAATTGGATGGAGATTAGAGTAGAGTAATAATATGTACTTAGACTAGGATAGGAGGAATCATTGGGAAGGGGGCAAAGGCTGGGGCTAAGCTTAGCTGCTCTTTATAACCTGTTGTCTTGAAGGCAGATCAAGAATTAAATGTTCCCTTCCTTCACAACAGAGAGGGTACTACTACTAACTACTGCTGCTATTTGCTTTTCTGGGGAAGGCTTCCTTTTTTGGCAGCTTTTTCCAGAGGAATTGGATTTTGTGTTCTTAGTTCAAATTGCTTTGTTTTATTGTTTTGGTAGTGATCTAGATTCTCCTCCCACACCGAACCAACAACCATCATAGGCTGGACTGTATTATTAGTCTTTCAAAATCCTTTCTTTGCTTCTTGTAGATTCACAAAACATTGGTTATCCACATCCTTAAAATTTTCCATGGTTTTATTTTGTTCTTATTTCATTTTTAAAACTTGAGCTTGCCATTCTGTTTTCTGATGTCAATCCTTTTTTATAAGTTTTCAAATTATGTGTGATTGCTCACCCACAATCACACATAATTTGATTGGGAACTGGTTCCATTGTTACAACTTACAAGTTATGTTCCTTGAGACACCATTTTATGGCCCAGAGCTTCAAAAACTTATAACATAATTGTTGATCCTCACATTGCCCACTCGTTCATTGTTTTCATCAACAACATGGTTTGTGGATTCTCTCAAACATTAACTAACATGCCCACACCTTGCATAATCATGTAGGTGCTATTGGCTATTGGACATAACCAAACATCATTTGTCATCTCCACTTTCCCCACTTCATATTGTTATTCATCATTATTCATTTCAACCTCAATAGTCTCACAATTTTAAAGAATTAGGGAAGTGTTATTGAACCCCCATAAAGAGGTTTTTGATATATGCATGTGTGAATAAAAATAATACATTTCCCATCATGTTACGCAATGTTGAGCTGCATTGGGAAACATTTTTCACGTATCCATATGTATGTAAAAGTTTGTGTCCATGTGTATCTGTGTGTACAAGTATGTAGCACCCCATAGAACTCGTGCAATGAATTACATAAGAGAATCTACCAAAGCTTAAGGTTATTCAACGCGTGCCCTGAGCATCTTGCACCCTTTGTCTAAGAGAACAAAATTGGCACCCGGGAAAGATGTTGCAAGTTGGTGACAAGTTGTTAGGCTTATTCAGCTTGGCTCTATAGGAGGTCCGTAACACCATAGCCAACTTGGGTTCCAAAGAAAGTACATATTGGATGGGTGACCCCCAAGAAGTAATGTATTTGTCTAAACTTCATGCTTCCTATTTCTGGTTTATTTTTTTGACCTTCATCTCCTCCTGGAAATGCACACACTAAATTTGACCAAAGCTTTGAAGTAATTAGTAATTTAAGTATGGTTTCAGTCCCCCACGACAAGCCAAACTCATCTTAGTGGGGGTCCATTGGCACCAAGTATATATATATATTATGAAGCGGGAACATGTTTCCAATTGTGTACATATATATAAGTGGGATAGTTAGTGGGCAATATATACAAATGAAATGAATGGCATGTTAACCAACAATTGCGACTTGCAAAGGGGGCCCTACAGAAAGAGAATCATTGGTATGTGTAATGTTTGTTTTTGTGAAAAGTGTAACAAATTGTGATTAAGAGGACAATTAGAAGTATGCGTGTTTACATAAACACAATAACAATTAGCCAATAAGAGGCAAGTGAACATTGTCAATATCATAAACATGCAATCACTTAATGAAAGTATGGAAATCTGAGAGTTATTGTCACAAAGTCTGATATGAACTATGTGTGGGTGGGGGCGTGGGTGTCGCACATTTTTAATTCAAGTCAAGCCGAAATAATAGATTACGTTGATTATTATTAAAGGATCATGTGTGCTTGGTTTTTGACATTATATTGGTTTGAGAGTCTACTTTTGCATGTGAAGTGGTGGGATGGGCACTATTGAGAGCAAGACATAAGGTTGTTTTTGTTTAATTGGCGGAATTTTCTTTCGCTTCACATTATTTGATCTCTTTGTCCAAATAGATAACCCTAAGGAATTGATAGTCCATTATGATTTTCTCATGATATCGGTAGCAAAAGTTTGATGGCTTATCAACAATGAAAATTTCTCTATTCTTAGAACTAGATTATAATGTATTTGAAGATTCTGCATCTTGAATTGCTTTTCAACCTTCGGTTTCTATGAAGTAGTATGAAAAACGTGTGGGGATATGCCACAATAGTCGTATGTATTGACATTTTGAAGTGACACTTTTGCTAATAATTAGCATGAAAAACTCTTCATTGAAGAAAAAACTTGTTGCAAAGGACAAATTTACAAAGTTGGCATCCTATGTGATTATCTCCAATTTCAAGCTTCAAAGGCACTTCCGTCTATAATTGTTTTAAAAGTTTCAAGCAATGTAGTGATGGTCTTTTTGAAATGGTCGCAAATCAACCCTCGAGTATAATTGAGGGTGGTTGTCATTTATAACTCATTGCATAAATATCATTAAAAAAAACATGTTCTTTCTAATATGGAAAACAACTTATGGACCTTCAGAAATTACAAGATGGAATGAGCCCATTTTATGAACATTGAATTTGCAAAGACCTTGTGCTTTGATATCAAGTTAAGAACTTCTATTCATATAAGGTCAAAACACCATGGGTGGCACGCATGGAGATTGATGTAGTAGACATCAAGTGATAACATGGTAAAACACCAATATAGTAAGATAATGGAAATTGTTTTCATAAGTTCAGTGATTGCATAATTCTTTACATTTAGAAACATAAAAAGTTCCTTACAAATACAAATAGTGACAACGTGGTACATTTGCACAACCATTTCAAGAGGGGGGAACATTGAATATTGTATGTTCAAATAAAGAATCCACGTTTTGAAGAAATGATTGACTTTGAAGTGTTTGTTACAAGTGGGGTTGAAAAGCATGATGGCAGTGTCTCCCACCCCCCATCCTCGCCAAAGCAAATTTCCATTTTGCTTTGAACACAACCTCACTTCATTGTTGTGTGAAGAATCATTCATCCCTTTGGAATGGACCAATTGCCCAAAAGAAAAGGAAAATGCTTTACAAAGTTTATGTGTTGAGATTCGAAAAGGTGTCTTAGGTTACTACTCCTTTGCTATCATATCTGGCAAGGTGCATAAAGTTACTCAACCATGACAAAAAACAAACTATCAACAAATTCATACAAAATTGACATCATATCCTACACCAAGCCTTTTGTTCAAATATTTGCACTTATAGTCCTTTGATTATTACCACCATTGTTCATGTTCACGGTGTTCCAAATAAAAAAGCAGGTGTTCATAAAGTGGATGTACTGGAATTATTTATGGCATCTTAAAATGAATGTAGCATATGAATGTTGACAATGCCTATTTTTTCTCTCAATTTTTTACATAAACTTTGGAGTTGTTGAATAATTCATGGTTTAGAAATATTGCTAGATTTCTTTAAATTGAGCTTCCAAGCTAACCTTTATCCATGGTTTTGCCACAAACATCCAAGTTCGTTAATTATCACTTGGAAGCACATCGCACCATGGAATGGTCCTGAGGTAAGGCACCCGAAATTTAAGAAACCAAGATGTAGTTAAGGTATCTTGACACAAGAATTACCATTAAATATTGACCCCCAATGGGACAAGCATATGGACCACTTTTTGGTATACATCCCTACATAATGATAATGTCTAAGCGGATGTACAATTACAGTTTTTAATTTCTCTTTATTAATTTAAAGTGCTTTTCCCTTGTTTATTTTTGTTTGTATACGAAGAATGGCCCATCCATTGAATTGTAGGATAATCATGGCTATGTTAGCCAAGTCTTGTATTTCGACTGAATACGGTATTCTTCATATTGCGTGAAACTAGTTCAAAAGTTATAGTATATTATCGTCAACTTTGGTTGCGTTTCAAAAACAATACCTTCTCTCAATAAGTCTTGTGATATCCATGTATTTTGTTAAAATTCCCTTATGAAGGCCTATGTTGTGCCCATGTATTTTTTAATATCATCTTGTGTAGAGAAAAAATACCATGCTCATTGATAGTAGAGTTTCCATAATAAATACTAGTTCAAACCTATCCCTTGACATCAAAACTATGATCTTAACTCACCAAGCACACACACTACCATTACAACATTACATGTATCCAAACCATAGACATAAGAAAAACGTGGAACCTGTTCATTGTCTATAAAGATGATGTTTTCACTTTGTGATTTACCACCCTCTTCTCTTGTAGCTTGTACTATAGGGTTTCATAAAAACTATCAAAAATTGGGGACAATGTTGGTTGACCATGATGAGATGACATTGGCTCATCATTCCAAATGTATAAAAAGAGTGAGAAAGAGGTAGACTATGAAAGGAAGGAGCTAAAAATAAGACAAAGCAATAGGTGTTATGCATACAAGCATCCGCATAGAATATCATGAACAACTCTAATATGCATTTAGGGACAATTGTAAACTACTTTAAGGTTGTAACATACATATTATTGGTACATATAGCATTTAAAAAATTACCAACATGTTTTCAATTGTAACATACATATTATTGGTACATATAGCATTTAAAAAACTACCAACATGTTTTCAATCTCGTTTTTAGAAAACAAATCTAGAATATTTCACACTATGTAGAATGTTCAATGAGTTTTTTTTTCTAATGAGAAAAATGTCTTCATGAACAATTGAAAAGATAGATAATATCTTCATGACCAATTGAAGATAAAATGTATTTGTGCTCTAAGTGCATTACACTGATCTCACATATTCTCTTAGTTGGAATTCTATCTCCTTATTGAGGCCGTAATTCTAACTAAATTGTTGTTTGCCCTCTAGAAGGCATGGATATAAGTGGTTGTCAAACACTCCTAAGCTACTAATGGTTGTATAATTACTTAGGTCAACTTCATTTCACTCTCTCACTAAGCTTAACTTGACTAAGAAGCTCACTAACTTAAATTAAAGACTTCATCAAGAACTTAAAGAACTTTTGTGACAAGAAAATACACAATGAATACCTGCACTTCAATTAATCAATGGTTAACGAATCTAATACAAGAGGATTAGCAGAAGTTTTAGAGTAAATCAATTTCACTAATCTTATGTAAAAAAAGCACAAAAGTAACTTTAATTGTTGATGCCAATAGCATTTGTTCCAAATTTAGCTCTAACCCAAAAGTTTCCAAATCAACGATCATCGAGGTACTTTCTTCGAAGTTGCTCATGGATCCTTTATGATTTGTATAGAAAATTCTAAGTCCTGAATGAGTTTTGCTTGTCATGTCTTATGATCCAGGAGTGGTGATTACATATGGATGTGGATGTGGATGTGGATGTGGGTTTGGGTGGGATGGTATTTTTGTCTACAAGAGAGACTCTTGGTGTGGCTTGGAGGCATTGAAAGTTAATCAAGAGTACTATCACATTTGCATCATCGAGGTAAACTTGAAAAACATGGTGCAATAACTAAGCATTATGTATGAGCCACATTGTTAGAATGATTGGAATTTGGAGCACACCAACTTGACCTAGAGCTTTGCCATTTGTCGAGGTAAATGTCAAACTTTTGGTGCAATAATAGAACATTGTGTATGTGAACTATGTTTGATAGAATGATGGAAATACAATAACTTGAATTTCAGGACTTGCCATTTCTCACATGCTCACTGAGTGAAAGCGTAGTCTTGGTTGAAAGTGAGATATCTTTTATGGATCCATAATGCAAATCATAGGTGGTCAAGCTTTTAGTATGTCAAATGTAGTTGTGCACCGTTTCTTTAGCCTCTACTTTGAGCATGACAAGTTGGTGTACTGGGTTCCATTTAGTTCCTCAAAGTTGCAAAACATGGCAATGGTAGAGCCACATTGGCCCTGCAAGGCATGCGCTTAAACAAACCTGAAAATTGCCATAGGTTACAAATGGTAGTAATAAAGTAGTCACACAATGACCAAGCAAACATACAATATTGAAACTCATGTATACATGTGGTTTTCTTTAATGTCCTTTTTAGTTTATTGCTTTACAGCTCATGTAGGCTATACACATTCACCCCTTTGGTAATGTACTTACCATGAAACCCCATGGCTTTCCATGACTGTACCAAACATTAGTACCATTGTCCTCACACTAGAGCTTTTCATATAGTTTACATGATTAAATAGTGATGTTGTTCAGCACTTCACTATTGGCACAAACCACTAAACACCTTGGCCTTGCTTAATTACAATTTACTTTCAAACATTAACGCAATTGTCCTCACCCGACTCCTCATCAAAATATTTACAAGCTCATAAATCAACTGTTTCAAAGCTCACTCTCGTTCTTCCATTTCAACCCTTCACACGTCATTCTCATCCTTTGAGCTTCTTCATTCCACTTCAATGGTTATTATTCTACAAAGAAAGCCAGCTCTCCAACAAACAGGGGTCTAATTGTTCAAATTTCCTTAAACTTCCCTCAAATTTTGGAGGCAGAATATACTACCTTGATAACAATTGGCATAGTGATGTGCTTTGAGCAAGCTGCACTGAAGCTTTCATTACCTTGCCATTTCAACCCTTCACACGTCATTCTCATCCTTTGAGCTTCTTCATTCCACTTCAATGGTTATTATTCTACAAAGAAAGCCAGCTCTCCAACAAACAGGGGTCTAATTGTTCAAATTTCCTTAAACTTCCCTCAAATTTTGGAGGCAGAATATACTACCTTGATAACAATTGGCATAGTGATGTGCTTTGAGCAAGCTGCACTGAAGCTTTCATTACCTTGCCATTTCAACCCTTCACACGTCATTCTCATCCTTTGAGCTTCTTCATTCCACTTCAATGGTTATTATTCTACAAAGAAATCCAGCTCTCCAACAAACAGGGGTCTAATTGTTCAAATTTCCTTAAACTTCTCTCAAATTTTGGAGGCAGAATATACTACCTTGATAACAATTGGCATAGTGATGTGCTTTGAGCAAGCTGCACCGAAGCTTTCATTACCTTGCGGCTATTCAGGCTTCAAAAGTGAAACCATGTATTCAGTTTTGGTGAATGTTAATAAAAACACCAAAACTTCCATACATGGCTGGTGTTGGATCACAAGGACGGCAATGGAACAAATAGGGTGTGGTGTAGGGGTTTAGGGTTTATGCAGGTCTGCAGATTGTGTGTGTGTATGTGCGTGTGTGTGTGTGTGCATGCACGCGATCGCATACAGAGAGAACAGACATTAGTTCTCACAGCCTCACACCTCACCAAGAATTTTGTTACCCTATAAAAGTTATACAGAGTTAAAACATTATAACTTACACTGACAATCAAAATCCCAAATCTGCATGCTCACTTACTGAAATATGAGCACAAAGAAATCCTCAAACAAGAAAGAATATAACTCCAGGAGCAACATAACTCCTATTACTAATGAAACTCTCAATATACACGAATTTGAAGTATGAATTCAAGAAGTAGGTACAACTACAATTGGGCCCTTGAAGAAAGTGGCATTACAGTTAACAAAGATATAACCATCTTTCTTATCCACTCTGTAAGTGTAATATTTCTCTAGCTTCCCAGAATTTGCTACATTTCTTTCTTGTGATCCTTTTAGTAGTAACTAATAAAAAAACTGTTTTCATTTCTTCGCACTGAGATGCACGAAAACATTAGCTCCAGTCAACAAACTCAAATTATATGTGTATATACGAAAAACAGAACAAGTGGATTTTTAAAAGCCATTTTCTAGCGCAATATTACCTTTATTTAATTTTTTGTTTACGACTACATTTATCCTGCATGATATCTAGTCTTGCTTTGAATCTTCTGATGCCACCGCATCTCTAGCCTTATCTTCTTCTTGATTTTGTTGCCCAGATGAATACTTGTCGGATGAAATTACAGGCAAGGCTTGCAATTCAATAGAAGAAATGGCTGATGCTTTATCATCCGGAATTTTTTTCTCAGATATCTGAGATCCTGTTAATCTAGCCAATGCAACAAAAGACATACCTCCTAGTACATTATTGATTGCTCGAGTGAAGAAAACAGAGAGTTTAAATACGTTAGGAGACAACATCTTGGCCATTCCGAACTCCATTCCATTGATAGCTTGATACCTTAAATTACTACTGAATCCCATATGGATGGCCCAAGTGGCTGCATTAAGAATTGTAGGGGGCGACTTATTCTGAGCCTTGAAAGAGGGATCCATTTTCTTCCTCATTCCAATCAATAGATTCGATAAATTTGTTCCCAGCAATCCAGCGAAAAACCCTACACTGGCAAAAACTACTCCTTTGTACACAAATGTACCTAACCGTTGAGCTAAGGTATAGGATCCTTGCTCGAACATGTAGCCAGGGGGGCAATTCGCAAAGATGAAAGGCAATCTCGATGAAGCCAGAGGTGATAACGATGTGGGCGCTAACATATACATAAGGGAGAAGTTGAGTATAGAGCCGACCACGATTGTAGAGAAGACGAAGTCAAGCTCGTTGAGGCCAAAGTTTGGCCGAGAAGCCATGTCTCCGATCACACAAGCTCCCACACCGACGACCTCTTCCATGAGGACTTTAAAAGGGAACTGTGGATCTGCACTCAACCTGTCGTTCCAGCCTCTCAGAAACGCGCTAAAAAGGCCAGCTTTCCCGACAGATGTGCCACCTCCATTTCCTTCTTCGTCTCCATTTCCATCCCCGTTCCCTCCTCCGCGTCCGTCCCTGTTTCCGTTCCCATCTCCGAAGCCTCCGTTACCTCCGTTCTCACTCAGTGGTGGCGTGTTTATGAGGTCTTCTCTGGCTGTCGGAGAAGAAGAAGAAGAAGACGATACACGCAGCGGAAAGGATGAGCCGAGACGAGCAGCTGAGGAGGAGGATGGTGATGACGAGGTGTTGCTGGATGAGAAGCTCGGGAGGCAGAGAGAAGGAAGATGAGATCCATCTCTGTGGCAAGAAGGATGCGAAAGGTACAGAGCAGGGGAAGAAGGAGAAGAGAAACGAAACTGATGATGATGGAGCGCCATAGCCATGGATCCTGAGAAGATGAAGAAGAAAGAAGATGAAGAAGAAGCAGAAGAAGAAGAAGAATTGCAGGGGGATGGAGGACACACAAAAACCCTACGATTCGTGGTAGGACATGTTTTGGGGGCAGGGGGGGCTAGAAATATAAATATGGGAAACTATTGCTTTTTGTTATGATTTTAGTTATAACTTATAATAGAAGAAGGGGCCCCCAAACTAAGAGAAAAAAAGGCCAAATAGGAGGAGATTTGGTGGTGGTCGACTTAATTAAGGTCTTCCTCTCTTTGATATTTGTTGGTTGTATCATTCTATACATCCACGAATTTTGGTTGTTGATTGTTGGTCATACATAGTTTTGTCCTCCTCCTCACTTTTGCCCGCCCAATCTCATGTCCGGCCATTCGATCCATTCCCGCTAACTAAGGCTTCACTCATACTCTACCTATCTCGCCTCCGTGTCCACTCCACACATGCACACATACTCTTTCTTCCGTGCTGCATCTCTTAGTATTGTGCTTCTCCCCCCCCCCCCCCTAACTCGTCGTACCATACCCGCCTCTAGTAAGCTTTGATCCATGCTTCATATTGAACTCCCCTTAGCTTTGTCTTGTCTCGCCATTTGGCGCTAGGCCAACACTCGTTTGGTTTTTAATGACATGTGATGATTATTTTTCGAGGGCTAGCATTGCCACTCACATCGCTTTCAACCCCCACCCAAAAAAACTAACTTGTCCTTTGCCATCCAAAGTGAATATTATAAAGCCATCCATGTATTTAGTGAGGACTCTGAATATTGTACTTATTATGACAAATACAACGTCAAGTTTGTTGTTGTACCATCATAATAAAGCCTCATTCGTGTCTGTCATTCATTTGAAGTATTATGATGGGGAAAATTTGTAGAACTAAATTTGATAACCATGTTTCATCAAGATGGATAGCAACCCTTTCTGTGTTTATCATTTAAACCCAAGCGACGCATTTAATGTAGTGTATTGGCTACCATTGTATATGATGTATTTTTGTGTTGTGCTCACGTCTAGTGCAAAATTTAACTCATGATTGTGGGATCCATATATATTTAATACAAGGTATGTTTTCTCCCACTTTCTTTAGGGTACATGGAAATTTGTCTTCTTTTCAATATAGTTACTAATTAATCATTCAAAAGCCAATGAAGTGGTTGGCCTCACTAGTTAAATATAAATAAGATTCAATTGCACATTTGAGAACGTTGAAGCCAAATGAAGTAGTTAGTCTCAATAGAAGCATCATGTGATGAGCAACCAATGGATTCAAGAAGAAAAGCAAAACTACCTGAAGCATCAAAGGCAAGTTTAAGTACAAACCGAGTTGCGTGCGCTTAGTCTCTACGGTTAGGTAGCTAGCCACTTTGCTCTCTGTGTGTAGAAGTGGGCAAGTTATAGCGACTTGGAGGCTGAGAATCTACTAGAAACAATATTGTGGTGCCCTTAAAGAGTACGCAATCCCGAAATGAGTCACGACGGACTCAAGAAGCCCCAAAACGAGTTGGGACAAGGAGTCATGATCCAAGTTGGCAAGAGGATTTTGAGTTGGGTTGCTCCCAATTGCAGTGCTAAGACCCAATACCAATCCCAATCCCAAAGAAGGGGTTCCACTCTTGGGTTGGGACTTGGGAAATACCCAGTCCTAGACCTTGCTACAAAGGCGGCAACGTCCCAGTAGCAACGACCAGTCATAAGGGAGCTCAATCATCATCTCTTGGCCAAACGTGAAGGGAGCCCAACAACCACCCTTGGCATATATATGGAGGACTTCCTCTTCATTTTGAGTCATTCCCTTGTTCTTAAGTTTTAGACACTTCTCCCTCTCTCACTCCTTAATCCTAGTTAGCTCTAATGAGCTTGTAATAAGCTACTTTGTTAATAATATTGCTTAAGTTATGTTAATGAAACCTCTCTTTTTCTTATTCTTTCTTTTCCCCACCGTGTTTTGGGTTCGTTTAATGACCCCCATGTTTTAGGTTTATCACAAATGCAACGGTAAGTTGGAGTGCCAATTATATATATGTAGCTAGGCAGCCAAGGGTACCTTGGGGGGTAACTTTAAGAAGGGTATTTTGGGTAATTCCAGAAAAGAGTGAGAAATCTCCTCTAAGAACTCTTCTTGCAGAGGGACATATTCGTAATTTTAATAGAGTTTAACACGAACAAATAATATCATATACAATTAATTCCTCTGCTTTTCCTCACCACTTCATCTTCTTCTCTGTCTGCTTTAAACTTCTAAATGTTCATGGCCTGCACGCGTGCTCTAGGGTTTCTGAGCTTTCACAGCGCCTCCTCTTCTTCTTCCTCCTCCTCCTCCTCCTTCAGCAGATACACGCACAGGCGCTTCCTTCTTCCAGGCCGTGTCAACTATCCAAACACCGCGCTTATCATCAGGGATTCCAACCTATCTTCTTCCACACCTCTCCATTCGCGATATCTATTCGGATTTTCTGTGAAATGCAGTATTTCTTCTTCTTCTTCTCGAAAAAAGGATAATGATTCTTCTATTTCTCCCAAAGTTAAAGGTATGGTGCTCCTTTAGTCTTATCCTCGCCGTTCCAGACTGTATGGAAATTTTTAAAAGAATGGAAGGTCACATGCATTTCAAAGTTTTTCTAAAAAGTTGCAGTTTTTCCAACACCTTCTTTCTCAGTTTTCTTGTATCAATACTGATTCAGAATCATTTGAAACTACCCATCTTACATGCAATCATCTGCTGAAATTGATACATATATACACACACACACAAGATGAAGCTATCTATGTTTTAGCTCAAAGATTGGCTTAGGACAGGATCCAGTTTTTCGTTGCACTCTCAATAAAGGAAAGCAATTTCCATCAGTTGCTAATGAGGAATTTGTTTTATGTTGTATTTATTGTTTGTGTTCTGGAGGGAAACCTCAGTTTTTTGGAATAGAGTATGGTTTTCTTACAAGTTTCTTTGCCAGCCAACTTGCGAGAGAATTCTAAGTATAAAATTTACTTTTTTGGCATAAATTTCACATCGAAAAAGACAGTTCTGTTGAGAAACCAGATGGAACGTTAAAGCTACATTCTGGTGCAGCAATGCTGCCGCATCCGAAAAAGGTATATGGTTTTTTGTCCATGGAATCAATTCGATTTCTGGTCCAGAATTGGAGTTACATAGTATATTATAAGGGTTACCTCATTTTTTCATTTTTTTCCCTAAATGACCCTAAGTTATGGTTCATCCAAACACCGTTGGTGAACCCCCTGAATCGCGAAAAAGAGCATGAACCCTTTTGGGGGCTAACAAAGGACATTTAGGTAAATAAAGAGAAAGCTATGTATACGACTTCGATACGTACTAGTCTCATAGAAAAGCAAGTACCTGTCTCATGTCCAATATTTGATCAAACTTGGTGGATATTTAGGCAGCCACTGGTGGCGAGGATGCATACGTAATTGAAGGAATGTGGGCAGGAGTAGCAGATGGTGTCGGAGGCTGGGCTGAAGTAGGTCAGTTTGGCATTGGTTTATTTTCACACCGATTGCAATTTATTTTCGTAATTCCTTTGTTTGCTCATTGATTGTAGATGTACTAATGTAGTTTTTAGTTCTCCATTTTCTCCATAATGGGCTGAATGTTCATAACGAAGAATTATAAACAAATTATATATTAAGAGAAGATGAGTATTGCTTTGGTTTGTTTAATTGTACTACTTTTTAGGATTTCATGTTTAATTTAGTGTACATTGCTAGGGCTGGAAGGAAGAATGCCTAGTTAAGTGCGAACTGCGATGAATAATCATGTGAACAGGAAATCTTGTAACTAGTGAATATCATAATCAGATGTGCAATTAGTGTCGTCTATCGATTTTGTTGAAGTGGTAGAAGGGATACCATGCTAGAATAATGAAACAAATCTTAATATGTTGGTTGATTTAATGTGTACATTCACATATAGTTTCATACTTGGAATACATGCTATCCTTATAACTCTGAGAAATAAATGATATCCAGGTGTTGATTCTGGCCGGTACTCACGAGAACTGATGGCAAACTGTGGACATTTTGCAAGGCTTCAGAAGGGAGTTCCGAATCCGAAGTCTATAATCATCAAGAGTGTTGCAGAAACAAAAGTTATAGGCTCATGCACAGCTGTACTTGCTGCCTTACATAACCAGGTTATTATTTTCATGCATTGTGAATAATTATAATATTTAGTGGTGGTAAAACAACTCTAATCTCTATCGTATTAGGGCCTTGTTTAAGGTAAAAATGGCCTCCAAAGAAACATTATATCCATAAACGAGTTATGAACTTGAACTTGTAAAAAACTTTCAGTGATTTGACAGTTACAGAAACTAATTAAATGCTGGATTTCAGAAATAAGTAGTGAATGATTTTGAAACTTATTAATTGTTAATTACAAGAGACAGAGAAAGCAAGAAAAGAAATTTGATACTAGCGTGTATAATGCATTATGTGATTAATATATATTTATTTTATTATTGCTCGGAACTGTTTTATGTTTTCATGCACAGCTGTACATGCTGTCTTTTGAAGTCTTCTAATGATGCATTGAATTTATTTCTGCATTGGATTCAACGATCTGCATTGAATTTATTTCTGCAGACTCTTTATGTTGCAAATATAGGGGATTCTGGCTTTACTCTTGTGCGTAATGGTGATGTTGTGGCTAAGTCCACCCCAATGCAGAGAGAATTCAATTTTCCTTACCAGATAGGCACAGACAGTGACAATCCTTCAATTGCGGAGGTGAGTATTCGTGCAACTGAGTCAGTTCAAAAGAAAATAAGTGCATCTCAAGAGAGAAGTGGAAATTGTACCAGGAGAGTAGTTGCATCTCTTCTCAGTTCTAGATTTGTTATAGTTTTTTTGATTTCACGTTTTCTAGCTGCTAATTTCTTTATAAGGTTTTACTTTCAGGTGATCTGGTATCATTCTGCAACCATAGGAGTTTTTGTAGTTCTGAACTTCAGAATTAGGCCAATTTTTTTGTTATGTAATTAATTTGGAGAAAGTCTGAAATATCCCTGGCTTTTTCTTTATTTTCCTGAATGCATGCACTAAAGTTTTGTCACCAAACTCAGATATCTTTTATGAATGCAGACATATGAAGTTCCAGTTGCATCTGGAGATGTGTTAGTATTGGCCACAGATGGGGTTTATGATAATCTGTATGAAAGGGAAATTGTGGATCTTGTTGTTTCTGGACAGAAGAAAGGAAGTGAACCTAGTGTAAGTTTTTTTTTTCTTGTAAGCTTTCAGGTTCAATCATGACTCATTTACTAACAAATTTCCTTTTATATTGTTTCGAAATGCATTATATACAGATATTGGCAACACAGCTTGTCAAACTGGCTCATCAAGTAGGGCTTAAATCTGAGGGAAGGACCCCTTTCACTGATGGAGCTCGAGCAGTTGGTTATATAGATCAGTCAGGTGGGAAATTGGATGATGCAACGGTTATTATATCTTACATTGAGTGAAGATGTTTCCAAGGGTTTTTAGGCTTTCCCCGAAAGAAACTTTGGCTGCCACTGCCTCAGTATTATCGAATTGTAAAAAGCATTCGTATTTTTACATGTTTTTGTAGCAATGGTTTTAAATAACAATTTCCTCGAAGAAATTGGCTGATGCATCAGCTCTTGTATCTTACATTGAGTAAGCAAGTTTCTGCGGCTTTTAGGTTTTTCCTCCATGAAATTTTGATTGACATTGATATGAGCTTGCATTTGTTGTAAAAAAGCATTCGTATTTTAAAGTGACTAACGAATGATGATACATTGAATTATGAAGTTTTTAGGGTTCTTAGGATTTTTGCTAGAATGACAAAAATAAAATCTAGGCTCCTGAGTATTAGGCCGTCGACATAGGAAACCTGTTTTTGATGGACTGCAAATATTTTTAATTTAAAAATGTATGTAGCACAAGTTTCAGACACCTTTTGGTTCTCCTTTCCATTCTTTATTGTGTTTATTAGATAAACTGTCTTGCTTGAAACAAGAGGAAACAAACCTATTTTTACTTGTGATTGTAATGATTATATCGCTGATTTTATGCTGAGCATTTTTCGAAGGTGGTGCCTGTAGAGTAAGGTACTATGATGCTAAAAAATGCTCATTTGGAGATGATAGAAGACTGTTTATTTAATAAGCAAGATAGAAGACTTATCCATATCCTTATAGCACATCCATCACCCTAATAGGAACCGCATATTGAACAATGAACCATCTAAATAGAATAATCTTCTTTGGAATTTGCATAGCCCATAGCCATTTCCAAAATGTTGTCATGTGAGTAGGATCAACATTATAACTCAACCATGTTGTAGCTACTATTGGCCAATGAGATATCCTATGTCGTAAGATCTCCCTTCCCAATTCCAATTCACATAATGGTTTTTTCCCGACTACCCATAGATCCCACCATAGATTGATCCATGCGTGATATTCGTGGTATCATCCATCAGTAATATTCATAATATTTGAGAATACAAAATGACACCAAGAATATTATAGAACTATTCGTTTTATTATTTATTATTTAAAAAAAACAAATATTTTTACATCTATTATTAAAATATTATTAGTGTGAGAGTAGGGTAATATCCTTTGTTTCAGAAAAAACACAGACGACGGTGGCGACAACGTCAAGAAGGGATTCCGGTGAACTCCCCTTCGTTATTCATCCCATCGCAGATATGGTCGTCAACAGAGGTGCAACAATAGGTGCACGCAGAAATAGATCGACTGCGTCAACTGTCGGTGGTGGTACATGTAATTGGTGGTCGTCCTAGTCATGGGGAGTTTTGTCACTTGTTGCAAGCACGATTCCAAGTAGATCTCCCTCGGATTGTGGATATTCAATTCCTAGGGAAAGGATGCTATCATGTCGAGTTTCCGGCTGCAGAGATGGTGATGAAGCTGCTCTGGATGGGATCTACAAGGATTAATGGAATTCTGATGCATTTCTTGCAATGGGAGCCTAAGTTTGACCTGAATGCGGTTAGTGAACATTTATCTAATTACTTCATCTTTTTTGTCATGTTTCCGGCTTTACCAAAAGAATGGAGACGATTGATGCCATATATGGCCTAATCGATTGCTCAATTAATGGATGAAGAATCTGATGTAGTGCGTTATGTGGTTGGGAATTTCAACATACCATATATACGATTAATTGGCCATAAAGGCATGACATTACCTACATATGTTAGGTTGCCCGCTATGTTTCAGGCCCCACCGAGGGTCCAAAAAGTTAAATATTCTAGACTTCTTAATCAATGTTTACTTGCAATTGTATTGGCCATGTGGTCAAGGATTGTCCTGTTCAAGATGAACAAACTGTACAAAAATGTTCTTTTAGCAACACTAATGATGAAGGTTGGATGGAAGGTAGGAGGAAACATGGTAAGAAATCCTCGGTGATGACATGTAATGTTATAGGGGTAACATCTATAAAGACATCAAATGCAATTCATGACAGTCCACAAGTTAACAAGTCAAATTTACAAATAATTCCTTTTAATACTAATGATGTACAACTTAGTAGAGAGGAGGATTATGATATTGTAATTGACAATGATATTGTAAATTCTCGGAAGGAGAAGCCCATGAAGGGAGGGGCCAATGATCCTGAGCATCTGATAGCTTTCGAGCCTTCCTCATTACAAGGTGATGCTCATATGGAGTTAGCTATGGTAGAAAAGAATGGAGGAAGCACATTTGTGATATCTTTGGAGGAGGGTCATATGAACGGGTTGCAATATTCTGGAAGGTTAACTCGGGCCAAAACAAAGGCCTTAACAAGTCATGGTAAGAATGCACGAGGATTCATGCTTGAAATTCGGTCGGGTGCAATCATATACTATGGTTATAAATGGAGGTGTGATGGTAGATGGAAAGAGCACACTCTCTTCCTCAATAAAGAAGGATACTTACGCAGAAGTTGTGGCTAGGAAATCTTGGAAAGGATTCAAGATTGCTAGGCAAATTACTAAGCCTAAGAAAGCAACGATGGGGGAGAAAAGGGTGAAAGGTAAACAACTTTTGTTAGCCTATGAATAATTTTCGTATTGTTTCATGGAATGTTCAAGGGTTGGGTGGTGCACAAGCATAGAAATTTAAGGCTAGACTTAGGCAAAATTTACATAAAAGCTTGATGACATCTGTAAATATGGTTTTTTACAAGAACATCATATGAGTCCAACAAGGGTAGATTCGTATGGATCCTTATTTAGTGGTTCCTGGGCACATTTCTAGAGTCCTGCAATTGGCGAATCCCACAATAAAGTTGTGTTTATATAGCATTGGCCCAAAAATGGTCTTCTCATGTGATTGACTATAGGATTTTAGTGGAAGGAAGAGTGCAAGTTATTGTTTTAGAAATCCAAAATCTACAATTGGGTTTTATAAATGTATATGCTCACAATGCGTCAACAAATAGGAGGTTGTGGTATTATCTATGTGATACTTTGCCCCATGTGGATTATTGGTGTATGGTCAGAGATTTTAATATGATTGAGGATAAGTTGGATAGAAGTGGGGATAGCCAAGCTATTTTATATGGTTCAGAATTGAGCTTCTAGGAGTGGTTGTGCTTTAAGTATGGTGTTCAGGATACTTGGTGCTCTCCATCCTTTAGCAAACGTGTTGAATCTTTGCAATTCTCTAGATCAGATAGATTGTTGTTAGGTACTAATCTAGCTCAATTAGTCAGAATCTACGTTGATGACTACTTTATAGTGTTAGGAGGATCATTACATATAATAGTTGGGACAACTTTCTCAGATCACTCACCTCTTATTGGTACTTTGAAAAAAGTGGAAAAAGGGAAGTCCTTTAGGACACCTATACCTTCCTCTTTGTATGTTGATGTTGCCCTTAGAGCGAGATGTTTTAGCAATTCGGAAGGATACATGTGTATCGCAATTGATGGTGTGTGATAGAGTTGCGGATGCAATCGACAATGTTAGTAATTGGTTTTGTAGTAAACCAAAGGAGGAATGGTGTCAACTCAAAACTAAGATATTGAGTATTAAGCGAGAAGTAATGTTGTGAATATAAAAAGGTTGCAATGGCCATGGTTAGAGGAACAAATTGTGGATTGTCAATTTGTTGATGACACAACCTTGTATTTGCAAGGTTCTCACAATAATCTTTCTAGAGTACAACGAGCTATTGGTACATTTTGTCATACTTCTGGAATTGTTATTAATTGGAATGAGTTGGTGGGGTTCTGGGTAGGTACCACAGTAAACCCTTTGTGGTGTCCACAGGAAGGGTTTCAATGGATTCCACATGGTAAACCTATAAGATACTTGCGATGTCATGTAGGAATTAATCTTTTGTCGGAAGATCAGGTTGCTCCTCTATTGCTTGCTATAAGGAAGAAATTATTATATTGGAACACTGCTAAATTGTCATTGGTAGGTAGGGGGGTTGTTGCCAATCAAGTATTGTTGACTTCCATGTGGTACATTTTATCGACTTGGGTTGTGCTCACGTTCTGCTTTATCACAAGTATAAAGGCTTATTAGGAATTTCCTTTGGGGATCTAAAGATTGTTCATATGTGAGAGCCAAGGTATGTTGGAAAGTTATTACAACTCCAAAGGACGAGGGTGGTCTTGGATTGATTGATCCTCTTTTACAATGTAAGGCTTTTTTGCGAAAATTTATTATAAAAGGTTTGTTGCTTGGTGGGGAGCCTTGGAAAAAAATCTTAAGACAGAGAATGGTTAAAGTTATGCCTTCTACATGTGACAATTGGAAAGATAGTATTAGATGGTGGTTTTTAAGAGATTTTAACCATTCCATTGATAATTTTCGTCATGATAAGTTTTTTAGGGGTATCATGAAGGCATGGTGGGATTTGAAACATAACTTAGTCCACTCTCTACCATCATGTACAGAGGAATGGTTGTGCCAACCCCTCATACTGAACCCACTATTTACATCAAAGGAGGGTGTAATGTTAGGGAAGAGAACCTGGTTGAATTGGGCTGACTTTGACAAAGGTGAAGCTGAGTCAATGGGGAATTGGCTGACTTTTTCTTCTTCGGCGATGGAAAACAAAACCCATGTTTGTAGAACAATTTGGGGAGGGAACATTATGTATGTAAAAATGGGTAGAGTCTTTACGATGTCTTCCTTTCAGCCATCTCAAACTACTCTATTGTGGTATGGTATTTTTGTAGGGAATGAACAAGGCCGTCAGTGCGGAAGAGATCACACAGTATGAATCTGTGAGGAAGAAATACCTGCGTATGAGAGAGGCAAGAACAAAATACGTACACAGAGAGAGAGAGAGAGAGAGAGAGAGAGACAAAGAATATATCTATATTCATAAAGGGGCAACCGTTACAACAATGAACAACCAACCTTTACAAAAGGTTACAAAGCCACTTTATATAGTGACTCACTTAGGGCAACTGCCCTTTATGTTATTTACAGAAATAGCCCGAACTTGGGCTCTCTAAGAGGATAGTGTGAATACGTCCATTATACATTTGTATTCGACAATGTTTTCATCCTTACAACACAATGAATGTTAGGTAAACAAATCCCATTTTTTCAGTATTCAATAAGAATGGGTAGAGAATTGCTAGGGAGGGGTGTGGTTGTTACGCCGATAACTTATAAATTTTGGAGATCTGGTAATGTAACAGATTCTTGGTTGAATGCATTGGCTATGGGCCATGCAAATTCCTAAAAAAGTTGTGTTATTTAGATGGTTGTTGATACATTATGGCATTCTTGTGAAGTCATGGATGAGGGGGCATTGCCATGATTTAAAATGTGATAGTTGTAGTTCTCCCATTGAATCGGGTTACCATGTTTTATGGATATGTCCTATTGGTAGAGAAGTTTGGAAAAGAATGTTGAGAATGTTGTATCCTATTTATGGTAAACGGGTGTACACATGAGGTTTTGTGAGAGGGGGAAGATTGGCTAAAGAAATACATAATTATAAAAAGGAGTATGTTGATTTTCTTCTTCTCTCCGATGGAAGACATCTATTGGAGGTCTCTTATACTACAACAATTCGTTGTTTGGAAGAGGCCAAGGTCTGGTCTACGATATCTTCTTTAGTAGTTTGGGTATTGTGGAAGACTAGTAAATGTGTATTTCAGAAAGTTAAATAGAATGTGGTTGAGTTAGTCAAGGAGATATGGTTAATGCTCTTACATACTCTAAGAGGTCAATATGAGGCAATAACTAGTGAGCCTGAGGTTGTGATTCGTAAACAACAACAATTTCGAGAGATTTGGAAATAGGTAGAGGTCTTCACCTGTTTTGGAGAGAGAATAAAGTGGAGGTATGCTCCACCAAGATGGCTTTTTCCACCCCCCGTCTTGGAACGATCCTACAGGAGAGCTTTTGATACTTGACATGTTGGTTAATGTGGGTATGAGGGTTATAATATATTGAATTTGTTGTAGCCATCGGGCATCTTTCCATTAATACCAAGGTGAATCCACCAAGATGGCTTTTCCCGCCCCCCGTCTTGGAATGACCCTACATGAGGGCTTTTGATACTTCACATGTTGGTTGATGTGGATTTGAGGGTTATAATCTATTGTATGAATTCGTTGTAGCCTTTGGGCATCTTTCCATTAATACCAAGGTGAATCTTTTTTATTTATTTAAAGAATATTAGTGTGAGGTCCCTTTTTTAATGTAAGATAAAAATATCAAATTTTGTGAGAGAGTAAAAAGTGGGGGATTAATGAACCTTTTTTATTTTATTGAAAATAAAACAAATATTTTTAGGTTTTACATCAATTATAAAAATATTATTAGTGTGAGGTCCAATTTTTAATGTCAGATAAAAATATCAAAATTTTGTAGGAGAATAAAAAGTGGGAAATCAATGAACCTTTTATTATTTATTTATTGTTTTATTGTTTTATGAAAAAATAAAATAAATACTTTTAAGTTTTATATCTATTATAAAAATATTGTTTGTGTGAGGTCCCCTTTTTAATGATAGATAAAAATATCAAATTTTGTGAGAGAGTAAAAAGTGGAAAATTAATGAACCTTTTATTTATTAAAAATAAAACAAATACTTTTAAGTTTTTTCCAAATTATCAAAATATTATTAGTCTAAGTCTACTTTTTAATGTGAAGTAAAATATCCCCTTTTTATTGTCAAAGTCCTCATTGTTATATGATATATGATATATCTAAGAAACTAAAAAGTAGGGACTTTATGAACTCTCTTCTTCTTCTTCTTTTTAACGAATATTTTTCATGCATTCGTTTGGTAACCTCCACGAATGCAAATATGTCAATCTATGAATCCCACCATAGATGAACAACATTAGGATCAAGGTCAAGGATCCAAATCTTATGTACCTTAGCTAGAATTCTAATAGGTTTTATTAAACGATTTTACAAATAGCTTCTAAAAAATTATATCGATATGTTAATAGAAATGTGTTCTTAACTTTATTCAACTTTTTGTTAGTGTGGACACTTCACTTATGTCTATAGAATGCGAATATGTCAATCTATGAATCCCACCATCGATGAACAACATTAGGATCAAGGTCAAGGAGCCAAATCTTATGTACCTTAGCTAGAATTCTAATAGGTTTTATTAAACGATTTTACAAATAGCTTCTAAAAAATTATATCGATATGTTAATAGAAATGTGTTCTTAACTTTATTCAACTTTTTGTTAGTGTGCACACTTCACAACTCTAACGCATATATGTCTATAGAATATGAATCATGATGTGTAGTTGTGCAAAGTAAGGATGCATCCTTTCTCCCCCACATTGATAGTCTATATTGTTCACCATTTACCCCCCAAGATAAATGAGAAATAATGTCATGGAAGGTATCTTAACTTATTACAGGCTCACATGTCATTAACCCTCAAGAAGATGAATCTTTTATATTACTTTCTAAATTGAAAAATGGTCAAAGACAATACAAAAGGAAAATATTCTCATACTGCTACAAATATGTGTTTTCTTATGTCTAACTAGGTTTGCACTGTTTTAATATCGATTAAGTTATTTTATATCCTTTAATATATTTGGGATTCTGTTCTTTGGGTGTTTTACTATGAGCTCATGTCTTTGTCTTGGTCAATGTTCAATTTCTTGCCCTCATTTACCTTCTAGTCAACAACATGAGTAGGAATTGTCAATCACTCCTAAGCTACTAACAAAGGTACTAATTACTCATGTGAACCATAAATCACTCTTTCACTAAGTTTTACTCAATTAAAGAGCTCACTCATTTACATAAAAACTTGAGAAAGACACTTAGACAAGTTAAGAGACAATAAAATACACAACAAATAACCAAGCTTCAATGAAATGAATGATTCATCATTATAATACAAGAGGACTAGCATGACGCTTCAAATAAAGCATTTAGCACTAATCTTATGAGAAATACAAAGCAAAGCTTTAGCCTGAAGTATGTAAACATGACGAAGAAGTGAGAAAAATAAATTAAATGTCTTCTATACTATTCTTAAGCCTCTTTCATACTGATATAGCCATAAGTCTCTTTTATTCTAGTTCTAACTGTTGATCTTTATTTCATCACATTATGTCTTCGGGTTTATGTTTCAATGAGAATGTTGTT
This sequence comes from Azolla caroliniana, assembly GCF_043228905.1. NCBI lineage: Eukaryota > Viridiplantae > Streptophyta > Polypodiopsida > Salviniales > Salviniaceae > Azolla > Azolla caroliniana. The sequence continues at coordinate 4,532,317 of NW_028230436.1, read as the reverse complement.
AGTAAGGTGTGGGAATCAAAAAATATTGCAAGTACTTAACATATTGTTGACGTAGCATGCAAACGCTCATTATTTGCATCACATATTGGGATATGATTTGGAGTATGTTAGATAAGGTCAAGAAACGACGCTTGGAGGGAGAAATGATGGGAGAGAGGGTGAGGCATATGTCTTAGGCATAGGAATAGAATCGAGGATGTGGAAATTGGGGTGTTGGGGACAACCATGGATAAACATGGTTTGAGAGGGTGAGTTAGTTGGGCCATGGGTATGTGCACAAGGTGGTGAGGAGGGGGTTGGGATGCGCATGTAAGGCTACACCAAGGGTCTTATTGTAGCATTAGATATCTTCCACGAGCATTTGGGTTTGTAGTTGACAAAGGTGGTTTTTAGTGCATGATAGGGTCACACTTTTGAGTCCTTGATTAACATTCATTGGTATTAACATTTTTTGCATCTCTAATGTGTGGTTCAAAACTTTCTCTCATTGTTGGTGTAATGGTTCATTCTTGTAGACGAGATGAACAATAGTGGGATAAGTCGTATTTGTGGAAGCATCAAAGTTGGAATTTGGGCATCCATTAAGGAAATTTTGAATTGCTTAAAGATGCGAATTGTGGATTGGATGTCAAGATCAAGGATTTTGAAACATTAAACCCTAAACCCATTTCGTTTGTTCAATCGTATATGGAATGCATAATGACAATGTTTCAATATCACTAGTATTTATTACCAATTATTAGGAATACTTTCAGTTTATCTCTAGTGAATTGCTTGGATTCATTGATTGTTTAATGAGTATAATATTTGTATTGACCATGAATATTATAAAACCTAGCGAATTGAAGTATTATAGATGTGAGGTTCATGTTTGATGGTTGACCTAATTTAATGTATGGATCATGGTTGAGAAAGGTAGAATGAAATGGGTTTGATTGTGCATATTACATGACCAAGAGGGCATCCATTAAGGAAATTTTGAATTGCTTAAAGATGCGAATTGTGGATTGGATGTCAAGATCAAGGATTTTGAAACATTAAACCCTAAACCCATTTCGTTTGTTCAATCGTATATGGAATGCATAATGACAATGTTTCAATATCACTAGTATTTATTACCAATTATTAGGAATACTTTCAGTTTATCTCTAGTGAATTGCTTGGATTCATTGATTGTTTAATGAGTATAATATTTGTATTGACCATGAATATTATAAAACCTAGCGAATTGAAGTATTATAGATGTGAGGTTCATGTTTGATGGTTGACCTAATTTAATGTATGGATCATGGTTGAGAAAGGTAGAATGAAATGGGTTTGATTGTGCATATTACATGACCAAGAGGGCATCCATTAAGGAAATTTTGAATTGCTTAAAGATGCGAATTGTGGATTGGATGTCAAGATCAAGGATTTTGAAACATTAAACCCTAAACCCATTTCGTTTGTTCAATCGTATATGGAATGCATAATGACAATGTTTCAATATCACTAGTATTTATTACCAATTATTAGGAATACTTTCAGTTTATCTCTAGTGAATTGCTTGGATTCATTGATTGTTTAATGAGTATAATATTTGTATTGACCATGAATATTATAAAACCTAGCGAATTGAAGTATTATAGATGTGAGGTTCATGTTTGATGGTTGACCTAATTTAATGTATGGATCATGGTTGAGAAAGGTAGAATGAAATGGGTTTGATTGTGCATATTACATGACCAAGAGGGGATGGTAGGACAAAGGAATGATATATTGCTCAGTCAATTCTCCAAAACTCTCGTTTTTTATGTTTCTTGAAATGGTCTTACTCAAACAAGTAGGTTATCAACACCAAGGTCATTGGTTCAAATTCTCGCTTCCATACTTCAATCAATAAATCAATCTATATATATCCATTCTCCTAATGGCCATATGACATTGAAATATCGAACTAATGAGCCCATGATGGTCTCTAAACATTGATGTAATCATCTCAATAATGGCATTATCGCATCTTTCTCTCTCTATTGTCGCCACATCTTCCTCGTTTTGGTTACTAAAAGAAAAATGCATTGGTTTTGCTATGAGGTAGGCATATCTTATAGCTCACAAAAATACATAGTAATAAGTCATCATTGATATATTTACTATATTTTCATGATCAAGCAAGTGAAATATAAAGACATAACTTATGAGTGGATGATTGTTAGATATGTGTGTGTGTGTGTGTGTGTATGTAGAGTTTGTGAGGGAGATGGATGTGACATGTTTGGAATACTTAGAAGGAATCAACGAGAAACGACATAATACTTTGTCTACTAACATGTAATGATAAGAGAATCGGGTAAGTAGAGATGATGAAAACTTTTAATAACAATGACATTGCTTTTTGCATTATTAAGAAAAAGTCCCTATCCTTTTGCGAACATGATCCTATGGTTCCGTGCTCACTTTTGAGCCACTTTAAAACGCAAGGAACAAACTAATAATATAACAATATGATGTTAACCTCCTAAACCGTAACATCGATGCTTATGATTTCGTCTACATGTCGTCGGGTAACAATAATTTAATACGATACGCCAATTCATAAATTGCGCACTGGTGAAATGTCTTGATGGGGAGAGCCCTCCCCCGATGGTGAGGATAGCTCACTCTTTTGAAAGGCCCCCCCATCCATAATAACCATGCTTTCTTCATTTAATTGTTTTTGTTTTTGGCTTCGCGAGTAAGTTTCTTAAACCTAATGCAAAACCGCAACCACGACATTGACGATTAGACAACACACGTGACACACACACACACACACACATGTCGATCAAGCATTGTTCGTAGAAAAGGAAGTGTTGAGAACTGGGAATGGGGGAAAGCAAACATTAGCGTTGTCCCTCGACTCTCTCACTACAACAACAACTAACACCACCACCACCACCACTATTGCTGTGACTACTATTACTACATACCACATACTACATACTAATGCTACAACAACAACAACAACAACAACTCACCGAGGGATGAATGAATGGAATGAATTGAAGACAACTATTACTACATACTACTGCTACTACAACAACAACAACTCGCCCTCGAGGGATGAATGAATTGAAGACAGCGAAAAGAAGGAGAGATGTATGAATGAAAATGCGGACACGTACTATTTGGGGTCTTGAATCTTCCTTCCAAAAAGGAAGACCCCCCCCAAATACATACATAGTAGCAGCCAGCCATGCATGTCCCACCAATTTCCAATCCAAGTTTTTGTTTTGGAGTCCCGAGTTCGAATCTGGGCCCGCCCAATCTTCTGTTCTGATGCCTCTCTTTGTTCTGAATTGCAGCCATAGCTTTGTTTTAGCTTCCAAATTACTTCCCTCCCCCCCCTCCTCCTCCTCCTCTTGCCTGTCTGTCATGGAAACCTTCGTCTTCAGACACTCTCTCGTCGCAGAAGAATATGGCTCCACGATTCCACCTCATCCCCTGTCGTGCACAAGGCGTTCTACGCTCCACCGCCGTTATCTTGGCTTCTTACCTTCATCACCTCTCAGATCGTCCATTGCTGTAATAAACAGAAACAGAAACAGAAACCCTCAGCGAAAGCATCTCAAGCTTCATCTTCAATGGAGGTCATGTGCTTCTTCCTCTCTTCCTCCTCCCCCCTCCTCTCATTCTTCAACTGATGTTAATGTGGTGAAATCGATCAAAAGAACGGACAGTGATATGTTGATAAATAGCATTATTGAGCAAGAAGTTGTGGTATCAGAAGAAGTTGGAGATCTTGTAGAAGAAGCGTTGTCATCATCTTCTTCGTCCTCGTTGGATCAAGATCTTCTTCTTAAGGAAGGCAGAGTGGAATGCGAACAAATAAATGAGAGATTGGATTTCTTGGAAGGTGATGAAGAGAAAAACATTCTTCAACAAATGATTGATATAGTTAAGTTCGCAGGACCCGCCCTTGGCATATGGTTGTCTGGACCCCTGATGAGCTTAATTGATACTGCCGTTGTGGGAAATAGTAGCTCTTTGGAGCTTGCAGCTCTAGGTATGTAAAAAGCTTTGTTTCATCAGTAGTGATTTGAAAACAGTTTCTTTTCTTATCCTCGTCCTATTCATAAGTAGTTATATGTGCAGAGATGTTCATTTGTTTTGTTTCGTAAGTAGTTGTGTAAAAAGCTCCATTTTTAAAAACTTGGTTTTATTCATAAGTAGCTACTAATAAAGTTAATTTTTTAATTTGCTTTGATTCATGAGTAGTTATGTAAAAGCGTTTTAATTTTCTTTGATTTCTTTGAACTTACATTATTACTTCTTAAGTAGTTTTGCAAAAAAGCTTTTACTTGCGTTGACTTATATGAAGTTATGGAAAAGGATTTTAACTCTCTCACTTTAAATATTTCACAATACAATCTTAGTAGCGTTTAACGTGGTTCATATGAAGCTTGATCTCTGGAGTAGTCTTTTAACTTGCATTACATCAGAAGAAGTTTGGTGCGAGCTTTTACCTTGCATTAGTTCAGAAGAAGTTTAAATGTATTTTAATTAGGCATTACTGCATAAGAAGGTTTAGCAGCTTTGAACTTGGCAGTAGTTCAGATGATCTTTTCGTTGCTATTAACGTGCATTATTTCACAAGAAACAATGTAAAAAGCAGCACTTTAACTTGCTTGGATTCACATAAGTAGTTATGTAAACAGCTTTAAATTTGCACCACTTAACAGGAGGTTTGTGAGGTGTTTAACCAACATTAATGAACATAAAGTTTTTGCAGTCGCAAAAGTTTCCCCTCTTGTTCCCCACATGAGAAAGTTGGTTAGGCGCTGTATGCTCTGTCTTCCCTATGGGAACTCATAATGTTAGGTTCTAATCTGCATTTTGGGCAGTTGAAGGCATCTTTTATATTCTGGCTATATCTTAATTATTACTGATCTTCTCGACTTTTTTGGGGTATGTCTATATTGTGTAACCTCACAGGTCCAGGGACAGTCTTCTGTGATCAGTTGGGCTATGTGTTCATGTTTCTTTCGGTTGCAACTTCTAATTTGATTGCTACTTCCCTTGCTAAAAAGGTATCCTTAAAGATAGTTTTGTGCTCATAAAAATAAATAGTATCCTAGCTATGTTTGCAACAGTATAATGCATGATTCATGGTTAACTTTTCTTTATTCTTAGAAATCATGATGCTGATGCCTGCAGCAGTAATTTTGAGCTTTTTGCTGTACAATTTTGAACTCATGATGATGACACCGGATGCAAATAAGTAGTTTTGAAAAGCTCCATTGTTTCGTTAGCATATCTTAAGAGTTGTATATTGCAGGTTTCATCCTACATAGTAATGCAATTGCTCTGTTCTTATTGTACAATTCCCCTGGGGAGGGAGTAAAACCAAGGTCTTTGTTGCTCCTTTTGGACACAGTAGACTTTTAAGATGGTGCTCTCTTAGGATCTCATTGATGGTATAATGACTCTTCATTGTTTTCTTAGGATGAGAAGAGAGCGGCTCGGCATTTGTCTCAGCTCCTTTTTGTTGCTTTGGCCTGTGGAACCATAATGTTTGTCTCTACATTGTCATTTGCCCAACCTCTTCTAAAAGGTAATTTAAATATTATTTTTTGGCCTGCCCAAAGGGTATATATAGACCATCAACAAGGAAACATTTCTTGAAGTAGCTTTTAATGATTATCTGAAGAAAATAGTAAATGACTTGAAATTCATTGCCTTGATCTAGATAGTGTGGTCTTGATAGAAAGGAGTGTGGGGCAAGAAACCTTCAAATTTGATTGTGGATCTGATGTAGCTTGACAGCCCTCTAATATTTTGGTCCATTCATGTGCAGGGTTTGTGGGACCTGAAAACGTGGCGTTAACTCCATCAGCTTGTGCCTATGTCAAGGTATGTAATCGATCCTGTTGAAACAGGAGGAGATATATGTCTTGGATATCATTGGGTGACATACCTGACCCTTGACATTTCAAATTGAAAGATGCATGACCTCTTTATTTGTTTGTGTTTTTCTTCCTAATAGTTAGTTTATCCAGGTTTAAGGTTTAGTGCATCAGATTTTATTAGTTAATGGCTGTCAGGACATCTTTGGCCTTAGTGTACTATGTGGATATACAAGTATAGTTCAGACTCCACACAGAGGATGAGACGAGGTTGCATTTTGACTACATGGCACCCCAAATCTTCCCATCTGAAAGAGCTTTTAGTTTCTGGTTTATAAAGAAAATAAACAAATAAGGATGCCAGTTTTCTGATAGCTAGGTAAATGGACTTTTGGCTTTTTGAAGCAAGTAGGTTTCCAAATAGAGATATAAGTGCTTAAAGTGAGAATACAAAGAGCAAGCATTTCTGAATAGGTAAGCAAATGTCCCAGAGAGAAGACTCCGAAGGTCAGATCATTAATTTCATACAAAGTTTGTCTAACTTCCAGTACATTGTAATAAACAAATGACGTCCTTTTGAATATTTATGCTGGACTCTTGGCTTGTTGGAATGAAGCATATTTCCCTTGTAGCTTATGTTTCCCTCATCATGCCAAGTAATTTTTCTCCGTAGTTGAATAGCAGATGTAACAGCCAAATCACTAGAATGTTGATGTATTCAGTTCTTCCACATGTTCTTCTCATGAATTTTCTGAGCAGCATCTCCCTCTACAAATCCATTTCCAGAGATTTTGATTACTTCAGTATAGACTCCAACATGTTAAATTGAGAAATTGTAATCCCCAGACTGTAATTTATGTTTCCAACTTTACCTCACACTGCTGCATTGCTGAAGTTTGGATATTAGAACTGAAAAAATATTTATTTCAGTTACATAATACAGAAATGGGGTCTTTTAATATGTATTGATATTTTTTACAGATTAGGGGCTTGGCATGGCCTGCTGTCCTAGTTGGCATGGTTGCGCAGAGTGCAAGGTATATTACCAGTCTATTGTAAATATTATGACTGTTTCACCAAAATTGACGATATTTTGTTTTAAAATATTATGCTAAAGCAACGTAATAATTTGAAGAGCTGGTGGTTGGTTCAGTGGTTTGGATTGTTGACCAGTAATAATGTGGTCTGGAGTTCAAGTTTCGCACCTCATTAAGAGAAAATGACCTGACCTATGAGTGCTCCTCTGAATCCGTTTCTCCCAATTTGATGAATAGTGTGTAGAAAGTATTGTAAGTAAGATTCTAGTCCCTCCCAAAATTAGGTGCACCTTAGGTGTCTAGTTAACTATAAAATTGCAAGCTCTCGAGGAATCATTCAAAATTACAAGCACCATCAAAAGTTTTTAACATTAGTTTGAAAAATAATCTGATCTGTGAATGTGGTTATAGTAAGTTGAAGAAAAGCTGATTGTCAGTTATTCTTATATGGTTCTATACTTCGAGTATAATACTTATGTGTGTGTGTGTGTGTATATATATATGTATGTATGTATGTATGTATATATGGTCCTCCATTGCACATGTACCCACATCCCAACAGCCTTGGCATGCAGGACTCGTGGAATCCATTAAAAGTTTTGGCTGTGGCAAGCTTTGCGAATTTGTTTGGTGATATTGTTCTTTGCAGCATTTTGGGATATGGTATTGCTGGTGCTGCCTGGGCAACCATGGCTTCTCAGGTATTAATAAACATCCCGATTCCTCGCTATTTATTTCACAAGCAACTCCAATGAAGAATTGCTGAACAATGTTGAGTTGCAGTATATTGGTGGTTTTTTAATGCTCAAGTCACTTGCAAAAAAAGGATACAGTCTTAATCTTTGTATTCCATCTGCAAAAGAGCTATTCCATATGATTGAAATAGCTGCTCCAGTTCTTTTGACAATGCTTTCAAAGGTGAATCATCCTTCATCAGTTTGATTGTCTTACATTCTTGCTATATTCCATAACCCAGAAAAAACTCTGATGCTGCAGGTATCTTTCTATGCATTTATAACATTCCTTTCCACGTCCTTAGGAGCAGTTACTCTAGGTGCTCATCAGGTACATTTTCCACCATCATAACCTTCTACACTAATCGGTTTTTAAGTATGGAATCTGTTCAGAGTTCGTGCTTCAAATTAATTATGCTACAGGTAATGATTGGAATATATTCAACGTGTACTGTTTCTGGGGAACCATTATGTCAAACTGCTCAATCCTTCATGCCTGGGCTAATCCAAGGGGTAAATCCCAACATGGAAAAGGTGAGGTTAAATGTACATGGATAAATACTTATTGATAGTTTTGTACTGATTCCAATTGGATAAGTAATGCTACTTTATCCAATGATTTGCAGGCAAAAATGTTGCTGAAGTCACTTCTTTTGATTGGTGCTGTGTGTGGAGTTACTCTGGGCTGCTTTGCAATTTGTTTCCCTTGGGTTTTTCCTCAAGTTTTCACCAGTGATATTGCAATCATTAGTCAGGTTTGCAAAGTTTAATCTAACACTAGCAAGTTTTAGAGGTGCATTGGCACAAATGCCTGAAGATTTCAGTCTTTAAATTCCAAGAGCATATAGTTGATATGGTGAATTGATATCTTTCAGATGCGAGCAGTCACTGTACCCTTTATATTTGCTCTTGTCATAACGCCACCTTTGTTGGCTCTCGAGGGGACACTTCTGGTAAACTTATGATTTTCTTATTCTTGATTCTGATAATAAGGACGTTTTTACTCAAAGATGTGCTTTAAAAAAATGGTGCTAGCCTTGAATCTTAAAGCATAGCAACTGTGACACTATGATGCGTAGCAGGGAACCTCACCATTCTTCTTGACCTTAAATTAATGCTTAATTGTGCTATTGTTGTTTTTTAGGCAGGTCGAGACTTGGCATTTCTAAGTGTAAGTATGGCATCTTGCTTCATAGCTGGTTCTGCATTGCTAATAGTAAGTGAATGAATGAACTTAAAGCTCATTTTGTGTATAGGTTTGAATCATGTTGTAACCAAATACACCCTTTGTTTGTAGACATTAAAGAACATGGGTTTTGGACTTATTGGGTTTTGGTGGACTTTGGCTGGCTTCCAAACAGTATGTTTACATCTCTATTCTATTAAGGAAAACCACTGGTGTGGTGTCCTAATTTGACCTGTCTTCATAATGCATTTACATACAATGGACGATGACCTAACCCCACCTTTCATATATTTACAGGCTCGATTTGTGGCTTCCTACACACGTTTGCAGTCTGAGAGAAGTGTATTAAAAGATTGGAGGCATCCTAGAGAACAGCTCGTCTGATTTATCTCTTACGTGTTGGCAATTTTCACTCACTCGGGTATATTTAGCCTTTGCTTCAGAGTTGATGGTCCTATGAAGTTCGTCAGTGTAACCATACCATTCTTGACGGTTCTGTCTTTTAAACATATGATGTTAGAACTGGATGATACTGTGGAAAAAGCACTTGGCCCTGTATTTATATTGAGATACATTTCCATGTCACAATTTGGAGCAATTTCCAAAATGCAAAGGCTCTTTGTAACATTTTTAATTTGGATACAAAAAATATAAGGTGTTGGCTGCAAGGGCTTACACAACAAATGAAAATGCTTTGGCTGCATGTTGCCAAAACTATTAAGAAGATGGAAGATTGAGAATGTAGTAATTTATTTTGCTTCACCATTGATGGTGGGTGGTTGTTTGTTACTTTCATTGCATACACTAGTGATATCAAGCAATTGATCTTTCATCTGTTATACAAAGACTTACATTAAGACAAGTTTTTATTGTTCCCTAATGAATGGTTATATGTTATAAGTCTGTTTTGAATAACATTAGTAACATACTTTACAATATTTACTTCCAAATTTGAACACTTTCAAAAGTATTCTGGCTCAGTTGATGGGGGTTAACAATGCTCTGATGACTTACAATACCTGTTTAGAAAAGTCTAGATACTCTAACTGCACAGGCGTAAACCTACGAGCTTGTCAAGGCTAGGGTTCCTTGCTCATGGGTTTACCTTAAAGAAGTTTAGATTAGGGTGTGGTGTACCTTGATCATATATAAGTTTTTACTTCGTCAAATTTCCAATCCCATTAAAGACGTTGATATTTACAAATTGTTGCACTGCATTTAAATGGTTCTTGTAAAAATGAATAGCACAGCTTATAGCATATCAAAGCAACTCATATTGGTAGCCCAACCCAAGCCTTGAATGCATTAACATGCGCTCTCCGTTCTTGTGACATGCCACCCCTTTGTTGTGAACGATGTTTACTCGTATATAATGTCTTGTGTAAGTTCCCATACATGTCCTTATATTTCTCCTTGTCAACCCACATACTTCTCTCCTCCAATTTAGAGATAACGTCCATTGCATTCTTGAAGTAACCATATTTAACGAAAATAGCAAGAAATCCATTGAGCAATTCCTCAGTGAGTTGCATTGGCCTGGCCCCATCAATGGGAGAAAGCTTGTCTTTGATTTCCACCCAAAGCAAGACTATTTCATTTGTTTTATTGCCCATGAGAATATATCCACTTAGCAAGAATACATAGGTATTAGCATCAACATCAATCCCCAATTGCTTCATTGTTTTCACGATTGCCTTTGCATCAGACACATGTTTTCCTTTACAAAATACTTGAATTGTTCGATTCCAATGATGACGTTCCGTCTTGAGGGGAGGGTCACGAGCAGAAGTATTAAGTAGTTTGAGCATCATGTATGGCTGATCGTGCTTTTCAAAAAATGCCAAAAGCTTATCCAAGATTGGTTGTAGAGGGGTAACACCCCGGCATTTCATTTTCCTGAAAATGCGTTGAGTTGAATCATAATCTTGTATGAGGTTATATGCATCGATTATTGAAACATAGGATCCAATATCAAGCAAATGCCCAACCTGACATGCATCTTGCAATACAGCCTCAGCCTTCACGGGCTGAGGTAGCTTACAATATGCCTTTACAAGCATGCCATAGCACATACTATCGGCCGGTGTATTCTCAATAGCCATTGCTTCTAACATACACTTAATCTGATCTCTGAGTCCAAGTTTGAGGGAACCCTCTATGGCCAAACCACAAGAAATATATTTGGAGTTTCCAGTTCGATAAAGTTGTGCAACAAACTTTGCAGCATTGACAACCTTGTTCTTCAGTAAGAAGCCCTTTAATAAAAGGGTATATGTCTCAGCACATGGAGGCTCCAAAAATGCTTTCCATTCTCGGATAGAGTCATGTATCTCATTGCAAATTTCTTCTCTCTTTGGAGTATTTCCTCTACCATTGTCATCCTGTCTTACAGTATCAACATATTCTTTGGTTTTCCCTGTCCATGAAAGGACAACCTCTGCAGCTATGTCTAACTGCCCGATGTTAATGCAAGATGAGAGCAAGCAATTGAGTGTGGCTCGGTCTGGAACTTTCTGTGCTTGCTTCATTCGAACCAACACTTTGCAAAGATTATCAACCCGGCCGCCCTTTTCATAGGCTTTCATTAACGCACAGAAACAAGCATTATTGGGTGAAAGAGAAAAGTGGCGCATTTGCTCAATGACTTCCTCAGCTTTTTCAGCATCATCAAGGGAGGCACATGCTCTCAAAGCAACAACAAATGCCTCGGTGTCAGGCTTAACCAATAAAAAACGATCTACTTGGTCATCAATGAGTTTCTCTACTTTCTCCAAATTGTTAAGTGTAGGATCATATGCACATGAAGCAACTAGTGCTTCAGAATCACTCTTAACTGATGGAAGACGGCCCATTTTATTTACAACCTTCTCTTCTTTCCCAGGTAAAATATTTCCCATTTTGTAACCTATTTTCTCTACCTTTTCGGGCTTAACTGATTGCTCCTCCTTCGATTTTGAAAAACATGATTTAGAAGTATGATTACTACAATACCGACAAATTTCCAGAAAAACCCTAATTGTGTAAATTGCACCACGAGTATTCTGAGCCCACATTTCAAGCAAAGACTTCCAAAATGACAATGACGGGTAGTGATGCTTTTGCAACACTAGCCTAAATGCATTTGCAGATAAATCAAACATGGCCATCTTAGCATAAGCCATGGAAAGAGAAGCAAGGACCTTTCCGTCAACACACTCAATCCTTTCTTCTTTATTGAGTCTAGATATCACCTTATGTGCTCGAAGAAGGCATAATTCATCCTCCGAGGACGCGAACAAGGAGAGACAATGAGTGATGAGATGGGGGTTTTGTGCGGACAAATCGACCCCTGCTCTTTGAAGCCGCTGCAGCGAGCGCCATATCTGATCTGTGTCATTTTCTTGAAGAGATGTCTCGAGTCTGTGGGTGAGGGCTTTGGGGTCGATCATGAACAGAGGCTGCTCTGTGTAAATTTCGGAAGCAGGGGAAAAGGAAGAGATGATACGGAGGGGGAAGATAAAGGTTACCTCAGAGACCTCTGCTTGACGTGATGGTGGAAAGCATGGGGATGGGGGGCTGCTGCTGAGGAACGCCCTCCATGGCCTTCGGGCAAGCAGCATTCTATTCTCTTTCTGTCTTCTCTGTCTCTCTGTCTCTGTCTCTGTCTATGTCAAAAACCTCTCACCCAAAACCTCTCACCATGTAGAGAGTCTTCCACCAAAAACCGCTCACCATGTAGAGAGCCTTGAGAAGATCCATGAGCAGCAGTTTGTGTGAATAACAATATCTAGTATAACATTCGTTTTCCTACGTTGGAAAACGAATGCGAATATTATTCAAACATTCTTGTGTTTTTTTTCCCCCATTCTTTTAATGTTTTTTTTTTGTTTTTTTTCCATTTTTAGGCTTATTTACCTCATAATAATAAATAGGTAATCCATCGACCATAAGTATGGTATTTATCATTCTTTGAGGGTGTTTTTCTTGCCCGAATTATTGAAACATTCACGAATGCGAATGCGAATGTACGTATGGTTCATACTATGGACTACACATATAGTAAGCAAGTCCTTGCTTTATGGTCAAGTTCCTATTGACCTCCTTCCTAGATGACAAGCAAATGTATGGGTCGCTCTCGAGTAGAGTAACTATCATTGTCTCGTAATTATTTGTGTTTGTGGGACTTGGAGATCGAAGGATCCTTGGTGCAATTGGTTAGCGTACATTACAAAATTCTAACATCGATCCAAAAGTAAAGAACCAAATAATATAATTTTGTCGAGGATCATGTATATATACTTGGTGAAACAGATTAAGTGAGATACATGTGCGTTATGTATATGTAGTATGTGCATGGGCGCGCGCGCGTGTGTGTGTGTGTGTTTGCGTGCATGTGACTTAGACAAACCGAAAATTATACATCAGAACAACATATTTTATGTATTAAGTCCATTTTAGAATACTTTGACTTTTCTCCAAAAAAAAACGCTACTTCGCATTAGTTAGCAAATAGAATACAATAGAGTTTACTCAAATCCACAATGGGATCAACATATACAACTTGGAGGAACAACTCCAAAACTATCAAATAAAAACAGCAAAAACTCACCCGACCCTTAACTCCAACAAAACTGAAATAAACCCCATTTTACCCCGACTCTACATCTCCCAACTAACTATTTTCTAGCAACATTATCCAGGTAACATGACTATACTAACCCACTTTTGCTTTAGTTATACATACATAATTACAATCCATGTACAATATTGGGAGCCATCGGTGGAAACAACCACCTAGGCGCCTGGTAATTTCACTTAGGCCTCGCCGAAGATTTGACTATCATGGGAGAACCACTCCATTTCAGCAAGAACTTTGACCTGGCCCTTTCTGCTTCTTTCGATTCCCCCTGAATCGAATCATACAGACCCCGCAACCAAGCCACAAGCTCAAACAAGATATTTAACATCACCTCCCCGCATGTTTTGCTGCTTAAAAACAAACTTATTGTGCCTGATCAAGATGTGTCAAACCGTTAAACACCCCACCATAAGCCAAATCTCCTTAAAAAATTCAAAATTTGTGTCAGGTCACACCCCATCACATTGGAACACGCTACCACCTTGCACTATAAATCCATGTCCTTGTGGGTTTGTTCACCCCAACTTTCCCCTTTTAGAGACAGTCCTTGTATGGAGCCCCACACAATGTTCCCTTTCACACCACAGGCTGCCATGATTCGAAGGCTTTTATTTCAAATGGTAATCGCCTCTATACAATTCCAAAAACAATGAGAGATTGATTCCAAAGCATGTCCACATAACTTACTGCCAAACTCGCCACCACGGGAACTTAACCACTCGCTTACCGGTACCGTCTTGTGGCTAAGAAGCCACAACCAAGCCTTAATTTTTTGTGGCATATCCAATGCCCATAGTCTCCTCTAATACGACTTCAGATCGTCGTCTGAAATGCCTTTATCCTTCTAGCTATTGCGAATCATTACAACACCCACTGTTTTAGATCCAATGATTTGTCTTCCTAGCTTGGTATTGTACTCAAAAAACTTTTTCAAGTTGTTTGTTCCCGGTGTCTGCCACCATACCTTCAATGGATCCCACTCCAAATCAAATAGGGGTTTGTTATCGAAAAGCCATATTTACAATCATGATCAAGTGTCTTAGGGTCTAGGTTCAATTGCCACCTCCTACCCTCCAACACTACCAACCACCTACCATCATCTGTCAACGAACTTAGGTTACCCCACAAATGATCCTTGTTAGTTGAGCACCTACCACGAATAAGTTGTGCATCATCCTCACCTACAAACTAGCCTAACCAAATTGCCTCTTCCACGTTCAACTTACCTTATCCATCAACAACTTCATCTATCAGTTGGGTCACCTTCTCTAGTCTTCCAGTAAACCTACAACTAACAACCTGACCCTCCTGCCTCTTCATGTTGAAGACCTCTCAATCGTATACCGACCTAATCTGGTACCCTAACATCCTCCCCCAAGGCAAGTACTTTTGTTGTCCAAGCATCATACCATCTTCACTTCTAATCCTAAGGTTCCAAAACGGTGGTTGTCGTAGCCATTCATCCAATGTTTTTGGTTGCATTAAGACCAACCCTTCTCTTAAACTTGACCATGCCTTCATTATGGCGCGAACCACCCTATCCTCTGTGCTAGCCGGTTCTTTCAACTTTACAGCTAGACTGAACAACCACCATGTATTTGCCTGCCAAGGACCACCATTCCTTGGACACCAAAGGTCAACTCTGTTCCTAAGGAGCACCTTCCACAATTCTGGTCCGGGTTGCAGATTTTGCACCAGAAGCTTACCAAGTAGAGCCTTACTTTGGTGAACCGGATCCACCTGTCCAAGTCCTCCCTGATTCTTCACCTTAATGAAACAACCCCACGCCATTATTGGGAAACAAGTCCCTCCGAATGGGAAGAGAAGAACCAAGTTGGTGAGTAACTCGGCCGAGGCCGAGATCAAAATTGAGAACCGAAAACGATTCGGAAGACTATAATTGTAAATAGTCTAAAATGCCCTTGTGGGCCTTACTTGTAAATAACCTGAAAGTTGTTTTGGTATAAAAACAACTAGGGCGAAACTTTATAGAGATGTTGATGATTAGTTGTTATAGAGTCAGTGGAGGTAGTTGCCTCTGTGCCTGTGAGAGGACGAGTGAGAGTGTGAGAGTGTAACTCTATAGCTGTCTATCAAACGAAGGAGAACTCGAGGTCGTTGCCTCCGAGTTCCTCATTGTACTTCTTCCCTACCATAGTGATTTGTTTTAGAGTTTGTGGACTCCACATGGTTTTCCCAGTTTGGGTTTCCACGTTAAGCATCTAGTGTCTCTCTGTACTTGTTTTCTTGTCTTCACGTTTTCTTGTTCGTGTACTAGCTCTTTTGTTTTCTGCACCCGAATACGAACGTGTAACCAATTGTGGTTGGTCGATTCCTAACAGCCACTTTAGTTGACACCATCTCATTGTCTCTACTCGACCACAGGAAACCTCTCACCATTGCCTTAATATTTTTTATGCAAGCTTAGTCTAACATCCAACATGCCACATGGTGGCCAACAAAATATGGTGTACCACAACCACCCTACTAGCAAGGGGAAGCTTTATTGATGCCCACAACCAAAGCTTTTTTCTAATTTTGTCTTTCACCTACTCAAGCTGCCGAGTTTAGGTGTCTCAACTCCCACCAAAAAGCCCAAATACTTAACAGCCATGCCAATGGGGACCCATTGAAAATCAAGGTTAGGACACCATAACGGTCATGGGTTTGAACTTACCCAAAATCCTCTACTTTTGTTCCAGTTAATTTCCCCCCTTGACGCTTTGCAAAACAACTCAATCCGTCCTTCAACCTTCTTGCATCGTTGCCTTGCAAGTAAAGCATAGTGTCATCTCCATACTCGGAGTCCAGTAGATCCTTGCTTGCCTGTGGAATAATTAAACCCCTTATTCCTGCATTCAATCTGTTCAAAAAGAAAGAGAATGCCTCTATAATAAATAAATACATGTAGGGGGCTAGCGGGCACCCCTGTCTACCAAACTTGTGTAATGGAATCGATGGGCCACGATGCCTTGTCACTAACACCCTACTCTAACTTCCTTTGTAAAGGGCTTGCGCAACCAATCTCCATTTTAAAGGTAATCCCAACCTTTCCATGACTTTATCTATAAAAGGCCACTGAACTCTGTCATATGCCTTCTCAAAGTCAAGCAATGTGCTTATTTGTTTCCTTTGCCAAGGCAATCTCCTCCCAAAATGTCAACACATTATCAATTATGCATCTGTTTTCCATGAACCCTGTTTGTCCAACATAGATTAGTTCATGGAGGTAGGGTTTTACCCTCTTTGGCCAGTATATTGGCAAAACCTTATATATTGTGTTGAGCAGCGTGATCGGTCTCCATTGCCTTGCATCAATTATTACACCTTGTATCTTAGGAATTCGAAATATCATCCCCTCTTGAAATTGTGCAAGTAAGCACCCAACACCCCATGCCTCTTTTAGCCCATCAACCAAATCAGGCTTGATCACATCCAAGAATACTTTGAATTACCTAAGTTATTCTATATTTTAGAATTGTCATTATCCAAATGTTATGCATATTTAATGTCAAGTATCTTACGTCTCCAAATAATGATAATAATAATAATTTTGCCTACTAATTTCATTGAGATGAAACGATTTCTTTGTTGACCAAAGTTCTTGGCACGCACAATTCTTTCATCACATTAAGTTTTTTGTGCAATACTTGTATGCATTTGAGAGATTAAATCATCCAAATTTAGTAAAACAAATCTTAGATGCAATGCAAATATTATAAGCATTTAATGAATTCTACATATTCATCTTTATAACATGAATTCTAAGTATTTTACAATGATGCACCAAATAACATAATTTATATTGATCAACCACAATGAAAAATGAAACTACGTTGGATACCAAAGGTAAATAAATTATAATAAGCATTTCTATAGAAGTACACTTAGAAGCTAAGAACAATCTAGTATCTGCTTCATTCAATGTAAAGGCATCTCCCGTTTATAAAGTCAATGGTGGAGTTTAATGCACATACATGCCCCAAAGAGTTGTAGTTGAGCTTGTTATTTGAATATCAAGGACGGCTGAAACCATGCACACACTTTCCTTGCTTCCAAGAATTCTCCTTCTTTGACCATCCTACCATGAATATGCTCAAAAGTTATCATTTTCGATTGTAATTTATCGTTGGTTTCATTGCACGTTTAGTGATGTTGATACATCATTTTGCCTACATGTTTGATGGTTGCCATTTAGGTTATATTCTCCTCTGTATCCTTTTCCTTTTCCTTCCTCTATTAATGTTCCTTTACCTTGCCACAACATGCTACATGCCTTTGCAAAAACAAGAGAAAAATGTCATAAAACAAAGAAAATAAATTATTTAAAATTCACCAAGGTTTTTTATAAGAATGAGTTTGAGCACTCTAGTGAACAAGAGAGATTGATTGACATCTATTGAACAGGAGTGTCATCTTTAGAACCAAGTGGAAGAAGTCAACTTTGGATATCAAAATGATCCAACTTTGAAATCGAGGGAGACAATTTTGATTAGAGTGCTCATGTGATTGGACTTGCATTGTTATTTATTTTGATATTGGTTATAATGATTTTGAATAATTCACATTCATCGGGCTAACCCCACTTCAATCCTTGTAAAGTTGTATGTCAAGTTCACTTCCTTTTTCAAAAGGTATAAACCCGGGTTCATTTAAGAAACAAGAAGCAATAATCATGTGTTGATAGATTACATTGAATAGTTTATATATATAGGTCGATTAATGTTTTGTATCTGGGAATATCTATTTATACCACTTTAAGTGGTGGTGAAACTACCACATGTAAATACAAATGCAATTATTATTTGATACATTGAATAAGTAGGAGCATCTAAATCCACTTTTACAATGTATAAAGGCAATGCTTTTGCATCGTGCACTAGCATGTGATATGTCTCATTCAACTCCCTAACTATACCTTTCAACCCTTGTTTGCGGGTTACCCTGATAGATGATCTCCCACACACCCATGCAATCGATAAAAAAAAGTAGTAAGTCAAAACATGAAGACATGTTTAGAATGCTATATAGGACCCTTGATTATCTATTAAGAGTTGGTAAGATAATAATTAAGCTAAACGTATCTGAAAAATATGCTAAAAGTATTCGGCATCCAAAAAACAATATACGGAGTGAATAAAGGATATTTTGTGGCTCTTATAAGTGTATATTCAAAAGAAAAAGTATGTTTTGTTTAATAAATAATTTGGTTTGTGCTGAGAAGATTTGGCAACAATTTGATAAACATATGTTAATGAGACGAGCCTCCTTTTGATGTAAGAGATGGACAAGTAGATGTTTTATCCATAATTTTTGCAAGGTTGAGTGTAACACTTAATAGTACGACATTAAAATTTTCTTTTACCCTATTTGAAGGATATTTGGTTTCTATTTCAAGATACTTATTTCTTATGAGCATATGGACTTACATACATATTTAACATACGCAAAACATGCCAATGTGCTTATTCGGTTTGGGGAAAAGTAGCTATCAATCATTATTCGGTTTGGCTTAGTGTTAGTCTCAAACTTGGACTCCATAGTGGTAGTGCCCCAAATGTAGAATTTCATAGCTCTAATATTGAAGCTAATGTACTAATTTGGCTTGGTAGTTTTCAATCATTATTGTCTCAATGCTAAGTGAGCAAACAAAGTGAACTAAAAGATTATGCATGGGTCCCTAAAAGGATTGCAAAAGGTTATGCATGAAATTGTTCATTGATAATGCCATTTTAAGGTCTAAACCATACAAACACGATCCCTATTGGGGAACCAAATTCAATGAAATCTTTATCGGCTCCCCAATCAACAATAAGAACTTAATCTACATCCGCCCACCCCTCTCTACGCACACATATCTCTTGTTATGAAACTCGAATGATAGTTTATGGCAATAACATCAAATAAATGATAGTTTATGGTAGTAACATCATTCGCCAACCTTTTTTTGTGTTTAGGATTAGAGATATACATATACACTAGCATTAAGCCATGTTTTTACGAAACCCAATTCAAACTCACTATATGCACTACTTAGTACTTTAGTAGATGCCAATATGGAATGTAGGGGGTTCAATGTACAGCAATATAGTTCCAATCAAACAACTTTACCAAAAGAGCTACAATCATTTGAGTTCTCTCTCTCTCTCTCTCTCTCTCTCTCTCTTTCCTTCTCCCATAGGTCAAATTTGGCCTCTTCATGGACAATAAAACATCTATTCTCTCTGTTTCTCTCTCTCATGAGTCATGAACACATGTGTGCACAAAAGAGTGACCTTGAGGAAATAGAAGAAAGAGACGTATGTAAACTACACCATCTATGACAACATAACGTACGATTAATCATCGTTAATCATCGTTAATCATCATTAATCATGGTGGTGTGGTGTGCCCACATTTTGAGTGTGCTTTTATTTGTGCCCACATTGGCACGCCATTCATTGATGACTCTGTTTCAACCTCTTTTCCCCTTTACACTTTATTTTTTCAATCAGTAAATATTTATATATGTACATATATCGTCAGAACCACTCATTCATCTCTGTCTCTGTCCCTACTCTCTTTCTCCCTTTGATTGCCTCCCTCCTTCCCGCACACTCATCTGCATCTTCACCAAAACAGAGTCTCCTGGATCTCAACCATGGCCGAGGTCCCACTACAGGCATGCTTTTAACTCCTCTCTGTAAGATTTCTGTGTGTGTGTGTGTGCGCGCCCGTGTTATTGTCAGAGAGAGAGAGAGAGAGAGACAAAGAGCTTATGTAGATCAACTTCATATGAAGATATGTGATATTGAATCTTCATATATGTGATATTGAATCTTCATATATGTCTGAGAGACATCGAGAATAATCATGTAAATCCACATTATAACGAAAAATGTGAACTTGGATCTTCATATACGTGTGTATGTGTGTCTCTTTGTGTGTGTGTGTGAGAGAGAGAGAGAGAGAGAGAGAGAGAGCGTTCATGTATGTCAATGTATTAAACCATTAAGATGTGTGGTTTGGATATTTCTACGCAAGGTAGAGAGATAGGGAACAGATCTAGCTCTGTTAGTAATTCTGTCAGCTTCAGACTAGAAGGTTCATGCTTTCAACTCCTACATTCTCCGCGATGATTTAGCGAATTATTGAGATTTGTATCCAATTTGATGGGATAATAAAAACATGACTTACCAGTACAGTACAACACTAGAGATAGTTAAACTTTAATATTGTCCTGGGGGACCAATATGACTCATCGAACAAACGACCACACATGGAGCCCAAAGGAGGCTATAAAATGTCGGTGTTGCTATAAAATATGCAGGAAGCATGTTTCTACTGTCAGAAGTTAAGTAGGAGCACAAAAACCATGGGATGGTGATATCCTGAGGGGTGATTGATGGTTTAGGAGATCCAAACTAGATTGCTCAACCTCCATGGAGGTTCAGAATTTGCCCCTCTTCATGTACTGAATGCGTATTCTTGATGTTCACCCCTCTGCAACCAATTGCTTTTTATCTCATGTAAAGTGAAATTGACATTAAAACTTGAGTTTATCTGCTTGGGTGTCAAGAGAAATGATTGATTTTGGCCAGCTGCGATGTATATCATCTTGTGACTGGTGTGAGTTTGCAACTTGTTGCAAACAGATGCTTGTAACCTCCCAACAAACAAATTAAAAATTTGTCACACTAGCTTTTTTATTTACCTGTTACAGAAGCAATTGCATAAAGAGTGCCAATTTCTTTCTTTCATTCTGGATCCCACTCTCACACTCCTTGCAAAGATCTCCTCCACGTCACTCTTATACTAGTCTCTCTCATCCCTCCTCTCTAGCAAGTCATGAGACCATATATATTTTTGATGTATAATAACTTGACACAGTCTCGTAAAAGTTAACACACATGTTGTACGTGTAATATAGACGTTGAGACATCTATATTCGTTACAAGATACACACATACAAGTTGAATTTTAATAACATGTCTGCAATTGATAGGAAGTGTGCTGCCAAAATGTTGCAAATCACACTTGTAACTGACTCTGTATGAGATGTATCGAGGGATACTGACTGGGATTTCATTTAGTACATAAAATGTTTTATCAACATTGTCTCCTAAGATATTGTCCCACACGAAGGGGAACCCTTTGATTCATTGATTGAAAGCATATTGCTCTCGGATGTGGCACTCATGAAGTTATCAGCAGCAAGCTCAGCAGTCACTACATGGCTGTTCAAGAATTGGTGCCAGATGATCTGTGGAAAGATTTTTTTGACAGCAACAGATCAATACTCGTGGTGCACACCAATGTCATCTAGCATAAGTTGATTGAATATAAAGCTTGTTTAGTGGTCAAGATGTTGCATACATGACATGTTACCAAATGTGGTAGAAGACAATTTCATCTTCCATTTAATGTGAAAGTATATCTTTTGCGAGGAGTGATGGGCAGGTTTGCTTTGGTAGCTTTAGAATTCTAACACGTTTAAGATAGAACATGCTTTTTCTGTACCGTTATTGAGGAGGATTTCAGACACAGATTCCTTCCCAATTACAAAATCCATTTGGGTCATCTTATTGCAACTTTGGGCATCGTTAACTGGGATAATGTTGTCATCACCCTTTTTCTGTGTTCTCGGCCAGGAAGCCAAAGCTTTACCCTCCCCATCATGTAAGGTAGTGCATGACTGTCTTGGCTATTGCGGTCTATGCTACAATTGGGGTATGAGAAATGGTTATTATAAGTTGGTACTCCATAGAGAGAGAGAGAGAGCTTGATATAGATCAGCGGGTCATACATTCTACCTCTAATTTCTGCTCAAGTGTCATGAACTCTATGATAATGAATATGATGGAATTAGAAGAGAGAATTATTAGAAAAAAGAAGATAACTGCATGAAGTGTCTGAGATGTCCTGTTTTCACATAAAACTCAAGGTCATATTGATGGCTTATTGTTGTTCTGAATACCATTTTATATCCCTATCTCAGTATTTATCCATGTCCAAACAAATAAATATGAAAAAATTGCTGTTGATAGAATGTATATTTGAGTCTACTCATAAGATATATTAAACGGGTTGAAGTGGGAAGATTAATCTCCAGATTGAGCATGGTATAGTTCCATCTGCTTAGCTGACACGACATGTATCTCCTTTACCTTCTCAATATTATTATATATTCATGCTCGCCTGATGTGACTATCATATGACCAGTACTCTTTTAAGGGTTGGAGGTATATACGTTGTAGTGAATCGTGATAGTAATTTAAGTGCTCTAGCTGGGAAGTGATTAGCCAATTCCTCGTCTTAGTTTCAAAGAGGACCAAAATGCGCTTATTCATCTCTCAAAGACATACTTTATATTCCCTGTGAGAGAATGCAATTAACAATATATCTCTGCATGACATAAATAAAATGATTCTGAAGTTAAACTTCATTCTAACACTCAGTCTCCACTCTTGGACAATTAAGTTTCAAATTCATGAAGCTGCAGGGAATACTTGTCTAGCTGCAGAGAGTTATTTAAATGTCTAAAAGATAGCTGTCAAGAGTGCAATTGTGCTGGCCATCTAACAAAAATGAAAGTAATCCGTGGAGTATTTAAATGTCAGTCACTATTCTGTAATCATATTAATGTAGTTCTCTTTATAAATATAACAAATGTAAGTGCTCTATGCATGATCAAGGCCTTGGTCTATGAACTACAACAGAGTATTATGATATGAGGGATTCTATGAATAGGCTGATGGATTAGTCCCATTATTGCCAGCATGAGCCTGGAATAAAGTGACTTTGTGCTCTTCATAAATAAGAGACCAAATTCCAGTACATAGAAAAGTTGTCGTTGAATACTCTTACAGCAGGTTATTATTTAAGTGTACTATGGACGGAGGCCATGCAATGTAAGAACAAATTGGGTTTGTATTCTATCTAGACTCTCGGAATCTGGATATAACAAAGAGAGAGTGTGACAATGTCTGCTATAAAATAGATAATGTGAGCTGACATAATTGGAAAACAACTGGTAGAGTAAAATAACTCTATTCTAACATTTGAGTTATTTTATTTTATTCCAGACTCTCAGGATCTAGAGAGGGTGCACAAAGTATCTGCTGTAAAATAGTAGATGTACGGTGAAGCAGGTTATTGTACCATATGGGCTGTTTCCAGTCAAAACCTCTAAAGCAGGTCTCAGGACATGAGAACCCTCTCACACTTTCAATGCGGACATCATGTAAGGAAATTTCGAGCTCAAAATATTTGGACTATGCTGATAGAACTTTAATATTATTCAGAAGATTATAATTGTGTTTTTTAATTTGAGCATGCAGTTAGTATTAGTGAAGTGGAGGCTTTATATGAACTTTACAAACAGATAAGCAGTACTCTGATAGATGATGGTGTCATACACAAGGTACAAATTCAGGTTTATATTAATCTTCCATTCAATGCAGTTTTTCCTATTTTCTTCGAGTTATGATAGTTAAAGAAGTCTTTGACACAATGCAGGAAGAATTTCGACTAGCTTTGTTCCAAAACAAAAAGAAAGAGAATTTTTTTGCAGATAGGGTATGCTTCTCAGTAAACTTCTTATGCTGTGAATGTTGTTTTAAGTATTCAATTTTCCTGTATGACTGCAGCCAGATCTTTTTAATGCTAAATTAGAATATTTATACAGAGATTAATCATCATTTGATTTTTTCTGCAAGATGAGCATAAACTGATGCGGATTTGACCTTTTAGTTCCTTCCGAGTTTCTTAAATTTGCAATTGAATATCCTGATTATTTGTTTCTCAATGGCTTAGCTACTTATTCATATGTATTATGATTTTATTGACTTGTCTCTAGCCGTCATACATACGCTGATTATTTATCTTCATGAAAATAGGTGTTATTTTATTAAACTAGCGTTCAAATATGTGTAGTATTGTATAATATATCCATAAAAGTTTGTAATTTTACCCTAAAACTTATTGTATGCTCTCTGTTTTTAAATCTTTCTTCAGATCAACTTTAGATCTTTCCATTAGAATGACCCACTTTTTAGCATAAGATTATTTTCCATGAGGAAATACTATTAAGAGGTCTCTGGGAAAAGACCAAAATAGAAATATCTGTCTTTTACATATTTAAGGAGCCAAACATGAAAATGGTGAGAACCCTATTTGAGTATCTATGAAAAGATCCTAAATACAATTATCAGAAACATTCAATGTGAATAAAGCCCTGATGTTTACTATCATGCCGTTCTCTGTAATATTTTGTTTAATAAAAAGAGCGTATTGCTGTGGTTAGATGTCTTAACATGAAGCTATTGCCTTGCTGATTCAAAATGCTGCTAGAAATTATGGTGAAATTGTGAAGCAATTAAATACTACGTTAAAAGATTAGAGCTTATTGAAATGCCTGGGCATTCACTAACAGACTCTTATGAATCTTCAGGTGTTTGATGTTTTTGATGTCGAAGGGAAGGGTTTGCTGGAATTTAAGGAATTTGTGATGGGTCTCAGCGTATTTCATCCAAATGCTACTGATGGGGAAAAGATTGAATGTAGGTCTTTTTGACTTTCTAGATATTCAGTTCATTATTATATGATGAAGCTATACTTTTGACAAACACTTCGGTTTGTTGGAACAGTTGCATTCAAGCTATATGACTTTAGGCAAAATGGGCACATTGGACGAGAAGAGGTGATCCTTTAGACAAACGATTATTGATTCTTTATTTTGTTTCCAATCGATGGCTGTAATTTGTGATACTGATGCATATGCTTGATGTATAAATATATAGGTCAAATTGATGTTGGTTGCACTGATGGCAGAGTCTGATATGGAGCTGTCTGATGATGTGATTGCCACAATCTTAGACAAGGTATTTGACAGAATACAAGCACAGCCCTTTTTTCTCTTGATTTGCTAGCGTCCTTTGAACTTCAAGCAGTACATATCACATGAGAAAATCTGTGCACTCGTTTAGAACAACTATAAGAAATCACCTCCCAGCTGCAAAGCCTATATTGCATTATGATGTCAATTTTGAACTTGAAGGTGCACCTAAAATTGATGAAAGATTGCAGAAATAAAACTCAAAGGAATGCCCAATGTTAATCAATTTAGAGTTAGCAGTACGTCTGAGGGTCCATGCTCAAATTTGAAACTTTGTCATTGAATGCTAAGTTTTATATGGAACCTTACCTTGGGCGTCAGACTTAATGCCTTTGCTCTGCATGCATTTGCTATTCCTAAGGGCAACGATTCAAATATATTTAAATATGAGGGGGTGGATGAGATTTTTGATGTTGTCTAAGAAAAGTAATATATAGTGAAGGAATTTGTGATTATGTCACAACTGTCTTTGCACTTGTGTTTGGGGACATTATATGTATGCATTTAGTTTGTGCCATTTATAAGAGGAACAAGTCATAGTAAATATCAGTTTTGCTGTAGAAACTCTATTTTTTTAGACTTTTGCAGATGCAGATTTAAACAAGGATGGCAAGATCGATAGAGAAGAGTGGGGAAGATTCGTTTCCTGCAATCCTGCCCTCATAAAGATGATGACATTACCTTACCTCAGGTATCGAAAAACATTAATTCATGAAAGTTGATAGAACCATACTATAGCTCAAAAACTTTAAGTTGGTCAATTTTTTATTCAACTGTAAAGATAATAGAAATATTCGGAAAAGTTGGGGTTCTTCAGCGCTTACTTAAACATAGTTTAGGGAACTATATAGTTTTAGTTAATGATCAATATGTGTGCCCCTAATTAGTGATTGTAATATCGTGTGATTAGTTCTATTCAGTAACATAAATAATATTTATCAGCCTACTAAGTGCAAATTATGGGCAAACTTACCCTCTAAAGTAATTCCTCATTATAATCAAATTATTTACTTACTAAGCTCAGTAAAACTAGAGGGGTGATTTGGTGATTTAAAAGAAGAGGGGTGGTGGTCTAATATATTTTACTGCTGAAGGCTATCTGGGTAAATGTGTTATCTTGTATTACAGGGATATCACGACTACTTTCCCAAGCTTTATATTCCATTCCGAAGTTGATGATTTATCAACTATTTAAGGAACTCAGCATAGCTGTGCCGTTTCAAGAATGCACCATGTCACAAAAGTCTGGCATAGTCACAAGGAAACCAGTTTGACAATTGGATACCATATGTAATGTGCTTATAGACTAAATATGTCAGAGGGCTTGAAGGTTGACTAATTTAAGGTACATAACATATTATGAATCTTCATGTAGTCAATATTTCAAAGGAGTCGGAGATTGACTAATTTAAGGTACATATCATATTAAGAATCTTCGTGTAGTCTTAAAACTGCAAGATAGTGGTGATTCTTGATCATTCATTCGTGAGGGAAAAACTGTTCCGAACAAAAGAATGAGAAATACTTTTCCTTCACAGTGACCTTTTTCCTTCTACTTGTGTAAAAGATATTGTATTAGTTGCAGTATGGAATGATTATAATGTTACCGCCACACGATTGTAAAGGGTAATAAGAAATCTCTAATTGCATTTATTCTCTCTTTCTCTCTCAATGAGGGAGAGAAAGTGTCATCAAATAGGGAATGTCTGAGCAGGGAAAGTGTCATTGAAAAGAGAATCTCTGAGCAGGGAAAGTGTCATCGAATAGAGAATTGATGTGCGAACTATGAGCTAGATTTCCTCCTAATGTTAAGATTTTGTTTTGCTGAGACAAGTTGTTCCTCTGATCTTAAATCATGATGGAAAGTCTACTATGTATGAAAGATTGTACATCGATAAGAGTGATCTCTCTCTCACTCTCTCTCTATCTGTGTCAAAAGGCACTAACATTTGTCTCATATGCTGGTTTTCTCCTCTTGTAGACTCTAATATATCTTTCTTTATTCCTCCATGCGTATAAGATAAAAACAGTCATAATATGTTGAATGTATCAATCATGAAATCTTACAAAGTGCTTGTTTAATCTCCTATAATGAATGTGATCTATTTACAAAAACGATAATGCATACATAGAAGGTTTTTTTCCTAATCCTATCAGAATACCATAGCCTTGTGTTTGAAGTTATGATACTTGAACATGTTAAAAATATTTGCCAATGTTGAGTCTTATATTTCTGGTGAACACCTTAAAAAACGCCATGCTTGTGTGACATACGTACTACTAACTACCTACCAAAGGTCATCTTGTGGCATACATGTTTTAACAATTTTCACTATTAACTACACATGGGTTTTCTTTAGTTGCAATTTAAAGTATCTTTAGTGCTCAAATCTTATCAATTAACAGTGTAAATGGTTTGGTCTATGCCATGCCTATAACTTTCATCTTATCAATTAACATTTCCCATGGTCTAAGTCTTTGGATATGGTTTAGATTCAATCGAAAGAGCTATTATTATGCATAATAGGTATGGTTGTTTGTTTTGCCATTTACCTTTAGAAGAGTCCAAGTCTCCTAACATGAATCCAAATCTTATAATTGCAAATCTTGACAAAATGTTATATTTTATGTAGTCTTTTTAATATACTAATGAATGCAAAACCTGTGAAATTTTCAATTATTACTAAGAATGTACTTATCTCAAAAGTTTGCACCAAAATTATGAAACAATTGTGGAAAGAAACTCAAAAGAGATATTTGCTTTTACCAATGCATATATTACTAACAGGAAATTTCCAATAGAATAAATCATTAGTAGAGGGACATGACATACATACATTGATAATTGAAGTTCCCTTTTAGTTTTGCTATCTATCTTTTTCTTTCACCATTCAAAGAAGTTGCTCTTAGATATTTGGAATCACAAAATTTTGGAAAATGGGGTAACACAATGTTAATGAAAAACTCAAATATTTCTAGAGAAACCTCAAACTATGTTTCCAAAACCCCATTTAAACAATTACCACACATCCTCTCTTTAAGAGGATGTCACTCTTAAAAGTCAACATACTTTGCCAAGTTGCCGCTAAATGATTTAACTATCAAAGTTTTTGGACATGTTGATCAAACTATTGTGTGACCATATAAATTAAGTATTGTTACTCAACCATGTAATCAAAAGGAAAACAAAATTAATCCAAATGGCTCCTTTAGGTTGATTACAACACAAAAGTTCATGCTTGGTCGTAGAAAAATGATTGAAAGTTGTTTAGGACAACAAGGTTCACATTTGGTATTCTGAGAGGGTGTAGGTTTATTTGGAATAGTTGCAAGGTTTCCGGATATCACAGGGTCCAATAATACATTTAAATGGAGCACAAGACCTTGCATGGACATTTGTTGAGAAGAGGACTCTTGCCAAAATATCAACAAATGGTATTCATTATGAGATAATTGGGAGGCATATGTAGATGGAGGAAAGAGTAACAAAGTTGTAGGGATTCCAAACATTATCTCTTGGTGGCATCATGTGATTACGTGGGTAGGCAATCTCCACCAATGTTGACACCTAAGGTATTCATTTTGAGGATTTATGATTACCTTGTGGAGCCGCCTTAAGCATAAGAAGAAATGCTAATGGAATGTGTTTTTTTTTTGCACAATCAACGAGGAAAATAGTAGACATTGTTTTGTTTCTTGTCCAAAAACAAGATGAATGGGATTGGAAGGTAACTAATTCAATGTGAACGTCTCCAATTAGATTAGTGAAATCCCCATTCGTTTGGGTTTTGCATATGTGGTGCCCCACTTCCAAGTTATTTTGGAGGAATTAACATATTGGGGGCCATGCAACAATTGTAGTATGAGAAATGCCCTTGCTTTTGATTCACAAGTTGGGGTCAAGAAATACATTCCAAGGTTAAAAGGGTTTGTTAAGGATTCTATCACACAAATAACTACAAGTATGTAAGGTGCGAGGTCATCATGTTCAACATTGAATCAATTTGTATGCTAGGAGTGAGTTCTTAGTATGTGGACCCACACAAATCCAAACTTCGTTAGAAGTTAGTGTAGGTAGTGTGGATTGATAGAGGGATCCAAACTTCATTGTTAGCCATGGAATTTAAATTTACAAAGACAAAGAAGAAACCTCAGGTTATCATTTAGGCCTAATGAAAATTATTATTTATGAACCTCCGTTATCATTTAGCACAAAAAAAGTATGAATAGTTATACAAATTAATGAAATATAGAATTTTCAATAACTTTTCAAATTTGGCTAGCCCAAAAAAATATAGGCTTCCTTTGATATATAAACTTTATAATATGTATTGTTTCAAACTAGGCTTGTGCAAAACTTTAGAATTTACATATGAAATATAGAATTTACTATAACTTCTCAAATTTGGGATAGCGAAAAAATACAGGGTTCCTTTGAAATATAAAGTTTATAATATTGTTTCAAACTAGGCTTGTGAAAAATTTTAGAATTTATAAAATATTTTTTCAAAATTGGCTAGCCAATAAATATAGGATTCCTTTGAAATATAAACTTTGTAATATTGTTTAGAGCTAGGCGTCCTATTGAAATATAGATTTGGCAATAACTTCTCAAACTAGAATACGCAAAGCTTTTTTAAGTGTACACCAATAAACTCATGGGAGTATGCAAGTAGTGGGGTGTTTCAAGAATGCTGACAAATGGTCATTCGATAACAACAAGTTACAATGTCGTGTCATGAAATGAAGACATCTCATTATTCAATGTTGAAATTGATGTAAGGATGTGTTCGATCAAGATGATAAGAAATGAAATATTGAATATAATGGAAGCCTTTTGTTGAAGTGGAGGTTTATCTTAGTCAACTTCACCGAAAGAAATATGCTTGAGACAACCAATAAAAAAGAATAGGTCTATAAAAGAGAGTTAACGTACAACAAAATCTCTTTTTCATGATGTATTTACAACTTTTTAGAATTCTAGGGGTTTTGTTGCACAATGTATACCAATACAGTAAAACCATGCTTATGGGGCATCAAGGAAAAACCTGGGGTCGAGTACATACATATTGGAAACACGAAAAATGTATGTATAATCGAATCATTATCAACATATGTGTGAAATTCGTACAACGTGTACAATGGGCGCTACTTGAATTCGATAAAGTGCATGATCCTTTTTAGGTTTGTAGACTTGACTTGCCACATGCTCATACTGAGAGACACACACACAAGCACCCACTAGCTTTTCTTAAATAAAAGGGGTTTGTGAGGTCCTATTGGCATTAAATCAAAGTGAATAACTGCGTGGGGATTTGTATTTAGAAAAAGTTTTTATGTACAATATTGACAACATAAAAATGGTTTAGTTTTCGTTTCAAAGTTTCAGTTCCAAACTTTCAAGGCAAGGCACTCAACCGTCCAAAATGTTATGCCAAAAGGTCAAAAGCTATCTTAATCAAATCATCTATAGTTTGGAAAACCAAATAAAATAGACATTCTTTCACAAAGCACGACACTAGGAGAGATCACAACATTGGACAATGCACACGCTCCTCGACATTCTATGAGGTTTGGCCCACAAAGACTATGTCTTTTGGTAGCCATTGTCAGAACTCAAAAGGGAGAGGCAAATTCCCAAAAGAGAGAAGTGTGCGCGCATGTGGGAGGGGCTGATTCTTGTCCTTGTTCTTCGTTTACAACAAGAATTAACCGACACACACACACAAACACATATGGCGAGAATCACGGGGGAGTTTAGTTACGTGATTAGTTGGGAATGCTTGGAAGGAAAGAAAATGGAAGACCCGGAAGAAAGAGGCCGAGAATATCTTATGTTTCCGATTTCAACTGGATTTTGGCGCCCGAAGACCGAACATGTACCATGAGATCGTTGGTTATTAGCGCGTCTTCTTCTTCTTCTTCTTCTTCTTATGGAGCTGAAGAGAATATGTAGTAGTATGCACATTGCAAAGTATGACCTCCCTGAAAAACAAAAAACAAAAAACACTCCAAAAGAGTCTTTGAGAAATGGCTTGCACGTGGCATATCCTGATTGGTCGACACATTTTTTTGGTTTATTTATTTATGGGCATTTTTTACTTTTATTTATTTTTGGCTTGCTGCGGACGTGGCATGTGGTGATTGGTTGACATGCTCAAGCCCCCATTTCGGGCATAACGCCTCCGGCGACGTGTGACGTGGCACGCTACCGTTGGCTGGACACGTGTCGCCTTCAAAATAAAGTCGTACCTCGGCCGAGCTGGCATCGGGGCGCTTACGTGGCGAGAGGTGATTGGGGCAGAGGCCTGTGAGAAGACAAGCCGTGTTCGTAATCATCATCATCATCATCATCATCATCACTTCTTCTTCTTCTTCTTTTTCTGCTTCATTTTCTTCATGTTTTTGAGCTTCTCCTCAAAAGCACTGTAAAACCCTCTCTCTCTCTCTCACTCTCTTTCTCTGTGTCTGTTTCCGCTCTTCTTCGATTTTTTGGAGTTTTCCATTGTTTCTTTGTTTTGTGTCCTTACTTTCTCTTCGCCATGGCCTCCAATGCAATGCTCACCAGAACTACTTCGAGCGTCGGGGATAGCCTCAAGGAAACCCTCCAATGCCATCGCAACTCCATTCTTTCCTTGCTCTCCCGGTACATAAACTAACTAACATAACCGTCAGAGACACCCTGCTGTATCATACTACTGTGCTTTTCCCTTTGATCAATTAATGTCTTCTTTCAGCTGCAATATTACTAATATCAAAGATGGGTTGCCTCTCTTGAACTGGATGATGCAGATTTGTTGGGCTTGGAAAGAAGATCCTTCAACCACATGATTTGAAAGCGGAATTTGATCATTTGGTGGAGGAGAAGGAATCATTGCAACACAGTGGATTTGAGCTCATACTGCAAGGGACTCAAGTAATTCAAAGATTTATTTCCTCCTCTTTATAGCACCACTTGGTTGGGTATCCACCAGAATACCCCTCAGCAGTAGTTTTGTTTTTCAAAAACCTAGGGGTATGCTGGTAGATATCTTTAAAGTGCAGAGGGATTGAGAGTTTCTCCCTAGAAATTATACACAATCTTATATTAAGTTACTCAATTTTTTCTTGTATTAATCTTGTGTTGATCTTTGCACAAACGTTTTGTTTGTTAATATCAGGAAGCCATTGTGGTGAACCCTTGGGTCGCTTTTGCGGTTCGGCCGAAGCCTGGCCTGTGGGAATATGTCCGGATCAATGTGGATGAGCTCTTGATCGAGCATCTCTCGACAGCCGAATATCTTGAACTCAAGGAACGTCTTGCTCTCGAGGATGCTATCAAGTAAGATTAAGCTAAACACAGTAGGATGATGGTGCAATAAGCTCAGAAGAAGAGGTTTTTAGGTGGGGGTTTTATTGTGAGCCATATATCTCTGGAATTGGACCAACATTATGGGCTTTCTGTTATGCGAGGTGGAGCATAGCCAGGCATCATCCAATGAGTCTCCTACAGAAAATGATAATGTTAAACGACGTAAGGCACAGGCAAACATGAAATAAAAGTGGGGTCTTTCTAACATAGGGAACATGATAGAAACTGGGATATTTACCCTAATAGAAAACATGATGGCCATGGGTAAAAACCCTCTTCCACCTCTTATGCTTCGCCTCTTATGCAAAAGCTCAGAATGCTGATCAATGTAAACATAAGGGGGAAAATAGGCTTCTTGCTTACATCCGAAAGGGATGGGAAACATCAGGGATTTAGCTGGGTATGCTCCTCCTCGCATGCTAAAGCTGCTAATGTTGAACAATATATGGGAAGCATGCAGAACTGTATATGGGGAAATTGTTATTGTGTGGGTTTATGGTTCAGTTTTTTTCCTTCCTAATTAAGTGCATACATGACAGGAGCAAGGCAGACCCCTTTGTTCTGGAGCTTGATTTTGAACCATTCAATGCATCTTTTCCACGCCTTTCCATGCCATCCTCTATTGGGAATGGAGTTCAGTTCCTTAATCGGCATTTGTCGTCAAAGCTTTTCCAAGATGCCGACAGCATGCAGCCTCTCTTCGATTTTCTCAGGGTGCACAAGTATCAGGGTCAGGTAAGTTTTGAAAGATTTAGATAAGCTCTTAATAGGGGTCATGGCAGAACCCGAAGTTAATATTTTGGTGGAAATCCCTAATAATGTCTTCTGAACTGACGGTATATATTTCTGGCAGACCCTTATGCTCAACGATAGAATCCCAAATATTCAGAAGCTTCGCAGTGCTCTTTTAAAAGCGGAAGAGTATTTGCATAAACTTCCATCCACTACTCCATATGAGGAATTTGCCATCAGGTTAGTATATTCATCTTATTTTATATCTTATTTCGCACCTCTTGTGAATCCGTTTGCTAACATTTCTAGTATATTCATGCAGACTCCAAGAAATAGGTCTAGAGAAAGGATGGGGTAATAATGCAGAGCTTAGCTTGGAAATGATACATCTTCTTTTGGATATCTTACAAGCCCCTGACCCAGACACTTTAGAGAAGTTTCTGGGAAGAATACCAATGGTTTTCAGTATTGTTATTATGTCACCACATGGGTATTTCGGCCAGGCCAATGTTCTAGGATTGCCTGATACAGGTGGTCAGGTATGAACTTTCCGTTATATAACAATCTTTTCAAACTACTCTGCCATTGCCGCGCTGCTTTGATGGACACCAGATTCAGGGGCTTAAACCTGGGGACATTAATTATGTGCAGATTGTCTACATTCTTGATCAAGTCAGGGCTTTAGAAAAGGAAATGATTGAGAACATCAACAATCAAGGGCTACAAATCATTCCTCAAATCATCGTGGTAGGTTCTCATCACTATATTTGCAGACCTCAATCAATCTATGGTTTGGGTATGTGCATACACATAACCTTAAACAGGAGTTGAGATGGAGGTTATGTATGGGTTCATTCATGTACAGACTGCTTTGGTTTTTGTAACTTTGTTTCGTAGTTTTTTATCACGACTAACTGATTTATATTTGTCCAATGGAAGGTTACTCGATTGATACCAGATTCAAAAGGGACAACATGCAATCAGCGTATTGAAAAGATAGGTGGAACACTCCACTCGAAAATTCTGAGAGTTCCATTCAAAACAGAAAAGGGAATTCTCCAACAATGGATCTCCCGATTTGATGTATGGCCTTACCTGGAGGTTTTTGCAGAGGTATGATCTCGTGGTAGTCATAGTATAACTTGGACGTTTGTTAGAATACTTTTGATGTTATCTTGCTGTTCTAAATGGTAATCCCATGATGGTAGGATGTCGGAAATGAGATTTGTGCAGAATTACAAGGCCCACCTGATCTAATCATAGGTAACTACAGCGATGGAAATCTTGTAGCATCTTTGATTTCTCACAAGCTTGGAATAACCCAGGTATACACTCATTGTTTTTATTCCTCTAATCTAATTGCAAGCATCTCCTTCGTCAGAATTGTTCTCATTTTGGCCTTGTTATCAGTGCAACATAGCACATGCCCTGGAGAAGACGAAGTATCCATGTTCAGATATATATTGGAAACAATTTGAGGAGAAATACCATTTCTCATGTCAATTCACCGCAGATCTTATTGCGATGAACCATGCCGATTTCATTGTTACTAGTACCTACCAGGAGATAGCTGGCAGGTTTGTTTCAATACAAGTTCTTTTATTCCTCTTTACCATGTTGGCGTTTCTTCTTTTATTATTCATTTTTTACCTGTGCTTTTTTTTTTTGCAGTCTACAAACTGTTGGTCAGTATGAAAGCCATGCTGCCTTCACTATGCCAGGACTCTACCGAGTTGTTAATGGCATTGATGTTTTTGATCCCAAGTTCAACATTGTATCACCTGGAGCAGATATGAGCATTTACTTCCCATACACTGATGCCTCCAAGCGTTTGACCTCCCTTCATGGGTCTATCGAGGAGCTACTTTTCAACCCCAACGACACAGAAGACCACACGTAAGGGCTAAGAAACTGGTTTTAATGAATGAATATTTGAAACCATGGCACTTGAATTAAATATTTATTATGCATATGTTTAACCCCCACTGGGCCTGAATTCTATTTTATGCAGAGGGTATTTGGAAGACAAAAAGAAGCCAATCATCTTCTCTATGGCACGCTTGGATCGAGTCAAAAACATCACTGGCCTGGTCGAGTGGTTTGCAAAAAGTCCAAAGCTAAGAGAGCTTGTTAACCTTGTTGTAGTAGCAGGGGATTTCAGTGTGGAGAAATCTCAAGATAGGGAAGAGATCGCCGAGATCGAGACAATGCATAAGCTCATTGTGGATTACAAGCTTAGTGGTCAATTCCGATGGATACGTGCACAAAAGAACAGGGTCAGAAATGGGGAGCTTTATCGATACATTGCTGACACAAAAGGTGCATTTGTTCAGGTTAGTTGTTATGCACATGCATGCAATCATACAGTAATCAAATCAATGAGGCAGAGCTAGGGCTGTTAGCTTGTGGACAGATTTCGTCTCTATGATCTTACAGAGCATCTTACACAACAGGGGATAGATCTATGCTTTTAACATGATAGTGGACATTAATATATATCATTATGTGGACATGATAGTACATTCATTTATTGAATGTATGCTGCACATGAAAACTGGCATAAGTAGATTTTCCTGAAAGAATTATTATACTTTGCAGCCGGCCTTGTACGAAGCATTTGGTCTTACTGTAGTTGAAGCTATGACTTGTGGGCTGCCTACCTTTGCAACATGTAATGGTGGACCCGCAGAGATCATAGTTGACGGTGTGTCGGGTTTCCACATAGATCCATACACAGGGGATGAAACTACTGAAAAGCTCATCAGCTTCTTTGAGCAATGCAAAGCGGATCCGGACCGATGGGTCCAAGTCTCCAATGCAGGGCTAAAGCGAATCTATGAAAAGTTAGTTTATCAAGCTCTTTGCAATTTATTTTTGTTTTAACTTCTTCTAATTTGTTCAACCTCATGGACTTTTATAGGTTACCCTTCTCGTAAGTTTAGAACTTCTAATTTATGTGCATTCAGACATTCTTTGCATGCTTTCATATGTTTCATATGATATCAAAGAGCATATAAATGCCGTTTTCTTGAATTCTTGTTGAATATCCTGTTTTGGTTAGTTTCTGCCTACATTTGGTGTGTTTTTACCTCACATTAAGATTTCCCACCAGTAAACTGAATTAACTAACATTATCAAAACACAGATATACATGGCAGATCTATGCAAAAAGGTTGATGACGTTATCTAGGGTTTATGGATTTTGGAAGTATGTGTCGAAGCTCGGAAGGCGAGAGAGCAGACGATACATCGAGATGTTTTACATATTGAAGTATAAAGATTTGGTAAAGGGCATTTTGCAACTCTTTTATGGCTCTTCATGTTTGTTTTCTTTATTTCTTTCTAATGGAATCTTCTTTACGCTAATATCAATAAAGTAACATTATCCAAAAAAAAAAAGTAGTAATGAAATGATAATGGAGGTTTTTTGAAATCTCTCTTGTTGATCTTGAAATGATTTTGTAATGGCTGCTCGGATGCAGAAATCTGATGTTTTTTAGTACAAATGAAAAAAAACAAATTATTTTCTTAGATGACTAACTCTCTTTGGTAAAATTATTTGCCATTTTCGTTTCAGGTTAAAACCATGCCTCTTGAACATGAAGAGGAGTTATGAATCCACAACATCTATAAATAAATATTGTAGCCATCGTTATGATAATCAACACCACCATAGTTGGTTATCCATATGTCTAAAATGAATTTCCATACCTCATGGCATAAATGAAAGCAAATATAAAGCTTATATGCAAAATCTTGTGAACATGACAATATGTATAAGTTGTTTTTAGTGTGTTCCAAAACAATGAAAGATGTAATCCAGACTCAGATTTTCTAATACCCTCCAAATGACCTCTTTGTCATTATAACTTCTTTTTATCTTCTTAACAAAAAGCATCTATCTATCTTTATTTGAATAAAACAACTATCAATCGGATAACCTCTTTCATTGCTTATTTGAAAATTCCCTCTTATCCAAATGGGTTTGTCATTTTCATCCAACAATATTCCAATGAAGCTTATCCTTGGTTTTATACTTGAGCGCACTAACTACGGAGTGGAAAAGACCTAGTGGGATCAACTGAATATTCATATTTAAATAAAAAATATTTCAAAATTACATTTTCCTTTCACGTGAATGTCTTAGCTGAACTACTTTTTCTACCATTGAGCTTAAAGCAATTTGGATAGTTGATGTGCATTATTACTATTTTGCAATCTAATACAATCCACACATGCCTTGTGATTGTATAAGCAAATTTTCGCTTGGGGCAAGACTACTTCAAGAGTGGCAATCACGTTGTATCCATCTAATCAAATATTTATGCATGTATAGGTTAGAGGATATCTTATAGGGAAAAGTACCAGGATACCCTTGGAAATTCGTCTATTTACCAGAATGCCCCTTGAAGTTCCAAATTTACCAAACTACCCCTATGTCCAAAAAATTACACTTTATAGAGTAATTAGACACTCAAATCTACAAGCCCCATTTACCAAAGATGGAAGAAATGGACCCGAACTAGCCCTATTTACCAACGATTTGAGTGTATAATTACTTTATAAAGTGTAATTTTTTGGACATAGGGGTAGTTTGGTAAATTTGGAACTTCCAAGGGCATTCTGGTAAATAGATGAACTTCAAGGGGTATCCTGGTACTTTTCCCTATCTTATATTATGAAGGAACTTTGTGCTAGGCCAAATATGTCAACAACATCCATTAGTCCTCATGAGTACTTTGATTAATAAAAAGCTAATTTATAGTATTTAGTGATTGTGTGGACTCCCATGGAACTTTTAGATTTTGGTTAGTTGGTTCCACTAGACTCAAATATTTAGGGTGACACACGACTTGGGT
Organism: Azolla caroliniana; assembly: GCF_043228905.1. Classification (NCBI taxonomy): domain Eukaryota; kingdom Viridiplantae; phylum Streptophyta; class Polypodiopsida; order Salviniales; family Salviniaceae; genus Azolla; species Azolla caroliniana. The sequence goes on along the minus strand of NW_028230436.1, from coordinate 4,494,061 downwards.
ACGACACATTTCCCTTTGGTTTGGGTTAAGGTAGAGCTATATTGGGGCCAGAGGGGTTTATCCAAGATTTACAATTCCCTTTTCATGAACTTACAAAGATTTATCAAGTCATTTAGTTTGTTTGAAACCATTAATCATGAAATAGTTCTTTGTATTCAACTTTGCAAATTCCAGTCGCACTTGAGTGTACCTATACATCCTCCTTTGTTGGTTAGCTTTTGGAAATATTTTATCGATGGATCCTTGAACCATGTCATCAGCTAAGAAGGAGCTAGGCTATAATTAGACGTTGCTTTTGCAATTGAAATTACGTGTATATCATCTTATTATAGGAGCACATTGGCCGTATATGTACCATATTATTAACTTGATTGTTTTGGAGGACTTTAAAAAGCTTGTTATTAGAAAGTGATGCATCAATTATTTGGATTCCCTCGATTCTCACGAGACAATGCATTCACAATGAAAAGCACCGTACATCACATGGAAATTGTAATGATCCTAGATGTACATATTATGTATGTGTAAATGTAATGATCCTAGATGTACATATTATATAGTTTTAATTCGACAATCTAATATATCAATTAGAAATCTTATGTAGATTGAGACTTGAGCATAACTATGATAAAGGGTATTTAAAGGATTTTATAATAATATTTGGAAAGACCAGGAGGCCTAGGCCCTACATAGTGTGAAGATTGTCATGAGAAACTACAAAACTTCATTGATTTGTCACTTTCAAAGGTGTGAATGCATGAGAAACTAGACTTTTGAAGCTGTGTGAATGCATGGGAAACATAAAATTTGTCATTTGACAATGATATTGAATGAAAATAAGGGATTCTGTTTATTAGGGGCTGTACTAGTGTCATCCACCCTTTTGGCATTGAGACACAGCTATAGAATAGGACCAAAGGTCCTCCAAAGCAAGGCATTCAAACCTAGCATCAAAGGTGAAACACAAATTTAGATTACTTACAAAATAGAATTGTAGCTACAAGCTGTGCCCATCCATCTATTTGGCGAAAACAATAGTCATCGTCGTAGTGGGGGAAGGAATCCATCCATGATGTATATATATTTTATACTCATTTGAAGCATTCCTAAGCCTAAGTCATTTGGGACGGGTCTATAAATTTATAAGCATTACCAAGGAATTCTACCAGCCTCAAGTCAAGTCATGTTACAAATGATTGATGGAATATACATGTACGATAATATAGTGATACGAGTTTCGCGTCGTCGGTACGGTTAGGGTGTCATGTGTGGGTCAACAAAGAATTTGGTTGAGTCTCCTTGGGGGTTGGTAACATGTTAAAATGGGGACACACTTTAGTGTCTAGAACCTCATCATTAGCTTAAAGTCATCGAAATCAACATGGCCAAGGCCCTTATGGTCGACGCGAGTGATCATTCTCCGGCAATCTTCGAACGTGGTGCGATGGTCGCCGAGCCTGGTGAGGACGGTGTGGAGCTCGTCGGCCGTGATGTGGCCATTGCGGTCGAGGTCGAAGATGTGGAAGACATCGGTGAGCTCCTCGGTGCTCATGACTTCGGCATCCCACCGACGGTTAAGATCGATGAACTCCTGGAGATCGATGAAGCCGTCTCCGTCCGAGTCGGCCTCCTCGACCATGCGCTCGGCCGCCTCGAGAGTCATGTTCTCGTCCCCGAGCGACTGGAGGATGGCCTTCACCTCCTCAGCCGAGATCTTCCCGTCTCGGTTCGCATCGAATTGGTCGAAGATTTGCTTGTACTCTTGGATCGAGGCTTGGCTAGATGTGGCCGCCATGGGGCCGTGCCAGGCCCTAGGAGGAGGAGGAGGAGGAGAAGATCCCGGGCTCGGCTTCGGAATTTGGGGTGAGCCCAAGGAATTGGTGGTTGTGTTGGGGGAGGTGCTTGCCGATCCTTGTTTGGAGCTTCGATTCCGCGACAACGACGGCAAGTGGAGGAAGCATCGAGATGTAGGGTTGGGAAGCTTCTTGGAGATGGGGGATTGCTCTCTCGAGGAGGGGGACGATTCGGAATCCGAAGGATGGGATCGGGTCGGGGAGGTAGGGTTTGAGGAGAGCTTCAATCGGAGCTTCATGTTGGGGGGGAGGAGTTTAGGTTTTGGGCTTATGGTTTGAAAGAACAAAAGATGGGGAAGGATATGGAGAATTTAGAAGAAGAAGAAGAAGAAGAAGGAGATTCAGAGATATATGTGATAGAAAAGAAACAAAGAAAGATTGGGATATGGGAAGAAAGGAGGAGGAGAAATTGCATATGAATGGAATGGAGATGGAGGGAGGGAAATGATAAATATAGAAGAAAAAGAGATCCATGATGATGGATGGATGATGGAGGATGGATGATGATGGTGAGAAACAGAACAAAAGGAGAAACAAAGCAAACACAACGGAAAGGAAGTTTCCTCCCAATTTCCTGGATAGATAATTTTGGCTTTTTTTAAATTAAAAAACAAAAAAAAAGCCAGCCGAAGAGAGAGAAAAATAGAAAACCGCCCCACCCCCAAATAAAATAAAAACACACCACGTGTAGGCCCCCTTGGTTTTTCTCTCACTTCTTTTTCTTGATATTTTTGTTTTTTTCTGTTTGTTTTAAAAAAATATGATAGATTTCAATTGTTTTGTTTTGTTTTGTGACTTTTAAAAGGAGGTTTCATATATATATATATATATATGTATGTATGTATATATACTTTCCACATAGAAACAGGGGCAGGCACACATTATTTATTAAAGCATGCCATTCATATTCCATGTGATGTGCTCCCCCCCCAAACCAATCCTCGTCATTACCTCCGACGGGGCACTTTACACATCCATGTCCCTTTGCTTTACTCACACCTCCCGTGTCTCCTCAGAGACCCCTCCGCCCATTGTCACTGTCTCGGATCGTTACGCTTTTCGTATCTTTCTAGCCTCCCCGCCCCCCCCAAATTGAATCTTTCGTACTCGTGCCTGTTATTATCGAGGGAGGGCCTCACGTCTACTACGTGTTCCTATTCACACACACACACCCCACCCTTATCGATTGATACAATCCTGCGTATGTAGTAGACTTTCCCATCATGTTCTAAGGTTGGTCGAACAACTTGCCTCGAAATAAAAGAACACACCTTGCCAATAGGAGGCAATCTTATCCTTCCTTTGTACGTCGATTCTCATTATTCGATGACACTTTCCCTCCTCCTTAGGGAGCACTTAGGATTATCATGTATCGTTGTTGTTTTGATTCCTAGATTATATACTTCTCCTGAAAGGACACTTACCTCCTTCATTTTTAGGGAGGATACCACCCCAGTCTCGTTTCCCAAAAGGGCACTTATCTCTCAAGCCTCCATTCTTAATGAGGCACAAATTGCCTATAATGTTGATCAAATAATATAATCTTCTTTAATTTTCTATTATATTCGGTTAACCGTTTATGAGTATTATCATGATTCCTCGATGGTTGGTTTAGCATCACATTCATAGCCAATTAATCTATTGACCTCGATTCCAGTTGCACATGCAAGTTGAGGAGCTTTATGGGGAGAGAAGACTATTCTTAAACTGATTTTCGCCTTCTTACCAAGGTTTATCATAGTAAATTTTCATTATTTTTTTGATTGTATTATGTTTCTATTGCCCAATCAACTTTGGTCTTTATTCCCCCCCCCCCCCCCCCTAATTGCACACTCTTTTCATAGGGAATTCAATAGGGGAGGGCAAGTCGGTACTTTCAAGACATAATGGCATATGTTTGGAGGGAGAGTTGTCTATCGACATTGACATGTTTGGTAGCTTTGTTGCCTTAGATGACATTTAAAGTGTTGGAGAGGATGCACACTTCATGTTCAATATTATGTAGCAATATGTCGAAGATTGCTAGCTATAAATTTTTGATGGAGATATTTGTTACCAATACCACACAAGATGCAAGATGCAATAGTAAGTGAATGTAAATGAACCATATCTCAATGATATATTTCATGCTTGTCCCTAGATGAAATGACATGACATGACATGACATGACATGTTCCATAAAGTATGACCATGGTAAATTAGAAGCTACATTGTAATTTTAATGGAAAAACATCGAAATAGATGAAGTATACCCTAATCCAAGTGTACTCCTACTTTGAACCTTGTCAATGTGGAAATTGCAACATACAAATAATGATATTTTCAAAACGGGGTCGTAAATGAGACTGCAACTTTGTGTGTCCCAAGATGAAATTGCAAACTAGTCATTCTAAAGTAAGAACACAATAACTTGAAAATTACATGGTGGTAAACACTAGTAAAGTAATAAATACAAAACACACCCATTCACCTAATTGTATTCATAACAATTTGTACATAGGGTGGTATGCAATAACGTCTTCAATTGTCCCACCAAACTAGCAGTTTAATAACGTTTTTAATATTTACTTTTAATAACTACACAACCCTATGAAAGATATTGCAAGTTTGCAATAGGAGGCCATAAACATCCCTACCAACTAATTTTTTTTGTGTATTTCGATTTTTTATTGCCATTATATATAAGCATGATCGTGTTGTGGCGTGCTTTTGTTTTGTAATGTTGTAAAGTAATGGAGTTCGTTATTTGCAAATTGGGCCATATGCGATGATAGTTAGATCCTAAAATTTTGGCTTTACAAATTACTTTCCCCAACTGAAGGGTTGGGGTTCAAACAATAATCTTACTCGAAGGTGATGATTTCAAATAGTTAATGTTTTCTTACGCAAACCTTTACGAACTAACTTCTTAAGTTTTACAATGTAGAAAATGTGAGCACAGTATAAAATTCAATCCACCACGAGAAGTATATGACCCCTAACCAACCTCCCAATTATTGGCTCCTAATATTTTTCTAAACTAGTGATATGGTCACAACTGATTCACATTTATATTTGTTGACTAATGGTTCTAGAGTTAAGGTATACATTGAATTGTTTTAACATTTCAAAGTTCTAGATACTTTGACAAAATATTATTGTTCTCACTAGATTGACGGAAATAACTATGAAGACTATGAAAAAACCCGAAATTTTAAGGAACTAAGTAGAAAGAATCAAAGATTGACTAATTAACTTGTTTTGTTTATTCCTAGACATTAGAAATCAAACTTAACATTATTAAAATGGGGGGAGGAGGGCAAGAAAATTTCTATTATTTTCTCTCATACAATTATTGGACAACTTCTTTCGGTTGTGTTCTATATTAAGTTCTTAAACACACTCCTTTTTCTCATTACTTTACTATCTTTGGTCCCTCCTACTGTTGTGGTACTTGGCTTACGCTTTGCAAATTTAAATGATACTTTGCTTAATATTCCTCACCTCCAACTAAAAATGTTTGTGGCATCATTTAAGAAAGAATGTGAGACACAAATGGTTCCTACTTAGGGGAAGTCATTTAAGCTCCCATAAAACACTTCTGAATGCATAAATACTCACAAGGGCGTAGTGATCTTCCTTGACAAAATCTATTGCCATAGTTGAAATGCCATATGAGGCACAGCAGTATTCAGCGTTTATAAGGGATGCAAGATTGGCATAGATAACAACAAGACGCCAATATTCTCTATGGTAATGTACCTCGTGTGCATATTTTATGCTTCAACAGGAGCCCTACTTGACATTGAGTTTATCAAGTCAAGTAACTTACAGAACTACTACTTTTTAATGGAAGTGGGGAGAACCTTTAGCACATTGTCACTCACATTTCACACAACAAAAAGTGTCAAAAAGTGTGTACTTAATTGGTTTACGCTAAATGAAGGTTTTGAAGATGCAATCGTTGTATGCGAACAATCGTCTCAAAAAGTGTGTACTTAATTGGTTTATGCTAAATTTGTAAATGTTATCGTTACTCTGAAGTAGTTAGCCTCTACCTCTATACTTCAAACTAACTTACTAGTGCACATTTATTTCCATGGATTCACTACATACCTGAGCACACAAATACAAAATGGCAACACAGAACAAAATCATGAAAATGATTGTGTTATTTCAGAACAAGGAAAAAAACGAGTCATTATAAATATAGCTGGACATTATTCCTACTCTCAGCTTCAGAAAAAGACAAAGAAATGGGCATAAAACTTCCGTACATATGCCGCCATCATTCGTCTATGCTTATTCAGATACAAGAACCTGTGTTTTACAAAAGAGATAGTAACTGTATAAATGCCGTGATAATACACTTGGGAATACATGGGTGGACGGTGTTCAAAGAGAGCTTTCCAGACATGTTTGTCTAGCATTTGCATTCCCCCTCTACATGGATATCGATCTATACAGCTGGATTACAGTTGTGTAAGACTGCAAGAAGATCTTTGACCAGTTTGCTCTTCTGAGATGGATCAACCTGTTGAAACAAAAGACAAACAAAATTATAACAATTAAACATAGACGCACAGAACATTATGAAGACAAAAAAAATTTATGTATGCTTGTACAACTAGCAAGGTCAAAAAATATGCATGCATATATAAATAACAAAGCTTACTTTTTGTAGCAAGGTTTCAAAGGCTTGCGGCAATACTTCGAGATCCACTGAGGTGCTGAAGGACAGGATTTGTTTTGTGACACGATCTGACTTTAATTTCTCAAAATGTACATCTAGGTTTTTGACATCATTCAACCAAGCATAGAACGAATTGTCATCCTTCCAGAGAGCCTCCTTGTCTTCCTCTGATGAAGGATGTTTGGATGACAAAAACCACTGTTTAACAAGCTCAGAAGCAGCAGGTCGTGTTAGAAACCCACCTGCGGCAACCCTTGCGTCTTTTATGAGATGTTCTTCTGCAACTCTTCTTTTCAAACGCTTGTAAAAATATCCTCGTGAATCCGCCCAATCAACCACCTTCTTAATGATACCCTTCGCTTCGAGCCTTGTCGATGTGTCATGAAGCTCAGCAAAACGAATTGCAATTTGCTTGTATGTCGGAAGGAGCTGCTTTTCCCGAGCTTGTATCTTCTTCTGGATGGTATTTACTGATTCAGCAGCAGCAGCTTGCACCGCTTTCTTCAACTCAATAAGCTGAGGGTCGAGACGATGCATGCACTCAAGGAGCTCCTTTGTCCGGAACTTGATTTCAATAAGACCTTCTGGCTCCAATACACCACCTTTGGCAGTTCGTTCAGCATACATTTCTACTTCATCAGGGTTGATCTTGCTGTCCACCACAACCCATGCCCCACCCCGGAGCTCCCCTGTTTTCGGTAAATACACAAAGACTGGGTGCTCATAGGTTCGAAGGTTTTCCACAATGTTTGATCCGGCTTGAAGAATTCCTTCAAAAAGGTCTCTCTGGCCTCCGGAGAACCCTCTCCAGTTAGCCATAATGAAAACAGGAAGACCCTCCTTGTTGAAATCCATCAATGCTTGTGCCGTCTTGGATGCTGAATCAGGGAACCAAACTTGGCCTGCTTGTGGTACTACTCTCTCGTGTGAATCAAGCTGACCAGGATCTGCTGGAATTGTTTGCATAACTGTTTGTGTTTCCACAGCTATAATGGCAACAGGTATACCCCCCAATCTCGCACGACCTGTCACAACAGTCTTTGCCCAGCCCTCCAAAGTCTCTGTGAAACTATCTTTATCAAATATTCCTGAGAGCCATTTTCCACTACTCTCAATACCACAAATTGCTGCGCGTGGGTCACATGACAGCTCTGGATTATACTCCACCGCCCTTTCTGGAGGATCTATGGGGTCAATTGAAGGGAGGGGTCCCCCAACATATGGTGGAACATAGCTAAGCCATTTCAGAATTGCTGAAACACCTTCCAAATCGTCACCCACAATGAGATGGGTCACACCATTTACCCCCATAATTTTGGGTCCTCCTAGCTGCATCTGAGAGCTATAGACTTCCCTACCAAGCAATTTGTTTAATGCAGAGTAACCCGTTAGTATGATAGGCTGATCCGCTCTTTGTATGCATCGAATACCCAAGCGAGCTAGGTAAGCACCAATACCGACCGTGCGACCGGAGACATATGTCAAGGTGAAGGTTTCCCTATAGGCTCGTGAGAAAGCACCTGCAATGGCTCCACTGCCTGAAAGATTTTCTGCACCAATTCCATCTTCCATTCCTATTATGTCATCAATAACCCATCGTTTTTCTCCTGAATCAAGCTTCAGTTCATGTGCATTGACTGAGGTCCCTATGCTTGCATAGTCCTCCTCTGTTAAATATAAGTACTGGAAACCCCTTTCAGGAGAAAGTCCATCAGACCACTCTACTTTAAAGCGGGCCCTCACCTCATCGGCAACTCCTATCCTGGCACCTGAGTTGGCTGCCAAATATATTAAAGGCAGCTTCTTTTCACATGCCAGATCAGCCATAGCCTTGAAGAAGTAATCCTCCTTTGGACCAAAAGCTCCAGCACCATGTGTCGCATCATTTGAAACTACCATAATTTTCCGCCCAGCAGGAAACTCGGGTGTAAATAATTCAAAGTTCCATCCAATCATGCCCACGTCATTAGACGCTGGAACACGATCAGATTCTACTAAGGATCCATCCCAACTTGGCGTATCTGCAAAGACTAATTCAGAACTCTTGAGCACAACCTTCTTTGTGTCACCCCAGATCTGTCGTAATGCCGTCTCAAAAAGCTGTATATCAATTACAATCCAAACCAAAGTATTTAGTTGAATCAAGTGGGGAACCTCCCAGTTGACATAAAACATAAATGCCTATTTCAAAACTGTTTTTTACCAGAGGGAAATCATAGCAGTAGCTAGTATTGTTTCGTCTCGCAATTAATCTCTTCCTCTCTACCGTATCCAAGGGTTTAAGAGGGGAATCAAGACGCAAACCATGTAGCGGACCCTTAGGATAACCTTCAGGAGATGAGTAAACAAGTGTTCTACTAGCCGAATCTACACCCTCCGAATAAACCTATTTCAAGATAACATAGCTGAACTGTAAGCTACATGCAACACATCAATGCTTAAAAGTAAAATCATCCCACAATGATGGATATGTCACCTGCACAATGCAAGTATGACCAGTTGGATTTGTCACAACCACTCGCCAGGAACCATCAATCTTTCCCAGTAAGTCCACTTTCAATCGGATTTCCCACGATGCTACAGCAAGACGGTGCATGCGCAACCCAAGCCTGTTATGAATCTTGTGTGCCAGGTCCTCTAAAAGCTGTATCACCGTGCTTTCTCCCAACTCTGTGCTCCGAATCGCCTTTATTGTACTGAAGGCAACACACACCACCACCACACTGCTGTAAGGACTAGAACTAAACTAACATGGAAACCTTTCAAACAAGATATATTGATGATGATAACTCACTTATGATCACATAAATCCCTTATTTCTTGATGCCGCACAATGCTCAAAAATATATGTGCATGATCTGGTCTACCATTAAGATCATAAGCTGATAGCTCTAGCTCTTCAAGTGCACCTTGTATTGCAACCATAACACTTTCTGTAGTATACGACTCTGTATCACTGCCAAGTGAGTTGCTGGGGTTTGGCTGTCTTAAGAGGGCTCTTAGAAACATTCTACGAATAGCTGGCTTGTCAACCACAGAATATATGTGCCACAAGCGGTCCCTTGAAGGTGCATATCGAGTGTTGGCATATCCCTTCAGCTTGTTCTATATAAAAGAAAACATGTTATGATAGCCATCAATACCATGCAATTCTTATCAAGTCGACAGTGAATCATAATCTATTTTTTATTCAAAGTTTTTGGTTATGCGATTACCAGTTCCAGAAGGTTAGCCACAGGGGGCTCCACATGACGGAGTATTGGCTCCTCCACAAAGTTTTGTCCCTCCTCAGACCAGTGAAAGCAATGTCGTATAGGCACTCTGCCTTCATCACGTTGAATGATACAGCTGACAACTACTACACCAGACGACTTCAACAGCGAAGAAAGTGGTTCTTCTTTGAGTGTCTTCACGAGCTTTTCAATCCTTTCCTGAGCTTGATCCTCATCCCCACTGCAACCACATTAGATTGATATATAACTGTAACTGCATAATATCATGCATATGCCAACATGTGCAGGTGTAAAAAGAGCACCTGTCTTGTAAGTTTGTCATAGGATTGTTGATACCAACAAGTGCAACATGCAAAGCATTTCCTGATGGTTCTAAAGAGAGACTTGTTGCTTCTTTCAGGACAGCACTAACAGCACTCGAAAGAACATTTAGACTTGAAATAATAACCATGGACCCTGAATGTTTGGCCTCTGTGGTTCCATGGTTAGCTGTAGAAGAATTACCCAATGCCGCTACAGCAGTGTCCTGCCAGTATTGCCAGGAAGCAAGAAGACCTGACCGATGCCATTGCATCTTCGTTGATCCTTTGATGAGATGAGGCTGTGGAAAAAAAGCATAAGGTATTTCCGACATGTTTCTGACCAAGCCTCTAGACCAAATTATGATAAGTCGAATAACAAGAAGGTACCTGATAAATTCGTCTTATATATGTCTCTACGACTCGTCGTTGCAAAGTGTGATCACTGTGATCAAACAGGGAAACTAGAGCATCCTCAACCGCTTCACCAGAATTCACTACATCCTCTATTCTTTGCTCAATGGCACTTCTTCTTCGTGGAGTGTAGACACTATCAGTACCTTCTTCTGTGAACATCTCTAGCTCAGATAAGCTTCGTGCTATACCAGCTCGAAGCTCACTAAGCTTTGTATGTTCAAGCAATATACTAGCTCGCAAAGCTAACTGGTAAGATAAATAAATTAGCCCCAAATTTATAAACTTGACGCTGACTTAGAAAGCATTTTCCATTATCACATGTCGATAATACCTCTGCAAGTTTTGTGTCATTGAGTGCAGCAAAACGGATTAATTCCTCTCGGTATGCCGCAGGGTTGGCATAGACAAGAGCATCCAACAACCGCAAAATAAGTTTGTTTTTCATTTTCACACCCTGTTTGAAAAAGTGAATTATGTATAAAAAATGTATGCAAAGCAAGTATAACCATGCCATTGGTTACAAATGTACCTGGTGAGACAGCACAATGTCAACTACTTTCAGGAGATCTTTCTTATACTTCAGCCGCAGAGCTTCAATAACATCCGCCTGTAACAGGTGGAATTAATAATGAGGTGTATTGGGAACCAATGAAAGAATATGATTGTTTCCTTAAAAATACCATAGGATCTACGAAATAAATAAGCATGAAACACACCTCCTGATTCTCATTAAAAGGTTCTTCAACATCCAAATATGTCTTGAAAAGGGATTTAACAACATTGCAAGCATGACCCTCTCTTCCTCCTTCATAAGAATTTGCGAGAGTTGCTAATGGCTCTATCAATCTTTCGATAGCCTGTTTTTCCTTCTCAGGAACCGATCCAACATAGGCCTGATAACATATAAAACTCATAAAATCAATCATAAAAGCATTCCGCTACGAATCACAATAGCATGTGTTCTACTCTACAAACCTCAATAGTTGTACGCAACGCCTTTGCAGGGAAATCTACACTTCCAAGTGGTGAAGAAAAAGAAGATTCATATTCTTTGAACTTTCCATCAAGCTGAAAGAGGGAAGTAATTTTCCAATGAGTAACTGGAAGCACGTGTTATATTAGGCTTCACAAGCAATGGCTCTAGTATTATGTAAACATGTTTGGTTATGCAAAGCATGTTTAGTGCCCGGACTGAGAAATCTGTTTATGATTATTGAACCTATAATAGAGACAAGTTACCGATGCTAAACAAGCCAACTATCTCATGGGAACAAACCTGAGCTTTGAGATCCTTTGGGAGACGTGTTGCGAGAACAGACATGCACTCTTGCCATTGGAGCAAAGGAAGCTGTGGATCATCCAAGCAGCCCAATAGAGTCTTTACAACCTATGCAAAACAGATCAAAGCAAAATGATGCTTGATAATTTTCTTTGTTAATAAATACGCTACTATGGATATGAACAGTTTCTATTCTCACATCATCAATGTCATGGGCATAGCCAGCAAGCACCATTTGAGCAGCTTGTATACTGAAGGCACATCGCTGATGCACCTTCCCTGCTACTGGAGTTGGTGGACCAAGGGGAGGAAACCCACCTTCATATGGGACAGCTTTCCGTACAGCTGAAGGATCATCCAAATCAAGACCTGCGATCAAATCTCCAGCCTGTTTGATAATTTTGAAAAAGATTAGAATCTTATGAAGCTAACTCGCTATAAGACCATTACAACCTATCTGCATAAGATACATACAAGCATTGTTTGACCCTCTGACATTCTAAAATTTATCTTTCCAGATGCAGGGCAAAGCAATGGCATGCACATCTTCATCACTTCCACTTCAGCATATGGTGCATCTGCATCAACATGACTACCATCTGATACTAAGAACCTGAGTAGCTTGCACGGAGTTTCAGCTATAAGACGTGATGGATCATGATCATTCTGCGGGAAAAAGTTTACCAATATTCATCAGCTGCAAATCATATCAGCAATATTGATGAAACATTGAGCATCACTATTTCTTTCCTCCCAAGATGTCATGCTGAAGAATAAAAGAGTTTTAAATGCCAAAGAGAACCTGAAGCAAGCATGTCTGTCCATTAATTAAAAGCCGTGTCCCAGCTGCTTCCTCTTCTGCATAAACCACATGGCTATTGCCATTCAACTGCACAAAGAAGCCTCATAAATACTGAGAGGCAATAACATAGACTTTGTTCTAAAGAAATAGAAAGAAGGCTAACCTGGATTAAGAGTCCTCCATCTCTGAGAATGAAAGTGTCAGCCTCAACAACTGAGTTGTTTAACTTGAGTTTATAACTACCAGGGCCACCTCTAACCATGTCAACCTATATCAACAGCACAATGGAAATGGTAATAGTTATAACAATAGTTATAGGTGAACCGAAAGAAACATGGAAGAGCTTCAGAAGTCATGGAACCTACAGTATACTTGCTTCCCTCGATGTTCAAAGCTATTTGGATGGTAACCAAAGAGAGATTCTGCAATGAATTGAATCGAGACTATTAAGCATAGACGCAGTAACAAAAATGACTATATCTGATTGTTTCTTCATCCTATCTCAAAGGGCAATGACAGTGAGTTATTAATGCATCTGATAAAAGAGCACGTACCTTTGGAGGAATCTGTCCCTTCTCAAGATAGCTTACATATTCTGATACTCTTCCTGATGCGAGCATTGTAGCTTTCTGAAAATTCCATCCATTCCAGTCAATTACCCAAATAAACAAAGTAGAATTGCAGAGAAACTGAAAACAAAGAGGTGCCTTCTTACATAAAGAGCCCCTCCAATTACAGAAAGATACCAAGGAGGCCTTTCCGCCCGAATTCGCATCGCAATTCTGCTATCTAGCCAACCAGTGTGTATCTTGTTTTCCCTATATTCTTGTGCCTGCCAAGAGACAAAGATTATACTCAGATGAACCACTTCCGATAGATCAGTCAAATATCATGTTGGTTAGGGATCATTCAAATAGCGAATTACATGAAGTAAATCAACTGTGTAGTCCACATTTGTCCGGATTTCACCACGAATTTGAAGCTCCTTCAAACCAAGCACCATGTTGGCAATGGCAAGACCTCTGTTCTCTCCAAACGCAAACACATGTCCTGCAAACAGTCAGCAGATGTTGCTATTTAGCACCTGATTTCCTCAATGTAACAGAATGTTTAAAGTTTTCCAGAAATAAATATATATGGCAAGTTGTGAGAATAGATGCACTCTCACCAAATTGTGAATCGGAGAATTCATGAATACCGCCACCAGACTGCAATAAAATACAGAAATTCAGATTATTACATCTTTACCTTTTACTCTTTACTCTCTCTCTTCAAAGATGACCATATCTACATTACCTTCACTGAGAAATATGCCCAAACATTAGGCTTGCCCCTAAAGCTAAGTTCCTGAAATAAAACAGTGTAGATTAAAAAATTTCAGCCATACAATCATAAAATTGTGAATCATGACAAGTTGAAGAGAAATCCTACTTGAACTTTGCCACTAGTTGGTTTAAAACCATCATCAGGGTCTTCACTGGTGACACGCACAGCCACACAGTGTCCTTTGGGCTTTACAGACACTGCTTCATCAAAGTCAAATTCTGTTGCTTTAACAGCATTTGTAGCCCATGTATCATAGCTTCCTCCAGCATCCTTACCATAAAAGCGGCGTATCTCTGAATGGTTTAAAGAATCATGTGTTACTTTCTAGTAAACCATTTTCCATAAGAATATTATCCCAAGGTTTTACTTGCTACTAGCATACATAACTGATGATGATAGATCTTATTCTGAAAAGCTGGTCCATTATAAACACATAAACATGTATTATATCAAAAGTTATATTTATTTCTGATAACTAGTACTTGTGTGTTATATGATTCTTGCATAATTGTGTTTTTGCCTTGCATAATTGCAGTAGTCTGTTTATTATCTGAGAGAACGTATTCTCAGCACGTTCATAGAATACCTGGGATTTTCCATAGGGGAATACCCATGGCAACACATAATTGTGCAGCTGGCAAGTTCACTTCAGCAATCCATTCTGTGACAGGATGCTCAACCTAATAAGATCAAAAGAAAATTTAATTTCAGACCAGTAATCTTCAAAAGGGGAACCTTCATTTTATTTTCTGATGTCACAAAAGACTTGAAACCACCTGCAAACGAGGGTTGAGCTCCAGGAAATAGAACTCTCCTGTGTCCATGCTGTATAGATACTCTACTGTTGCAGCTCCTACATAATTAACACACTTTGCTAGGCGACGAGCCCCTTGTTCCAGCTGGTGTACAGTCTCTGGAGATGCAATGGTTATAGGTCCTTCCTCGATGATCTATTTACATCACCCATCAAAGACACCATGAGGAAAGCCAAAATAGATTGAGAAAACCAGGTATTTAAGACCTTGTATGAAATACCTTTTGATGCCGCCTTTGAATACTACAGTCACGACTATGCAACGCAGCAACATTCCCATATTTATCACAGAGAAGCTGAACTTCCAAATGCCGACTCTGCCCAAATAACAAAAATATATTATGAAAAAGATGGTTGCAGACAGCATATTCTCTG
The DNA here is from genome assembly GCF_043228905.1 of Azolla caroliniana. Taxonomy (NCBI): domain Eukaryota; kingdom Viridiplantae; phylum Streptophyta; class Polypodiopsida; order Salviniales; family Salviniaceae; genus Azolla; species Azolla caroliniana. The sequence goes on along the minus strand of NW_028230436.1, from coordinate 4,478,991 downwards.
TAAGTAGTTTCACTGTCAAGATATACAATGCTTTTTTACACTTGTTAAGGCTTTAAAATTTGCATCAACTTCGAGAATTTAGTCACTTTAAGTTTACAGACATAGGAACATCAGCAAATGAAGTTGAATCATGAATACATAAGATAAACCAACATATGAGTAAAGCAGAAACCCGTGTTTTATTATAGAGAATCTTAATGGCCTACTCTTCCCTCATTGATATATCATGGCAATGCTCATTTGTGATAGAATTTTTTATGTATGTGTGCCATGTAATCTTCATTAGTGGCTTAAACTTTGCAATGGTATCGACGGGGTTAAACTATGCATCAAACTTTTGCATTAACCTCAATAGTAGTATTTACAGAGAGATTATATACAAAACATGATAGTGAGTCTTTGCTTTTGTTTCTGTTTTTGTCTTTCGGAGGAGGTGGAATGACCAAGATATTATACCTGAGAAGCAACTTTCATAGTGAATATTGGTGAACCAGGGACTTCACCCTGGACTTGCTTAAATAACGCTCTAACTTCATCATCATTATGAACCTGTTCCAGAGCATGTCAAATGTAAAGTATTCACCCATAAACAGAAGAAAACAACTTCAGAAATCAAGCGCACAATGGCTCACCTTTCTAATTCCTTTACCACCACCTCCCCATGATGCTTTAATCATGACAGGATATCCAACTGCCTGACAAGACTTGATAGCTTCTTCTGTGCTAAAGATGCATGCTGATTTATAAAGGTCATCAGGAATAGAATCCTTGCAGACCTCAAATGGGACTTTTACCTGAGGAGCATGACATGGCAGGCCTTGTCAGTTCACACTAATCCCACACACGCATACATGAAAGAAGATACATGTACACACACATATACACATACACATTTGCATAAATATTGAGAAAGAAATATCAAATTTTATAAAGCTCACATCAGAACCACTCCATGGAAGTGTGGGCACACCGGCAGCCTGAGCAATCAATGAGGAACCAATTTTATCTCCAAGAGCAGCCATGGGAGCTGCAGGGGGGCCCAAGAAAGCTATCCCACGAGCTTCTAGAGCATCAGGAAGCTCAGGGTTCTCAGAAGCATGACCCCATCCTGGCCAGACAGCTGAAACACCTGTGGTTTCGGCAACCTATTCATCACATATCAAGTAAAGAGACCATTTAAGCCCAGAAATATTGTGTTAGCAATGTCATACTGATACACATTGGAGAGGGATACGCTTGCATACTTCAGTGATAAGTTGCACATTTGCATAATTGTTGTTGTTGGTACCCCCGGGAACTTCAACAAACTGGTCAGCAATGCGGATGTGTTCAGCATTGATACGCATATCCTCTGGTGTGGCCATAGCAACTAACAGAATAGCTCTTTCAGTTCCAAACGTCTCATAAGCCCATGATCGGATGCTACGCATAAACTTAACTGCCGCCATGCCATTGTTTGCAATGAGAATACTGTTAATCGGATTGTTTCCACCAAGAGCTTTGCAAAACTCTTCAATTTGTGATATGTTGGCCCCGTTCTTTAAGAGTGGCTTGTCATTCAAAGCTCCATTGACTTGCCAAGACTCCCCAAATGTGCTTGCCATATTGCACGGCTTTTATGCAACCTGCACCAAAGCATAGCAGAGAGATTTTCAGGGATATAGATCAATCAACAACCCAAACAAGATGTGTAGAACTCTACAGATACACAATTCACAAGATATGATACTGCACACGTGGATCTAGTCAGTCACATAACACCATCATCATCATCATACAAATACTGTTTCTTATGGTAGCATGTAGAAATAGATACGCCAGTATGCCAACTTGTCCTTTACCAGTATGTGAAATTAGATGCTTCTATAGCAAACTTATCTTTTATGATGGCATTTAAAATAAGTTATGGCAAACTTTCTTTTAAAACAGACATTCCTACCAAAAATGCCTCATTCTCAATTTGATTATTTCAATGGCTATAGACATATGTGTCTAGGCCAAGGAGAACAATGAAATTGAATTTCATCTATATCCATTAATAGGGATAATTACTTTTCTATATCATATAGAGTATCTACACTGATAATCAAATTTTCACATTCAGAGAAGGAAAAGAGACGCTCATTAAAAAAGTTAGCCAGGACTAAGCATAAACATCCTTGATGCAGAATTAGCTCAGTTAAATAGATGCAGAATTATCAATGGAAATATATATCCATTGATGATGGATAAATTATATCTCAATATCATGCAAATGATTGAATATTGTGAGAAGTGGATAACTCAACCATGGATTGAGCTGTTTTATGTATAATAATTAATGGATCTGTTGGAATGGATCAAGATCTCCATGCTATTTTTTAGATAGAGACCAGTATCCTAAGGCATAATTGAACTAAGTTATAAGTAGGTTAAAAACTTACCTTTTCTTTTTAATAATCTAAAGTTGCAATCGCCATTGATCTAACAAGCAAGCATTAGCATTCTAAACAGGAATCTCTCTCACACACACACGCTCTTCAATATTTGTGTCCTGAATAGAATATTCTCACTCACTCTCTCAAATAACAGTATCCTAAGTAGAGTCTTCTCTCTGGCTCTCACTGAAACAAAACTTTCGCTGCCTCTCAAACAAATAGAATGAACGATTTTATCACTCCCACACAAACCAAAAATGAAATATTGTGCACAAGATTACCTCAATCTTGAAAAGGAGAGGGAAGAGTTGGTGTTTGTGAGCAGCAGAGCAGCAGGAAATAGAACAAAAAAGAAGAAGAAGAAGAAGAAGAAGAAATAAGGACAGATCAGAAGGAGGAGAAGGAGAAAGAAACAGGGGAGAGACAGAGCATACAAAGGAGGAAGTAAGCAAGCAAGGGGATGAAGAGGATGATATGCGTAGGGGTAGCAGATGGGATGCACTTAAGACAGACACACAGAGAGAGAGAGAGAGAGAGAGAGAGATTGGACCCACAAGAGACTCGTCAACTGAAGAGTAAAAAGGAAAGTAGGGAGAGAGTGAAGGAACAGAGTAATGGAAAGCTGGAGTAAAATTATATCACACCAAACACACATACACACACAGATTGCTCGTTTTTTTAGCTACATACATTATATCTCCTCAAATTTCAATATGTATGTATTGAAATGAATGAATGAATGAATGAATGTGTTATTGCATGCGCTTTTAGAGAAGCGGATGCACTCTCTCCAATTCCTGTCCCATAAAAACAAGAAGAAGAGAAGGAGGACTGTTTCAAAGTTGTTCATCCCCTTTTGTCCCATTCCAATCACGTGTGTGTGTGTGTGTGCATATGCATATCCATCCATATATATATCCACTAGAAGCACGTGTGCATCCATAATAATGATAGATACATACATACAGACTTATCATTATGTATGTATGTATGTATGTATGTATGTATGTATGTATGTATGTATCATGTCGGAAACCTACCAAAAACGCCGCCTCTGTTTTCATGAATTTCACTAAACACCCCCTTATATTGGTGCGGGTGGATAGGGGTGTGTTTGTGCGTGTGTGCGTGTATAAATCTATCAAAAATGCTCGTCTTTGTTTTCATGAATTTCTCAAAACACCCCCTTGTATGTGTATGTATGTATGTATGTATGTATGTGTGTGTGTGTGTGTGTGTGTGTGTGTGTGTGTAGTGTATGTGATGTATGTGCATGCATGCATGCTCTTTTCTATGAGCAGAAACAAGAAGAAGAAGAGACGTGTGCTCAATGGTGGTGGAGGAGGAGGCACTAAAATATTGCTCGTAACTTTCACAACTTTCACGTACATAAACCAAATCTGTATATCACTTTTTGGAGATTAAAATGCATGGTGACCCCTAACTTGTTGCAATACCAATACCATTGTTTGCCATCTCTCTCATATGGTCATTATTTCACAAGCAGACTCATTTCATGTTGTCTTGAGAAAAGAAAAGAGACATGAGTATTTTGACTCCCACACCTCAAATTTCTATTTTCAAGCCAACATTTTGATGGATCCATCATCCCATGAAGAAATACTTCGATAATGCATTCATCCTTTGTTGCCCCCACTAGAATGCCCTATGCACTACTAATGCAGAATGCATTAATTTGCTTCCATGCAAGGTGCAATATAATGTGTATATACTTTGGATCACATGGATTTAATGAAGTATTGCTCACAAAGGCATTATGGTACATAAATGTTGCATGATGTCCCTTCAAGGTGTGGCGCTCATATGGTTCGTGTCCTTCCATGATACTTTAGAAATATTATCAAAATCTTAAATATGACACAAACCCCTTGTTTGGGTACATGGGGCTACTTTTCATGGTACTTTGAAGCATTAACTTCCTAAACTTGACAACATCAGATAGTTTTGCATTCTTTCAGTATTCAGTAAAGCTAGGAAGGTCATTACTCAGGTCTATGAATGTAATGGCGCCAGTAGCACAAAAACATTGGACTAACTGGGGTGTTTCAACGTTGCAGTTGAAAACATATTGGAGATGGATCTGGTCTTTCAAGGGGCCCTCTAAATTTATTCTTTTTAGATGGCTACTAGTGCATGCAGCATTATCAGTTGGCCAAACATTAAAAGGGAATGTAGCACATAATCTTAGGCAATGTGGATTTTGCTATGCAACGCCGGAGACTACTAAGCATGCATGTCCTTTGGTCTTGTCGCTTGGCTCAACAAGTATGGAATAAAGTTCTTTCTTTATTCCTAACTGTCAATGTTGGTTGCTTGTTCTCATGGGGAGTAGCGATGTGGGGAATTTTACACTCTAGCTTGATGTTGTATGAGGCAGATGATATACAAGAGGCCAGGACAGTACATAACAGAAGATTGATATCAGTTTGTTTGTTTTAGCAACCTCGAAAGCAGGTGTGATCTGTCCAGATTTGGAAATTTGTGACTACGATAACATTATGGGTATTATGGAAATGTAGATGCAGTCGACTTTACGATGCCGTAAAGCTTGGTCTTCCAGAGGTATTGCTTGAGATATGGGAGACATTGTTGACAGTAGTTCGTGGGCAATATGATAACATGTGCGGTTCTCCAGAAAATATTCATAAAAGAAGGATGAAGATTCTTCACTTATGGAGGAAGGTGCCTCTCTTTGTAGTGACAAATCAATGACCTCAATGGAATTATCATCTTCCATGGACCCTTTCTTGATACAAAACTAGCATGCTAATGTACCGTTTAAGGTTCAAAAGCCCTGTATAAGTTGTTTTTCTATGTACAGGTTTAGGTGTACATACATTACGTTGTAAGCCTACAGGCAGATAAGTTTTACTTGTATTTTTTCGATATTTTAATATTATTGAAGAAAATCTTTCAAGGAAAAAAAATAGTTTTGCATTCTATGGGATACCTATGTCATCCACATCTATGGGATTTGAAGGCAAGCTAACATAAAGCACGTTAAGCTTCAGGCCACAATATCGACTATAATCTAGAATCGCCAAGGATTCTTCTCATGTCAAATTAGAAAAAGGTGACAAATCCAAAGATGTTGAAGCAACATGGGTTGGCTTATCGAGGATTCATATACAAACCACGATTTTTAATGTTGATATTGTATGTTGTTTATAGCCACATGCATCTAATGCTTTAAAAGTTGTGGGTGGGTGTTTAAGGAATTGACGTCCCTATGGATTAATTAGCCAAAAACTATTCTTTTAATTTTCCTTATATTTTATCACGATTATTTCTATGAAATGTATGATATGCAACAATGTTGGGCCATGTAATCTCTCAAGTGGTTTTCTTTTGCGTTATGTTTTATAACTCAAATTGGATATAACATGTTTACAAAACCATAACCATCTTATTGGTTTTTTGCATTCTTTAACAAGTATAAGTTGGATTTTAATCATACTTTGGACTTCAGCTTACATGCAAACAAGAGTTACAACCGACATTAGCTCATAACAAAATTGAAAGACTTTTAGTGATGGTTGTACGTCTCCTTGATGGAAATCAGTGTGTTTATGGGATATGTCATTGATCTAAAAGGTCTCAATTGTGGTCCATGGACCTAGTTCTTTAGGAACAATATTGTTGAATCAATCTCGGAGATGTAGAAATTCCAAGGTTACTAGCAATATGTTTTCTTCCCTTGTTTCTTGAAAGATAAACAAAGTTAATTGATCTTTTTTTATATTTATGTAAAGTCCATCTCAAAATATGTAGAAATGGAGCATCTTGTATACTTCTCCGAAACAATCAAATCAAACTCTTTGAATGAATCTAACTTTTTGTATAGTATTGGTGTGCATCACATGCCCTATGGCATAAGATCCAACAACTAATAGGGACCATACATTTGTGCCTCTATTATTAGTAAAACACAAATTGAGAGGTGTAATTTGTTTTCAACTCATAGCTACAAAGACTCTATCAACCAAACAAATGCACATGGGATTGTATCCCAAATCATGACTATAATGATGGTTGACATTAAGTAAAATTCAGTCGACTCAAAGGGTTTTGGATGTTTGGCATTGCTTGTTTGTTTAGTCTCTCTCTCTCTCATCAAAATCATAAATTTGAAAGAACCCAAGATAGATCTTCACACGGGATAGCCCTCATCCCACAAATCGTTATCAATCTCTCATGGTTGTTAAAAATATATCTATCTCCATATGCATGTATAAGACGTTGACATCTGTAGGACTCAAAGTGAGAGGTAGTCCACTAAAAACCCTATTATTATTACTATTTCAGAATACATGTGTGAGTGTGCGCGCGCGTGTACAATGACCTACGTATGGGATTTAGTTCGTAAATATATAGTGATACATACACATTCATTCATAGTTGGAAATAGCTAGTTAACTCTATTAATATTCACATATGCCCGTGGCAAATGGTGGTGCGATGCTCCAATACATATCATTTAAAAAAATTCAGTGTCCTATTGGACGTTTGATGAGCTCGTAAATGTATAAATGTGAAGTGTTGCATCCTCACTATCTTGCTTAATTATAATGGATTGAGAATGTGAACACCTTCCCTATTGTGCTTTAAAGTAACAACATTGCATGCACATTGACCCACCTAGTTTATTCTTGAGCGATACATCCAACTCTTAGTGATGGAAATATCCCAAGCTCTATAAGGTGTCCTTGTCAAAAATGGCTACACGAACTAAATGGTAGTATTCTAGAACTTTGAAATGGCCACATTTGATTCTTAGACTTGCCACTATTGGTCGATCCATTTTTTAACTTAATAGTCTTGAAGATATAATTAGGCTCCAACTTGAACAACATAGTTTGAGGTATCATGTCCCCAATTCAAGTGGTAAATTACAAAGAGGTTTTATTTTTTATATTTAGGCACGTCCCTTATTTCTAAGTCTAAGATGACACAAGTTTGTTGGATAATCATATTTACGCCGCATTGAATAGTCACACTAGATATACCACATTTGTGGATATAAATGAAACGATATCGTGGGCACAAAAGAATCAAGAATATAGAAACAAAAATGGTATCCCCACCATATTTCAACAAACAGATAGCCATAAATAAAGTTGACTTTATAGTAGAAGAATATACTTTGAAATTTGTGATGGAAAGTGTGAACTTTGAACCCCAATTAACATAGAGAATGAATGATAGTAAGCAATAATATAGAATAACTATTGAAGAAAAGGGTTAGGAAAGCAACAAAAAAATGCAAATTCAAAAGTTTTGCATGTGACGCAAAATGTCATTGGTCGATCAAGAGAGTCTAATTGTTTCTTTGAAATGCGAAGCTCAATGCAAGGGGGTTGTTGTAAAACAACTACCAGTCATGCAAGGTTCCTTCTACTCGTTCTTATGGGATCATTCAGTGACATTCATTTTAGTTCTATGCTATCAAAGTGTAACCAATGGTTAGACACTTCAAAGATCTTGAAAAGATTTTCCAATTACTTTGACCAATGTGCAATCTAGAATGTTTTTAAAGAAAGAGAATAGTACTATGCATTAATCTTTAGTATCTCACTACCGAATTTTATATACATATAGAGTAGATAAATAACACAACCCTCTCCTTCCTTGTGTCAGGGCCTTAGAGCCATACATCTTTTACTAATTACAAAAATGAGCATCCCATTGACAACCATTATCATCTTTTAACAAAAAGTGGAGTTCATACCATTACATGCCTTTTTTTTGAACCAGCATTTTGTTAGAGAAAATTGGCATGTTTTCTGAAGCATTTATTTGTGATATGTTTATTTTCACTTCTTAACTTACACATTGCATAGTGACAATTTGTGAAACCCAATGAAGCATTCACTAATCGGGATTTAATTTGTAGTTGTTTAACTTGATATTGTCAACCATTCTCATTCTCACAATATACTCTAGGCATTTTTTTAGTGGAGGGTAGTCCACCTTGCTCGTACGTTATGTACATATAGTGTTCAAGAACTCAATTTTCTACAAATTAAATATTGGCAATAAACTCCAAATCCCTAGACACCCACTACATGACGCATCCCGACAAGGGGGGCAAGGAAAGTGAACTTGACTTTTTAACAAAAACGAGAATTCAGAGTTTACATTATATTTCTACAAGCAACAAGAATAGAACCTGCATTTTCAGGTCATACGATCCATTGCCATTTTGTTGGGCAAATTCATGGGAGGGTCTTAGGTCGGCCCCTACGACAAGCAGACATAAAGGAAGATAATCTTTCTTTGTCATGTTTCGTGTTGTTCTTATTAGTCGATAACACATGTGACTAAGGTTGTATGGATTCCATTTTTGTGATGCATGAAAATGGTGAAGGAGAATAGACCAATCCTCTAACTGTTGGTCGGCAATCAATAACTTGGGTGTTGGCTTAATGATAATATGGAGGAAAATAAGCACTATAATTGAATGGTCATATGATAGGGAGAAATTTATGCAACAATAATAATTATTATTGCTACATAAAGCTGAATGGTCATATGAGATGGAGAATTCCATGTAGCAATATGTGATGTTGAAGAGAGGGTGTGAAGGATGTAGTTGAGGATGAATAAAATGTACATGGTTGAAATGCAGGGTTTGCAAAAATTAGACATTAAAATGTGAATGTGTGTAAGATAATGTGAACATGAAAAAGGGGAAGGCATACTAAAAGTGTGGGGGTAGAAGAGTATAACATGGTCAATGGGTTGGTCATCTGAAATAAGATGTTCACTACCTTGCTTCATACCTTCGACGATGATCTTGGTCATCTTGGAAACAAGAATCTCATTGCCTCCACCCACGTGAAACATTAGTTCCTGTTTCATTAAAAACTCCTAGAGAGCTCCTTGACACTCGTGTATACACATTTGTGGATGTGAATATATTCATAAAATCATGCATCATTTGGATTTATTGGGGCCCACGCCTTCCTTCTTTATTCACTTCTTACATATATCTTGATGTGCTAATACAAGTACAATCTATTGGGATCCAAGTTGCCAACTTATCGTTGTCATGCATTTGAAACCCACACCACACAATTCTTGTACCTAAACATGACTTTTATACCAATTTCACTATTGTTTCATTTGTCAAAATTAATACCAACTATTCACCTACATTATCAAACAAATATATATTTTCTTGATGAATGATAATCATGACTAAGGTACATAACTTAAGACAATACTAAATATTTAAGCATTACAAGTACCTATATATAATATTCAATGGCATCGGCTTCATAACAAATTTTAAAAGCAATGGTATCAAATTTAATGGGTGGGTTATATAAAGAGTATTTGTATATCCAATTTCTTCCATAACAAATTGTTATAGTGCATGTTCTCAAACTAAACATATGAAGATTTTCATAGCTAAAACAAAACATGAGACACCGTGTCTAAGGAGTTGGAACCCATACCTCAGTGCCACAAAGTGCAAACCAAATGTTTACACATTAAGAATTAAATTAATGTAAGATGATGAATTATTACACAATAATTTGGTAACCAGAGGTTCACACTCAAGTCTCACAGTCTTCTTGAGTGTAGAGGCAACGCTATTGAAGCGCACATTTACTTCAACAAAGTGAACATTTTTTTATTCCACTTTATTTAAGTTCTTGAATGCTCCATTTATGTTGTCAAGGGTGATTTTGAATCCAAATCTTAGATTGAAATGGTGGAGTGTCGAAAGTCTAGAATGTTTGTATAGGGTTTTTTGTTATTTTGCATTGTGCTTTGACACACAATGCCATGTTTGAATTTGAGTCAAAATTGGTTGATACTCACGCATTTGATCAAGAAGGTGGATTCCTTTTCTCTTTTCTTTTCGGTTTGCAAAGATGATCATGACAAGTCAATGGGACCAGGGAGAGGATGCAAGAATTCAATGAAACTATTAGCATACCCATTGACAAGTCAAATGTCAACATAAATTGTTTGGTGCGATCCAAGTATTCCATTATATTAAGTACATTTGATGTTATATCGATTTAAGTATATATTTCTTACAACCTATGCAATGAGTATAAAATACACGAGCTCTCTCAATTACGTTAAATCTATCATTCAATATGTTTTTGCACATGTGTAAAGTGCAACACATAACAAATTGCTTATTTAGAATAATACTACTACATTACTTATCAACATAAGTTTCTACTTATATTGAGAAGTAATGTAGTAGTACTATTCTAAATCTGGTTAATAATAAAGCAAAGGCTACCTAGTGGCAAAGCTCATTTGAGTATGCAATATTCCTATAATTTGGCACAATAAGTATGTGCTCATTAGTTACTTGCATAATAACGGTGATGATGAAGAATAACATTAATCATAACTCGAATATATTATGCACAATAAGTTCACTTTACGTTGGCCCGCTAATAACTTTAATAATACCACATTAAGCAATTCAAGGCAACCCTAAAACCTGATTATTGTCATGATTACGTAGTGATTATATGCATTATTATTAGAGTGACAAAACAACATCATAAACACCAAAAACTTAGTTTGCGAAACTTCTTTTTTTTGAAAAATTATTCTTCATTAGTAGAAAATTGGTAAAGAATAACATTAATCATAACTCGAATATATTATGCATAATAAGTCCACTTTACGTTGGCCCGTTGATAACTTTAATAATATCACATTAAGCAATTCAAGGCAACCCTAAAACCTGATTATTGTCAAGATTACGTAGTGATTATATGCATTATTATTAGAGTGACAAAACAACATGATAAACACCCAAAAACTTAGTTTGTGAAACTTCTTTTTATTGAAAATTTATTCTTCATTAGTAGAAATTCTGCATACTTGACGAAATGATTAGGCTGAAAACATTACAATGGCTCTAGCCATGATGACCTATGAAAACCACAAAGAAGGATAGTGAAAGACGAAAAAGAATGACATGAGACGTTGTATATGTAGTGAACTCAGAATGTAGTGGGCCATAATAATTAGTCCACATCACTCGCTCTTATGTCGTCATCCGTACGAATGTGACCATCTCCTCTGACTCCATAATGATAGCAATTATCCTCCTTTTCCTTTCATTTATTCTCCAACTTGCAACTCCTATAATGTCACATGAGGTATGATGAACCATGTTGATGTAGAACGCAGTGGGCCGCCTTGGTTAGCCCACAACTATCCCTCATGTCGAATCATCCATACGAATCCGACCATCTCCTTCATCTTCATTTGAAAATGAATAATGACTATCCATTCAAGGGTAGATATATCAAATATTAATTTGATCAAGTACAACACACCTCCTCGACCCTCAAGAGTATGCTTCTAACCTCCACACCATCAACGCTCATCCTTATCAAAAGATGAAGAATATGATTAGTTTGTGAAACTTTGACATGGATCACATTAGTGCTAAACATCAATGAGTTGTGAGCAGGTGCAAATAATAACTCTTTTGACAAGGTACATAGTGGTATTATTCAAACAAAAGGGGTATAATAACCCTGATTCTAAACCTATATTAAGACTTTTCTGTTAGTATTTAAAAAAATATGAACTAACATCATATAGTCACAAAAATTCTTCGATTTGAAAAACTTTTAGTGCTCACATATTTCATTAGCCATTCTCAACATGGCTCTCATTGCTTCAAAGTGACATTTGTAATGCACTACTTCAAACATTTAATGAGTTGGTCACAACTTCATAATTTCAAGCTTCCATCAAATAGGAATCTAGCGAATCCCTCCTCGTAAGCGGTGTACTATTGCTTCACATCAAACATCTATATGCTCAAAAGAGGAGTCATGAAATCAAGAACCTAAGCATCAATATATGACCAACTGGGATCTTTTTAAAAACCATGAAAGGTTTTTCATGTGCTAAATAATCATCATGACACTTTGAGAAATTTCGGTGAAGTTGTTATGGTATCCATGAATTAGTCCATAAAAGTCGAACACATGAACTAGTTGGTCATGTCATTTAACACTTATCATCTTCATTTGATTTGTAAAAAATACCCACCATGTGTGTATGTATGTACATACTCATTGTAAAAACTAGCGATACATTCTTTCATTAACCAAATACATAATGTTTTAGTGTAGAACGTATATGGTTGCTTCTTTGAATTTGGTAGGGAGTTAGTCACGCATGTTATAGTTACTTCTATTATTATTTCATTCATGTATTGATACATACAAGTGCTTCTATAAATGCTTCCAACTACAAGAGTAATGAACATCCAATTTGTTTTTATTTTGATTGTACGTAGATATTTTTGCGGTGAATGAAGTTTCAACCCATCTCCAATTAAGCTATAATTTGTGGTTACAATGTTGGACAAAGGACACCAAGTGATTTTTGCTTGATTTTTTCCTCAAAAGGGAAAATTACCTAGAGCATGTAGGTGAATATGAAAATATGAATGAAATAAACCTTTGAGATTTTTTTTAATCAAATGTAACACAACCATCACTATCTTCCCCTCTCCAAAAATCTGCCCAGCCCATACTCAAGGAAATGAACAAAAGTATTTATCCAAATGGGTAATTTAAAACCTACAAGGCTACAATTACTTATGCACTCTTAACAAACCTGAAGTCTATCCCTAGATATGGCATTCAATTAGGGATCTGCATTTCCATATATTGTGATCAATACATGGTCATAACATCAAGGGAAATTTTTAGTTGAATTGCAATGCTTGGGTTGATTATCAACCTTTTGCATTTATTTGGTGAAAGTTTGATGACACAATTATATCTACAATGCCTTTTTTTTAATGTTAACTTCTCATTTGTCTTATTTTCTATGAAAATAAATGCAGTAGATTAAGTAAGATGAATTATGTTTTAATGGCTATTCATGATTTGTCTTATTTTTTCTAGGAATAAATGTAGTAGATCAAGGAAGATGATTTCTATTTTTATGTCCATCCACATTTACAGATTTCACTCCAAAATGGTTCATCCTAATACCTGTGCATGTTTTTGCATTCATTTTGCTAAATGGAATAAGTACATGTAGTGCACAACTTAAGAAATGTTATCACGTTATCTACGCATGTGTTTCTATCAATGCATATGTTCATTCTCCTATATTTAAGGTTCTTATTCTTTCCAATCATCCATATGTGTTAGTATGAACAAATAATCTAAATGCCTTTTAGCTCCATCCTCAACTACATCGATAAAGTCTTAAATTGATCCACCTATCTTATTCCCTCCTTATCACATGAACATCCGTGATAGATAGATATGTACCAAATGTAAACATATTAAAGAAAAGAAGCTCTTTTAAAGAATTGTTCTTCACCGACATTGTTGCCGACCAACAAATACAAGGATCAAATATATGCTCACATTTCTTTGTAAAGATGTATATACACATAGGTCTTCATGTATTCTCACTAACCACTCTGATAAGGAAAATAAACAATTAGATAACTTTCATCTAATTTTAGGCATTGAACAATAAATAGTCGAATAATAAACATTGTTCAATATCCACATTCATTTTTGCTTCCTTAGGCCTCTACAAATTAAATAAGCAATAACTAACGAAATCTAATTGTATGCTCACGATTTGGATGGCTCATAACATATGACAAGTTAGGAAAGCGACCACATGGCCACATGGCCACATGGCAATTTAGCTTATTTCCTAGGGAAAATCTATTCCTAAAGCCAATACCTTTATTTCTCAATTGAGAAATTTGCTCATCAATATAGAACTCTTTTATCGGGTCATTATTCATTATGAAGAAATAATGCATAACCTTGTTATGTTGCAAGGTCGATTTGTAGGTACATATTGTCTTATACACCATTCTCTTCTCTTCCCTAAATTCTTGAGGTCTCAACAACTTTGGTACACCCATAATAATTGACTCTCAATGGCCATGGCATTCCTATATTCCAAAAGAGTTTGATCATGATTGTGCACACAATGTGCCTACACACATGAGGTTGCTGTCGATCAAATATCTGCTACCATTTACATTAGAAAAAGAATAAATTGTGATCCAGAAGATACCAATATCTTTGACTTAGAATGTGATTCTCATAAAATAGTACTAGCAACAATAGAAGAACTATTTGGAATAGAAATGTGCTCGCGCATAAGTAGCTTTTCACTCTTACCATTTAAAGTCATTTATTGGGTTCCTAAATCAAGCAAGAACACGTTAAGATAAGGTTAAGTTATAATCGAACTGGTATTGTCAAATGATTTTTTTGTCATTTTAAGGATTCAATGTAATAATCTCTACGCTTTGGGTAGGCAGAATGGATTGAAAACATGGGTGCATACTGTACCCCAACAAAATAAATATGTCGACTAGCAGAATTATGCTTGCATACTGAGTTTGAATATACCTGATTGGAATCTTATATGAATGTTCTTCGCTGTAGCAGATTCCCACTGTGGTAGCTCCTATGCAGCTAATACAATGCTCTGTGCTCATGGCTATGGAGTTCCTTCCATTCACCCTGAGTTTTCTCACACTTCCTTCATTAGTAGATAATCATTTACTTCTAACGAAAACTTCACTCATTAAATTTGAGTTTGGGATGACATTGGACTTACACAAGGATGATAAAGCCTTCACTAAGCGTGGGAAGAAAAACGCGTCTAATTCACCAATTGGGAGTTAAAACACATTCAGAAGAGATAAAACACATGAACTGGGAGCTGATAAGAGGCAAGTGTCAAAACGTTGTCATCTGTATTACAAGACAGAATACCTGTACCGGGGTTTATCTTTAACACTACATCTTCAAAGCAGTAAAGAACAAAATACTTTTGTATTTTTATCCTGTGTATTGATTGACACATGATTTCAATATTGGAGAAAACTTCCAGATCCAAATTGTTTCTGTGATAAAAGAAACCATACATGTCTACTTAAGTATCCAAGATTCAATGAATAACTACTTGAGACGGAATTCAACCATATAAAAAGGGTTTTTACTAGCGCTCACTACCCTCTCCATCATCACTGTTCTGGGCTTTTGTCTTCTCATTATGCTCACACTTATCTCTCTTAACTTCATCACCTGACTGCTCCTGTTTTTCATGCATATACTTTCAGAGCTTTGCAATTATGAGCATTAGGAATGTCAAGAAAATGCTTTAAAAATCATATAATATAGTAAAACAAGAACAAAACGTGCTTCATAAATCTTAGTAAAACCGCCTGACTTATGCAATCTGAATAGTACTTGCATCACCATTACCAATAATATTGATCAAATACAGATATATGATTGGTTTCATAATTTCTTTTAGCAAAGCAGATGATTATTTCAGCATAAAAATACAAGAAAACTATAGTGAAAAAAGAATGCAAATATGGCTTTATTCTTTCACCGGATGATAGAGTCGCAGGTACTCTTTGTACATCTCCTGAATCTTTTGCTCTTTTATCCTCTGCAAGAAGCAAAAATCAAAAGGAAAGTCATAGGATTACTCATTATAAGCAATCACAGAAAAAAAAAAAGACAATGGAAGAACACATATAGCTGCAAAATTTCAATTTCTCACATAATTGCCAACTTTACGGAAGTCCCAGTCGATTTCATCAGGAGGTTTCTTCTTCTTGCGATATCGGTAAACAATGGCTTCGACTCGCTTTTGTATCACCTCATCTGGCAATGGATTCTACACAGGAATGAAGCTCATTCACATTGATGATTCATCAACATCTCTCCAAGATGAGGAAAATCGAATATGCTTGAATAATCTGACATGCCCCCCCCCCCACACACACACAACACACACTCTCTCTCTCTCCACAGATATATACATGAAACAACATCTCTAGAAGGGGGGATAATGCTCTCTCTCTCTCTCTCTCTATGTATCTCTTCACACGCACATACGCAGATTCAACACATCTCTATGGGCTCACATCGATATGATCAAAATCTCCCCCCCAAATGATCGACATCTTACCCTGAGAGAGAGAGAGAGAGAGAGAGAGAGAGAGAGAGAGAGAGAGCGGGGACGAGAAAACGTACCCTTGTACCAGGTCGTTTCCGAGGAGAGAAGCAGAGGGTAGAGGTATGGAAGAATTTCCTAACGACGAGGTTTCTGATCATCACATGTTCCATGTATGTATTGTAATTTGTACATAATACATAATATGCCCACCCAGAACAGGGCGTTTTTGGGTTTAATGTAACAAATGCCTGAATATGACCCAAATTTAGTTTGGAATGATTCCTAAACCCATTCATTGACCTAATTAGATATCCCGCTTTCGCATTACTCTGATCTATCGTTAACTCGATAACATGTCCCCAGACCACACTGCAATCTCATTCATTCCTAGATGAGTACCATGATGAGCCATGTATAATGTATGTATGGATCAAAAATCTAGCTCAACCGACGAAATCTCGAGTCTTTTGTGTCGCTACCCGATTACTTTGTTCCTTTGGACCCATGAATCATTGCTTGCCATGTGCAAATTTGTTGTGTATAGGGTCCATGTTTTGTCTCTTGGTTCATGAACGGTACGAATTCTACCAAATGGAGATCTTTCTCGTGAGCAATTGACCTTCATTGCCATATAACGTTTCCATGGAGTTAATCGATAATTTGATATGTTTGGAATGCTCCATGTATGTCGTGGCCGATGAGAACATGGATTTTCTCCTATACAACATAACCTTATTCGCCGATGAATATAAACATATTAGTTTTGAATGTACAAGAATGGGAGATGCACTTTGTGTGGCACCATAAACTCATTAAAATATGTCTCCATTTTTCTAATATGCCTCTGGAATGAATTTCACATCAAAATATGTCTCCGTTTAAACTCAATAGAGAAACATGTGAAGTTCGGGGTGTCTACGTGTCATTCCAACAAGGTGAAAGGTGAAAGCTTTTTCACAAAAGAAGTTTTATAATGAGTGTCTCACAAGTGACCCACCATCTCCCACTGGGCACCACATCAAGGGTGTTTCAAAGACCCCCATTCTCGAAGGTTGATATCAACAACTATATCAAGTTTTGAGTTCTGAAACATGCATGCACACACTTTTGGGGGTTTGGATGAGCTTATTAATTGTGTCTTAATCTTAACATTGGCAACATACGACAATACTAAACGACTCCATTTTTAGGTTTGGATGAGCTTATTAATGGTGTCTTATCTTAACATTAGCAACATACGATAATGGTAAACGAATCCACTTTTGGGTTTGGATGAGCTTATTAATGGTGCCTTAATCTTATCATTGGCAACATATGACAATACTAAAAGAATCCATTTTTGGGTTTGGATGAGCTTATTAATGGTGTCTTAACTTCACCATTAGCAACATACAACACCACAATACAAAACGACTCCATTTTTGTAAATTTCCGGAGATCCACATATGAAGAAGCATCCCCATTCTGAGAAAAACACAGGAACAGAGTATCACAGAAAACAGAGCATCGTGTAGAGATAAAGAGAGAGCTAACAACAATGTCTTCTGACAAGGATGGGAAAGAGAAGAAGTTAGGAGGTAAAGTTGCAGGTCTTGCTGTGGCTGCTGGAGTGTTTTGGGGCATCTTCAGATTCATCAAAGGAAGGAAAGAAGAAGAATCTCTCATTCGAGAGTACTATGGAGATCGTGAGGACTTCCATTTGCCTAGTGATTCTGAGCAGAAATATGATGATGATGACGACGACGACGACAAAGATGATTATAAAGTCCTTTCTCATGATGACAGCGATAAAGAAGTAGAAATTGATCCTGCTGTAGAAGAGCTCAAAACAGACACAAAGGTATGCCTATTTCTTGGGTTTTGCCTCTCAATTCAGAACTATAAACCCCTAACCATAAACCTTAAAACTACAAAATTTGTAACATTTATTGAAAGAATTGTTTCTTTATCTAAACCCCAAGGCATTAAAATTTTGATATTTTCAACTATATTATTTCTTTCAATAAACATTGAACCCTAAAGTATAAATCTTCGTGATATTTGCATCCATGCAGCAATCTTTCTCCATTTGTTTAGTATATGTTTCTTTCAATAAGCCATAAACACTAGATCATAAATATGAAGCCCGAATTCCTAAATTTTTGTGATATTGATATTCATTTAGCAATACGTTTCCTATTTTCTTATTGCATGTTTCTTTTGATATAGCTAAACATTACATCATTGTTATACTTACATTCATAAGTCAAGTGCATACTTGCACTTCTCCATCTTTCAATTAATAATTTACTCAATTTGTTCAGTGCACGTTGAATTCAAACCCTAAATAATAAATCCTTTTGATTTTTGCATTCATAGATGTTCTTTCTCCATGTCTTCTCTTATATTCTTCGTTAGAAATAGACCTCATTCAATGTGTTTGAAAAAACTCTCCTAATCTTAGATTTCTTCTTTTACCTTCATGTTAGGAAGAAGTTGAAGTGATTGACAAATCTGTATTGCCTGAACCGAAGCATGAAGTTGAGGAAAAGCCATGGTTCCTCTCCCTCTTTGACCCTCCAAAGTCAAAGGAGAACACACCTGCGTTGAAAGAGAAAGAGAAAGAGAAAGAGAAAGAGAAAGATGACGAGGAGAGAGAGAGGGAACCAATTGCTCCTAAGAAACTTCAGAAGATAGAGAATTATGAAATCAAGAAAGGCGATACTCTTTGGGCCATCTCGAGAAAATATGGGGTGAGTGGCATCAACTGCTATAGAGCTCATTCATTATGCATAACTTTTTGACATCAAATCAATGTACTAAGTTATGTCACGTGCATTCACAATGTGACATTATGCATGTTATCATAGTGGTGCTTGTGGAGAAGGTTCTTCCATGAGATTGTTGCCTATCACTAACAAACATATGAATCACTTTAACCTGCATTTCTTGGTCCATCAAATATTAATCTTATGCAACTGTTTAAGCCTCGTTGGAAGGAATCTTTCATGTTATTGTTGCTCATCACTAACACGAATATATGCATCAGTCAATGTTCTCCAATTTCTGTATGTCCGCTTTTAAATTAGCTTTGATATACCTCTCTGAATATTCATGCATCATTTTATTTTTCTTCAACGTATTCTGCATAATTTTCTTCTTCATGTGCAAATACAGGTATCTTTGGAAAAGCTGAAGGCTGTCAATGGCTTAGATGCAGATCACATCTATGCAGGACAGACTCTTATTGTACCTGAAGACTGAATCAAATCCTAGTATCTATGAGTGCCAATAAGAAAACTAACCGGGGAAGTTACTAGCACAACAAGCTTACTATAATAGTAATAAAAGGGTTTGATGTTGGGAAGACTGATTTTTCTATCCATGGCAAATTTGTGTTCATGTGAGTGAGGAATTTTGTAAGAGGAGACACTGGCAGCTTGCGTTACAGCTTTTTATATGTGAAATTTAAAGGTTCGTAGCATGCCTTCACTTCACCTGCAGTACAATTATTATGAATGCTGAAATTATTTGTCTACATTAGCGTTCCATTAGTTGGGTCATGTATGGTTAAAGGACAAAAAGAAAGAGATTAATGAAGTGATCCTGTTAGTTGTTTTAAAGAGAAGTTATGGGATTTTAAAATTAGTATTCTTTCATTATCACATGCAAGTTTTGTTTTATACAACTTGCATGTAATAGAGATGTTTTGAATTTGGCATAAATCATGCAAATGCTGCATCTTTGAAAAACTTGCATAAAAAAATTTATGCCATAATTACTAAGGTAAAGGAAAATAGAATGATATCATTGAAAGCATAATGCCATCATTTTCCTACAAGTCGCATAAGAAAGACTCTTAAGACCTTGTTTTTTCAACAAGACGAATTTGTGAGTAAGCAAGGCCAAAATGAAGTTGATGTTTCCTTGTGACAACATTGTAAGACCCAAATTGAAAATCACATCCCTTGTTTGAACTCAACTGGAATCCTGTATTATGTGGTGCATGAGTTTGTTTAGGAATCTCAAGAACTACTTTCAATTCTTCATTTTGAGATGAACATGTTAATTGGATTGAAAGAATCGTCCGTGTTATGTGTTTTCACCTTTTCTTATCGCCTACTAATTTGTCTACAAAAAATTTACAGTGCTAAAAACACTTTTATAACTATTATAAGATAGACAATTGCACCATGCCAATTGTCTGAAGGCTGTAGCTGCACAGCAGGCCCATGTAATCATAATGCCTGGGCATTACAGTATACATCTCTAGATCACAAAGAATTAAGGGTATAAAAGCATTTGCAGACAGCTAGAAAGGTAGGGATAAATCACCATGTAATCATAATGCCTGGGCATTACAGTATACATCTCTAGATCACAAAGAATTAAGGGTATAAAAGCATTTGCAGACAGCTAGAAAGGTAGGGATAAATCACCATGTAATCATAATGCCTGGACATTACAGTATACATCTCTAGATCACAAAGAATTAAGGGTATAAAAGCATTTGCAGACAGCTAGAAAGGTAGGGATAAATCACCATGTAATCATAATGCCTGGACATTACAGTATACATCTCTAGATCACAAAGAATTAAGGGTATAAAAGCATTTGCAGCCAGAAAGGTAGGGATAAATCATTATTAGTTCAGATCATAGAAAAACCAAATGTTTCTAATTTCCAAAAGTGACCAGCATTGGTTCATCATTTAGTACCAAGTAAGAGGATCGTACGCAAAGCTGGAGAAAAATTTGTGCAAAGTGGAATTAAGGTGAACGTCTTGCTGTCATTATTATGCCAAAATTCCTGAACATTCTAATGCAATGCTCATTTTTTCCCATATGTTTTACAGCTTGCAAGGAGAGATGTTTGCATGATTGCATCTGGCGGAGCTTGAAGAGTCAGGACTATGTCGCATGCCTCATCAAAATGCCCAATTCGAACAAGAAGATCAGTCATGCAGTTGTATAGTTCTGTGTTTGCAGTTATTTTGTGCATTTGTGTCATAGACTTGAAATACTCATAACCCTTCTCTAATAGACCTGAATGACTACATACTGCAAGAAGACTTGTAAATATCACATGATTTGGCTTTATACCTTTCTGTTGCATCTCCTCAAAGGATCTCATGGCCATACTGTACTTACCATGCTTTGAATAAGCTGCAATCATTGTACCCCAAGACACCGCATCTTTGTCAGTCAATGAACTGAAGATCATATGTGCTTCATCAAAATTTCCAGAATCAGCATAAATATGAAGAAGCTTGTTTTCAACAGTTTCATATGACTCACTTCCAGACCTAAGGATGTGATCATGTACCATTTTTCCTAGTTCAACACTTCCTAGAGAAGCACATGCTTTCAGCACATGCAACAGTGTGGCTTCATTGGGAAAAATACTTTTTTGTGTCATTTTGTCAAAGAGATGTAGTGCAGATAGGTATTCAGAATGGTGAACATATGCCCCAAGCATAACATTCCATGATACATTATCACAGAAAAGAAGAGATCCATGGAACACATTGTGCGCCTCATTCAGCCCTTCAGATTTGACATACAAATCCATAATGGTGCAATTTACAGCAATATCTGATTCATGTCCATCTCTGACAATCCGGTCATGAAGCCATCGTCCTTCTTTCATAGCTTTTAACATCGAGCATGCTTTTAAACTACATATGAGTGCAACTCTACAAATCTGTATACCTTCTTGTTGCATCCTCTCTAAAAGCTCCAAGGAAGAAAGGCTATGCCCATGCTCTGTGTAACCTCCCATCATCGTGACCCACGACACATGATCCTGATTCTTCATATGATCAAATATGTTTTGAGCCTCCTTTATGTTACTACATTTACAATACATGTCAATAAGTCCACCTCCTATTACCTTGTCAGTTTCTAATCCACTTTCAACTATTTGACTATATATTACATTACTAAGTCTTTTGCTTGCTATCCTGCTGGATGCCTTGATTATATACATCAAAATAACCTTGTCAGGTTCAATTTCCTCACTTTGCATCTGATGAAAAAGATCAAGAGCAACAGTGTAGAAACCATGCTCAATATATCCACCGATCACTGAGCTCCATAAAACAACATCACGTTCAGGCAAATCTTGGAATACTTTATGTGCATCTTGCAAGTTACCACATTTTATATACATATCAACTAGGGCACTGCAGACAATTGTTTCAGTTTTCAGTCCGTCTTTTAAAAACTGTTCATGTGTGAATCGTGCTTTCTCTATGTCTCCTAAACTGCCACAAGCTTTTAAAACACCAGAAAACATGTATTTGTCTGGCTTAATGCCTCTCCGTTGCAGATTACTGAAAAGCTCAAGAGACATTACAGCATATCCATGCTGAGCATATCCTGAGATCATAATTCCCCAAGTAAATCTATCATGGTCAGTTGAATTTTCAAACAAGTTCTTGGCATCCTCAACAGAACCACATTTCATATATGTGTCAATCATGTTGTTTCTAAGAGTTGAATCTATAAAAATCTCTGCCACCACGTTAAGAAAGAAACCCAAGTTTAGCATAATTTTTCATTTCATTATTGTAAATCATCTTAAAATTTTGAAATTGATGGCACATACACCAACAAAATTTGAGCTTTGTTTGAATAGAAAACTTCAAATAATCAAGACATTTGTTTGTCGATACACAATAATTTTCAACAACTCTGGGTGAAGGTTATATTTATTCAAAAAATCACCATTACATTTTCAAATTGAAGTATGGATGCATCCAGATTTTGAGATGTTCCAGAATAAAAACTTTCAACTTTTGAGATATTTGTTTGTTAACATACAACATATATGATAAATCTAAATGAAAGATTTCCTACCTTTGTGTAACATTTCTGGTTTCGAACACTCAGATTCTGCCATCATCATTGTAATCTGGATATGTAAAATCTGACAATGTGGCAATGCTCCTAATGAGCCACATGCTGTAAGCATGCATGAAAACATATGTTTATCAGGCATGATACCATCCGTCTGCATCTTCGCATACATATCCATAGCTTCGTAGTTGTAGCCGAATTTGATATATGCATAGATGATGGCATGCCATGTAAATTTGGTGATTTTTGAGGCATGCAGGAAGGCTTGATGGGCATGTGACAAACTACCACATATTGTGAAAAGCCGAATTATTTGATCTGTAAACAGAGGAACAGAGAAGAACCCATTTCTTTGAATGAGGTGATGAATGTGTTTAGCATCTTTTAGGTCCTTCTTTTGGAAGCATTGATGAAGTAGAGTATGCAGGACATCTCGGGAAATGAGGATTCCTGCCTCCGTGAGAAGATCAATGGATTCTAATGCTAAGGTGAGATGGTTTTCTCTGCAGAGTTTATTTACGATACCATGGAGAGTGAAGAAACCTTCTCTCGTCGAACCTCTTCTACTGATCATGTCATCGCTCAGCTGAAGTCTTCTCTCGTACCTACTAGCAAAGCAACTTCAAAATTCAAATATAACCAGACAATTACAAAACTAGGCTTCTGATTTCTTGGAATACCTAAAGCTGAATGGACGGGTTTTGAGAAACTAGATATGTGGCCAAAAGCCTCCCCTATATATGTACACGAGAAACAACTGATTGTGTAATGAAATTAGCCTTCGTCCTATAGTCCGAAATGTGCAATGAAATTGGAAAGAGGCAAAAGAGGATATATGCTTCCTAGCTATTTGAAATGAAGACAAGATCAAATTTTATGTTTATCAATGGCTTGTTTTAGAAAGCTCATCATGGATCATTGAAACATTCAATTATGCATGGTGCATATGACCCTTCCACACTTGAGTTTTACTGAATCTATTCATGCACAAGGTGAATAAGTAATGTCGTGACCATATCCTTAACCTTGCTCTTTAATTAGAACCTTTATAGATGTTTTGTTTCACAAATTATCATACACCACTTTTCAAAATAGCACCATTGGAGTATTTGGTACATTAGTCTCAAGGAATTATTCTAACACTTTTCTTGTCTTTATACGAGAATAATCTTGTTGCCATTTATTCTAACATTGTTCTTGTCTTTATAATGTGACACCCATAGGGAGAGTACCTTATTAACACAAATTTATACAATGCATAGATTCCCTATTGCATATCTACGGCAAGGGCTTCTAGCTACTACATGAGCCATAGCACACAATACAAATTACAATGTCAAAGGCTTTTTTTGCAATTCACATAGCAACAAGTAAATCTCTGTTAGAGAGAGAGAGAGGCAAGGGGGGTTCACACACAAATCACGTGTTTTGATGGAGAAATTTGGTGGATTAAAAAATTATAAATCAGACAATAAAAAGCTAGGAAGCCATACAATTCAATATGATAGAAAATATAATTGGCATGCCATAAATCCATAAAGCTAGAAACATATATTTTGGCATGATACAAAAGAAAAGTTTATTTCCTAATAAAAATTGTTCTTTACTACTAATCATTGAACTTTGAAATAAGTTCCCTATCTTCGGAAAGTTTTTATGTTCAATTATTGGTAAAATAAGAGCGCAACATATGGAAATGGAAATTGAAGTTAGAGCACAATTTATCTTATCAAGAACATGGGTTCCGCTGAAGTGCAAGTAGAACATCATTGCACTTCTTGGTGTTTGTTTAAAATATTAGTCTTGCCAATTATTTCATCTTAATTAAAGCAAGCATCTCCTCCAATATGCTATGATTCTAAAGATCTGGTATCGAGGGAAACGGTTTTTTTGCATAATACATGAAGATTGTAAGCTTTAGATTTTACAGATCGGTTAGCATAACGCATATGACGATTTAGGCTTCTGATTCAATAGGCCAGTTAGCATAATGCGTGAAGAATTTAAGCTTTCGATTCTACATTCATATCCCCCCATCTCACATTGTGTTTAGCTGCCAAATAGTGCGCTCCAATCGGACCACGGCTTCCATAAGGATATAATTCGGGGGCTACTTTCCGTGTTTCGAGCTCCTTCAGTAGTGGGGTAAAAATGGCCCACGCTGCATCGAGTTCATCACTTCGAATGAAGAGTCGTCGTTCACCTTCGATCGCATCTAACAATAGTCTCTCATATGCATCTGGTATCTCTCTTGAGTACCTACAAGATAAGCATGTATATTCTGTTATTTTAGGTAGGTCATCAATCCAGAACATTTATGAAAAGAAAAAAAATACCCACAGCTTTTTAGATATCTACCAGGAATAACCCCGCTTTCTAGTAGTACAATTTTGAAAAACTGCGGGGTATTCTGGTCATTCTTGCAAATCAAGGGTAGGGTCTTGTGGTATCTCTTTCCAAAAAAGTTAAAAGAGGTATTTTCATGTTTTTCCCCTATTAGGACTGCTTTGCAAGCAGTGCCTAACTTGGATTCAGTTAGAGCATGCCTTCAGAGTTAAACCTACCTATCCGCGTAATGCAAGTTTAGGTTGCTCCGATCCAATCTCATCCCCAATCCTGGTATTTTGTTATTGATCTTCAAATAGATTGCCTCATCGGGTTGCACTCGGATAACAAGTTCATTCGTAGCCTGATCCAAGTCTGTTCCAAAACTCCTCTTGTATAAATTGCCAGGTACATGCCGGAATTGAACCCTGATCTCTGCCCTGAAAATAGATGAGAAAGAATATTTGTTTAATACATGAACCACAAATATGGCCAGAAAAGAACACATCAACAAACTCATAGACATTATCAATCCCTGTCCCCTCCGTTAACCCTAGATTCTAAATAATCCCTATTCATTATCAATTCCCATCTGCTCCAAAGATGAGATTCTTTGCTAAATTTTCAATGTACGCTAAATAATATATATAATGTTGCAAAGGCTTTTCCATGCCACAGCACTATACCTTCTATTATGCAAGGCTTTTCCAGCTTTCATCAGAAAGGGTACACCATCCCACCGCGCATTGTCAATAAACAATGCTGCTGCAGCAAAGGTCGGGGTAATACTGTTAGAAGGAACGGTCTTATCATCTGTATATCCAGGATATTTGACACCTCCCCTTACATGGCTTTTATACTGTCCAATAACAACATCTTCCAGATGTAAAATCCTCATTGATCGAAGGACCTTGACCTGTATAGAAATGTTAAGTCCTCTTTTAACAAAGATTTCTTTAGAAACCGCACTGTATTATACATGATCAAGAGGAACTAGGAATGCAATCACTTACACTATCTAAAGTTATTTATTCTGTCCTACCAACCTCTTTATTAGAAATGTCATATTTGAACCTTCCAACCCTTAATAAAAGAGCAAGATATGAAGAAATTAAACACACTTGATGGAAATTGAAAGAATTTGGACAGTTAGAAAGAAAGGAAAAACCAATGTGGTTATACCTGAGAATTGACTACATTAGATGGAAAAGTGGAACAATTTGTGTTGGCCAAAAGGTAGATGCAGGTTTTTGTGTCAAGCATACAAAGCATTATGCTGTATTTAGTATTACCTTTTCATTCCTGATATCTTCTGCATCAAGACTGACAGGTGGCTCCATGGCAAAAAGGGCCAAAATCTGCAACAAGTGGTTCTGCATGATGTCACGTATAATGCCATAGTGATCAAAATACCTGAAATATTTTTATGTGCACATGTTAGAACGGTTCTGAGTTTAGTGGTGATGCAATTAAATAAAGCAAGAAGCTGCATACCCTCCTCGGCCTTCTGTTCCAAAATCTTCCGAGAACAGAAATTGAACATTCCGAATATACTGACGTGACCATAGAGGTTCAAAGACAAGATTAGAAAACCTCAATACCGACAAGTTCTCAACCAGCTCTTTTCCCAGGTAATGGTCAATCCTAGAAATATGAGATAATGGTGTGAGAATTCCAAAACTATCAAGAGGAAAGAAAATACACAATTAATTCCAAATACTAACCTGTAAATCTGTTCTTCTGTGAGATACTGTTTCAAACCATTTGTGAGCTGTGCAGACGATTCGTAATCCCTTCCGAATGGCTTCTCTACAATCACTCGAGTCCAACCATTTGATGAAGAAGTTCGGCTAGCACACCTTGCAACATCAATAAAAATATTGGGTGGAATTGACAAGTAGAATAGTCTATTTGCAAGTCGACTTCCCTGCACCAATGTCAGAATCACATTATCATTATTAATTATTACGACAAAATAACCAATGGAATGTTGCTCACGTCATCCAACTTGCATGCCCATAGTAATGAAGACATACAAAGTTGAAATAGGAATGGAAACAATGTGCTAATAAAAAATGGAAATACAAAACATATAGATGAGAAACACCAAGTAAAATAGATCGTCAAATTAAAATAGATTGTGGGGCAATGATTGTCAGTGAGATAGACAATAGAAACAACAGATATGTGACAGCAGTGGCCGATAAAATAAATGTCTGCTAATGGATCTCTAGGTCAAGACAAGAGGTTATTTTTCAATAAAATCATCTTATTAGCTTGCTATGCCAATTGTAGGACGTATACTCCCAAGAAAGTACTATGGGGAGGCCAAAAACATTTGGACAAACACATTGTTGATCACAAATGCATCTTGGTACGTATAGAACCAGTCCTGAATGCCATATGAGGTTTCTCAATTGTATTAGGTCACAGATGTTGAGGCAGTATTCAAAGGATTGCTTAAATATATCTATGAGAGATAAAAACACCTCTTTGGAGCAGGTTTCAGTGAGGACTACCTAGGGATGCTTTGGATTAAGAATGCTCCAACAGAGACTCGGATGTAACATGGAGGTTCCTATGAAAGAAGGGAGTGCACATCTCCATCCAACCTAGGTAGAAACTATTATGGTTTATAAAGTTCTAACCTCATTACTTAATCTATACCTTCTTACAATGTCTATGCAGTGGCATTACAATGTCATTATACTGACTTTGGTTCTGCAATCTCTCCTTTATGGAGCATGGCTGTCATGTTTGCTCGTTGATGAGTAGATTCAAATGGTGGAAGTACATCACTTTTAGCTCCAGTACTTTTTTTTAAGTCTTCAATCCCAAATACATATCTTTTCCAGCTTCACTATTTTGATGCTCAATCCCAGATATACAGCATTCAATTCCAGTACAATAGATCTCATACAAACGCAGATCCCTGTACAAAATCTAATATACAAGATTCTATCCACTCTTCATGTTTGCTACTCATGGTAATTCAAGATTCTATCCACTCTTAAGTTGTAATTACAATAAAAATAATCTAATGCAGCAGATTACATTGGTGATTCAAATGATTAATTGATATTAACGAGAAATATAAATAACAACACCCTGCTGCATTTCTAATTATCTTTGATTGTTGGGTCAATATACATCATCACGTACAACAGTGCCAGTGTATGTGAAACACAACATGTATCAATCGGAAAGGACAAAAGGCCCAGCCAGCTCAACCAGTACCTCATGGACCTTCAATTTCGCATCCAGTGCCCTAAAATCTTCCTCGGAATTGTATTGGCCAGACTGATAGAAGCATCGCTTTAGGAAATTTTCCATTTTATCTTCGCAATTCTCACTGAGATGGAAATATGAGGCAATTTATATCAAAAACAAGAAAATTAATCATAAAGAAGAAAATTAAATAAATGAGAAGAAATCACCTCTGATCGATTCTGCATGTCAATGTTCCACTTATCATATCTCGAAGTTCTGCATCAGTCATTTTACTTCGAGCATAGCCAAAAATAGTAAAATGCTAGCCAAGTAAAATGAAAATAGCTTAAGAACATAAATATGAAGAATCATTGCTTGGTTATATGGAATGCTAAGATCACTTCATTTTATTTGAGCTTACTGCCTTCATTCATTTTGCAATATGATATGTGTATTTCTATTGATTTATCATATTTATTCCATCAATTTATATTTGATCCCTTTGGAAGCAGCTTTCATCATTCAATATCATATGCATAATATGTTCATTTATCAGATGGCACTCCATTGATCTAATCATGAAACATCATGGATGTGTGCATAAATACTCATTTGTCCATTTGATTCAATCAGTGTATTGTTTCTTAATAAACATGGTAATGACATCCACCATCATGAACAATCATGTGTATGTGCAATTTATTCATTAAATCCATTCCATCAATGTATTAAGCCCGAGTGCCGATGATACCTCTGGAAGACAGCCTTCATAATACAGAGCAAATAAAGCTGGAAATATCTTCTTCTTAGCTAGATCTCCTGACGCACCAACAACGGTAAAGCTAACAGTTGATTCACTCTCTGGATGGATTTCTGGCAATGAACCCGCTATTGCAGCTTCCTCAACAGGAGATAAAGGATCTATTCCATCCTTTGCAACAAAATCTATAATAAAAACCGGCCCTTTCATTCACTTTATAACAAAGAAATACCTTTCATATTCACACTACCACAAGAATAATGATCCAAGAATTGCAATTATCGAGATTGACAAAGAAAACCATATTCCTTCCTTGGCAACAAAATATATACTAAAATCCTTTTATTCACGTTGCAATGAACAAAAAACATTATTTTTATTTCACATTATGACAACCAACACACTTGATGCAAGTTTTGTTATCCTCAAGGTGAAGAAAGAAAAAACACATCTATGACTCTGATTAAGAATTTCACCCCGGGGTACTTTTTACATACCATTTTGGAGAAATGGGGCAGAATGACTGGTAATTGAAGATCTGCAAATAATCTTGTCTTTTATCTGCAAGGGGGCGAACTGAAGATAACTCTTGTATATACTAAGCTTGGAAGAATTGTGGTGTAAAGAGGATAATGAAAGCAAATAGGGTAAAACAGAGGTGTTGTTCCCGTATCCGTTAGAGCAAGGCATGGCTCCTCTGCATATGTTGAGGCCATAGCTTGTGCTGAGATGTGGAATGGAACCCATGAATGATGGCTCGGTGCGTGACCAGAACAGAGTGACGGAATAATTATGTATGGTCTGTTTGAGATCGCTCACATGTTCACATGCAGATGATGATCTTCAGATACATCCACACTGTAGAGTCTGTAAGACTGTAACCCACGGCCACAGGACCTCCACTTGTGTTTTGTCACTCAGATTCGGCCACATTCGGCGTAACACTTCCATCCCCAATCGATCTCCATTGTTGGATCATGTGACCTTATTTTTCCTGGGTCAAGCTCTCGTTTCTGCTTCCACTTGTTCCGTGGAACCGGTCCTTAACATTCATTCAAACTGCCCTTGGCGTCATCATCAATCGAGGAGAACCAATTTATGCCACATGCCCACTTCGCAATGTATCCCCGCTCGCTTATGTGCCATGATTCTAAGAAGTTGTGTCTCCGTTGATGATGTTTCATTTCACCCCAATCTTGTTGACATATGTCTTTCGTCCTTCGGACATGCTATTTCACGTTGAGAATTATTATGCCATAAAACACACATAACAAACAATCAAGGCAAAATGACATGGTTGAGTCACATAAGCCAAAAACAATCTACACCTGGATCAAGCTAACTACAAATCTCTGGCAAATTGGTATACTTCCTTGATTTAGTTAAAATCGTTAAGATTTGATGCAATAAAGCTCAATACAGATTTGCATAACTTGTTTGGTTGCACGACACAACATGTTATGCTATTTGTAAGGTGACAAGTATTGTGTACCCTTAGCATTGCAACTAAATAACTTAAAACAAACTCGAACAAGAAGAATTGCAACTTAAATTAGCCTAGATGTGAGGTAGACCTTGGAAGTCGGAAAAACTAGTTATCACTTCACGAGCAACAAATTTCTTCAAAAATAACGAAGTCATAAAAGTCATTGATGTTTACAGAGGACATGTATGGAGCAAGAGATGTAAACATGTATAGGACAAACGTTCAAACCTAACTTTTAACTATCGATATATAGGGGATGCTCATGTGCCCGATTATGCACGTCATTGTTTGGATGTTGGTTTGTATGGTGAACATGACATGAGAGATTGTGTCTCCTTTTCACCTCGATTGATCCTAATTGTTAATTTGACAACTATCATAACCTATAAACCTCAACTATGGTGCATTTCCTTCTCGTCATTCAACGAACTATATTTGTTGAACAAGGTTCTAAGACGCGAGTTTATATGGTTCGAACTTAGAGAGAAAACATACAATCCCGCGATTTCGGAACACACCATACAAGAAACTGAAAACAAAGGCAAAATTCGATGGGCAGTCGGGGTTTGAGACTAGGGGTGTTGGTTATTGATAACTCTGGGAGAGACGGATATGTACATACTTAGAGATCAGATAGAGGTTTATTGGTGAGTGAAATTTGATCTTAATAGTAATGAGACGAGATTCACTGCCTCATGGTGACCCATGGCGAGAATCGAACTTGGGATCTCCCTCAATTTCACGGGAGAGGGAGTGTGTGTGCGCGCGCATATGAGTGAAAGAACATTTCTGCAGCATCTTAAAGATTCTTCTTGTTAGCGCCAAAATTTGCCCTTTCATTTTGCATCCCATTTCTTGGGCGGTTTCATGTTGCAATCAGGGGTTTCTTCTTATGACGATGACCATGCTTTAATGGTTTCTTGATGATGACGGGTATCGGGCTTTTTGATGGGTCGTATTTATTGACAGGGAAGAACCAGAACAGTTAAAGACGTGCTTGTATGGAGGCGAAGAAGGTTCATTCATCACGTGACAAGAACAGAGAAGTTTAAGGTGCGCTTGCTGATAGGAAGAATGCTCATTCATTAAGGAACAGGAACAGACCAGACTTTGGGTGTGCTTTTATGGCTGATGAAAATGGGGATTCATCAAGTAACGAGTTTAGAGGGTGAGTGTCATTCCTTAACTAACAAGAATAATTGTAGTTTTGGGCGTGTTTCCATAGATATGGAGAAGGTTCTTTCAATGACCGAGCATTCATCAAGTACCGAGTTCAGAGATTCTTTCCATGGATACAGTGACATTTCTTAGCTAACGAGAACAATTGTAGTTTAGGGCGTGTTTCCATAGATATGGAGAAGGTTCATTCAATGGCTGCCCACCGACAACCCCGTAGCCGATTGGGTCGGATGCCACGCTTGGGTCGTCCTTTATTTGTACCTTTTCCATTGACCACCAGGAAAAACTCATGTCTATCAAGGAATGCCATTGATAGGAGTCAGAATCATGATACAGCAAGTTTACATAAGAGAAGGCATTCACGAGATAATGATTTTTCTTACAGTGGATCCTCTTCTAATAAAGTAAGAACTATTTTCCAACGTAGGCTAGAGGAACAGTTGGTGCCCAAACTAGGTTTCAAAAAGGGAATGAAGGTCACCATGTGTAATGATGGTGAATACATGGAACGAAATGATGCTCTTAGAGTGGCATTATCTGCAGGTTCTCTCAATGATGGTTACAATCAATTTTGTCATTCCAAGGATCGAGAACCGAAAAGAAAAGGAAAAGGAAAAAGAAAAGGAAAAGAAGAACACATCAAAGCCCTACACCGGCAAAAAGGTCTGTCCAGTATTGGTAACAAGAAAAGAAAGCTTGAAAGTAAAAGTACGGTTTTTTATCGCAATGAGTCAAATTTGCATGTAAGAGAAGCTTCTCTGAGGCAGTCGTTATGTTTGACAAGGAGGCAGCGGCTTATGCGTACAGTAAGTTACAAAATTCCTTTCTGAAGCATATTCTTCAGGTTAAAGTAGGGTTTTCATTTTCAATGTTTGTGTTGAATATTCTTACACATAAATACATACCTATGTACGTATGTATATATATTTATAGATCTATCTCTATATAGTATATATAGGCTATATATGTATACATGCTGGTTTGTATATAACAGGAGACTTCCTAGGAATTTACCCATTATTTTCCCTACATTGTTTTTTAGTACCTAGCACTATGAGCATCAATACGCAGAGCCATGGTGGGCAAAGGCTCCTAGATACCTAGCTCCTATTGTTAATCATCAGAATGAAACACGAGAAAAATGGAAGCCTTATCATGTCATGGGAAAATGTCTAAAACGTCTTGGGAGTTATATAATACATAGGCTGGTGAATTTTAAAGTCTTTCAATTCTCTAAGAAAGTGATAGAAGCAATCTTAGAACCTTGGTTCTGCATCTACTCTGGCATTATCTTCATGATCTGCGAGAAGAAATTGGTCTATTGATTTTCATTTTGAATGGTGATGGTGATTCTACATGTAGGATGATACATCAGAAAGAGTGGAATCCAAACCAACCAATATAAATGATATAGAAAGTTCACAATTTCATGTTGTTTGCAAAAGCAGCTCGATGCCAAAGAAATGCTCATTTGATGGTGATGATAATACAGAAGGAACGTTGGAGATTAGGGAAAGTTTGGAGAAGAAATGCAAATATAATGATCAGCATGCCAATATGGAACTAGATCAAGCCAACAATGTTTATAAGGCACAAAGGGATATGACGGATTCAGTTGGAAAGCATCTTTCTACTAATGCATTTGAAATTATTTGCAAGGAAGACATTTTTCCGGAATTTTCAAATCTACATCTTCTTCATGTATCATCAAATCCTTTGCCAAAACGTAGGCCCCTCTTCCAAAATGTCTTTTGCCTATTAGCTTTTGATTCATGATTACAGAAGAATGCCTCGAATGTTTTCCAAACTCACTTTTTTGCTCGTTTGCAGAGCTTGAGGAAGGTATAAATGAATCAGAGCAGGTTATTAAGAAGGAACTGGCTGCCAGGAGGAGGAAACAAGAATTGGAGAGGAATGTTAAAGTTATACAGGTCACATTAATATTAAAATCGAGTTTGTATTGGTGATTTATTTCTTGATCGTAAAGTATTTTTTCCTGAAGAAAATGTATATACACAGGCCAATGCTATACAGAAAATCTTGGGTCAGGACTCATCGAGGAAGAGGCGGGAAGAGAAATGTTTGAAGATGAGACAAGAGATGGAAAAGGTAACTAGTGTTGTTGCATGATACAAATCCCTTCTTTTCTTTGCAAGTAACATGACATACTTATCTTTTGACTTCTGGATGTGAATCCTAGTGCTCATAAGTGGGGCCATATGTCCATCAACTCCACCCTAGTGCTCATAAATTGACTGACTCTAACTAAAGATGCTTTCCAACGCTGGAGATTAGTAGGACTCCTTAACCTTCCCTGCAACTAAGGGTAGTATCCTTGCATGCTGGAGATTAACTTGACATTCTCAACTCCCTCCATCGATGAATTCTCTTGCAGATTGGTGGTCAACACGGCTCTGTTAAGCTCACCTCAATTTAAGAATAATTTCGTGAGGTTAAGGTCAAAATCAACAGGACTCCACAACCCCATAACCAGTGGTGTGTTCCCAAGCTGCCTCTCAACTTAAATACTCCTTATGGTAACATGTGGAGTGTTAACGGGACCCCGTAACCTCCTTACCTCCTAAGTGTACGTACATTCACACGTGGAGGTTGATTCTTAACATTGTTGCAACTATGGTTGCCTTCAATGACAAGGCTTTTTTTAACATTCAATTGCATTCACACTTGAATTTCACTTCACTCCTTAATTGCTCTTCAAACTGAGATGCATGCACTTGCCAAAGGGCTAAATACAACTTCTCAATATATGTGTACGCCCACATGCCAAAAAGTAACAGAAACTCAGAAATGTCCATTCAACTAATGTTGCAATGTGTTTCTCGCATTGGTCATTAATAGAAATTTCCATCCATTGAAGCACATCACACCAAGCTGGACATTGCCTGCGCTGTTCTGTATGTCTTAAGGAATGTAATAACCGCCGACCTGAAAGACTTTGCAGAGAAACTGGCTGCTGTTTTTGTATAATATGTCCACAATTTGTCTTCAGGGAAAGCAGGCGGCATTGGGAGCTCCTCCAGTCAACACTATACGGTGGGTCATGGGTCCATCAGGCAACGTTGTATCTTTTTCAAAAGATGTGGAGATGTTGAGAATTTTTCCAGCACCATGCTGGTAAACCCTCCCTATGATTACAGTTCCTTTTACATGTTGAAGCTGAAGTTCCATCAATTCAGATACAAACTGATGAAATTTCTTATGATGTTGTGCCTTTGGTCAGTTATCCTCCTGCAAGGGAGAAGTGTGCTGAACCTTCTTGCAATAATGCCTACAAGTATCGAGACTCTAAAACTCGGCTTCCTCTTTGCAGTCTCCAATGTTATAAAGCAGTGCAGATTCACTCCACCATTTTGTTCACCTAACTCCAAATTTTGATCCAATTATCTATTATTTATTTGGTCTACCATCCAGTGATTTGGGTTTATTAAAGGGCATGTTATTAGTTTGAGGAATTCAATTCTATCTTTTGTATGTCTCACTGTCAGATTATATTTTCCAGAATCCCCCATGTGAGGCGCCATTCACATAACCATGTTCTGATATTGATGCGTCATGTTGAAAATCAACATTTCCTACCAAAGTTTCTGATCTGAAACACAGTTGGTTTAACCCTATTACAATTCAATGGAAACTGTGTGTTTGCTTGATTTATATGATGAGGCTGGTCAAATTCAGCATTCCACATTCATCCTTTCACTTTTATAGTTGTGGTAAGAAGGAAAAAAATAAGCATCCCCTACATTATCTGAATTTTAATTTTGCCCTATTAAGTGACCATATGAGCTTTGGAGAAGGAAACTTGTTATTAGAGAAAGCTAAACATATAATACATTCCTCTCAATCTCAATAAATTCAAGTGTGAGGCTGAGTCAGTTTTATTCAATTTGCACAGAAAATGGGCTTGCACTCTTATATGTTCATTTATTGGACTTTTTTGCATTGTTCTGCATTTCAAAGCTGGGAAATCATCTTTAGAAAGACATTACACTGAATATTTGGACAACAAAACTTGTCTACTTTCAGAAAACCTTGCAACTTTGATCACTTCTACATAATTTTACACTTTAAATTACCTACAATTATAAAAGAAAAAACACAGTAGAAAAACTCTTAATAGAAAATACTGAACAGTATAAAACCCACGTATGAAATACCTTTACCTTAAACAACAATAATGAAAACATCACAGTTTAATATGATAGTATCTATGAGTCAATCACACCTCTCTCGTTTTGTAAGAATGTGTATTGAAACTCTTCTAAATCCCTGAAAATTTCGCAGGAAACTGGTATGGAATAAAAGTTAATGCAACTGTACACTCAAACTCTTTAAGTAGCAATAATTCTATCTTGAGTTATATAACCATTGAAACTCTTCTAAATCCTTGAAAATTTTGCAGGAAACTGGTATGGAATAAAAGTTAATGCAAATATACACTCAAACTCTTTAAGTAGCAATAATTCCATCTTGAGTTATATAACCAAAAAGCCCCTTCAAAGCGCCTTTCACCTAAAAGACAACATATTTACCATATCCATTCAAGTAGCACTAACTTTATCTTGAGCTATGAGACCAAAAAGCACCTTTGAATTTTTCTCATGGCATTGGGCAGAACAAAGATGATGAATTTAGCATTCCTGCTTGAATGAAAGTAGATTATCGTTCTTGGAAACCAAGAATTTTCTATTTGTGATTACATCTCTATGCCCTATTTTTCCTAGAAATACCTAAACTTACTCGTTGTAGGTACAGGGATGATCAGTGACTCATAACAATATTGATTTCATAACAATCTAGGGGGTTAGTAAATCCAACAATGACATTCTACAGAAAGGGCTTCCTTCTTATAGGGTGTTCCAAATCAAAACATATTGAGCAATCACACAACATTACAGACTATTGATGATGGATCACCCACATTCTACAGAACAGGCTTCTTAGAGGGTGTTCCAAATCAAAACATATTGAGCAATCACACAACATTACAAACTATTGATGATGGATCCAAGTTTGCGTGAAGAGGTGCTTCCACACCAAGATCCCCGACTGAAATTGTATCTCCTATATCCAAATTCTCGACATTGACATCAATACGTGGAGGAAGTTCGCTAGGCAGGCAGAAGAAGGTTATGTATGATAATTGCTGATGTAGCTGACCCCCTGCAAGAGTTAAAAGATGGTATCACAATATTTAATGTAAACTGAAACTGCTGACAAAAAATAAAGCAAGAGTCAATGTGAAATGTTTAAGTATATATACCTACTTCATGAGACAAAAATCAATCCAAGCTTACAAAAGTTTGAATGTGTGCTAAATGAGTGAACTATAGAAATCAGAAAAATAAGAAGTCCATCTCAAGGAACTAGAGAAAGGGATCAAATTAAATTATCTGTAACTCTCAATGTTTACCCCAGGAATTTTAGTACGAAGAACATGAGAGACTTGAGAACAGAAATTGTATCCAAATTTCACTCTTTAGAGCCCATACCAGTATCTTTCTCAGATGAGTATAATTGTGGTGTATTTGGATAACTAGATTCTTCCCTTGTAGTTGAGTTTCTATGTTTTCACACTTACAGATTTTAGATGAGGGCATACATCCTCTATTCTTTGGGATTTTACTTGTCAAAAGATATGGTTCACACAGGCTTTCATCTCACTCAATGTACTCCAGCTAATAGATAATTGCGACAATTAAAAAAAGTGAAGGTAACAAAAAGAGACAAATACAGAGATAGAGCGTGACCTTTTTTAATCCCTATGCAATTTTCTAGACCGAAGTAGCGTATAGGAGAATCTAGTCGAAGTTTCACACCCGGAGGAGCTTTTAAAAATCCAACATTGCATATAAATCCTTGTGTACTGAAATTTACCTACAAAATAGATAATATATGTTAATAAACAGATTTCAGCCATTTACCTACAACAATTGAACAACATACATTAGGTGATTCACATCTGCTCATTGCAAATAAACACTTCACAAAGTTGAAGCCAAACACAAGCAAATGCTGGCATACATTGAATAAAGAATAAATATGTAACTTGTTCCAAATATGAAATAAACATGCAAGGTTAGATTCAACATGAGGAAATGCTGACACATATTGGATGAAAAATAGAATCTATAGCTTGTTCCGAACATGAAAAATCCACAAGATATCACACGTGAAATCCTGATAGCATTAGAAAAAATACTAAATTTACAGCATCAATGAGAAGTCATAACGAATGACTGATGTCTTGATTTTTGATCAAACACATCTTCAAAACAATGTTATATAATCTGATCATCACGGTAACAACCTCAGAAACAGATGATAGTAAGTAAAAACATGGGTATTAAACATGATACAAGAAGACAGAGAGTGAGGGATTGATCTCCCAAAAACCTTTTGGTCTACCAGAAATATGTAAATGATTTAAAAAGACCTCACCATTTTATTCAATAATGATAATATTAGTTCTGGTTCAATTAGAAAAGATAATTAATGTTACAATATGAGAAACTACATACTTAAGTAACATCTCATTAATGGTCTACAAAATGCAAAAGGGACAAATACCATAATTTTGCTGAAATGGAATCAGTTTTGTATATTTTGGGTTCAATGTTTGCCATATAGCCATGTATACATCTTTACCTGTAAATCTCTACGGAAGGATGATTTCAAACCTTTACTAATTAGAATAAAGCTATTAATCTTTCACTTCATTTCCCTTTTTCCAGATAAATTTATCTCCCCGTAAAGAGCAGAGAATATGGTATACACAGTTCCAAATATGGCAGACAACAAAGTTCATAATGTTACTAAACTTTCATCAGCAAATAGGACAAGCTTTCCATCACCATCAAATACTTCTAGGGATTATTGATTGACAAACACCTCCTAAAGCAATTAAATTCTCTATCAAACTCTATAACTATGTGCACATTAAAACAAAAACAAAAAATCTCTTGAAGTGTTTTCTTGATTGGCTGAATGATCATTATTCACAAAATAGATGAAATCAGTTAACTGAATAAAAAAACTTAAAACCAAAGAGGTTGAATGCCATAATTCTCAAGTGTGCAATCTGAATGACATTTGTTCCTAGACAAAAATTGGAGGATGAGATAGTAGTGAAATTGTTTATACTTGTTCAACTTCCACAGTTTATTCCCCAGCAAATAGAAATATGCAAGATAAAATTCTATATCGCTAGTGTCAATTATTCGTAGTGCAAAATCCTGCATCTCAATGTGTCTATAAGTCTCTCAATCGTTGAGTACGATCTCGTATGCATAAATCGTTGGATTAAAAACTGATTAACCCACAAAACAACTCTCTCAGCACAAGCCAAATTTTAACGCATGACTAACAATTTATATTACAAATCAGAAAAATATGACTATGAGAGGCAGAGCGGGAGAAGCGTTTTTTTCTTACCCTGCGAGGAAGAACGGGTTGAGTATAAAGAAGTCGATTTGACCCATATCCATCATAGACATTCAAGTTGAAGACATGGAGCAAAAAGTTGTCTTCTCCGAGGTTTGACCAAAGGCTATGGATTTGATACTTATCCAGCACAATGAGTATGTGTGGGGCGTCTGCATCATCGTGGCCATAGATGTACCCTGGTATCCGGTCTTTCTGACGGTCATGATCCGAGACTCGTTTCCCTTTGCCAAGACGCTCCACTGCCCATATGTTCTTCTCTACGGTTTGAGAAACAGAGTCGGCTCCCTTGGTGTCTAACTTGGGTTTAGGGATTAGGTTTGGCTTAGGGTTTGTGATGAAGTTTGGGTCAGGTTCTGGGTTACGAATTGAGACCGTGACAGAGTTGGGGTTTGAGTGTGAGATTGTGTTAGGGTTAGGATTTAGGTTTGTAATTGAGTTAGGACTTTCTTTTGAACATGAGAATATCGTGTTTTTGGGAGCGAGGGAAGGGAGGATGAATAAGCGCCTGGCGATGGCGGAAGAAACCCGTCTTTGCATTTCTGCATCAGAATGCTAGCTAGCATTTTGCATGTGGGCTAGTCCTAAAATCTGCACACAACAAAAAATAGAGAGAGAGAGATAAACAGAAATACAGGAAGGGGAAATGAAGAGGAACTTATATGGCTATCAGGGTTTTAGGGATTGGCTAATGTGAAGCCTTCTCTAGGGTTTTAGAGTTTTATGGCTTACGCCTAGTCTATACCATCGAAGCTTTAATTAGGGTTTAAGCATAAGGTTGAAATAGAAGGGGATCAGCAAGCTTTTGGCTACTTCAAGCATTGGATCATTTGGTGTTTGGGTTTAGGCCAAAGGTTTCAAGGTTTTTAATCGAAGAGTTTAAGCATATTGTAAGGTAGGATTCTTCAATAACATTAGGCAGGGTCTATGATTTTAGTGATTATTTGTGGTCAAAGCATGGGTTGAGGTTTTAGGGCATATTTCCAAGACTCCAAGCCTCCTAAAAAACAAGGCATTGCATGTACATATATCTTGTCTTAACAATAAGCCATTGGCAGACGATGTTGCACAAGGTTTGTCTAGGTTATCG
Source organism: Azolla caroliniana (assembly GCF_043228905.1). NCBI lineage: Eukaryota > Viridiplantae > Streptophyta > Polypodiopsida > Salviniales > Salviniaceae > Azolla > Azolla caroliniana. The sequence goes on along the minus strand of NW_028230436.1, from coordinate 4,438,232 downwards.
CAATTGGTGATTTGTCAACAATTGTGCTTAGGGCTAACTTTTTTTTGTAACCAAACGAGTATGTTGCAACAAATGTCACAAGTGATCTCCCACCATTACACGTAAAGTACCATGGTTCCATGAACACTTATTATCGCAAGAGATACATTAAGTGTATGGATCTCATAGTATTTCATTTCATGCCAATGTGTGCTAAGGTTAAAACATTGCATTTCTTTGTATGATGACATGTTATTTGTTGCTCACCAAACATGACATTTGTACCAATATGGAGCCCAGTCATTTGTAACAACAATGGTTCCATCTAGTTCAACAATTAAGGAATAGTTATTTATAAGGGGGTAGAGTTAACGAGGAACTGATGTTTGGTTTGCCAATACTAATTATACATGAAGTATGAATGATTCACATGGATTTTGCATTGGCATTGTCGATGCTGTTATAAATTGATGGGAAACTCGAGTCATGGAGCCGAGAATATGTATCGCTTGGGAGGCCATTCCTCGTATTGTTCGCACACGAATACGAACAAAGATTAAACATACACAACTCATGGAGAACTTCTTCAACGACTCACTTCATGAAGGAGAGAGAGAGAGAGAGAGAGAGAGAGAGAGAGAGAGAGAGAGAGAGAGAGAGAGAGAGAGAGAGAGAGAGAGAGAGAGAGAGAGAGAGAGAGAAGAGTTCTACAAAATCAACGATCTTTCGATTCTCTATATGCTTAGGGTTGTAACGACAAATATATATCGCGCATTGAATCGAATTGTGTAATAAGATGGACGAGTTAGGTAGGTAGGGAATTGGGACAACAGTAAGATAACAAAATCGCATGTGACAATGCCATGTGTTGATGAGCAGCTGATGGGTTTGGACATAGGGGGGGGGGGGGGGTGGGCGGGTCGGTCGGTGGGTCTAGCACTCCAGTGTGAAACGGACCCAATCTGGATGGAAAAAATCGCGTGCGGAACACCGAAGAAGAAGGGAGTTTCCCAATTAGGAAACTCGAGCTTTACCTGAGTTCGGACACCTTGCACCAACTCTTCTCTTCTAGTTAAATCCTTCCCCCCCCCCCTGTATTTCTTCGTATAAAGTTATTCCTCCGCTTTAACATCAACCATACCTTCCTTTCTTCCTCATCTAACCATTGATTTAGTTCTTCTTTGTTGCTGTTATTGTTCGTAGTCTCATCTAGAATCGCACAACAAGAGAGTAATTTGATTCCAAACATGGTGCTCCTAGTCAAGAGTAAGGCTCTCGTAACTAATCATGCCGTTAAATCTCTCCTTAATCTATCTAGCTCTGAAGATGACTGCATGTTTTGGGTTTGTTTTGCTTGTTATATAATTATCCCTTGATTGATGCATGCAAGGCTCTAATTACTGTAATGATTGATTGCATGTTAGCTTTGATCTAGTTATGTATTGCAGATCCTCGTAGTTTTTCAAATTTCATGGTGCCATCATGATTAGCTATTCAGAAAAAGCAACAAGGCTTGTTTATGTGTATTTGACAATCAGATGATCTAAGCTCCGAAGCAATGTGTATGTAATAATGGTTATCATTATAAGTCTGCACAATATTTACAAAGTTGAACATGGATAATGGATCATGGGAATGACATGATAATTTGGTCATGGGTCTTATCATGTTGATTATTTACCTTGGTGTAACCAATTGAAGGATGAAGCAATAGATTTTATGTGTTACACATTTTCGAAATACTCTGATTTGAATGCTTGATATTCATGGCCAATTGTGTTATTATTGAGATGCAGAGATGGGGAGGGCGAAGATACCCATAACATGGATTAAGAGCGATGCATCGAGGCATGTGACATTTACGAAGAGGAAGAAAGGCTTAAAGAAGAAAGTGGAGGAGCTGGCGATCTTATGCGGCGTGGAGGTTTGCATGATTTGCTTTAGTCCACAGGGAAGCATGATTAAATCTAGCCACAATTCCAACGATGCCGACAACATTAACATAAACACCCCAACAAGTACATCTACTATGACTACCACCACCACAAATCCTACTAGTAATGGGAGCCCTTATAGTTGGGGTTTACCCGGGGTCGGCCATGTCATCAACAAGTATCGGAGCTTGAGCAAAGAAGAGCAAGATAAGAAGAAGCTAGATAACACTAGCCTTCTAGAGCAACAGATAAAGAAGCTTAAGAGCGAGGTGCGGCTTAAGATGGAAGAGAACGAGAGCAAAGAGAGCGAGCGAGCGTACTTGCTTTGGGACGATCGCCTCAACAGCTATGGTGTGGATGAGCTCGGACAACTAGCCGACATCATCGTGGAACGAACCCGGGAGGTATACGAAAAGATAGAGAACCTTGTGATGATGAATTCGGGTGATTCATATGCTCACTATCATCATCAGCTGCCACAACGGCAAGAGGTGCAGATGTTGGAAGGAGATACTGATTTCAACACTCATATGAATGGTCCTGGTAATTTGTTATATGATGATGAAGGCATGATGACGATGATGATGATGATGGACTATCATCGTGATTCTCAAAGGGGTTCACTAGAAACTAATGGCATTAACCCACCGAGATTCACAAGCTTCTTGGGAGGGAATCATCTTCGTGGTACTAGCATTAATGATGAGATCGATGAGGCAAATCTGGGAAAATATAATTCCATCGTTAATCAGGCGCCGCAAGTTAACCCCTTCAATTCAGTCCAAGCTTTTGCTGCTAATATTAATCCTCTATACAACAGCTCGGTAATCGATAATGGGCTTGTGTTGAACCACCAGAACCCACCTAGTTATCATGGTAACAGTATTAACCACCAATATGGATTGTTGGATCAGAATATTCCTTTGCTAAGCCTTGTAAACCATGAATATAATTTTAATAATATGGAGGATGGAAAATCTATATTACCAATGCCATCGTGCACTCCGCTGAATAACAGTATCTACATTGATGGAAGCCCAATGCTAATGCAAGGTGGTGATGAATGTATAGGTGATCATGGTATGATACGTACCAATGATCATGCAGCTAATGCATCATTAACAAGCCAACTTACTTCACCATTAATAAAGCTCAAAGAGTTTATTTACCTCCAACCCGAGCTGGAGCAAGGAGATGTCAATGTCGACCATGATAACGATTCAGTCAATGGTGGTGGTGGGGCATTGGGTTCATCAGATATTAATGTATAGGATGGTAGTAGAAGATGTGGGGGGATACAATTGGCACTTACAATTGTTGAGAGTGTACATATTTGGTCTAGTGCTTGATTTAGGTACAATGAGGATCTGCATCTTGCCACTTCATAATATACAATTTGTAAATGATTAATTAGTGAGTATTGAGTAGGGATGAAGAGGGAATTGAAATAGTACAGCGGTCATTGATTAATTTACACTATTTATACTACTTTGTATCGGCCTTCATTTGATATCCATGTGTTCCTTAACAAATGGCTCTCTAAGATGTAACCACAAGGTTTCGTTACTAATCTTAGAATTAATTAATAGGTTGAGGACACGCAAGTGTTCACTGTAAGCGCTGGCAAATGATTAGATTGAAATTGGTGAGTATGCTCAATCTTCTTATATATATATAAAAGAAGATATTCCATTCAATGGAGATGTATATTTTTGGTGCATGATGGTTGATGGCCATGATTCTAAGGGCTAGTGTGGAATCTAGATTTTTTATAAGAAAATGAGGAGAGCCAATTATCACATAAACCTCGACAATTGGACATAAGACACTCGAGCATTGGAAGGAATGTCACGATAACAATAAAACCGATAGTATCGGAGACATGAGGATGCTACAAGCTTATTGCTTGGTGCCAAATCATCTATGGTACATTACATCTTGGAATATAATATTATTAGACTATTCCATTAAACTAGTTACAAGCATTTTGATGTTGAAAGACCAAAATTCAACTCATTCTCGTATTATTACTGGATTGAATGAGCTTACCCATCAAAAGGAAACCAAACATGCCCTATGTGTGGTATGAACCTTACCTCAAAGGTGTTGTAACATGCCAAATAAAGTGTTCAATCGTTATCCTCTCATTCCTTAGTTGAGGCACGTGTATTGATGCAAATAAATTGCAAGGTTGAGGATATGGCACAAAGAAAAACTCAATTGATAGATGATATCATATGAAGTCTTCGAGACTTAACTACTTAGATAGACAATCTACAATTGCCACAATTTATTTGAAGGGGCTTGTAATGTTTGATTACGTTAATTCATTTGGGATAAAGTCTACTAATTGGTCTATGCATAGCCTGTGATTTGGAAACTATAATAATCCAGTGTGGTTACCAATCAAGAAAGATTGTTTAGTCCTTTTTAATGGGGAAATGAAAGGTAAAAAACCATTATGTTTACTCCAAGACATTGATAATTGAGTTAAATAAGCTCTAGGAAGGTATTCATAGTGTGGATAGTTGTAAACAATGTAAGAAAAGGCATGTTAATGAGTGAACAATGCTAATGTGAACTACCCCATGATTATTTGAGATTGGAAGAAACTTTGGGACTTCACAGTTATTAGAAAGAATGCATGTCCACTTATTGTGGTTTTATGCTGTAAGAGAAGTATAGTCATTAATTGAAGATGTTGTTTGAGGGTGATTCCAAATTTCTTGTAATAGACTATCCACATGTAGTTGTGATGCTCGTACAAGTGCCCTAGGCCCCCTCCTTTGTATGACTCCAAAATATTGGCATGGTGCATCATGAGCAACACTGAGATGCCTCTTAAAAGAATTAAGAGAGTGAGATGTCTTTGGTTATTTCTGTCGAGGTTGATATGAATGTTGTCATTGGGTCTTTGTTTTTTGTCATACGAACAATCATTTGGAGAGGCATTAATAGCTATATGTTTCCCACCTATCCGAGTATGAGCATGCAAAAGATATTGTGGTTTGTTTATTGGAATGTTGGATCTTTGCTAGACCCAAGGGTGATTCGATGTTCTCATCTGAGCGAACAAGGTCTTTGATAGATCATGTAGTGAGTGCAACGTGTTGTGTGTACTTTGCTAAAGTGTAAGTGTGTGTGTGCGCGTGCGCGTGTGCATGTGCGACTTGATCACACACTCTTTGCTAGAGTACCCCATTTACAGAGGTTGTGAGAGCTCTTTCTTGAGGCAAATCCATCCAAACAAGTCAATCACAAGTTCATTTTGTTGGATCATGTGTGTGGAAGATGGGCATGCACTCAAGGTATGGTACATGCCTATGTGTGGTTGTTTTGTTCATGCTATGTGGGCTCCTTCAAAGGTTATTTCCATGATGAATTCTAGAGGCAAACTTCAATGAAGTTGTGGAAAGGCCAAAGGGCACTGTAAAAGTTATAAGCACCACATTTGTGAGTATTTTAATCTTATTCTTAACATTTAGTAAACTTGCTCTAGAACTTACGCCATTCTTAACTCTTTAAAACCTCTAATTAGATATAACCATAATTATCTAATCTAGTCTCACTTTATGACTCAAACATTAAACAGTCTTTAAGTGTCTGGGTTCATTGTTGCAACTCTTGAAAAGTGACCATGTATTCCTCAATTGAGTATGAATGTTTTTTTTTCATTGCTTTCCTTCTCAAGTGTATTAAATAGTTAACATCTATATTAAGTGATTAACCATGCTATTACTCAATAATGTATGCATATTAGTATTTCTTTGACATATATACATAGGAGTTGAGGCATATACAAAATCTTGCACTACTCCTTGCCAACAAGTCTGTCCATTTAATTTTTGGCATACCTTTGGTGGTAGAGAGAGAGTCAATCTTGAATAGGAGATCTAAACAGATTGAATTTTAGATTGAATTTTAACCTTTAATGAAATATCTCTTATTGGAGACTTTACTATATTTTGTAACAATAATTGTTTTCAAATTATCTTTTGAAAAGCTCAAGGACAGGTTTTAGGAGTAAATTCATGGGAAGAGTTTATTGAATGATTGTAACTTCTTTGTAAAGATTAGTATATTCCATTGCATTCTAGAAAAGTATGTTCCTTTGTTATATGTAGATTATTGGCGTGTTTTTATTGTAGATTCTATTTATATTCTTCAATGATATTTCATTCATCTATTTATAAAAGCATAATTCTTGTTTGTAAGGAAAGAAAGGTTGCCCTTTATATAACATACTCACTAAACATGTTTCATTGAAAGGAAGAAAATGACTGAGAGATAGATGGGTGTATATGATATCACATGTTGTATTGCTTTAGTAGTGCATTTCCTTTTGTTGTATGGTTTCGTGGAGCCTTGTACAAATGGTAGTAATAAACATCGTACAACTTTGTTTGCAGGGAATTTCTCCTATTCCATGAAATTGAAACCTAATTTTTCAAATGAACTAGGTCATATTCTTGTCACATCTCCCAACAACGAGTTTTTTCTTGCCATAACAAGTTGTCGACTTCTTGTTGCTCATAATGATACAAATGATGTTCATACAATAGTATGGCATGTTGAATTTTCAACTTGTTCGATGATGGGAGACCAAATTACAATTACTTTCCTCCATATCGGTGACCTTGTGGTTCTATTATCCCGAAACATTTCTTCAAAGGAGGATATTCCATATCAAGAGAAGCAACTTGTTTGGAGCACCAATACAAGTGGGAAAGGAGTGCAAATTTTGAGATTGAATGAAAATGGTAACTTTGTTCTTTATAATGCTAGAAAAGTGCCCATTTGGGAATCCTTCAACCACCCTAGTTCGGTAATTTTAACTGGACAAGTTTTGGAACAAGGGATGAGTATAAGTATCTTGCAAGGCCTCTTGAACTTTTCTCTAGTAATCGAGCCGAATCGCGTTGTCTTATATGCCATAGATCCTGGCATTCAAGATCCAATGCCCTACTGGGAACTCTTGCCCAACTCTACAACAAATGTTATTGTTGCATATGCTAGCCTTGATAATGTGGGAAGCTTGCAATTATTTGATTCTAATAGTAATCCACTTGTAACTTACAATGCTAGGAATTCAGATGGGATGGATAGTGATAGAGGAAGAAAACTTCTTGTTAAATTTGGTGTTATTGACAAGGGTGTTAAGGAGAGGGTCAAAGCTAAGGAGACAAAAGGAATATTTGTAAATCTTGATACTACAACTAGTTTTGACAACAATGGAAAGATGGCGACCATAATTAATCATGATGACAATGGAAATCTCAAAAGTAACATTGAAACATCTGTCCGAGGTAGTGGCATTGTCATTGTACATAGCCATGCAAGAGGTATGGTTAGTCAAGGGACCGACAAGGGTAGTGTCAATCAAGTTACACATGAAACTAAAGGACAAGTGGGTGAATTGAATGAAGGTGTGTTCAATAATGAGTTTAGACTAGAAGGGAAGAGTGAGATTGATGTTGGTGGACATAGAAGATTTAGAAGGGGGATAAAAGAAGTTAGTGAAGTTCAAAATATTTCTAGAGATAAATCGAGTCTATGGAGAATTGAGATAACAAAAGTGGGGAACGTGGAGACATATGAGTGGACAAGAGGAGTTGGGTGGAAATTGAAGGGGAAAGCCATAAGAAATGTGTGTGAATTACCCAACACATGTAGGAGGTATAGCACATGCCATGGAGAGAGTGGGACTTGCAAATGCATGGAGCCATTAGTGGAAAGGGAAGGAGAGTGTGAAATGTCTCCGAATATAGGTGTGGTTTTAGAGAATTGGTGTGCAACGACATCGAGTTTAGGTCACTTTTTTGTTGAGTTAAAGAATACAACAACTTACTTTGCCACTAAAGTTGGAGTGAGGGGCATGTATATTGCCACCATTACGGAGTGCCATAGCATTTGCTTACATAATTGCTCATGCTTTGCCTTCATCTTCCATAAAATCTCCCTTTCTTGCATCCCTATCTTCCATCCACAATCACAATTTATAACCACCTCTTCCTCCCTCAATTTTGTGGCCACACATAATGATCACTCCTCGGTCTTCATCAAACTCACAACCTCGCTTAGTCCCTCATCTCAAGGTACAATATGTCTATCTCTCTAGAATTTGATAAAAAACATTCCTTTTATTAGTCTAATCTAGCAACAATCTATCACACTTAAAAGTCTTTATGTACTTCTCAGTTGACATAAAATGACGATTCACAGCCCTTTATGTTGTTCCTCTCTAAAATTACATATTTCTCTCTCCCAATCACATTCTTTCACTTTCATTGTCACTTTACAAAACCCTCTTATATCTTTATCTAAAATCGCACTCACATGGTTCGTTTTAAAGAGAGGATTGTGAATTTTGACAAAAGGAGAGGAGATGACTAAGATTCGATTCACTTTGTTTTTCAAGATATACCTAAGGTTATATTTTTTGTATGCGCACCATAAGTTTTCGTTTTAAGAGATATGTTAATCACAAGTGAAAACAAAAACAATTTTTCCTACAAACTCATTGTTTTGTGCCATCCATGAGACCATGCTTTTTTGAGTGCTCGAATAACCACATTTTCTTTTGATTCGTGTTATTATAGTAGAAAAGGTATTACACAGCATATGAAGAAAAGAGGGATAGAAAATAGTTCATGTTTGTCCTTTCCTTGCGGTTCACTGGTGTGCATGAAATGTCTTGCCAAAGAAGGTCAAATTTAATGGATGAGAATGGTGAGATTTATGGTTCCTTTGATTATATGTAGTGTTTATCCAATTTAAGTCCCTCTTTTTTACGTGTTACTTTGATTTGTTTCTAATTCTTAGGACGATAATAAAATGTGTCTAGCTACTTTTGTTTTATTATTTGAAGGCCTCCTAAAAGATTCAACCTATACATACATATCATTCAAGAGAATGTTCTTATGTAAGGAAATTTCAAATTAATAAACAAGAGAACAATATCTTATAATGTTTTAGTAGAAGAACACTAAGAACAACTTATATTGGCAAAAAGGGTTGTTCTCTTAGCAGAAGTTGTATATAAGAAAATCCCCTATGCCCTATGTAATCAATGTCTAGTCAAAATGGTTTAAGGTCTAATATTAATTTTAATTATCTTTGCTCATAATGTTTTGCAGGTGCTAGTGTCATTGTGATTATCATTGTGTGGTTACTAATATTCTTGGGGTCTTGAAACAATCATTGAGATGCCAAAGAACGTCCCAAATGTATCTCAATTGAACAAGCTATAGGAAACACAAAACAAAGTACTTATTTTTTACTATACAAATTTGACCATCAAAGGAGAAAAGAGAACTTATGTGCATAGACCCCCGTAGACAATGAGTATCCTCAATATTCAACAAGGATTATTGACGAGTGCAATGGTGTGTGTGTGTGTGTGTGTGTTTTATTGATTGTCAATTCAAATTTGGATCCTGCTTCTAGGAAAGCTTTGTAAACTTGTAACTTTTGGGGTTTCATATTGTATAACCGAATGATGGTTGCTAATGTAGGCATCCATTGTCCTTCACATAATTTAAGGTATCCTACTTTATTCTTCAATTGGGTCAGAGTTTCTAAATCCTTTCATCAATGATACCCAAGAGTCAATACGTTCGGGAATAAAAATAGCGCAATTGGTATGCAACTTACACCATTGGTATACAATACACCCTTGAGGATGGACGAGAACATTCAAGAACCAAATCAATAAGTTCACAACATATGTCATTAACCATAATTCACATCACCAAATGAAATGGAACATGTGTGATAGGTTTAAGTTATGAACTACGAAGAGGTTATTGATTTTATTTTTTTTCCAAAACAATATTCTTCATTAGTATAAATTCTTCATACATGAGAAAATGATTAGTCTGACAACATCGTAAAAGCTATGGCCATGATAGGCCAATAAAAAACTCAAAGACTCAAAGTAGAAGACTACAAAGAACGGTGGACGCACATACATGACCTCTTCTTCCCATCTCATGTGATCATTGGATAAGACCCAATGTTCCTCCATCTTCTTCCATTCTCGCATGCTGATCAGCATACAAATAAATGCTCATCACCATGGCTTCACAATATATTTGACATTTATCTACCATGGTTGTATGACTACAAGCATTTCCAACCGGATTTGCTAAAACTCCATTTCTTCTCATCTGGCCATACCCTGCAAATGTGACAAAATTAGGAGAGAGATTCTCTTCTTTTGCATCCACTCAAAAGCATTAAGAGTCTGCTCTTCAAGCTCCTAGTGCACATAACCTGTAAACAATGTATTCCATGTCAATGTATTCCATGTCAAGCACTGTCTTTTGCTCATGCCACATTTCACATCATATCTACTAGTGCATTTCCAACAAGTTGGCTTTTTCATAAAAGCTCTTTCCTCTCAGAATGGAAATGTATCTCCTCGCCCCTGTTTGTGGATCTAATGCACCCACAAGCTTTCAAAATGCCTGCAGAAAACTAAGATAATTCAGCATCTGTTGGAGTACCCGTCAACTCTGTGATTGAGCTGAACTGATGTACACAATCTTTGGCAAGAAAAAGGGGATGCAGCCAACCAAATGTCCACAGTTGCATTGTAAGCTCTCGCATTCAGAAGCAATTCTGATTATCTGTAACATCTTATTACCACATATTCGAATTAAGCCGAAATAAGCAATCTTTAAATCACAGTCTTCATTCACTAACAAATTGTCTAGCTTCAAATCTCGGTGAAGTACATTTGCCGAATGAATGTATTTTAATCCTTGGAGCAATTTGTATAAATTCTCTCACTGCAAGAACATTCTCATGATTCATGTGAGCAAGAATCTTAATTTCATCAAGCATATGGAAAGACTAGTTCTCTACTAAAATCCACTCTCCTCAGACCCTCACTAAACTTTTCTTCTGCCTCCGCCACCATCTTCGCTCATCGTTATATAAACTATAAACAAAAATGTGCTTCAAATATTTCCACATCAGCTATCGCTCCATTTTCCTTGAAATTCCTGCATAGACAAACCAAGAAAAAATTAGTTGTCCCAATCCACTCATGACGTTGACAACATTCTCGCTCATCCTTTCAAAAAAATAAACAGCTTCCATTTCCACAACATCCATCTTGGCAATCACTGCTCGTTTTCAACAATTTCCTATACCTACTCATAATATTCTGCTTCACCCCCCACACCGTCTTTGCTCATCCTTATCCCTCAAAAAATTCTTCTTACGTCCACATCAACCAGCTCACCGATTACCGCCAAATTACAGCTCATGATAATTGTTTCATCAACCCCCACACCATCTACACTCATCCTTATCGCTCAGAAGAAATTGCTTCTTATATCCACAACAACCATCTCGCCTTCTCGCTAATTGGCACCAAAATTTGGCTTGCCATGTCCTTGATTTCCTTCCATCAAGCATCCTGCCATATAGACCACAAACAAATTAATGTAAAAAAAACCCTCACCAACTCATGATAATATGCTTCTTCAACCCCCACACCATCTACACTCCTCCTTATCACTCATAAGAAAATTGCTTCTTACATCCACAACAACCATCTTGCCTTATCGCTAATCAACACCCAATTTTGGCTTGCCATGTCCTTGATTTTCACCAACATCAATTATCTTGACAAAAAGATCAACAATCATCTATATTATATCATGTTATTTCTACTAAAGATGGTGCCGGTGGCGGGAATAACCACCGAGGCGGTACATAGTTCCACTTGACATCTGCGGCTTCATTCAACATAATAGGTATAGACGACCAAACTTTACGAATTCTCATTCTTTTCTTATTAGTTGTGTGTCCAGAACCCTTATAACTATCATATTCACCTTTTACTGTATGTACCAATAAGTTCCAAAAGAACTTAACCTGATCCACGATGTGCGTGTTTTCATCATTGTATAGCTTGGAGCACCTAGCTTTCCAAAGAATCCATAAAGCCAAAGAGGAGACAATTTGCCAGATGTGACTCTGGGAGAAAAACTTGATTCCCTGCAATGAGGTTGAAGTATAGTCTACCTGCAAACTTGTGACACGTAATGACAAAGAAGAGTAATGCTAATGATAAAAAGTCATTTGTTGATCTAACCTTCCCCATAAGACTGCACCCCACGTAAAAATCCCTGACCTATACTTACGACCTAGTAGCCTAAGAATTCTAAACCAAAACTTTTTTGTGACAACACATTCCCAAAATACATGAAGCAATGACTCACTTGCATAACCACACATAACACACGACCGATCAGTTACAGATCCCCTCATCAAATCACCTATTGGCAACACATAATGAATCATCAACCAACGAAAGTGTAATATCTTGTTCATACATTTAATTGACCAAAAGTGTTTCCAAAACATCATCATCTGAGAAGATGATACATTACCTTCGTCCCAATACTTTTTTCCCGCAGGTATTGACTCAATCTGACACAACATAAAGTTTCTCCCAAACGCCACCAAATATGTGAAAAATGGTAGGACCTTAGTGGAATTATTAGGCATGGACAATTTCCAACCATAATCCGCAGGATCCCACTGCAGATCCACAAGTGGTCTAGCGTGTACAACCCAAATATGAGATGCATAGTTAACAATTAAGGGACTAGGGTCAATAACCAATTTTTTATCCAATCTAGCAATTACTCGCACTGGTAATTGCTTCGCAGCAGACATGATTGGAGACTCGACATCTACTAATACCAACCTACCATTATCTAACACTTCATAGAAGTGAATACGGCCATTTTGATGATATAAACGAGCACCTATAAGTATATTAAGTGTCGAAAACATACCGTACCACCTTTGAAAATGATCGAGTTGCAAAGTTGGTATTGTGACCTGATACACCATGGACAATTGATCTACCATTATATTTGCCCCTCTTAACCTATACAACCTATTCTTTCGGTTTTGAGCCGATGTTTGCAAGAAGTTTATCCAATCCGCAACTGTACGGGCTGGACCATTATCCATTGCAGCCCAAGATAACCTAGGCCTTAGACCCAACACATATGCGGCTTCATCCGTAAATAAAGGGTTCCATATCAAAGGTTGACGCATGAATTGAGTATAAGTTTTCGGAGGCAAGAAAACGAGTGCTTGGCGAATACTTTCCCATGCTCGAAATATTCCATTAAAAAAATGTAGGGATCCAACATTAGACTTTGGCAATGGAAAATCTGCATTAAAAAACCATCTAAGACTATCTTTCCATTAATCACATGTTGATGGCTTAATGTTATGTAAATGCCGAATCCATAGCTTTTTCCATAACTCCTCTCTTGGCAATAAACTCGTAACAACATGTTTAGAAAGTAAGGCTTTACTTTGCATAAAAGGATCAATCAAACCTAAACCTCCTTTCCGCTTAGGTTGTATAAGAACCATCCAAGCTACCTTTGCTACCGAATTGTTAGATGGGTTGTTCCCCCAAATAAAATTCTGTATTAGGTGTTGAACTTTAAGCATTATTGTCCTCGAAAATAGCCATGTAGATGCTATATACCAAATCGAGGACAGAAGGACCGAATTAGCTACAACTATCCAACCTGCTAAAGATAGCTTTTCCTTATTCCAGTAAATTAACGTATTCCTTAATCTTAATAACAAGGGTGCAACCATATCCTCTGCCTTTAGTTCCAAGCCCACTCTACAGCCTAAATACCTAATGGACTGACCTTTAGGTATCCATGTGAATCCTAAGGAAGGCACATTAACTGGTGGCTCTCCCGGAGCAACCCAAAAGCCTGATGACTTATTCCAATTTATCAATGCACCCGATGCATCTGAAAAATCATCCACAACCTTTTGCACCTGTGCTAAATTTAATCGTGAAGCCTGAACATATAAAGCTATGTCATCAACAAACTCACTATCCACAACAACATACGACACTGGTAATGCTAACCCTTTGATATTTACATCTTGAGAATTAAGATGTACAGAAAATGCATCGGATACTAATAAAAACAGGAAAGGAGCAAGTGGACATCCTTGTCTTAGAGATCTTGAGATCAGGAATCTCCTACCAACATCCCCTGCAAATAAAAGAGAGCTATACGCATCACGATATAATGTTGATACTCCTCTTATCCATGTGTTTGGGAAACCCATCCTAACCAATGTTCCCTCCATAAAATCCCAGTCCACTCTGTCATAAGCCTTTTCAAAATCAAGAAATAATACTGCTAAGTCTTGCTTACGCAATTCCGCAAAGGCAACCATTTCCCAAAAGAGAATAATGTTATCAAAAATACTTCTCTCTTGTATGAAACCAATCTGAGAATAATGGATCAGCTCCGACAGATAAGGTTGTAGCCTTCTAGCTAATGTTTTTGCTAATATTTTATAAATAACATTCAACAAGGTAATTGGTCTCCAATGTTGAAGTTCTTCTAAGAGGTTATTGATATTGACACCACATCATGAAGGACAATGGAAACACTATACATAACTATTAGACTAATATTCTCATCCACCAAACATAAACGGGTGAAAATATATGCCTGAGGGTATAATCTAAATGTTATTAATTAGGTAATTAACTAAGGGTTAATTAGTGTCTAATTATGTAAGTAGTTGATCATGTATGTGATCAAGTAGCGGAAGCTTATGTGATGTGTGTGTGTGTGTATGTGAGAGTATGAGAGGAAGAGAGAAAGAACACTTGTGAACAATAAGACAAAATGGGGGGATGATTGACAAGAGTGTAGCTAAAGACTTTTCTCTATATTAATAAGTATCATCAAGTTACAAAAATACTCACAATGAGGTATATATAGATCTAATGTGCGTTGTATATTGGTTTCTTAGCCCTAATAATAAGTATAGGATTGTGCACCATCACATAAATTCCAACTAGACAACCTCATAATAAACACTAACTAGTTCACATGGCTATTTGTTGGCATGTAGCCCACATTAGTGTTTTACCATTCTACCGATAATCCATTGAGAATATATGGTTGAACATCACCGACAACATATGAATATCTAGCAAGCTTGAGCAACTTCTAAGTGTGGCTTAGCGAATATGGGTGTACATAAACTCCTAAACTCCATTGATGTCATGTTCTAGCACTTGCGAGTTAGAGACTTTACATAGAAGCCCTACCTCACAAGGCTACATAGATCGGCTCTCCAAAAACCCATAACGACTACTAGATGCATTCGCCACCATGCATCCCATTAGCCATATGTATGTAGGATTGTGTAAATCACGTCTCGCACCGACATGCTCCCAAATTCCACTTATAATGATCATTGAGTCGGTGAGGGACGACAAATGTAGGACGACAGGTGCACTTGAGCGTGACACATAACGACCATGCCATCCCCCATAGAACCACGATACCATACCATACCATGCCATACTCTCGTTGGCCCACCCCCCAAGACAAGATCTCTACACCATCATCAATGTCACCTGTAATTCATTAAACTCGTTTGTTTCTCTCTCTCTCTCTCTCTCTCACTGTGCGTTTATTTTTGCTGTCTTGCTTTAGTTAGGGTTTTTCTCTTCTTTCTTTCTTGCTTTCTTTCGTTCGTTCGTTCGTTAGAGGTCTGCAGAGATATAGAGATGGCGGAAATCTTCACCCTGGAGCAGGTCTCAAAACATAGCTCCCCTCAGGACTGCTGGATCATTATCTCTGGCAAGGTAAAAAGCTTTTCGTATCGTCACCACCACCATCACCACCCTTCTAGCGATCCTGCTACACACACAAAGATAACTCCATCAGAACCTGTAGTTCTTTCTTGGTTGCTAGATCGTGTAATTTATCGTGCTCTCATTCTAGGTGAGCTTTAATCGTCCTCGTCTTCGTCCTCCATTAAACTTCTATAGACAGTTCTTGATCAAGTGGATTCTTCTTTACGTTTGAGCTCACAAGATCACACAATGCTACATGTTCATTCAGAAATTTTGCATCTTTTCTGCGTATGTTTTCAGCTTCATAATTTATAACTCTTATACAGACAATGTGGGATAAAATACCCATCGCGAAATCCTTCTTTTGGTATGTGATCACAAGATCGTACAATTAGCTGTTTATTCATAAATCTTGATCTTGTCGGCTGTTTAATGATGTGCGATCGCCTGCAGAAAATGCCAGACCACATAGTCTTGGCGATTCTTTGGTTTTGCAGTCGCCTCACATTTAAAAAATGCTGCGTGTTTTCACTTTCTTTAAACCTGATACGGACAAATCCTGATCAGAATAATACGTCTTTTATGTTTGTACAGAACTTTCTCACATTCATATTTTGCTGGTTTTAATCATACTTAAAACCGCCAAACCTTAAACCATAGTTCTTCAGGTTGAGGATCTTAGCAAGTTGCTGTTGTTTTATTAGTTTTCTTAATCCTTACGAAAGCAAGTTTTCCTTTCGTTCTTTAGTTTTCATTCTCTTTCAACTTGATGCGGACAAATCCAGATTAGAAGTTTCCCGTATTCATATTTTGCTTGGTTTCATCATACTTAAGATGCTGAACCTTACTCCAGAGTTCTTTAGGTCGAGGGTTTTAGCAGCTTTCTGTTGTTTTTTTAGGTTTCTTTAACCTTAGAGAAGCCTGTTTCATATCAGAATCTGTAATTCTGTAGGCATAAAAATTTGCAACGTTTATTACATTGCACTGCCTTATTTTGTCCATGCATTTCATCATCTTATAACGCTCTGCAGAAAGAAGATCAGAATCCATATCTCTTATGATTTGGAATTGCATATCTCAAAATCCATCTGTTGGTACATGAGAAGTATCTGTGAGTTGATATTTGAAGTGTGTATAGCACATATACAATCAGTTGCATGCATTCCGATTGCCATACGTTCTTGGTTACTTCTGCGTACATTTATAGAATGGCTTAATATCGTCAAAATTGTGAGTGTATTGACTCACCCGTATGTGGTGATATATGTCAAAATTACCACCTTTTCTGTTTATGGGATCAGATGCACGCATTCCAATTGCCATTTAAGGCCTGATATGGTATTGTCCATATTCTGATGGGGGTTTCCTTTGTGTTAATGCATATCAAACTTACTGCTTGTGTGCGTATGTGGTCTGTTGCAAGCATTATTTTGCCACATTCTTGGATCCTTTTGTTATTACAAAATAGCAGGAGAGTGCTGATTTGCAGTAGTATGATTAGTGTTCCATGTACATGTAGAATTCTCAATGCATGTAGTGATGCAAATAAAGGTTATTGCGTCCTCGTATCATCACTTTGTATGCCTTTACTAAATGGGGTCTTTAATGATCACATTTTATTTATGCGTCTTAAAAGACCGAGTTTTCTTGTTATATTTGTAAAATTTCACTTGAGTACCAATTTATTACAAGCTTTCCATAGTATACATTTCTTTTCAACTGGTGCTACGTTATGCATCTGATACATTTGTGTAAGACTTATTCCTCCCATGTGTAACATTTGTATGAATAGTTACATCATGGTTGAAAATAATATCAATGTGCATCAAGAGTTTTTCTTTTTTCCCTAACTGCCAAAAGTATTTTACTTTCCCTAAATGCACTTGGTTGATCACACAGAAGCAATTATTGTGTGCGATTTGAGCAATTATAAGTGCAACTCATCTCGTTTTTTCCAATTATAAGGGAAATATCCTTTCCCTCAATTATATGTGCCATTTTAGCAGCTATACAGTTAGTTATCACCATTTTCTCTCGTTTGGGGGGTCAACTGGTGCGTTTGCAGAAATAATGAAAACTTTCAGGAGTTTCTCCTGATTTTTGTAACATTGAGAATCATCTTGTGAGACATTGTGTCCCCAATCTCAGCTCAGCAATTGGAGTACTATTGTGTTCACACATTTGTGCAAGCTATGTTGAGGTTGAATCTGCTACAGCTATATTAAAGAATTTATGTTGCATTTATAGGTAGCTTGTGTATGTTATCTTGTTGGGACTCAGTACCAAATGTTAATGCTTGACTCAATTTATTTGTAATGTCTCCACCAGGTATATAACGTCACGAAATTCCTAGATGAACATCCAGGAGGAGACGATGTAATTTTATCAGCAACTGGTCTGACATCCTGTCTTGAAATTGCAAGAATTTTATATATTCTCATGTTGTAATATCCTTATTTCAGTTAATCTCTGAATTTTTCATAATCAGGTAAAGATGCAACAGATGATTTTGAAGATGTTGGGCACAGTAAAACCGCGA
The DNA here is from genome assembly GCF_043228905.1 of Azolla caroliniana. Taxonomy (NCBI): domain Eukaryota; kingdom Viridiplantae; phylum Streptophyta; class Polypodiopsida; order Salviniales; family Salviniaceae; genus Azolla; species Azolla caroliniana. The sequence goes on along the minus strand of NW_028230436.1, from coordinate 4,420,108 downwards.
GAGAAATGCTGACAAAATACTGTATTGGAGATATAGATGCTTCAACTATACCCAAGAGCGTGACTAATAAACCTAGCAAGCAGCCCTCGTATAACTCAGACAAGACACCTGAATTTATCATTAAAATTCTACAGTTTGCAGTGCCACTCGGAATTTTGGGTTTGGCACTTGCAGTTCGATACTACACAAAGGTTCCTGCATAGGTATAGTCTAGATTAGAGACTAATTACTTTCTGCAAGGTAATGCTGATTTATTTTCTTTGAACTCCTAGATCTAAGATTCATTTATTTGATGTTGGGGTTTGGAGCTTATGTATGCTGCAATCTTTACATTTTGAGCTCATTCCTCAAGAAAATAACATGTCTCAGGCAGTTTATTAAATTTCTTGCTTCTTTTAAACATGAGCTATGGTTGTAGAATCAATGATCAATGGATGCTCCAATCATTTTTGGTATTGATATGAGTGAAATGGATAATGTCTCTGCATCAAGGAAACTTTCTACACCAATGCATTTTGTGCACTTTGCTTCACTTAATTGAACTCCCGCTCCCCCCAACCCCCAAAGAAAAAAAAACTTCGTCCCTCCAAGTAAAAGTAGCATACATTGAACCTCACAACACACACATGCACACAGAGTGTGTGTGGAATAATTTGATTCATTATGCAAGCATGATATGATAGAGGATACCACGAATCAAAATCTTTGCTTACTTGGTGGTGGAACATTGACCTTAAAATTATGGATAGTTAAAAATTTCCTCCTTTTACGTCCTACTGATGGAAGCCTAGCCTGCTTCTATCCTCCAATCAAGGTTGATTGGTTGATTTACACCACATGAATAGCAATATGTTGGGTCATGTTGCGAATTATACATTGTGATAAACATGAGGCTACCTATGTAGACGCATGACGGATGTGTATTGGCAAGAACATAAATCATATGTATCATTTCAGTGACATAAGTCTATTATATCTTAGGATACAACATGTGCTATACAAACGTCCCTATATTTTGTGTTCGTGTTATATTAGTAATGGGAACTTTAGCAACTACATCCTTCGCTTCATGTAAGATTGGATCAATGTCAAACATCTATGGTCTCCCTTTGTTATGTCCGTCTCATAAATTCTTCAAATGGGATTTGTTATACATTCATGTCAAGGAGCAGTCTAGCATAAAAATGAATTGTTAAAAGTTTCTCGTTCACCTCCCGCCCTCTATTGAGGGCTGGGGGATCGGGTTTGTGCCTACTAGCAATGGAGGTCACTATTTTTGGAAATATGTTTTTATAGCTCTATTGACCTACTTACATTAAGTAGACAATATGAGAGGATATGTATGCAGCCATAGTTGTCATATTTTGGTCGGGCGGGGGGTGATACCTTGATATATATATGAGGTGAGTATAGGTATTCTCTTTAACGGACAGCACGACCAGTACATTTGCTGGGAGTTGTGCAGCCACATTGTATAGCCTTTTCTGTAAAAAGAACTCTCCTAACTAATAGTCAGTTGTGCAGCCACATTGTATAGCCTTTTTTGTAAAAGAAAACTCTCCTAACTAATGGGAAAGCAGACCCTTTTTTGATAAAAATAAAGTTTGTAACACTAAAGCTTGAATGCTCTGAATTAAAGTTTGTAATGCTAGACTTGAGAGTTTGCTTGATGGAATATGGAACTCATTCCATTTATTTTTTACGTAAGCTTGGACCACTTCAAACCTCTACATTTCTCCGTTGTTATGCTCATCTTATATACTCTTCTTGTGGGATTGTGTATTTTTTTGACAAGCATTATTATTTTAGAAACTATGGTGCATTCAAGCCACAAATTTATTGATGGCTCTAAATAAAAGTCTATATGCAAGCAAATGTGTATGTGTCTAAATAGCTTGTTATTTTTAAATAATGGCAAACAACAAATTTTTTAGTGTCTCCCTAAAGTATGTATTACTATTTGCAAACCTTCGACATGGCTTCGTAATACACCAATTCTTGCCTATGGTTTGCCTAGCATCCTTCTCTCACGCATAACTTTCCAAAGAGCTTCATACCTAGGCCATCTAATCTTTAAGAAAATCAACAAAAAAGGGTACTTTCCTTTACATGGTAGAAAACAAATGTCCACTATTGCATATCTTTGACTTTTGATATGATGCATTTCATTAGTGTTAATTGTAGAATATGTGACTTCTATCTATATTTTTGGGTTTAGTGGTCATTGTGGGGCCCGACTATGCTAAAAGCAATGCCTTTTTTCGTTGAGAATGTCGTTTCGTAACAAATCCAAATATCTTACAAGGGACATTATAAAACATCAATAACAATGTCCAATGCATAAAATATTAGGTTGATTAAAGGACAATATCCATAGAATACACGAGAATATGTTGCCTAAATAAATAAGATTTTTTTTTGTTGCAATTTAATTATTGTATCTTCATAATAAGCCCGCATTCATTTTCAATATCAAAATTAAAACAAGGATCCATTGCGTGATTGTGTACTACATGAAATGCTACATCCATGTTCCACTTGCACATAACACTGATGTATTTGAAAAAACAAACATCCTTGGTCAAAATCTTGAGAGCCTTTTAGTTACTTGGAGATGAGCACTAATGTGGATACCTTGTGACCAAAGTGGTAGTCCTAGCACAAACTACATCTATAAGGAGCCTGGAGAACCATCATTGTACCATTTTTCTAGAGAAATCCTATCACCATGAATTGCTCACTTTTTTCCTTGTAGATATGCTCAGTATGATCAAAAAAGAAAATGATCCCCTCCCATATTATCAATTCAAGCTTCCATATCTTCTTTGTTGAAATGAAATTAATGTATTAACAAACACTTTCTCTGGGATTTATTTTCCATAGAAAATAACTTTAGTCCTACTTCCTCCACCGTCAAGTTCATAGCTTGACATAATCAATTAATCTTCTTCATGTCACGAGACTTGTGGATATGAAGGATAGGGCAAACAATTTGTGAAAGGTTTCGTCAAATTTGAGAGCACGCACAAGTTTTTCTCAATCAACATGATTCAAATTACACATGTTTATCATGATATGGGAATTTTGGCTTTGACTTGGTTCCCAAATTTTGAGACAGACGCCATTTAAAACTTTGTACTTTTGACATGAGGAGAAACTGTAGATGCTGACAGTCTCATGAATGTTAATCCTTATTTCTTTTGCACTTCAAACTCTTCAACCCTTTTGTACATAATGATTCTAGCATGTGCTCTTCCTTACCTAGGTTTTAATGGCCATATATTTATATTAGCATAGCATTGCATGTTAAGAGATGTACACACCCTTGTATGACACCCTAAATGGTTAAATACGAGTCTTCCCACTTTCCTTTTAAGATATTTAAGAATCAACAAACTATCTAGCCCTTTGTTCGAAGTACAATCAATGTCTAAAAATTCTAGCATTAAATAGAGAAATTCTCTAATATAATTATACCATTTTAAAAGTAGCCTTGATATTGCAAAGGTTATATTCCACATCTTGCTCAACTTGAATTGATCCAATCATCCATTTTGGCACACCATCACATTACCTAATTAGTTTCAAACGGTAATTGTAGAACTAATCCGTTGTGTTAGATTATCCAAGAAATGGAAGTTATTTAACATCCTACCCAAATTAGACCATTCTACAATTAGAACTTAGGGACTAGTTTTCTTTGATAACGCATGAACCATGATCCAACTCATTAAGTACACATGTGAGTAAGACGAAACAATTTGTGCAATGACTTCTAAATTCCTATGGCATGTTTTTTAAAGCATCACATAAATATTTGAACACACAATTAAGACTCGACTATTGAAACCAAGAGCTTATGATGCTAAACATTGTTGCCTTTGTATGCCTTGCATAGACTTTAGAAGTCCAAGCATGGAATTAGTGTTTATAGGGTCATCAAGCCATTTAAAAGTGATATATAATCACGTTAGTGTGGCAATAAATATTTTGTGATGTGCAACGTCGAAGTATCTTGATTTTTGCTTTCCCTATAGAACATGGTCGTAAATTCAGCTTGAGATCATGTGTACCAACGTTTTGCCCCCAAAAATGCTTGCATTAACTTTTTTTCCACGTCACAAAAACACAAGGAAGCAATCACAATTCTAAATATCTCAATAATGGTTTCCTACACCTTAACATTTGCAAAAACCATTTTTCTTTTGTTTCCTCCTAGGTTCTCTATTCATTTCCTTGAACATGGTTAAATTTTTGCTATGCAAGTACCCAACAAGAAAATATGAATGAATCATTAGCCAATGATTTTCTACTATGTTGGAGCACTTTAGGAAAACATTTTAAGCTTCACCAAGCTTCAAGATCGATATCATATTGTTATGTTTAGTGACGTGATTGGATCCGTTATGTTAAAACTATGAATAACATATACTAGCAACCATAACAAAAAGTCAGTTAGAGTCAAGTTTTTTAGTGTTTTTTTATGCATCACTGATCATTGTTAATTGTAGACAAGTGTTCACTAACAATGTGTTTTGTTTTTTATCTCCACCAAAAACTTTTGAGATATTTTTTGTCGAAAAACCATCCCATGGTAATGGAGAACATGATACTTTATTCACATAGGAGAAATCAGAAACTTGATATAATGTATCAACGTTGGTAAAAGGGTAGACCCGTTGGTTTTTATATAGCATGCATCCAGCAATGTTGATGTTGATATAAAATAAAGGGAATGATTCATTTTGATTGAACATGGCCTCATGGCCTTCAATGAGCAATTTCATGGAAGCATGCCCTTACTTTGGAATAATAATAAAATAAAGGTTAACACAACCTTTACAGTGGCATTCTTGTATCATGGAGCTTTGTCGTCCCTACAAATAACATAATTAAATGGAAAGAAGGTCATTGTTAAACATGATCAAAACTTTGCGTGGAACTCTTAATGCGATTCATACAACCAAAGATCAATTTAACACTAATGATCAACTTCGAAACTACGTGGTAATTTCGTACCAATATGATCTCTTAACTTGAAGCGACAACCGATAATCACTTTTAGTAACACTTCTACAATATGTTAGTAGCAAATAATCCCTTCTAGGAAATAAATATTTCGATTCAACTGGCGAGTAAATCATAATGCATGGCTTTTTATGCGGTTGGTCATTGTTGTGAGCCCCTCATGTACATAGTGCTAATTTTGTTAATGGAAAAAATAATTCATGTGATTAAAGAATATGCATGGTTCTTCACTTCTTTGTGGAAGGCTTAACAATGGCATTGTATAACCAACTTCCCCGTGTCATTAATATATATTACTTCACAGACAATGGTTCAAAAGTCGAGTTTATAGATTTCAATCATAGAAGGAAATAGGGATGAAATCTTGGAGTCAGCTTCTTAGAAGGTTCTTGGTCATGGAAAAAGTGTATTAAAGAGCAACCAACAAGCACCTTTTAGAATTATATGGAATTTTACGAAACAACCTTTAGCGGTTGAATACATAAAAAACCTAGTGTATGAGGAAAGGTTGAACACATGCCATACAAAGCACTTTGAGGTCTTGACTCTTGAGTAACTTGTATACATGGCACAATTTTAGAAAAAACATTATTTTAGTGGGATGAAGAAATTGAAGTATATGACATGAAAAGATAAAGAGTTGCTCTTGTATGGGCTTCGCTTTCATTGAGCAATGACACTCTGGGTTTATTTTTTGGTGGGCCTATGCATGGATTAGAAATACCGCTCTAGGCATTTATAAGGGAGATCAATCCAAAAGACTTGAAAATATAAATTAAGCCTTGATTTCAAGAGAGAAGTGGTCAATTTATATTAATATGTTTGTTTCGATAGATGTGTGATCACTTGCAAACATCGATCCATGCGTGTTTGTGTCAAATACTAAACTCCATGTTTCCATCGATCAAAGGTACACGCACAATGAGATGTTTAGACTATATGTGGGTAGCCCTTAAATTTTAAACCCCATAAATTGCACCATCGTAGAGTTGGATCTTTTCTAGTATTCGCACTTCAATAAGCATATCATGTTTTTTGTGAATATTTTCTAATCTATATGAAGTATATAACTTTGAGGAGACAACAATTTAAGTAGTATAAGATATTATAACAAAATTAATTCCTTGAACACGGTGTGTAGCATAAAAATGACAACATACATTTGTCTTTTGGACTATCACACACACACACACACACACACTTGATTGATGTCATGAAAAATGGCTTATAATGAAATCATCCATTTGTTTTGGATATATATGCATGCCCTTACCTCAAAATCTCATTGAATATCATAAAGTTCAAACCATATCAAGGCCCGCGACACATGTTTAGCAAACTTAAGCCCAATGGATAATAACTCAAGGCATCAACCTCAGATACATGCAGATAGCCTAGAAACATGATAATCTAATATACCTAAATTTGTGTCAAAAAGTTATATGATCATCAACTTGGACATCGTACAAAATCTAACGTATGAAAAAGAATACTACACATGAATGAATGGATGCACATACGTAGTGACACAGGGAATCATATTATTGCCTACGGGATGTCAAGTACTATTTCCCCACTAGGCAACTAGAATGAAGTTGTATGTGTAGGATGATGGATCCTTTCATGACATCATAGGAAGAGGCAATGGAATGGAATGGAAATGCCAGATTTGAGAAATATATGTGGTTGTGAAATGTGTTTACAAAAATATCATGAGATGTGCTAGTGCACGACTTTTTAGCATCGTCTCATAAAAAGGCAATTTATAGTTTGTGAAGCCCCTAGTTGGAAAAGTGGCATGTGACACTTGAAAACGATTAAACCATTAGTTGTTTCCATGTAGATATTAGATCTACCCCCCTATTCAGGCAATCATTTGGTTATTGTCATCGTTTGTAGCTTATTGATTCCCTCTCCCTTTTCATCTTGCCAAATACTTTTAGTTCTTAGTGACAATTTTTTAAATTTCTGTCTCTTCCTATCCCTAGGTACTTATAGTTCTCCAAAACTTCTATAGTTTATTGCATGTCTTGCTCCATATATCTGGATTCCACATTAGTTGTTAGTCGCGTGTTTACATGCTCATGTGCTTAGTTAAGCTAACATACATTGCACTCCTTTATTGCATGTCTTGCTCCATATATGTGGATTCCACATTAGTTGTTAGTCGCGTGTTTACATGCTCATGCGCTTAGTTAAGCTAACATACATTGCACTCCTTTATTGGATGCCAACACTTCACATATCCCCCCCCCTCGCCATGGGCTCCACCCCATCCTTTAGATCATGTTTGGTTTTGGTCATGGATGTTAATAATATTTCTCTCTCCTATCGCTTCTTATGATGCCAACATTTTACCTTATAATTTGCTCGTAAAATGTCTCATTTTTTCCAATCTAATGGTCGGGAACAAATAAAGAAGGGAAGCAAATTTAGGATATGATGAACGCACACTATGTGTGCAAATTTGGTGCATGTTAATGATAGCTCAATGAAAACAAGACTTTTTGTATGATAAACCAGATGGTCAAACATTATGCATAAATGGATATACATCCCCCCATGTTTGATGTAATGAATGAGTAATGGACATGTGCAGATACACATATAGAAAAACACCATGTTTTAGTAGCACATAAAACAATTCAAGGTGCTAAAACCAAAAGACTTATAGCCTTGATGTAACGGGATCAAACCTAATAAGTCCATTATTGATCATACTATATTTCATGGGGTTGCATGATTCGTCACCGAATATACTTGTTGATCCAAAAGAAATAGGTTTGTGAATTCCTTGTGTTCAATCCACGGAATCTAATTAATAGTATCACTACTTCCAAAAGAAAGATGGAGGGATTTGCACATGTTCATCTTAAGGGTATTCGAAAACATGCTCACCCCTTTGGTATATCATTGGTTATATCATTGGTTTATATTGGTAGCCTTTGAGGCCACACATTTTTTGTGTGTGCATGGCTCAACATGGGAGACATAAGATACAACACGTATGTCACTGATGACAAAGCCCAATAGCCACTTCTTGCATACATACATGTGGCATGTTAGTTTGATATAGAGCCAAATAGTGGTCAATTATAAGTATTGTTTATGGCAACCAAAAGATATGCAAGGGCCATTGATTTTGGTTACATTGGCTAATCAAATTTGGATAATCTACATTAGAAACTAATATATGTAATGAAAAGTCGAATCCAATCTAGTTCGTCATTTGAAAAGTCTTATGCAAGGGTCATTGAACACATAGGGCTATGTAATATTTTGGATTAAGCCATGTGTAAGTGTATTTTGTTTGGGTACTTAAATGTGTAGATAAGATATACATGCCACATGTAAACATATAGTCGTGCACACATGCATGAGTATGTGTCCTACATCATGCACTTATAAGAGATTTGCAACAAATCGTTTTAATCAACACATCTTTAGATATGCATACCAATGTAAACACATATTCATGCACACGTGCATGAGCATATGTCGATACTTCATGTTGCCATAAGAGATTTGCAACAAATCAATTTAATCATTTTGCAAAAGCTTGATTTTAAAGTTGACAACTTAAAAAGTTTTGACTTTGGAAGAGATTACACAATTGAAATTGACTCGATCTTGAGAGCAATGTTGTAGAGTCAAGTCTAAAATCAAAGGCAGGAGGCGATTGTGAAAAAAGGAAAACGTGCGGAATAAAAGTTTGAATGAATAATGTTGGAGAGAGATTTTGAGAAGGTGCGAATGAAGGAAAAAGAACGAGAGTAAAAAACTAGAAATCCTCTACACACACACACACAAGAAGATTGTGGAAGCCATCCATTTGACACAAATAATTGGGTGTACTTTTTTGGCCAATGCTTTGTTTTAGCATAATCCATCTCTCTCTCTCTCTTTGCTCTCTTTGCTCTTTGTGGTACACACTCTTTTCTTTTCGTGTTTCCTCTTTTTGACGAAGGAGGCTGTATCAGTAGATAGATCCTTTTTTTTTTGTTCTGCATTGCTTCATTCAGATGAGCTTCTTCAGTGTTCGAATTGCACTTGTACGCCTCCTCATCACAAAGGGGTCAAGTGTAAGCAACTCGCGGAGTCTCGTGATGCTGCTTGCATTGTCCGCCCGGTTCGTGAGTACCACCGGCGGACAACATCATATTACCATTTGGTCTACGGGTGGCCCTTGTCTAGCCGAGAAACATAACATTCGTGCGTGCACCCGGGCACACACACCCCGGGCACACACACACACACACACACAAACATGGCCCCCCCTTCTTCCCTTTCCATGGGGGAGAGACTCATAGAGAGTGTCTGCTTCAGCAGCTCTCTCTCTGTCTTCTGTCTGTGGTCCCTTCTCTCTCTATCTCTCTCTCTCTGTCTTTACTCTGTGCTCAGTCCTCTCTCCGTCTCTCTCTCTCTCTCTCATATATATATATATATATGTATAATACAAAATCTCCAGGCTCCCTCTCCTTCAGACATTGATTTTGTTTCGTATTTTTTTAGGAACCTCCTCCTCCTCCTCCATCTCCGTCTCCGTCTCTTGTCTCTCTCTTTTTCTCTCCTTCCTCCATATACATAGCTAGCTCCTTCCTTCCTCCATTCATTCACGCCTTTCATCTGTCTCAGGCACACAGGCTAGAGGCATTCTCCCTCCCTTGCTCTGTTTATCTCTTGCCTTCTGTAGAGAAAGAGGAGAAGAAGGCTTTCCAGCTGAATGGCCAACATGCCTACATCTACTAAGCAACGGAACAACAAGAAACGGGGAGAGGTAAACAGAATCGCTCATTCTCCTCCTGCTTCATCATCATCATCTTCATGACATTGTTTGCAATCCGTTTCTGCTTCATCTGATCCATAAAAGATAATTAGGGTTTCTTCCCTTCCTAGTCTCTAACATAGCCTAACTTCTCATCCATATAGGATTAGATTTCTGCGAAAAGCTTAGAATTCTATTCTCTTTTATCCGTGACATCTTATTTTTAACCTTTCTTGGTGTCTGGCAGGTTAGAATCTCCGTACTTGACTTCTGACAGGATAGGATTTCATTGTTCGATCTGTGAAAGGCTTTTCTGTACTTTCTTGATCAGGGATTTGCTAGATTTTGCTTTGCTTTACTATTCTTTATCGTGAAAGTTTAAGTTCTTATTTCAGGGCGAAACGTGTTTTCTTTGTTGATAATTCTTGGAATTAGGCTTATTGCTGAGAAGGAAATACTAAGGCTACTTCTTTTGATGAACTTTGATAGGTTATGGTTTCCTTTCCAACTTCGAAATAGAACGAGGAACCCTCTCATTCTCCTTGAAAGATTAGGCTCCCTTTGATGACATTATGTACTGTCCAGTCGAAAATTGCTTCGTTTATGCATAATTCTGTGGAATTATGTGACTTTATTTGAAAGATAATCCATATCTGTTGGAAATTCGCATTTCCTCGACTCTTTACTGCTAGGATTTAATTGTTCGAGCTGTGAAAGGCTCGTCTGTACTTTCTTAATATGGGAATTGCTAGGATTTTGCTCTTTTGGTCAAAGAAATGTTAGGCTTTCTTTTTACTATCGTTTATCGTGAAAATTTAGGCTTTCTTTTCTTGTTTCAGATCGAAACGTGTTTCCTTTACAGATAATTCTTCTGAATTAGGCTTATTACTGTGAAAGATATACTGACGCTACTTCTTTCAATGAATTTTGATAGGTCATGGTTTCCTTTCCAACTTGTGAGAGAGAAACAGGATTTCCTTTCATTCTCTGTGAAATATTGTGCTCCCGTTAAGGACATTATGTTCTGTCCATCGGAAAGTGCTTCGTTTATGCATAATTCTATGGCATTATGAGTCTTTTTCTGAAAGAAAATCTATGTCTATTAGAAATTTGCATTTCCTCGACTTCTGACAGGCTAGGATTTCATTGTCCGATCTGTGAAATGTCTGTATATACTTCCTTGATTAGGGAAGTGCTAGGATTTGGCTTTCTTGGTCAAAGAAATGTTAGGCTTTTCTTTTACTAACCTTTATCGTGAATGTTTAGGCTTTCTTTTCTTGTTTCAGGTTGAAACGTGTTTCCTTTACAGATAATTCTTGGAATTAGGCTAGGATTTTGCTCTCTTGGTCAAAGAAAGTTAGGCTTTCCTTTTACTATTCTTTATCGTGAAAGTTTAGGCTTTCTTTTCTTGTTTCAGGTCGAAACGTGTTTCCTTTACAGATAATTCTTGGAATTAGGCTAGGATTTTGCTCTCTTGGTCAAAGAAATGTTAGGCTTTCCTTTTACTATTCTTTATCGTGAAAGTTTAGGCTTTCTTTTCTTGTTTCAGGTCGAAACGTGTTTCCTTTACAGATAATTCTTGGAATTAGGCTTGTTACTGTGAAAGAAATACTGACCCTACTTCTTTCGATGAATTTTGATAGATTGTGGTTTCCTTTCTAACTTGTAAAAGAGAAGCAGGATTTCCTTTCATTCTGTGAAAGATTAGGGCTCCCTTTAAGGACATTATTGTCTGCCTATCCAAAAGTGCATAGTCTATGCATAATTCTGTGGACTTATGAGTCTTTTTCTGAGAGAAAATATATGTCTATAAGAAATTGGCATTTCCTTGACTTCTGCAGGCTAGATTTCATTGTTCGATCTGTGAATTGTCTGTATATACTTCCTTGATTAGGGAATTGCTAGGATTTTGCTTTCTTGGCCAAAGAAAAGTTAGGCTTTCCTATTACTATCCTTTATCGTGAAAGTTTGGGCTTTCTTTTCTTGTTTCAGGTCGAAACGTGTTTCCTTTACAGATAATTCTTGGAATTAGGCTTATGGCTGTGAAAGAAATACTGATGCTATTTCTTTCAATGAATTTTGCTAGCTTATGGTTTCCTTTCCAACTTGTGAAAGAGAAACAGGATTCCTTTCGTGATCTGTGAAAGATTAGGGCTCCCTTTAAGGACATTATGTTCTGTCCATCGGAAAGTGCTTTGTTTATGCATAATTCTGTGGAATCATGAGTCTTTTTCTGTAAGAAAATTTATGTCTATTGGAAATTGACATTTACATGACTTCTCACAGGCTATTATTTCATTGTTTAATCTGTGGAAGGCTTGTCTGTACTTTCTTAATGAGGGAATTGCTTGCATTGCTTTCTTGGTCAGAAAAATGTTGGGGTTTGCTTTTGCTAACCTTTATTGTGAAAGTTTAGGCTTCTTGTTTCAGGTCGAAATGTGTTTCCTTCACATATAATTCTTGGAATTAGTCTTGTTAGTGTGAAAGAAATACTGACGCAACTTCTTTCAATGAATTTTGATAGGCTATGGTTTTCTTATCAACTTGTGAAAGAGAAACAGGGTTCCCTTTCATTCTCTTTGAAAGATTAGGGATCCCTTTAATGACATTATGTTCTGTCCTGCCGAAAAGTGCTTTGTTTATGCATAATTCTGTGAAATTATGGTTTTTCTTTGAAAGAAAATCTATGTCTATTAGAAATTGGCTTTTCCTCGACTTCTGACAGGCTAGGATTTCATTGTTCGATTGTGAAAGGTCTTTATGTACTTTCTTCATCAGGGAAGTGCTAGGATTTTGTTTTCTTGGGCAAAGAAATGTTAAGCTTTCCTTTCACTATCCTTTATCGTTAGAGTTTAGGCTTTCTTTTCTTGTTTCACGTCAAAACGAATTTTCTTTGCAGATAATTCTTGAAACGAGGGTTGTTTCTGTGAAAGAAATACTGTGGCTACTTCTTGTGATGAATTTTGATAGGTTATGGTTTCCTTTCCAACTTGTGAAAGAGAAGCAGGAATTTCTTTCATTTTCTTTGAAAGATTAGGGTTCCCTTTAATAACATTACGTTCTGTCCAGTCGAAAGTGCTTTCTTTATGCATAATTCTGGGTCTTTTTCTGAAAGAAAATCTAGGTCTGTAATAGCTGGATTTTCGTTGAGTTCAGGAAGATTAAGGTTTCATTTTTCTTTCTGTGAAAGGTCTGTAAGTACTCTCTGTGGAATATTATGCTTTCCTTCTTCTATAATTGGTTGAGTTTTGAAAGGTTATGGGTTCTTTTTCAATTTGTGAAAGATGATCAGATGTTCGTCTTATTCTCTATGAAAGATTAGTGCTTGTATTGTGTTCTGTCAATTAGAAAATACTTTATTTATGCATACGGTTACCTCTGTGGACAACAGTTGTAAGTTCAGAGCTTCCTTTCAGTCTGTGAAAGATAATTAGGGATTCCTTTTGTGTTTCCTAGAAGATAATTATGGTTTCTTTTTATTATATCAAGCTGAAAAGTGCTTGTGTTTTATTTAATTCTGTGGAATTAGGGATGCATTTTTTTTCTATGTAAGAAATCTTAGGGTTGACTACTGGTAATCTGTGAAGATAAATATAGTTTTGTCTTATGAACTAGTGAAAGATAGCTATGGTTTCATTTATGCTCTGCGAAAGTTTAGGTTTCCCTGCTATGAGTTCTGACATATTTGAATTCCCTTTTTTTATATGTGAAAGATTAGGCAATTGTTTTAATTTACTTGATATCATTAATGATGCAGCTTCTATGGCCTCGGATGGTGATGAAAAAGTGGCTTAACATTAAGTCTGGAGATGACTTCAGTGCTGATGAGCATGAAGAAGACAAAGATTTTGATACTGAGAGTGAAAACGAATCTGAATCTGAGGGTGCGTATATACTATGTACCACAGCAATAGTCTGCTATAATTTCTTCTTCGTAATCCATGAATTCAGAAATTGTTTCCTGAATCTGAATAGTCTTTTTTCAGATTACCCTCTGAAAAGATGCACACATCGAAAGCCATCTCCTTTGGTTTCTAGAAAAGATGGTAATGATGGTGAGTCTTTTTTTTATTGCTATGTGCTATGTACTGTATATTATCTAAGTTGGACTACAGATATATATTGGATTATATTACGTTTTTTATATCTATGATGTTTGCTTTGAATCTAAGAGAATGTATGTACACCCTATGTTCTGATCCAAGTCATTTTCCTTTATGTAGATTTACCATGGAGAAGATACTCTGAGACCAATGAGGGGCATGAAGCTGAAAAGCCACATAGACATTCTGTGGTCAAAGATGAGTTGAGGTATGCCATGCCATTCAAGGACACACAAGAAGTTTGAGTAATGTTAGGCCTATGATTTCAAGATAACATTATTTATGATAGTATCCATTTCTCTTGTATAAGCTAAAAACGTTGAATAGCATAGCGAAAAATGACGAAAAGTGGGCTTTCTCCTGCTTGGCAAAAGGCCAAAACCTCTGTTAGGGCTTTGTATTGGAAAATTTTAAAATTTTAACATCTTGCATCCTCGTTTAACATCTCCCATAATTGTGCAGAATTACTGTAGGCACATGGAACGTGGGTGCAAGAACACCATCACCTGATTTGGATCTAAAAGATTGGTTGGACTTGGATAACCCTGCTGATATCTATGTTGTAGGGTAAGTTATCAGATACTGTTATTACGAACTGGCAAATAACTGCAAGTTGTGTTAAATATCATCAGAGAACACTCATGTAACTCTTGTGTAACCTTAAGCAAAGAGACCAAGGATGAGAGAAAGTGAATATGCAAAGGGTCATCCAATATGAATGTTTTATGCTAATCACAGCTAATTATGTTCTATGTCATAACCAAGATAAAACAATAAGCAAAGTTAAAAAAGGCTTTTTAGAAGAAGAGGGTTGAATGGTTCATCTATTATGAAACTCTTTTACATGGAGCAAATTTAGCAGCTAATTTGATCAATATTTTCTGTTTTATCCTGCAGCTTTCAAGAGATTGTACCCCTGAATGCGGGCAATGTCTTTGTTGCCGAAGATAGTGCTCCAACAGCTGAATGGCAAAGTCTGATAAGGAAGACACTGAACAGACCTAGGCAAAGAACAAACTCTAAATGCCATAGTGCTCCTTTATCACCTTCCAAGAAGATGGCTTCCCTAGATGATACCGAGATGGATTCTGACCACATTCTGATTGAAGAAGAGACCAGCTTCATGCCTTCATTCTCATCATCAAACGAACAAGGTGATCATCATGGAAAAACTGACCTAGTTGGCGTGTATAGGAGGACAGAATGTATTGGTCTCAACAGGTTAAGGCTAGATAGAGCCACTTCTGAACCGTTGAACTGGTTATCTTCCCGTGATCCTATCCATGATGCAGGATCTACTGATGATGAGGCTCTTTTCAAGCCATTGTTGACATCAATGTCTATAGTGACCCCTGATTATGATTCTGTAAAAAAGAGGCCACGCTATGTCCGTGTTGCAAGCAAGCAGATGGTTGGTATACATATATCTATCTGGGTGAGAAGGAAGTTGCGGCGACACATACATAATTTGACAGTTTCCAGTGTGGGTCTTGGTATAATGGGATGCTTAGGAAACAAGGTATTTCCTCTTTCTCACTCAAGTTTTTTTCTGTCTTTAGGTAGATTTGATTAGCTATTCTGGCTTCAAATGGGAGTCTCATCAGGGTTATTATGATCTTTTTACAGGGTTCTATCTCAGTGAGTATGCTTCTTCATGGAACAAGCTTTTGTTTCATCTGTACCCACCTCACAGCTGGGGGTAAGGAAGGAGACGAGCTACGGAGGAATGCTGATGTTTTGGAAATTATAAGACGCACCCGCTTTCCTTTGACAAAGAAGGGTCATATCGAAGTCCCAAAGACCATATTTCAGCATGAGTAAGTGGCTTTGGAGTTATATTTAATCCAATTTGCATGTACACACTATGCTCATATACAGCTATCTAATCCAGTGATATATGTTGATCTCCTTTGCTGCAGCCGAATTATTTGGTTTGGGGATCTCAATTATCGCCTTAATCTATCAGATAGTGATGTCCGGTTTCTTGTGGCAAGAGAGGACTGGACAGCTCTTCTTGCCAGGGATCAGGTAAAGTAGTGCTCTGCTATTTTCCAAATTCAATATTAAGTAGAATAAACAGAGTCACATTAGTCAAGAAGGAAAAAAAAGCCTGCACCTGGGATGTAAAATCCATGGGCCACCCCTAACTGACATGGCTCTGAGAAAGAGAGATAGTTAGACTAATTGCAGCATTCTTGTTTGGCTTGATAATAGCTGAGGAAAGAAATGCGGACAGCTCATACATTTGAGGGATGGCATGAAGGTGGCATATCTTTTGCACCCACTTACAAATATGAAATTAATTCTCATCAGTACTCTGGACAAAATGCAAAAGCAGGAGAGAAACGACGCACACCTGCATGGTAAATCTCCTTGCTCTGTTTTATTTACCATGCTTTGTTTTTACATTTTTAACTTTAGGCCATATAATCTGATGCATAAATTTCGAATTCCAGGTGTGATCGTATCTTATGGCATGGGGAAGGATTACAACAGTTGTCATATGGAAGGCAAGAATTGACCCTTTCAGACCATCGGCCCGTGATGGCTGTGTTTGTCACAGAACTAGAGGCATTAACAAAGCAAAACCTGAAAAAAACAGTCCATTTTAAGAGTGCCAAGGTAGCAATCGAAGAGCTCTTGTCTGAGCCAGGGAACCCCATGGCCATTGGCAAGGTTACCTATGACAAGGTAACGAAGAAAAAAACATAAGATATATCCATCACTCTTTTAATAGCAACGGGATATATATGCTACTAACTTTGATATAGTTTCTGGTGATATTGACAAAACACTTTATTTATATTCAGGGAGCCTTGCAATGTGTATCAATGCCGAAGCTCACAGCATATTAAGAGATTCTATGCTAAATTGGAAAGTCTTTACCTGGTGAGCGCTTTTTCACATATTTCAAAGCTGAAAAGTTTCTGGTCATGAAGCATCCATCCTGTCCCAAGCATAAGGTGAATTGTTATGAGAAATAAATGTCTCACTAAAGACTGCAGCGGAAAAAGTTTAATAACTAAATGTAAAGCAAGGAACTTAGACGTGTTATTACTGATTTTGCAGACAATAATTTGTTGGTAGCCAACAAAGAACCAGAAGCAGAAGGCTCCCAGGCGATCACAGTTTTCAGCTGTGTCAAAAGCAAAAGCAAAAGCCAAAGCTGAGCTGCAGAAGCAGAAGTATTACCTGCATCAAAAAGATGAAGCCCAAATTCCAGAGCAAAAGCAAAAAGCAAAACAGAGCTCTAGGTAAAAAGTTGGCTGTGAACAGGAAAAAGCATATAAAACTACAAAAGCAAAAAGCAAAAGTTTAGCTATTCCTGTAATCTAATCATAGTTTCAACTACAGAAACATTGACATCAAAAGCATAAGGTCAGTTTTAAACACCTAATCAAAGGGCAAAGCTGTTGGTCAATGCAATCAACAATTTAAAGTCCCTTCACCATTTGCTGTAAAACTCTGAAGAAATACCAGAGCATAGATGTCAAACCAATGGCTTACTGAGTTCACTGTCTTAGTGACAAATTGTAAACCCATCACAGCCAACTCGGGCTTCTTATGAGTAAAGCATAATTAAGTGCTTTTAATGATCGAAGTGCATTCTGTGTTGGTCACCAGTTTATTTACATCTTGGTCAAAGTTTTTAATTGCGTTTTCTGTTTGGTTAATCTTGTGCTGCTGTTATCTCGTTGGTAAGTTTGAAAACTCCGACATCACCGTCTGTGGTTGCTTTGGTTCCACAAGTGTAATAAAGAATATTGCCCATAAACTAACATGCTTCTTCATTTTGCGCTCATCTACAATTTATAGATAATGCCATGTTATAGCGTTTATTGTTTGAAATTATTTGAGTTCACATTCTCAACCTTCAAAATTATTTTATTTCACATCCCAAACATTTAGTATTTGACAACATTATTTTCCATGATTGCTTGAAGCGCCATGCTCTTTGGTTCTTGTACACAGTCTGAATAATGGCTATAGGTTGCGTTGACACCTTCGTGAATCCTGTTTGCATAGTGAAGGGGATCTGTGTATATTCGACCTATACATTGTGATTGAACTTCTTTTTCTGAAACTTATGAAATTACTGTAATATTTAGTGCACAAAGAGTTAAAAATTATAACCTATTAATTCATAGAGATTTTCTTGCAAGAATAACCTATTTAGTGCAAAAAGAGTTAAAAATTATAACCTATTAATTCATAGAGATTTACTTGCAAGAATAACCTATTGCCATCTTATGACATGATGCATATCTTGAACAATTATAAGGTTGGCTCAAATTGTAGCTAATAAGCAAGTAATGGTTTTCTACAACAAGTTTCAAAAATAATATATAGAGAGATAGTCAATCCACAATAAGATTTTATGGTATAGTTACCTTAAATTTCAGGGAAAGCAAATAATATGATGGTAGTTGTTATTTTATGAATACATGCCTTTGAATTCTAAATTTGTATATATTTATTTGATGGCTATATGCTTTTGAATTCAAATTTTGGATGCAATAAGAAGACATTTAATCCCATCCCAAAGTATGTGGTTATATCTTTTCCCATTCTCATTGTCGGGCAATAATTTGTTGTCTTGAAAATGTGTTGACAAATTCAAAAAATTATTTATCGTTGACATAATGATCACATTAGGAAAATTCAATGTATCATTGACATAGTGATCTCATTAGGAAAACTCAACCATGTTGTCCTAAGATCATTATTTGATTAAGTTCATGGTTCTCCATGTCACCAAGTGTGCACAACATCCACAGGAAGTGACTTGTTTTATTGCAATTCTCTGATATAATATGCCGTCCATAGAATGTTGATGAACAATCATTTATAGGAACCAAAGTCAAACCTTCTTACCATTCATATCGATGTTTACATAAAGTTTAGAAAAGACAACAAGTACAAACGTTGTTCGTGCATAATTGCATCAATGCAAGCACACACATACAAGCTAGGTGTCCTCATACATATGAACTTAGCTTAGATATTTCAAAATCAAGAAAGATGGAACCAAAGGCGTGGAAGTGAAATGAAGGCTTCCTCAATAACAATATATGACATGCCATCAAACTTAGGGGATTTTTTTATTTACAGAGCATTGGACACATATATGTATATGTATATATATATATAGCGAGAGGGAAGCAAGCAAGTGAAGGAAGGTGAGAGCCACTTGAGAAGTAGGTATCTAGATTGTGTGGGTAAGGAACTTAGAATGGCAAGAGGGGGTGTGTGTGTGTGTGTGTGAACCAAATTGATGATTTCCTTTTGTTTCCATATTTAGATGTTGATGAGAAGAAAATATACTTAAAATGGAATAAATGTATTCTTTTACCGTATGGAGGTAATGTTCTACCAATATCTGAACTTAAAGAAATGAAGTGGATTTCATGGGAGAGAATTTTGCGTAAGACTTATCCATCAAATAGAGAAACACTAGTGAACCAAATTCTAAACCTTTCTTCAAGAACCTTGTCCATATTTTAAATTTAGTCTTCCATACCTTATTAGGAATGGTTAGAAAAAAACAAAAATGTTTAAAATGCATATGTATGAGAACCTATCATGTCAACATGTCAATGAGAAAAGGGATTTTATAGATGACTCATGCTACTGTAGCTATTTAGATGACACAAAATTACTTAGTGTCAAAATGTGTTTAACAACAATGCGATTGTCAATTTAATTGATCACGCCATTTTGTGAGTGGTCCATGGATTGTTAAACAGTGACAAGTAGATGTGATGCCTTTTCTCTAGGATGAGTGGAGGTTGTGTATAAGTGGGATACGATTTCATGTGCAATGTGTGCGACCATGACAACAATGACAACCAAGAGTGAAAGCAAGGCACCCTCCCTGCGAGGCCTCAAACTGCAAACATGTTGCAAGTACATATGCAAGCTCGAACTAGAGTCTTTGTTGTTGAAAGAAACCAGAATATATATGGCTTTGTGGAGGTGGGAAGAGATGGGTGTGTGTGTTTGGGGGGGGGGGGGGGGGGGGGGGGAGGATTTGCATCCAAACGTATGAACCCACTCATATTATACATGTTGATGTTAAGGTGATGAAGAGAGGTGGTAGTTATGGGGAGCAATATTGTGAATATTATTAGTGAGAATTATGGGAGGAACACACAAACATACCCACACATAGAATGAATGGCATAACACATATACATAGACAAGATGAGTTGGCATTTACTTACTCACAACCTGTGAACAACAAATACTACCATTGACTTTGAATCAACCTCCCCTTTCACCCCAAAAAAACAACAAAACAAAGGCCAATAATAGATCATACACACACAAACTTATATATAAATACATATATAGAGATTGGACATCCTAGAGAAGGGTCTCTCTCTCTCTCTCTCTCTCTATATATATATATAACATATAGAGCATTGATTTTTTTTTTTTTGTGTGTGTATCCTCCATAAGAGCAAACCTTCTCCATTTCTAGTAGATGGAGATGCAAGCAACACCAACACCAACACCAGCCCCTCACACATCCACTTCCCGATGGTTCCCGAGTTTCTCGTCTTTACGTGCTATTTTCAGTGGCGGGGGTGTGAATGGGCACAATTCGTGGGGCGAGCCAGCGGGTGATGAAGCCCGCGTGTCACGTGATGGGGTGATGAAGCGGGCGTATCACGTGACAGTCGGAGGCGGCGGCGGCGGCGGCACGAGTGATATTCCGTCAGCGGAGAAGCAAAATAATGGCGGGCACCCTGACGCATCTTCATCACCACCTCCTGGCCACTACCTCCACGTCCACCACGATGATGATGATGATGATGCCGACGAAGACCTGATGGCCGCCCTGTCGTGGCACAGATACTCGCGGACCCGCTGCCTCTTCACTGTCTTGTGCTCCGCTTTGGCCGTCATGGCCACCCTCGCCTTGGCCGCCACCTTCGCCATCCGCGCAGCCACCACCTCCTCCTCCTCCTCCTCGGCCGGCGCCACCTCGCATTCCCACGACCCCACTGGCGACGCCTCTTCCGCCATCCGCTCTGCATGCAACGCCACCACCTACCCAGATCTCTGCTACGATTGGTTGATCTCCTCCTCCGCCGCCGCCGGCTCCACCCTGTCGGCGGACCCCCTCCATTTGGCAGCCACCACCATCCGCCTGGCCCTCGCATTGGTTCAACAATTAGCCCCTACTTTGGCCTCTGTGGCTAGTAGCAACCCAGCTCATCAATCGACTGCATCCTCCCCTTCATCATCATCATCATCAGCGCCACTAATTAGGTCCAATAATTTGCAAGCATTCCACAACTGCATAGAGCTAATGGATCTATCCTCCGATCAACTCAACACCTCCGTGTATAATCTCGAGAAGCTGAGCTTAACGTCGCTAAGATCATCGCTGATAGAAGTGAAATCGCAGCTGAGCGGTACAATGGGGTTCCAATTAGCGTGTAAAGAGGGGCTCACAGGGCTGTTGGGGGTTAGCGGCGGTGGAAACAGCAGCAGCAGCAGCTTGGAGGCCTCAGAATCAAGTGGCGGAAATGCGCCGGAGCTAGCGGCGGAGAATCTCCGAGAGGATTCCGAGCTAAACCAAGTGTCCAAGGCGGTGGTCATCGCGCTGGGGCTGGTGGACGCCATCTCTAACGCCGGGCCGGCGGGGGCAGGCGTGGGCCGTCGATTGTATGGCTCTCATATAACGGAGCTAGTGGGCAGGGCTCATCGGGGCCGTCCGTTGCATCATCATCATCATCATCATCGCAAGGGTGGCGGCGGAAGCCGTCTGTTGGACGGGAAGGGGGAGGGTGTCCGCTTCCCGGATTGGCTGACGGGGCCGGACAGGAGATGGCTTCAATCGTGGCCGTCCGATGATGATGGCCAAAAGAGAAGCAAAAACGGTGTGAATTTAGTTGTGGCAAAAGATGGGACTGGTGACTATGGGACCATCCAAGACGCCCTGGACAATGTGGCCTCTACCTATGACCACGGTAGTAGTAGTAGTAGTAGTAGTAGTTTTAGTAGTAGTAATGTGGGGGGGCGCTTCACCATCTACATCAAGAAAGGTGTGTACTACGAATCCCTCATCGTCCCCAAATCCATGATCGGCTTGACCCTCGTTGGTGATGGCATCGGGGAGACCATCATCACTGGTAGCCGATCCAATGGCAACGGCTACACCACCTACGATTCCGCCACCGTGGGTACATACTCAACCTTTGAACCATGGTCTGACTTTGGGACTTCCATTTCTTGATGTATTTCTCGTGTGTGTGTGTGTGTGAAACTGCTTTGAGATTAATGAGGTTCATGATGTGAATCTGCTTAATCAATCGAATGTCCTTTAGGGCCTTCCTTGCTTTAGAATGGTGCATACATTACTTGGCTATACATACATTTATTTGCGGCCACCCTCTCAATCAAAAGTCCAAAACAACTAATTGTCCATATCAAGGGGGTCAAACTAAAAAAGATGACCTATAAAGCAAAATCCTTAAATTTCACCCCCCCAACATTCCATGGCTTTCTCTTCATGTCATGTTTCCTACATTGGTTTACATTTATTTATAATTTACAATATCACATTTCTTACATGATTATCTAGTGGCCAGCTTCCAACCTTTATATGTTCCAACAGCATGCACCCACCTTGTACATTATTTTCTCTCAAGCATCTCGCCTCTAGTTTAGAAATAGGTAAATGAAGCAACAACATAAAGTTCACTCAACCAACCCACTCCTAGGTTTTCATTTTGCAACTGTACACTTCTTGAGACCAAATCTACGACAAGGTGATCACACATGACATCAATCTACAAGGTGTTTCCGTGAACAAACAAATTTCGTTTCCCCTTTGGATTGGAATGAGTCATTAGAAGGTTTAGGAATTATATCGTATAAGACAAAAGAACATGCCCTTTTATGAGGTGTACTAGCAATCTTTGGAATTCTAAACACACATTTGATGAAACACAACTACTTTACGAAGATACAAATATAGCTTTTCCCTTGCATTTCAACTCAAGTGACCTATGTAATAGTAATGAGGAAATCTAACTTCTTCTTTTTGTCAATAGAAGTACATGCACTCCACCTCTACACAAAACATACATATCCATGATTGGTCCTAAACTTAGATCTACGGGGAGTCCTTTTTGTCAATAGAAGTACATGCACTCCACCTCGACACAAAACATACATATCCATGATTGGTCCTAAACTTAGATCTACAGGGAGTCCTGATCCTAGTGAAGACGGTGTCTAACATGTGGGTGTGACTTTTTATGTGGTTTTTTCACCTCACTATTTTTCCATTAATTAAATTTCAAGTATGTACTAACCTCATCAACCTAATCAATGGTTTTTGACATTTGTTGTAGCTATATCCGGTGCGAATTTCATCGCGAGAAAGATAACCTTCCGTAACACGGCAGGGCCGAGCGGGCACCAAGCAGTGGCACTCAGAGTGAGCTCCGACCACTCGGTCTTCGATTCTTGTAGCTTCGAAGGTTACCAAGACACACTTTACGCGCTGGCGAACCGACAATTCTACACATCTTGCATCATCTCGGGTACCGTAGACTTCATCTTCGGCAATGCAATCGCGGTCTTCCAGAGATGCAAAATCTTGGGGCGTCGCCCGATGCCGAAGCAAAAGAACACATTCACCGCTCAAGGGAGAAGCGTGGCGTCCGATCCGAGCGGTTTTAGCTTCCATTTGTGTACCCTTGAGGCCGACGAAGAACTATTGAGCTCACCTTTTACGGTGAAAAGCTATTTCGGCCGGCCTTGGCGTGCCTACTCACGCACGGTGTGGATGCAATGTAGTGTTTCGGATGTGATTGACACGCCTGGCTGGTTGCCATGGGATCCCAGTAATCCGTACACCGACACGGTTTACTATGGCGAGTATGGAAACAATGGTGCTGGTGCCGGAACATCGGGTCGTGTCACATGGGAGGGTGTCCATCCCACAATGTCCATGGAGGAAGCGGATGACTTCACCGTCCAAAACTTCATCGCCGGATCATCGTGGCTACCTGCCACCCATGTCAACTTTCAAGCGTCGCTCTCATCGTAGGGGCTCGCCTCCCAATGTTTGTTTTGTTGGCAACAAGAGAACTTGCTAGCCCATTGTCCCATTATGCTTCCCTTGTAAGGACCTAGCATTATGACCTTTAGTGTGTGCTAGGTTACTAATTACTCCTCGCATAAATAGAGGTACCTTGGTGGTTGGTTGTACAAAGTACTAGGTCCTAACATTTTGATTGTGGGAATATGCCAGGTGTTCAATAGGATAGCTAGGTGTGGTAGAGGGAAACCGACGATCTCCCACACCATGGTACTAGGTTATTGAGGATGTGGACACTCCATGGTGCTTGTACAATCTTATAATGTTCAACATTGTAGAGAAGATCAAGGATAATTATTTCGTTGGTTGGTTCTCTCCGACCATATTATGGAAAACACTCCTCGTGATATCCATCTTATTTTTTAAGTATCTTGGCTAATGTATCCTTAGTTGCAGTATAATTCTTTTCTTCCTTGATTTGTATTATAATCGGGTGTTGTCTCCACCTTATTTTAACGACGTGGACTGAGCTCTGAGCTTTTATGCTGACTTCAAAGTTATCCTTTTCATTGCCAAGTTTGTGAGGTATCAGAATTACATTCCTACTAAAAACAAGGAGATGGTATGAGAATCATGTTGATGATCCCCCCTAATAATTGAACATTTTCATGAAAACTATTCATTACTAGTGTGTTCCAATTTAAATAAGCCTCATTTGATAAGTTATTGTAAGGGTCATATCTTATCGTGATGAGGAACACTAGCATGTCAGTTTTTGTTATAGATGTCAAGTTTTATAGCACATTTGATTTCCTTCATATATCGCATGAAATTTGAAAGTTTGATTCATGAATACATTTGAAAACAAGTCGCAACTCCCTTCATAATGCTTTATACTCAATATATCTAGATTCCTAGATTGAGATCCATGTGTCTTGTATTTGTATGTTATATTTACATTGTTGTCTTAATATGTCATGTCCATCGGATGGGTTTATCAAGATTCAATACGTAGTTCCTATAATATAAGAGCCATACTACACATCTTGCAGACAATTTTACTTTGCCATGTCTTCTTAAGTGCCCCCAATAGTGACCATAATGGGTCTCCTAATGTTTAAGAAACTTCAACAACCTTCATTGAACAAGTTCAAGAAAGTCGGCATTTATATCATTGGAGATGTAAGTAATAGACCTACTGACTCAAGAAAGGGAGAGGATGACCATTGTTGGATGAAGGTTATTCGTTGTCTTTCAAGTACATCGGAGCCGCCCTTGAGGCCATCATATTGGCTCTTTAGAGTGGCTACAATTTCACTCCATATCTCTTGCAGTAACATTGTTGGATGCGCGGTTTGGTTGGAGAAGACCCGTCTACATCGTTGTTTCCATAGAATCCAAAGGGTTATTGGGCTGACCAATTCCAACACAACTTGAGCTTTGTCATTAAGAGGAGTTGAGTGTGCATTGCCGATAGTGGAGATAAAAACGTCTTGTGCTTTTATCACCAAAGTCATCCCCTCCTCCTGATGCTCGTATCTGCCAAATGGGATCTGCCATGATAGCCAACATATATTCCCCACATGATTGAGCATTGCACCTGGCATAATTGCAATAAGCGGCCAACCCCCCACCATATTTGATGGGACGCTAGGCAGTCCCACAGAATATACAAATGCAATTAAGAGCATAAATACTAATTAACATATGTGTTCTTGTTAGTTCATTAAAGGCCTTCTAGACATTGACTCAAGTTTCCATATGAAGTATATCTCGTGAATTGCAACTTATGCTAGTTTCTTCAAGCATTTTGGAAGAATTTCAAGACTAAATCTAAATATATAAGTCAATATGCTAAAAAGTGGAGCTCTTTAAAAGTTAAAATTTTTAAAACCGACATTTGACTAGGGATTCTAGAATTCCCATCTAATCCTTATGCATTGTCATGCACGACAAGTTATTTTGTTATTTCGAAAAGACAAATCTTTCCAAAACACCGACAATTTAGACTAGCTTTTTGTACTCTCACGCCCCACTCAGTAAATGACCTAATAGCTAGCCTAGTAAAAGCAAGGGGGGTTCACTTTTGTATTTTCTAGCAAAATAATTAGGTAAGGGAAATTTAGCAGATATCCTTGTTTCCAAAAAGTACTAGAATATCCTCTCATTTTCAAAATACTTTGATTTTCAAGACCACCTCATGGGAGAAGGATGGGACAACCTCTCCACAAAAAGATTAATAGTCCTTGCATGGAGAGAGAGAGAGAGAGAGAGAGAGAGAGAGGTATGAAATGTCCATCTTATCCATCTAGTTAAGCCTTCTTATCCATCTCGTTGCAACATTTATTTCTAGAAATTGATGGTGTTAGATACAAAGATTTTATCAAAATATGACCTGTGGGACCAAAAGTGAAACATTTTCAAATAGCATGTGTGGAGATAGATTTAAGAGGGGGGTATTCCGAGCTTTTAAAAAATAAGAGGGGAATTTGCGGACATGTTTGCTAACTTTCCCATTTGAATTGATAATTCTATGGGATTTCCATTTTATATATCGAGCTTAAAATCTTCCCACAAGAAGAAAGTGGAGGAACACAACTTATTTTGGGCGCTTTTAATAAAGAGAAGGTAGCTTTATGAAGAATAATAGGGGAAGCATGCATTTGCACGTTGAGCATTAAACATTATACATATAATCGTGCTCTCTTCATCGTCATCTAGTATAACCATTTACACATCCACACAATCATCTAGTCGCACATACACAGACCTTAT
Source organism: Azolla caroliniana (assembly GCF_043228905.1). Classification (NCBI taxonomy): domain Eukaryota; kingdom Viridiplantae; phylum Streptophyta; class Polypodiopsida; order Salviniales; family Salviniaceae; genus Azolla; species Azolla caroliniana. Next base: position 4,393,374 of record NW_028230436.1, on the reverse strand, counting down.
CAAAACCTCCACAAATTATACATCATTCAATATTTCACACTTTTCCATTAACATCTTTCCAAGATGGTGTGCACCAAAGCATGCATGATGTTAATTCTCTCGATAATCCTTATCCTCTTTGCAACCAACACATGTACTGAGGCCTTGCCAACGAGAAGGCTTCTCAATGGTACATATCCTCCACAACTATCTTCCTTACTTACCATCGCAAACTTTCACAAGAATAATAAGTAGCCCATGGTCATTTTGAGCCTTATGCATTGATTCCATCCTAACTACTTCTACTATGATGTTCATCTCATATTATGTCCGTCAATGTGTAGATCACGAAGGCCCTTCAGAATTTGCTCCCGGCAACTCCTTTGATCATCGTCCAAACCTCTTTGGCCGAGATACTGTGAGTGATTTTATAATCGTAGACTTTTAGCAAATTGTGCATTGACCAACAATAATGCTAATAATTGCTAATTAGTACTCATCTTGCTATTATTGGTTGTTTACATGTAGGGCAATGGCGTAGCTCTCTATTGGCATGGCAAACATTAGTTATCTCACATCATGGATTTCAAGCATTTGCTCAAATAACATGCATTGATCTAATGATACTTAATTGCACCCATAGCATCAATTGAAGTGTATTCTGAACATTTCTTCCAATCTATCATGAACAGCTTTACATTTTTTTTTAAAAGGGGCATACAGTTTTATAAGCTCTAAAAAATAGCGTATAAAATGAATATTCAAGTCTAATTTAATGGTCATTCAACACATTTTCACGCCATCTTGGTGTGATCAACCTTAATAGCTAGATCTACACAAAATATGCTTATATAACTGCACCATACTTTAATTGACTCTCTTCCCTTTTGCAATCCTAATGATAATGTTATCTAGACAAAATAAAGTCCAGCATGCCACAACCTCCCATGATTGTATATTGGTACTACTCCCCCACAGAATCTCATGCATGGCATTAGGAAATTAAAGAAAAAATATTATGTTCACCTCATTATTTCTTAGCTTCAATATGCAATGGTCCAAGGGAATAAATGTGTTGTTACATGGAATATCTATATTAAAAGACCACTTCTGGGAATTACAAATTTACAATCAATATGATACGTTGCATGTAACATTACAATTTTTGTGAGATTTTGAACAATCAAAACGATTAGCCTAGCATACACCTTTGAGATGACATGTAAGATGTGGTTGGCGCAATTCAGGGTTTGTATATCTCTAAAACAAGAAGCATGATCCCAACAAAATCATGTACCCTCAAAGGGCTTTTTGATCTCAGCTAGAGATGCAATTTAGTGATTCAAATAGAACCCTCCAATCCTCCACAGGCTCGCCACCATTTGCAACCTGCGAATCTCTCTTTTAGTGTCTGCGTATGTGTATGTGTTATGTATATGTATATGTAGAGATATCTTAAAACAGACTAACTTAGCTACCTCGAATACCACACTTTTCTTAGGAGGATATTCAAGTGCCTTCACACATATCATTGCAGCATCTTCTCTACTTAGAACTCCTCTCTTGGCACTACCCTGATTTATCAAAACAAGAGAGCTATATCATTCCTAAAAAACATACAAAAGGTCTCTAGAATCAGTCCTATAAACTTGTAGAAGATTTGATCAAATATCGCTAGGGCTGTTGATATATATCAGAACTTGGTGCCCTAAACTCAACAAAATATTTTTGATCACATGGGTCATTTTGGGCCTCCAAGGACATTAATACATCATCTCTGTATCATGGTTGCCCTGTGGTAAGCCATACTTTCAATAACCCATACACCTGGGTTTAAATCTCCCTACTATTATCTCCACACACACACACCCTTTCTCTCTCTCTCTTGCTTAAGTATGGATAGCATGAATTCACCCATATTATTAATCAAGATTGTCATAGGCTTATTTTTGCCTCTAATAGACAATTCTTTCTTTCTTTCTGTCTGTCTCCATAAACAGTTTTACCTCTTCAAATACGAACCCCTTTTGGCCACCCTGTTCATCTTGTAATGGTGCAGATCTAATTATCGTACAAGGTATACCAAGTTCTGCTAAGATTCTCTCATCTTCTTCAGCCTTCCGCATAGCATTTGAATATAGCAATGCAGCCAAACCTCCAGCATTGCTATAAGCAACTGACTGTATGTTTATTAAAGCATGAAAAAATGCATTTAAATATGTAGACTCACAAAATAAAAAAGCTTCATGTATCAAAATAGAAAAAGCAAAAAACCTGAGATAAAAAGACAATGTGTTCTAGTCCTCTTGTGATTTCTTTATCTGCCAGGGCTCCTATCTGATGGAAAAGGTTGTAAATCAAGCAATGGTGTTGATGTTGCATAAAGTTCATTATATAAAGTTAGTTTGACATGCTGATCACCCAACAGTTTTCACCTATTACAAATTCACTTTCCACAATGCACATGCTGAAAACAGTACCTTTCCAATGCTAAAAAGAAAAACATAGATTATATTTCCTTCCACCTGATAGTTGTGCATAATAATCCTTCATGACGTTATAAATTCTTTGATATTGACAAGGAGGGCAATATACAATGCAGGATTGTACCTTCGTAGGACATATAACTGCACGAACTCCCTTCAGTGCAATCTTTAGGCTTTTGCTCTCTTCTACATTACCTATCACTGGCTTTTGAACCACATTTTGTGGAAAGTTTTTAAAATGATCCACAAAGTTCTTTGAAAAAAAATTGTTTACAACGTTTACCTCCACATATGAGCCAAATGCCTGAACAATTTCTTTCCCATCCTTAACAAGAGCCCGGATGCGCGCCCTCTTGACAATCAACGCTAGCAACAATAGCTATAATCCACATACAAGTCCTTACGTTTAACATTCAGTCTATGAAGCTCCTAAATATATGCTTAAGCTTTTAATTTAATTATAAGAACTTCAACCTGACCAGTCATGCTATCCGCATCTACTACAAGTACTGCATCCCTAACCTCCTCATCTTCCATCTGTGGTTCTGCACTGCCTCAGTATCTTTGGATCAGAAATATAGCACTACAAAAAGTTCATCATGTGTGTGTATGTGTATATATATATATATTTCTTTTTTCATATTGGGAAATACAGATAGAGACCTTTATCATCTTTTTCCCCATCTATGCCATCTTGCCGTATCTGATCTGGAGCTCCATACCATTTTCGAAGCTTTGGTCCTCCTGTGAGGTTCCAAAAATACCCACATAAAGAATGTGGTTCCAATTCAAACAATAGAATATAATGCATGGAGACTGTACAAGAATATCAATGAAGAAGTACACAAGTTCATATGAACCTGGATGAGTGAGTGAGTGAGTGAGTGAGTGAGTGTGTGTGTGTGTGTGTCAAATCAAGCTCATGAAGATAATTCGTATTTTAATACACTGGCTTTCAGGAAGACAATTTTGTGCATACCTATAGGAGAGATATTATTTCCATGTCTTGGACATAACTGGGAAATATGGAAATCAGTAGATTATCACCCAAAAATTAAATATCAGGACAAGAACTCTAGGATTTGTTCGTACCTTGAATGTCTAGTGCGGGTAGGGTCAAGAAATTACCCTAAGGTAACACCAACGGGTTAGAGGATGGAAAAGTAGATGGAGGGCATGGTGTGTGAACGTAGAAGGCTATGTTAGGATGGAGGCTAAGTATAGCCTTGAAAAACACATGAATGTATGGAACCATAGGTTATAGGAAAAAGCACATGCATTTATGGGGTTATACCTTGTATGGTAGGGTAACCACAGGGATACAATCTTCCAAGTTTCTTCCTTTGCCCTCGAATAAGCATCACAAATCACTTCACATTGTCATCTCCATGAACAGAAAAAGGTGATCCCTAGTTTCCATCCTGCCATACAAGACATGGCCCTGTACATGCACATGTTTCTCCATACAAGATGTCTCCCCTTACAATATTCTTTTCCAGTTTAGATCCATTCATCTGTGTGTTAGTTACAGCTATGAGAAAGGTGGAAAGGGCATGCCCTAGTTTCCATCGTGCCATATAGGTTGCAGCCCACAAATGCATGAGAGTTTCTATAAGAGGCCTGGCCTCATACGTGCATGTGGTTTTCTGGTTATACTGAGCTTTGTCTGTTAATGCACCGTGTCACCATGGTTCATACCTTAGGCTAAGCATTGTTCATGTCCTAATAAGCTAATTCCTAGCATATCATCCCGACATTGCCCACCCCGGTCCTCAAACCAACAGCATAAATAAAACCACCTTAGACCACCCTAAACCTTGTCACTATCTTGACGTCAGGCTAATTTGTGAGCCCTAAACCTTGTTACAATATTAAGGTCAGGCTAATTCATGAACTGCAAACCTTGTTAATATCTTAACACCAGGCTAATTCATGAACCCAAAACCTTGTTAATGCCCTCACCTTAGCCTAATCGTAAACCTTTTAAATGTCTTAACTTTAGGCTGATTCTTGAACCCTAAACCTTGTTGATGTCCTAGCCTAAGGCTAATTCTTGAACCCTAAAACTCAAACCTTGTTAATGTACTAACCCTCTTAAGCTAATGCTCGAATGCTAAACTTTGTTAACATCCTAAACTTGACCGAATCCACAATCTTGTTAATGTCTTCACCTTAAGCTGATTTTCGAACTTTAAATCTCGTCATTAATCTACTCTTGAACCTTACATTTTGTGAACGTCCTAGCATATACTACCATTGCACGACCGAGCTCTCAAACAAACACATATACATCACCATGGACAGGCGAGGCAAGAGTTAATTTAAAAGAAAATGAAAGAAAATAAAAAAGAAGGTTTCAGGATACGTGGGATATGTTGTTTATAAAAATAGCTAACCTTCAATGTAATCAAGCAATTGGTCACTGAAAGAGATTTTATCTGAGTTATTCTTCTTGGAGGCATGAGTTATGAGGGAGATCCTCGCTGAGCACACGACATGTTGTCCCTTCACATTCTTGGTCGAGCAGCCATTAGTAAGGATAGATCGAGTGATGGTTGCAGAGTACGCAGGAAAAGAAGAAGTGAGCACCACATCCATAGCATGTAGTGTTAGTTAGTAGAGATTGATGACTTCACTCACATCCACATGTTATACATATATGATATATACATATGTATACATACTGATATACTATACTAAGTCTATACATATACGTACATGTATATGTACATAGTACATATACATATATGTATATGTATATGATTGTGTGATACATATTGATTCTTGAAAACCCATGTCTCTCTTTTTCTCTTCTCCCTCTTGGGCCAACCCTTTGGCCCCCTCTCCCACCATCATGTCCATAAATAGAAGGTCCGTAGACATCACCTCAAACGCTAAATTTGGTAACAATTCATTTTTAAGCTTTTGTACGACTGGGTTGTGCGCGCATCGCATGTCTTAACTTTTGACTTGAGTCCAAGGGAACTAGGTACAAAGGCCCTAATGACATGTTTTTCAGGACTCATGATCCTTACTTATGCTCACACATTCATAAGTAAGCAAGTGTTTGTCGTAAGGAATGGAACCAACAAATTCAAGAAGTGACCTATGGGGAGGTATGTTGTCGTTGAATTCGTGATTTCCTCCCCAAAGTGAGATTGAATGCTTGTTGACTAGACTCGTATACTTTGCTTTGCCATTGACGTTCATCATTCTTTAACGTGCATATATTTAGCAATGTTTTTGCAACATAGAATACAAAACACAAATTCTTCTAAGATAACTAAACAAACCAAAATTTCTAGAACTAATTATTACATTGTTTTGTGTCCTCCTCTTACCATCACGTTGTTCCATATATGGGTTTCTTGGATGGATGTACACGTTTGCAAAATATAGGCAATTTGTAGGGCACTTCACATTGCAAAGATATTGTCTTTGCTAAAAAACAATTGTGGATAGGAGATGTCATTGACGAAGTGAAATATTTTAAGGCCACCATGACCATATATGAGGTTAGGAAACACATTGAAAGAGAGTAATCAATTGCCCTCCAAAGTAAATGTGATCATCTCCACGTTGGCATGTTGTTCAAATCAGGCAAATGTGTATTCAACAAGTCACCTTGTATCAATACCCCTAACCTTCAAAGGATTCACATGGGCCATCTCGATGATAGGCTAGGTACCACGTCAACCTTAATAAATACATATTTATTGAAGAGAAATTATGGTTATTTATTGCAAAATGGCTATGTTTCAAGGCTCAAGGAATACTTCCAGAATGTTTATCAATTATGACAAAGGTTTTAAAAATCAAATCGGGCCAAATTTACAACAAACGAAGGAGTAAAATTCATTGGAATTCCTATAGTTCTAGGGTTTTTATAACATATAAATTATTATGGGAAGTTTGTGAGAAACAAAGCTTGGTTTTTACAAAAATCCCACTTGTATCTTGGAATTTCTAAAGTACACCTTCCCATTTGCTCTCCTATTGTAAGAATTAACACATACATATTGTTCCTCGATTTGAAGTAAGAGTTGTTCGATTCTCTCTATTCAATCAATGTTAAGTGTTGTTTGCTTAAGGAAAGGCATTCTTGTGGTTCAAGCTAATAAAAATTGTTCAATGAATGTTAAACCCTATCCTATTATGCATGTGATGAAGAAGGGTTATTATGAGAAATTGGTGAAAGAAAGTATTTGTGGTGGGGAGGGGTATTTTGGGAGATTTCAAATTTAAGCGAGTGAGTGGGAATGGCATTCATTCAATTCAGGTTCTTTGAAATTGTGACGATTTATTATTAGTATTCATTCATTGATTAAGTGTGTGAGCTGAAAATTAGATAAAAATAGATTGAAAGTCCTTTAAGGAAATATCATCGAAGCGTGAGGTTTTGGGGGGCTACTTCTGCAATTTCCGTTAACTTTGTATGAATCGATCATGCCCGTAAGGCGAAGTTGCAAGAAGAAGAGAGAAAGGAAGAAGTAGCAATGGCGCCTGGACAGTTCGACCCTGATGATGATCATCATGATGCATTTGATCTCTGCAAGCGGTGCGTGTACACAGAATCTACAATCGCCATCGCTGGAGACCTCAGGCCATCATCTCTTGCTGCTTTCATTGCCTCTGATCGTATACCGTCCCGGCAGAAATATCTTTTGATTCGTCCATGCCTAGTAGCTCCACTAATTCTCTTGCTGATCAATCTAATCTATCATCGTCATCTTCATCGTGTTCTTCATCCTCATTCTCATCATCTTCTTCAATATGACAGTAGAAAAGAAAAACACGCAGCAGAAGCAAGCAAAAGAAGAAGCAGAAACCGAAGATAATATTGAGAAGAGCCCGATTCATGTCAATAATATAAATCATGAAGATCGTGGTAGTAATAATATGGGAATAGTTCAGAATTCAATAAATCGGAACTTGACTATGGCCATGGATATGCCTAGTTCTTCTCTTCCTCCTTTCCTCATCAAAACTTATGACATGGTACACGACATATCGTCGGATACCATCGTTTCTTGGAACAGCAATAATAATAGCTTCATCATCTGGAATCTCGCTGACTTTTCTCAGCTCCTTCTACCTCGATACTTCAAACACAACAATTTCTCTAGTTTTGTTCGGCAGCTCAATTCCTATGTGAGTAGTTGATCTACCATGATTTCTAGTGAGAAAACATTCCCATTATTATTAGTCTTACGTTCTATGCTTATTTTAACTAGTCCGTGTTCATTCTTCATTTCTGAAATATTTTATTATTCTACCATCATGCTCTCTACTCATTATAACAAGTTTGCATTTCTGTTATGGCATATTGCAATATGTTGGATTCAGGTCTGATTTCAACAAGTCTGCATTTTGATCTGGTTTTAGAAAGTTTGTAGTGATAGTTTCTCTCAGATCTTTATCTAGTACGCATATTCTGACTAATATTTAACAAATTTGGAAGATTTTTGGTTTCAACAATTCTGCATTTGAATCTGGTTTTAATAGAATTAATTCGGAGTGACCTTTTCTAATGTCTCTATGGAGCTTTCCCTCGATATGTCTCCACCTGATTTCCCCCCATTTAAAGCTTCCTTTTCTGCTTCATCAATGTCTACAACTAGACTTGAGTTTCTATTAAACCCAAACTTTCTCGTATTTTCAATATGTATGCAGTATCATTTTCTTTCTGATCTTTCCATGGCATTTTTATCAATTAATAATCTTTAGTTGTTCTTTGTTGTTTTTCTGGTTAAAGCTTTCTTGAAATAAGCAATCTTGATCGAATTTGCATGATTCTGTGATGCCATCTCCTCTGACATCTGCTTCCAAAATCTAAAGCTTCCCTTTTTATCAGCAAATCATTAATTGCATTTTTTGTCTAATCTTTTCCTGGTTGCATTATAGATTATATCTGTGCATTCTGTGATTTCGTTTTCTGTCTAAAAGATTCCTTAAAGGCTGCAAGCATGATCTCTATGGCATCTCCTGGTACATTGACTTCAATATCTCCAGATCTTTCACTACAGTTTGTAATATATATTCTCACTTCCCTTTGCTCTAATCTCCCGTGGCTTCAATCAATGTGCATGATTATGTGGCATCGTCTTCTCTTAATCTTCCCCATTTAATGAGTCTGTGCATTCTTTAATGCTTTTCGTTTCTAATATGTCGAGCAGCTTAAACAATCAGTCTGATCGACATGCAGATTCTTTGGTTTCAGTATTAAGTCTGAAATCTGTATCGATGTTCATCATCAATCTGAATGTTTCAGTGATTGGCATCTTCTTTTCATGTTGCTTTAAAACGTATAATATGCAGCTTTGGTACTGATAATCTTCCTTACACTAGTAGGGATTCCATAAGGTTAACCCTGATCGATGGGAGTTTGCTCACGAAAACTTTCTTCGTGGACAAAAGCACTTGCTCAAAGAAATCCATCGCCGGAAATCTGCAACTTTAATGCAACAGAATATCCAATTTACACATTTGCAAGCAACCAACTCAGCAAGTATTGCGTCAGAATCTAGTACAGAACCTTGTATAGATCACCAGGTTGGGAAATTTGTGTATGAAGGAGGAATAGAAGAAAATATTGAAGGCAAAATTGAACGATTAAAACATGATAGATGTGTTCTAATGGCAGAAGTGATGAGGCTGAGACAAGAGCAGCATAATGTAGACCAAGTTATTCGATCTATGGTGGATCGAGTTCAAGCAGCTGAGCGTAGGCAAGAGAAAATAATGGCTTTCTTGGCCAAGGCAATGCACAATAGCGACTTTCTTTCGCACCTCAGACAACATGCTGAAAGGTTTCAAATTAATCTTGATCGTGATGTTGCTACAACGAAAAGAAAGCAATTGCCTTCTGGGAGTACAGATCAGACCAATGTAGCTGAGGAATCTTCCAGAATGAGTTGTAATACTGGAGAGCGATGTAATATCAGTGGTGTAATGCAAGACACTCTTGGTGAATACGGATTGGAAGCATATAACACCGAATCAGAGACATATAATGCTGAATCAGAGTCATATAACCCTGAATTGGAAGCATATAACACTGAATTGGAAGCATATAACACTGAATTGGAAGTGTACAATGCTAAATCGGGAGAATATAAAACCAAATTAGGAGTTGCATTTACTGATGTTCAGGGATTTGATTTGGATATGACAGATCAGGTCAAGAGTGGTGCCTACACTATGGAAACTGTCAACAATGATGTTAGCACAAAGGATGGAATTCAGACTATTAATGCCAATGTGTCGAAGATTGAGGAACTAGCTCAGTTACAACATTTTCATGTTGATTGCGACCCAACAGAAACTTCATCACAACATATTGTTCCAGCATCCGCATTAATTCAAGAGATAAATAGTACTAGCTTGCAAGGGTTTAATAATTGCAATCTGGTTGGCGATCTTTGCGATTTGAACTTTGATTTGGATTTCATACACGAACTATCTAGTGGTCCAGAACCATAGGTTAATATCAATATTGACCTGAAGTCAAATTCTGGTTTATTTGATGACTTGGAAGAAACTGTTGATTTTCAAAACACTAGGAATCAGATAAAGCTGGAAGTTGGATATGGCATGAGAATAATGAAGAAATGATGATGTGAAAATCCATTGTAATTGTTAACTCAAGCTAGAGAAAATGCATGCCATTAGAAAGAACTAGATTATGAAGTAGGCACTTTGTTTCTTTGATTTAGGGAAACATCATGCATCTAAACTTATTGCAGCATGGGAGTCAACTTTTATAGAGGAACCAGGAAGATGTTAGTTCTATCATGTGTTTTTATCAACTATATAATGAGAAATGGAAGTGGAGTTCATAACTGGATAATTCTCTTTTAATGTACTCTTTCTCAGATAAACAGGTCCCAGAAAGTGAAATTTGACATGGAAGCTTTCAGTGGTAATGGAGGGTGCTTATTGATGGTTATTACTTTGTGCGAATTCAAATTCATTGCATGATTTAATCTAAATAAGGATTTGAAACATATCAGGATGGAGTTGACAATGAGTAATAACTTCTGTATTAAGCTCAGCTTCAAAAATTGCATCAAATTTTCTTGGGGCCACCATAGGCTGCATGGATTGAAGAACATGAAATATGCGCTTCTCCAAAATAACTTGTTGCATTTCAAATTAGCCTTTTGTGTCGAGTCACATTCAACCTTTTCAATGTGAGCAATCGATCGGTAACAGGTGAAGTTCAAGAATTTAACTAGTGAACATTGCTATTGAAAGTGTACATTGTCATTGAGTGAGAAATGTGTGGTCATTGGTTTGGGTTAAAAATGTGGCAAAAGCAAACGTGGATGTGATCAAAAGTGGGCACTCGAGAGTAGTAGACTCAGATTGTGAATTTGTTTGGGCCAAACCATGCATGGTTAAGTGTGATCATAGTAGCCCCAAAGCACTCACCTTGTCTAACATTGAAGAGATTATGAACTAAGTCGAATGGAAAAAATGGGTGAATGGGCTCTAGCTTGTATGAGTGATTGTCTTTGCTCAATAAAAAGATAGGCTAAATTTGGCAGAACATGCGTATTTTGTACTATAAAATGTGAAGCATGAGCCTCTATGTGATTCCCTTGTTGCAAAAATACTTGGTTCACATGGAACCTATTGAACATTGTGCATCCATCCAAATTTTAATTTGTTTGTGTCTTTAACATTTTTAGCTGCTTCCCAAGTAAACTTAGAGGAGAGTGTATAATATCTTTCAATTTTTTGCCTTTGTAATGACCTATAACAACTTACAATCAAGAAATAATGTTGACATGTATACTGGAAATAAGCTATAATATAATGAAGAAAGAGTTCCATTGTTGATTGTTATCAACAAAGAAATGAGATGCTTACAAAACAATACTTTAAATTATAAAGCAACCAAGTCAAATAAAAAATCAATATGCAAGTGTGATGATTCAAGAACCTCTTATGCACTTTTTACTTTATGAATTAGCTTTAGAATGGCTAGAAGTTTATAGTAAGATTGAGTTGAGAAATGTGAGAGCGTGTTGATAAATTTCTGCAATAATTTATAGTGTTATTATTATAATTGGTAGGTAATTTATCTTTTTAATTGCAATGCAATGTGAGGGAAGAATGAGCTTTAGGAGATCCAAGATGGATTTAGCTTTGTTGGCAAGGTTGTCCATTGGAGCCTAGAAGGTCATGGGTTCAACCCCTACACTCCATAGTGGCATCTAGTAAATTAAGTCCATATATATGGAGTATCAAAGAGGTGAACTTTTGGACTATATATACGGAGTAACAAAATTTTGGTAGCTTAGCGGTAGGTAATTATCACAATCCTTATATAAGACTCAAGGATAGACATAATATACATCTAAATTGAATTGATCAAGATTTTATTGCGATTTGTGGGACAAGTCGTAGAGTGTCTAGACTCTAAACCCATTGGAGTTGGCTACCGCCAAGCCAATCAGGGAGAGAGAGAGAGAGGCTATTAGCATTAGAATAAGGCAATGGTAGAGTTTCTGGACTCTAAACCCATTGGAGGGGCTTCCTAGTGGAAAATGATTTGGAAAGCCACAAGTGATTGGGAGGAAGCAACAAGTCATATATAAGCCTATATAAGCTTGAAAAGTTTATTAACCTTTGGAAAAAGAGTTTAAAAGAGAGGGTCACCAAGATCTCAAGGAATCTTTTTAAGAGAAGAGGATTTTCTAGAAAAGGAATGTGTGTGCGTGTGTGCGTGCACTCATGAATGCCAATTGGGCCACGATTGAGATGATTGTATTGATTGTCTAGAGACCACGAGGTTATGGGTTCACTGATCAAGCTATAAGCACATGCCATGAATGCCAATTGGGCCACATTTGAGATGATTGTGTTGATTGTCTAGAGATCACGACGTTATGAGTTCATCGATCGGTGGTTATGACAATAGTTCGGGACATTGTGGCCGTGTGTCTGGTACGCCGAGATACACATATGTATATAACATCACCACCGATTGGCATATGGTTGGATATATCATATACATATTATAGCTAACTAAGATGGTGGTTATGACAATAGTTTGGGACATTGTGGCTGTGTGTCTGGTACACCGAGATACACATATGTATATAACATCACCACCGATTGGCATATGGTTGGATATATCATATACATTATACATATAGCTCTCATATATGTATACAGTATAATGTATGGACATATAGTGATGTCGCATGCATATATATAGACTATAGTCAGTTTAGGTGAAATGATAAATGTGAGAAAACAAGGTCTCGAGCTCGGGACCTGATCGATGCTATGCTCAACTCCTTTTTGACTAATATACAGAGAATTGCGACAGGAACTCGGAAGAAGAAAACAAAAACATGAGGGCCGGAGAAGAACTGACGCTATCTCCATTCTCCATTCTCCATCGCTCTCTCTACTCTCTTCTTTTCCAACCCCTCTGTTACCGCTCTGTTCCACTTCACTCTCCCGATTGTAGCAGGTACTCGTTTATGTAGAGATCGATTCTTTGGTAGAACAAGCTTTTGAATACTCGAAATCAAGTAAATTTAGTTTCGTTTTCCTGACCATTTCGCTAAAGATCGATTCTTTAATTTAAAAAGCTTTACATATTCGAAATTAATTAAATCCAAATGGAGCCTAAGGATTCGATTAAACACGTCCTTCATTGAGCATATTTTCAATGATCCAGAAAAAAGGAAAAAGAAAACACAATTACACCTGTATAACTGATTTGATTCTTATCAACATGCGTATAGATGTATGGTATCATTCCAGCTCTAAGCTGTTTTTTATCTCATTAGATGATAAAGTCAAGAAGCGTGGAGAAACAATTTCCTGTTATGAATTCTGGAAGTGATCACCAAGCTATTGGAAAGGGTTCATGATGTGGAAGCTAGACTTAGAAAAGAAAAGGAGAACGATTTAAGAAAATTTCTACTTGTTAAAAATAAGAAAAGAATAATGCCAACTATGCATCTTCAACAAGCTTTGAAAAGCCTTTGTTCAAAAAACGGCTGGTGTTATGCTGTCTTTTGGAAATTGAAGCGGCGTAGTCAAATGTAAGCTTTTTCATCCTCTATATTTGTTGATATGATATTATAATAATAACATTAACAGCAATAATAATATCCAGGGATATCTTCAAAGTATATGCTCTACTTATAAGCTTTCCCTTTGCTGATTATGATTCTAGAAAGTTATGGGTTAAAAATTTGTGAGGGCTAATTTTTTTTTTTCTTTTGCAAATTTGGCCACCAAGAGTCTAATTATTTGTGATAGACTCGTATATAACAGGATGCTAACATGGGAAGAAGGATACTATGATCAACCAAAGAAAGGTTTAGGTTCATGTGGGGGTGTCCTAGAAAGTAGAGGACACCCTCTCAATCGAGGAGACTGTGGTGATTTAGAAGGGCAGATTTCTCTTGCTGTTGCCAAAATGTCATATTGTGTGTTCCCCATGGGTGAAGGGTGAGCTTTTACGAAAAGCAGCTCTAATTTTTTTTTCCCCTTTGTTTCTCATAGAAGCTATTATCTCTAAGCTTTTCAGTTGTTGCCATGGTTCAGTATTGTTGGAAGAGTGGCATTTACTGGCAAACCTAAGTGGGTTTTCCATAACGTGGATGCTGCTTCTGGAGAGAAGCTTGATAATCAGTCTATGCTCAAGAAGGTAGTGATTATGGATTATTGTTATTTAAATTGTTTCTTTCTTTCTCTGAATAAGGCATTGTTATTTTCTCACTTTATGATGAATTGAGACTTAATCCTAATGTACATGACTAATTGGTATGTACTAAATCCTAATATGTACATGTATATGGGTGTGAAGGAGTTCCTCCCCTGTTTCTTATGCCTGGAAGTTGTGTGCTGACTTTAGCTCTTAACATACATACGAAATCAGTAATACAGAGATAACTTGCTTTATTGTGATTCGTGAACAACTTGTATAAGGCTTGTCATCATAAATTCGGCTATTGGCACATCCCAAATTTCAAGATACTCTTTGTGCCTATATACTTTTTAGTATAATATCATTGGGATCCATTTGTTTCTGCATACTGTACGTATATATGCTTGATCAGGTATGCTTGACTTAGATGCTTGCCTTAGGCTAAAGCATAATAACGGAGGAGGCAGTCCTCTGATCTTGTCTTTATGGAAGATGATCAAACAACATTACATCCTGACATATTGTCAATATTATAATTGGCCTTGCTTGAAGCAAGATTGGTCTTCTTGTTTATGAGAGAGGAATCTTGAGAGGCCAACACCAACCACTTCGATACATGTGCAGCACAAGGAATTTGCCTTAGATTCTCAACATGTCTCCACAAGGTCAATTGTACCCTCTTAATCTTGGTTTTTCGGTTTAGTTGAAAAGTTGGTCGAAGTTGCTTGAACTGCTGGACCATGGTCTTCATGTTGCTCCGATTTACTTGATCTTGATTAGGCAAAGTCAATCAGTGACCTTGCCGATCCAAAAAATGTTGATAAAAAATCTCGAGGTGTTGTTTTCTGCTGGGCTTATCCAAACGGGGTTTCGCTCTAGGTGCTGAGCATGTACAGGTCTTACCCCATCTCCCTTTTCATCTATCTCGTCATGGGTGTCTATTCAAGGTCGTGCTTAGAACTGACGTAACTTCCGGCTTTTAAAAGTCTTCCTCCAACTTGCAGAGCCGAGCCGGACTAGATGAGCTGGACTTCTTTGTTGATGCTGGTCTTGGTCTTCCGTTTATGCTTATCTTGGGTGTTGATTCTCCACTTGTTCCTTGGTCTCGGTCACATTACTCGTCTTTCTACTTGTACTCCCCCTGAAGCTCGGGATATGGAGTGGTGTAAGGCCTAGATCCACTAAGAATTGTTGCAGGTTGTCAAGACCAAGCGCCTTTGTAAAATATTGGCCACCTGCTTGTTGGTGCCGATGTATTGGAGGTCAATGTCTCTGGACAATATTTGCTCATGGATATAATGATAGTGTACCTCAATGTGCTTACTCGGGGAATGAAACAATGAAATCTTTGTGAGCTGGATGCTGTTGAGATTGTCACAGTGGATTGGTATTGGCTCATTGACTAATTCATTAAAGCCGTTTAAACCATACGCCTTGCATGCAGGTACATTTGTTCCCCCTATACTCCACATCGGTGCTCAACGGAGCCATTATTGGCTGTTTCTTGCTGCTCCAGGAGACTTTCTGCTCCCAAACAAAAACATAAATCCCAAGGTGGATCTCTTGTCAGAATTGTTGCCTGCCCAATCAGCATTTTTGAACCCTTCGAGTTGAAGCGGTACTCTGTGCTTGTAGAAGATACTGTTATCAAGTGTTCCACCATCATATCATAACACTCGCTTAGTATAATCCATGTGATTGTTGCCGGTTATTTGTATGAAGTGGCTAAGGAGTCCTATTGGGTAGCTGAGGTCTGGTTGGGTGATAGTCAAGTAGATAAGACACCCAATTATTTGCCGATACTGCGTCGGGTTAAGAATTTGCTGAAATGTCATTTAGCTTCATATTTTAATCAACGGGTGTCGAGATGGATTGGCACTCGTAAGCAGGTTCAACATGTATTGTTGTAAGAGTAGGAATCTGTCTGGAGTTTGAATGACCTCGATGCCGAGAAAATAATGTATGTCATTCAGATCCTTCATCTTGAACTTTTCTGAAAGCAGTTTTTTGATCTTCTGTGTCTCAACGTGGCTTTCTACACCGATGACAAGTTCATCAACCCACCTCCTCTCACACAAGCACTACGCTTTTGCACACCCCGACTATGAGAGTTAGCATTCTTTTCATGGTATCAGAGAAAACAACTAGAAATAAAAAAAGTACACAAGAGGAGGGACGACAACTTATGCCCTGAAAAGAAAACTATATTAATCGAGTAAAAATCATCAAGGGAACACAATGGGCGAAGTGGGCGCTATATACAAATCCTCAAGGGACTGCAACATTAAATATGGTTGATGGATTCTTGTCATAGACATCCACTCTAGTACGATACTGTCATAAGAATATGTAATATTCTTTGACCACATTTACACTCGAAAACTAATTAGATATCACAATCTTGGTCTTTGTATAATTAGATAGTTCACATGGATTACAATAAAGTATGCTCACACACTTTCCCACATTGTGCTTCTCTCCATAAGCATGTAAGGGGTTGAGCTTGATTCTCAACAGTAATGATGTAGGGGTATAAACTTTAGTTTTGTTTTCAATATGGTATGAAAATTTGCTTTCCTATTCTCAAATCTCTTGTAGAAAGTAGAATTTTGAGCATATTATTTGCATTATATTTTGCAAATGATTCTATGCTGTCTTTGACATGAACAAGGAACTTGCTATGATGTAACAATGCTAACAGAATGTCTTTTGTGCTTGTATAGTATCCTGAAGGATGGCAGGGTCAATTTGCTGCAGGAATCAAGGTGAACAATAGTTAGTACTAAGTGGTTAAGGAAAGGGAAAAACTTTGAAAATATCCCAGGGTTTTTCTTTATTTGCATGAATACCTTTTGAGTTTTCATTATTTCCCCAAATATCCATGCTGATCCCCCAGAAGAACAATTATGTGGTTATCATTCTGTTTTTCTCTCTTTTGGGTGTTGATCAAGGACATTTGCAGATTTAATGAAAAGTCAGGAGCATTGAGTGAATTAGGGTTATTTCAGAGTTTTTGGATCATCGTAATGATCAGTTGGACGTTTCTGCTCTCACAGACCATTGCTGTCATTGCTGTTACTCAGGGTGTTGTTCAGCTTGGTTCAGCAAAACTGGTACCAAATATCTTTTTTATTGTTTTCCGTTCTTGATGATAATAGTAAAATTTATCATGTGCTAAACATACATGGTTCATGGTTTCTTTATCAATAAATATTGTGTGCATGCCATGTACATATTGTGTTTGTGGATTACTAATGGTTCACTTTTCAGAGCTTGTGTACTTCATTCATATTTCATTTATAACTCGTAAGTGTCATAATGTTATGAAACAGTTGCAGAGAGTAATGGTTTTGTGACAAACTTAAATCAGATAAAATAGTTTCACCTTTCTGAGCTTGTGTACTTCATTTATGACTTGTAAGTGTCATAGTATTATGAAACAGTTGCCAAAAGTAATGGTTTTGTGAACTTATATGCGATAAAAGAGTTTCACCTTTATGAGGTTGTGTACTTCATTTATGATTTGCAAGTGTCATAATATTCTAAACAGTTGCAGAAAGTAATGGTTTTGTGAACTTATATCAGATAAAAAAGGTTCACCTTTCTGAGCTTGTATACTTTATTTATGATTCGTAAGTGTTATAATATTCTGAACAGTTGCGGAAATAATTGTTTTGTGAACTTATATCAGATAAAAGAGATTCACCTTTCTGAGCTTGTGTACTTCATTTATGACTCGTAAGTATCATTATGTTATGAAACAGTTGCAGAACGTAATGGTTTTGTGAACTTATATCAGATAAAAGAGGATCCTGAATGGATTGACTATGTCAAATCAGTTTTTACTGACCTACAAGCTACACCATCAGTCGTTCGGTCAGACATGCTTTCAGGAGTTCAGGGGAAACCATTGACACATATTGCTCTATCATCCACCAATAACAGAAGTTTAACTCCAAGTAATGCAGAAGATCACTGTATTGATTCATCTAGGATAATAGGTGCAGGATTCATGGCAGCTACTGTTCAAACTGGATTCAATGGAATTGTTGCCTCAAAATTTGGTGCTAAAGAGGATGAAGATTTTTCATGTATTGGCATTTCTTCTGGAACATGTGCGCAGAAAATAATAGAAATACGTAAGCCTTTAGATACATCTTCAAGTACCCATTTCTTTACAGCTGAAAAGCATTGTATGCCGAACATTTTTCAAGGCAACTTGGGTTTGAAGGAATCATTCAATCCCACTTGGGTCAATGATGAATTTGCAACAATCGATGAGAATACCAACAATCGTGTTAAGTCTGAAAGCACAGCCAATGACGGAGAACTTAAGACTTCAAATTTTAGCAACCACACTGATAATGGTACACATGAACTTGAAACCTTTTTATCCTCTTTTGCCCCGGGAAAAAGTTGTAATTGGGGTATTGGAGATGAGCTTTCTCAAGCTTTGGGTTTGACATTTAAGCAAGGGGAAATGGAGGACCTGCAAAGGGCTAAGAAATTGCCCTCAAGTATTATAAGTATTAATTTTCCAGAAAATAAATCAGAACTTTTGCTAGATGCTGTAGTGGGGAATGCTCCCAACAGTTATCAATCAGCATCCTCATCATTAACAGATGAAAGCTTTCCTGATAAGACTTTGTGCTCAAATGTGCCTAATGGTACGTCTTTCTTGACCACTGTCACGGAAACAGACACAAAAGTGGCACTACATGAATCTCCTGTCTCTACTACAAAGTTACAAGACGTTGTTCAAGGACATGTTTTGTACAACGATGCAGAAGTTTTATCCCATTGGCATCAGAACTTGTCTTTGTCCAATGTTTCTCCTGGTAAAGGTATCATTAGAGGTTGGGCAGATGAGGAACAGAGTCTGAGGTCAGATGATACCCAACAATCTCATTCAAGAAAGTCTGAAGACAGAGGAGGTAAGAAGAGGTCAAGGTCTGGAGACAGTTCAAGACCAAGGCCTAAAGATAGACAGCAGATACAAGACCGTGTTCGAGAGTTGAGGGATATTGTACCTAGTGGATTGAAGGTAATCAACACTTTCTGTAGATTGGATTGTAAGAAAAATATATGGATATGATATTGTGAAATTTTTTATATTGTGAATCAGTGCATGCGTGTTTTTGCAGTGTAGCATTGATGCCTTACTGGAGAAAACTATAAAGCATATGCTCTTCTTACGGAGTGTCGCGCTGCATGCTGAGCAATTAAAGAAAAATGGGGAGCTGAAGGTACAGTAAAGAATTTTTTTATATCAATTTATAGACTGTATGCTTTTTGAAAGTACATAGAGCATATGATGATTGTTCAATTGGACCATCCCATAATTTCTTAAAGCAAAGTAGTGAAAGATCTGTCTCTGCAAACTATATATAGTAAGGAAGCTCATGTGGTTGACTTGCATGATTTGAAATGGTCAACCTGCTAGTATCTGATTCGCTTCTTTAAATTACATTCAAAAAGTTTGTCAATAGAGAGGGATAATGATAAAAACTGCGAGTTCATATTTCAAAATAAGCAGCTTGCATACCAGCCCATACAAAAATCAACAAAATGATAAAACTATAAATTCGTAGTTCAAAATAAGCAGCTTGCATTACAGGATTAACAAAATGATGAAATATATGAGTTCATATTTCAAAATAAGCGTCTTGCATACCCAGCCCATAACAAGATTTAACAAAATAATAAAAACTAAAGTTCATATTTCAAAATAAGCATCTTGCATACCAAGCACATAACCTCCTAGTCTCACTATTATATGATTTCCCTCTATGGATAAAGACAATGCAGTGATTGGTAAGAGATTATAGAGTAAAGATGTGGAGGTATTGCTTTTGCAGTTTGCAGAAGTGATTAATGATCTGAGCATTTTAGTCAGTATGTGATTCTCAGCAGAAGTGGTTGATTGTGACTAGTTGGGAATCTGCTCATATAATTGTATCTACCATCTTATTAAGAAGGATCCGTTGTTGAGAGCTAGTTAAGGTCGAGTTTGAGAGAGGTGATTGAACATGGCTCTGTGCTCATTTATCCTAAATGCTCAATTTCAACCTTGATCAAGTCTAGACCAACAATGCTCTGCTCTGATTCCATGTCCATGGTTTATAGGAGTTTTTTCAAATGTTGTTTTATGCGATGGACTTTTATTTCCTATTACCTTGGTTTGATTGATCCACATCCTCATATCACTTTATGGTGAACCCGCACCTGGAGTCCCTTTCTTGGACTTTCTATCCATAAAGTCAGCTTTGATAATGTTTTTTTTTGCTACATGTAGATAAAGATTAATCCTTTTCCCTATTTTGGTCCATTTTTCTAAACTATATACATTCTGTACTTCAGCCTATAATATTCTATAATTTTTATGTGTTATCACATTAAGCTTCATTGTTACGAACATCACGCATTTATATAAATTAGCAAGAATTATGACAATTCTAATTGTTTGGATACTTGCTGTAAGTTTGCAAATATACTCAATGCCGATTAAAAACTTTGCAATTGTTAAGACATCTGAAAAGGTATCACTCATAGGAAACAAAAGAACTATATTTGTTGACATATCAGCTGCTGCTTTTTACAGGGGTATATAGAAAGTGGTGCATCCTGGTTTCTAGACCAGGAGACTAGAATTCCCATACTTGTAAAAGACCTTAAACAACCACGACAAATGCTTGTAGAGGTGAAGCTAATAGAATTCCATCATATCTTACTATGAATTCTATATAATGTAAATATGTGTTTATAGCTTTTTGAATGAGGGTCATGCCAATATTTTTGGAACCTCAAGGGGTAGTGTTGATATTTTAGTCCTTACACGAAGGGTATTATTGGTACTATCCTGATAATATATAATTGATGATAGATCCTGACTTTATTTCACGTGGGTGGAGCAGATGATATGTGAAGAGAAAGGTCTTTTTCTAGAAATTGCAGAAATCATTCGGAGCTTAGGACTTACAATTCTCAAAGGCATTATGGAATCTCACGAGGACAAAGTTTGGGCGAAATTTTTCGTTGAGGCGAGTGCTTTTGTTTCTGTAGATTGTTTCTTTTGTATGGATATAGACCTACATACAATACTCAGAAAAAAAGATTTAAACAGCCTGTTGCATTTTTTGTGCTTTCCTAGAACTAAATCCAAGAGAAATGTGTACAATTTCCGCCTGACTTTTTATAATTTTTGGTATTTTGCCCTTTGATTTCATATGCATGAGGCTGGAACTCGGCTAATTAGTAAAGAAAACAATATGGCAAAAACTAGATCATGTTTCCTCACGTTGTGCTCCACTATTTTAATGCAGGCTAATAGGGATGTCCAAAGAGTTGATGTATTATTACCATTGGTACAAAAACTACCCCTCCCTAATAAAAGCAACATCTCGTCAATGTCCATAGCCAGCCAAGCACCCAAATGATCATCATTAAGGTTCTCCAAGAGTATACATAAGATCTTTATTATAGAGTCTGTAGCTGTAACTTTTATAACAGATTACAGCATCTAATACACCTCATCAAGGTTCGAAAGAACATCTGAGGTCTTGATTGCACATCCAATCATGTACTCGCCCTATCATCAAATATGTTGATGAGATTAATGGTTAATAACCAAGCACATGTAAGGAATGTCTGTCTCTAAATGCTTGATTTTGTAAATTCAACAATAGCCACATCACACCATTAGTCTGAATTGGATATTTTATTTTGATATTTCTTCAATTTAAAGGCATAGAAATCCTCAACATCAATGTATGTATATACCTACTTGAGATCTGTAGATATTGGCCTAAAGTTCCAGAATACCCTTTTAGGGACATTGTAATTGTGCATTTATTCACACCCCGTTATATACAATACTCTCTTAACACAATAGAATATCTGGATTCAAACTCAGTGTTAGATATGATTGATTTGGAGTTTGAGGAATAATTTCTTGGATGCTGAGTCTAAATTTGCTAAATTGTGTGTGCAACTCCATCTTGATATGCTTTATTTTCCTTGATGAGGATCCAAATTTGTAAATATAAAGCCTTGTTAGCACATTGACATAATGTATCTCATGCTAAAATGTAGAATAAATTCATTCACCAAATTGTGGTGAGTAGTAAAAGGAATACTTTGTGAATGAACTAGGAAGAATTTCATACCTCAAAATGTGAGTCATCCTCGGAAATAGATCCCTTCCCCCCCATTCTTCCTAGGTAGAGATTTTTTGTCAATCAAATCACAAGGCCATCAAATTAGGATTTAGCCTATGAGACATGAACCATTCTCATTATATGAATGGAGCGTTTGTGTGTGAGTGGACTTTTGTTTCGATGAGGTAGTGATGTGATGTGTAGGCCAAATACATGTTGATTTGACTAGAGCTCTCAGATACACAAATAAGGTTGCATTATAGTACTTCCCTTGAGTCAACACATTGTCTCTTTTAATGCCAACATTCCTTCTCTTGCTCAACAATGATATGTCATGTGCAAATGGGAGGCAAATTCTCAAAAAATTGTGCATTGGCATAATGGTGCTAACCAAGGATAATTATCACTACTCTTTGGTTTATATATAGACAAGTTAGAACAAATGGTTGACAAATTTGTAAAACAAGAAAGGGCATCAAAGTTATTACCATTGGGATTGATATTATCATGTTTTTATTATATGCAAATGATATGTTGTTTCTAGCTAAATTTTTATAGAATGCCCAAAAGCTTATTAGTGCAAGTTGAGTGTCAATAGATCTAAACGAAGGTTAAGCTTGTAAAGACTCAAAATAAAGATAAATCACGAATTGTGTACAACATGATCAACTTGAAACAATAAAAAGCTTTGAATATCTTGGGCTCGAGCTTCCCTCAAATTATAGATGGAATGAATATGTTACTCAACACTAGGAGGTACTCACCACTTGGAAATGCGATAAAGGGATTAATATATTGCATTTGAAAACATACTAATGGAGGAGAAATCAAATGTTCGGTTCTCAACATTTAACTCATTTGACAATTTGGTGACAACAATGCTTCTCTATGGGATAGAAGTATGGGCAATATAACATATTACCACTTGATAACATCCAAAAAGTGTTTCCTAACGAGGGTTTACATTAATTTATTAATGACATACATTCCATGTTCATGATTGGATCACTTCCCATCAATTTCATGAGATGGAAAGGGTTGTTGAGTATGTTAGGAAAAACATCTCACATTGATTTCCAAGATTGCATGGGAAGCATGTTAAGAAAAAAAGAAAAAAAGATCTATATGGTTTGGAATCTCAAATGCATTATACTTACATTATGATGTTTCAATAGGTTCATGTACAAATGCAACTTTTCTGCCGCGCTTCTCCAAACAAAAAGTTCATCTTCTTCTCTAAACAAAGAAACCACTTCCACCAATAAAAGCTTCAGCTTGTCCCTTTGTCTATTGTCCGCACCATTACTTTCATATGACTTATTTCACATTCTCTTTGATGTTAGATTGCATGTTGGGGCAAAGCCAAGTAGAGTCATTGACTATGCATATTTTCTTTGTCTCTAATAGTCACAATGTGCTCTCAACATAGACTACATGAAAATGTTTCACCTTTAGTCTAGTTTGTCCTATTTGAAAAACTCTATCTCTATCTCTATCTCTATCTACCTCCGTTCTCATTTATCCTTTGCACAACATGTAAGGAGGTAAAGTAGCTTGATTTTGGTTGAAATGAAAACTTAGGGCATGGACTTGGTGTGTACCCACATTTTTCAATACTTACAGGTTATTCCTTTCATTGTCCATGACCACTTTCATAGCTCTAAGCTACTCATATGCATTTATCATGGTAAACCGGAGGTAATGATTTGAATATGAAACACAAGATAAAGAATGTTGTAGCAAAGCTAAGAATTAGTGTTGTTCCATTTGAAAATCACATGTAAGATTTTTCTTGGGTTGTACATTTTCCTTAAAAAATGTTTGAAAAATATCATATTTCAAAGCACTTGATTATATTTTAATATCTTGAATGAATTTATACTTCTATCGAATATGAAGCCCATAGATCATAGACTAAACATACCTGAATTAGACATTAATCGAATGTTGCTTTCAACGAGCAACAACTTTTTTGCCTAGTCTTGCACTTCTTGGTCTTTGTTGTAGAATGAATGTGCTTTTTGAAAACTCTCTCAACACCATTTCATTGCCCAATAACATATTATTTTTATAGATATCCTTTCAGAGAATTTATAACTCGCAAAAATGTCAAGTTTTCGGATATTTTAATGTTTCATGTGGTCACATTCAAGACTATCTTTATATTTTTTGTAAGTTTGATCATATCCCACGTAATATAACATAATTGTTAGCCCATTATTTCCAAGAAAAGATGAGTAATTCAAGTATCAAGTAGCCATAACAATGCTCAAGTCTTGTTGAATTTTGAAGTTATCAATTTATTGGGTTGTGTAATCTTTGAGTAAACTTGGGTTTGTATACTCTTTTTGCCCAATATATGATAATGCTCAAGCATTTCATATACATTAATGAAGTTGCATTAAGGTGAATAGAAATTCACACAACATGCAAAAACATGATTGATGTTGGACTTGACTTTTGTTGCACAACATGGACATCCATTGAATAAAGGTCGCCATAAATGTCATGAATACTGTCATTGTATCATCACAATAAACCTCATTCAACCATAAACCCTAACATACGCCACAAAACCACCATATACATCCATGTATGAAGCTTATTTTCGAAGAGATTATAACACAAATTTTTCAAAAGTGAAGTTACTGTTAGCCCTTGATAGTGAATATCGATCATAATGGGAAACAAGGATGTATTTAATCATTCGATTAATTCCCATACCTCATTGTGTTAAGCATGTGGATGCTATTAAATTTGATCAAAATGAGCATGTAATAATAAAACTTCTTAGTAGATTGCCACAACATTCTCTCATGAAAGATATAACTTAATTCCTAAAACCAAAACATTTTATCTTAATGGAATGGAACCAACATTAACAAATTCAATTTATCAACTTGAAAGGTAGGTACATTATCATGTTGTTGGATGGAACGCGATGTTAAATTATATTTCTCAAAGAGCTTTTGCTTCATTGCACTACATGGTTAGGTGATTGAACAACTTGCTTTTCATAACAACTATGTGGATGATGCCAAGCACTATATTGCTACACTATAAGTGTCCTTTCTTTTGTTTTGCAAATGATGTGCTAAAATGCTGTTGTTAGCTTTGAAAGTTGAACAATGCACAACCCTTTCCTTTGCAAGGCCCCTAGGTTTTCTTGCTTTGATGTGTTGTTCGTCATGACCTCGAAATTGAATGACTGTGAATTATACAATGAATAAGGGTTGATATAAATGCTATACTTATCTTTTTCCCTACTACATGTGGGCAAAGGAAATTCAAAATAAAGTTAATAGAAATAGTATGGGCACAAGTAGTTCCAAAGTTACCTGAATTTTTCTCTCAAGCTCTCGAACATAGTCATGTGCCAATTTAAGGAGGTCATCTTTGTCTTGTAACTAGACACAAGACATGAGAACATGTTAGTATAAGAGAACAATCAATTGTAAATTTTATGGCAAACTCAAGCCATTGTGTTTGGGTTTCGAACGCAACATAGCTAAGAGATGCATTTTACATATGCACTCATACAATTCGAAATGTGTGAGAAATGTTTTCATCACAAATTTTCACATAGTTCCATTGAGTTTTGGTGGTGTGATAATTCAAAACTTTGAAAATAAAGTGAATAATATAATGAACAAGTTCAAAGTTTCAATTGGGATGACCACGTAGTTAATGAGGGTTTAGCTTGCTTCAATTGATATACATAGGCATACGGTATACCTTTTATGAGTTGACTATTGGCCAATTAATTATATATACCCATATATAGAGTATGTATATTAAGAGAAAGAAAATTAAAATGTTGGTGCTTGGCATGATTAAATGAACAAATTATATGGATTCTCCACCCTGATCATGTTTCATCATGGATGGAAATTCACGCATGATTGAGTTTGAAATTTTTAGGATTGGAGTGAATAATGATAGAGGGAGCCATTGTTCAAACACTCATAATGGTCATGATTCATGAATGAGAGCACCCAACCACAAAAAGTGTATGACAAGCACACATTATTTACAGAGGGAGCCATTTTTCCAAAACAAATTGTTCACCCAAGGCAACATGAATGAATCCTGAACAATTGGGGTGGGATTTGTCGCCCCCCACTTTAACTGCAATCGATGCATGCCCACATACACACATGTATGCATAAACACACCACACGACACACATGCGTACATAAACACACCCACAAACATATGCACACATAAACACATCATACATACATACATACACATAGAGAAGGCTAACCTAATTTAATCTTCTACAACGTATAATGTTTAATGTGTAGAGATAAAGCTAACCTATAGAATGTATGTACATTATTACCTGCGAGCCATGGGGCAAGAGCTGGCGAAGGATCCTGAATCTGGTGTCAAGATCCGAAGGGTCTATTTGATCATCATCATCATCATCATCATCCTAAGGTCCACAAAAAAGAAGTCCAAATTAAATTTAACCAAGCAACGATCGTTACTCATGAAGAAACCATTTCCAGGCAAACAAAACATGCTAACTGTACAAATAATGGAAGCAAAGCAAGCAATATTGATCGGAAGGAGGAAGAAAGAGAGGAAGATTTAGTTAGGTTAATGGTAGTGTTTGTAGTGGTAGTTGAAGTAACATACTGAGCGGGGGGGTACTGGATTGAAGCCTTCTGCAACACTGGAATGATGATGAAGTCTAGGGGTATCATTCATCAGTGAAGAAGGATCGGACTGGTTGGATGAGATACCGAGCGCAATGTTGGTGTCCATAGCAGTAGTGGTTGGTAGTGATGCAGTGGAAATCGAAAATAGGAGCGATGATTGTTCTCCGTTGTATTTGGAGATCACACAGAGAGACAGACACAGAGACAGAGAGAGATGGATGGATTGGGGGAGGGGGGGAGGGGGGGCGTTCAAGATTCGAACTCGCGAGGGTATGAACGATCGATCGATCGCTTTATATACTAGACATTGGAAAGAAAAAGGGGGGGGGGGTTGGATTGGCATGATTTCATGGGAGCTTCTGCAGCTGCTCCACACGTCGTCGTCACCCCCCCCCCCCCCCCCCCCCCCCCTCTACACACACATGCTGCTGTTGTTTTCTGTTTTGTTTTCCTGCCCTTCAAGTTAGAGTATATTACATTTCTGACCCCTTTGTTCTCATTTATCGTTTCTCTAGATTGATTTGTTCGCTAGTTAGTTACTTACTTCGTTAGTTAGCTAGCTAGTTAGTGCCTATCCCCTTTATCCTTTCCTTTCCAAACCAACATTCCTTCCTTCCCAACCCAACAAGCCCACGCCCCCAACCATAAAAACTCATCGATAAGATCCATTCTTCTTCTTCTTCTTCTTCTTCTTCACACTTGTCATCATTGTCATTTGCCATTTGCACAAACCCACCACACTCCCATTATCGCTTCGCCCACCACGTGACACCTCCTCCCTCTCACTACAATCCGTTACACGCTCCTCTCCACCATTGTCTCGTGTGCATGCACTCCTTTTTTTCGCCACCATCGCTGTAACGTTTTTTTGCATTCTCGAATTTCAATCCCGCTTTGAGGTTTCAATCGTGGTGGGCGAGTTGTTTCAAACTCGTGATATAACACACATTATACACACACACAAGTCTTTGTCCTTCCCTAACTTCAAGTAAGAACTATAAATACATATGTGTCCCACTCTATTGGAGAAAGATTCAAATGTTCGCATCAGTCATCATGGAATATACAATACGTATGCAATTATATATATATATATATTCAAATTTCACACACGCACAATAGACATGATGCCACCATTTCTTCATCATGGTTCACATTCTTGGTCACAACAAGAGGATTTTCAAAGTTGTTTTCATAACAAGAACATAATATTTACTCATTTACATGTTTTTGTTACTAACGTAAACTATATGCATGGCATATCTACTTATAAAAAATCGACGACGTAAACTACTTATATTGAAGGATGTGTTTATAACCCATCGACGACGTTTCACGTCGTCGGTGGGTTATAAACACATCCTTCAATATAAAACATGAGTGGCACACACACACATTCTTGATCAATTAAACTTTAAAGATTGTAGAAGGTTGCCACAATAGTTTTCACGAGCGTAGTTCGCTTAGGAATATATTGTACGAGGTGTACGTTACCTTTACAAAAGAGCAAACTAATAAGCACGAAATGAATGTCTACAAACAAGTAATGCACGTTTCAATACAAATACCAAAAAGTAATACATGTGTTGCCTTCCCCTTGCATTTGACAAATTAAGTTGCCAATAAGGCACACAAATACCAATATGAGCACGACATAAATAAAATAACGAGGTTGACGATGACATTATGAATGAACGATGTTTAAGTTCCCTTAACTATTCCCAACACATGAACAAATGCTAGTTACATAGCTATATTTTGGGGAACATCCCTTTTAATCTTGTTCAAATTTGTAAAACTATGAACAATAAGCTCTATTTTGAAAAGAACCAATTTATATAGTATCTTATTCTCAAATTTCCTAAAAACAAAGCTACAAAAAATTGTGAAGTTTATGGATTGAAGCTTTACACATCAAAACTCCAATATACTATTTATACCTGCCATTTAAAAAGATTTAATGCACCTATAATTGTGAATCATGATAATAACATTAAGTGCAATACCGATTGTCTATTTCCTTGTAGACGATCAAAAGTGAGAGTAATAAAAAATGGCTCTGTCATTCCAAATCTACAAAATAGCAAGAATCCTTT
The DNA here is from genome assembly GCF_043228905.1 of Azolla caroliniana. Taxonomy (NCBI): domain Eukaryota; kingdom Viridiplantae; phylum Streptophyta; class Polypodiopsida; order Salviniales; family Salviniaceae; genus Azolla; species Azolla caroliniana. The sequence continues at coordinate 4,364,310 of NW_028230436.1, read as the reverse complement.
AGAAACAAGACTTTATTAGTAAGTTTCAAATTCTTGTTTAATCCAATCCTTGTTTCAAATGTTTTGATGCAAGAATTCAATATTGAGTATTGACGCATCAAATTCTTGTTCACATGCCTAGAAACCAAACATTTGATATTTTAAGTGTCAAATTCTTGTGCAGACAACATTCAAATAAAAACATTTGCTGTTTTCAAGCCCCGAATCGTGCTTAGTATTAAATTAATTTTCCTCGAGCAAATATTTGATATACTTACTCTAAGTAAGATGATCCCTCCCTCCATCTCCCTTCCCCCCAACACACACACAATGGGCTAATATTTAAGTGATTTATTGTATTGAAACAAGAGTGAAAGTGGAAACATGACAAAATAATAAAACCTACAAAAATTGATCTTTCTTTTATGTGTATATATGTATCCAAGGTCAAGTTGGGTCTAGATAAATCTAGGAGTTTGTTCGACCCCCTGAGTATTAGTTTGAAAATACGATTTAATTTAAAAAATATGTTAACTAGTTCTCTTTATTTTCTTGTCTTTTAAGCATCACTCACATACCTTGATATGCTATGCTAGGAACTAGCTTGAGTCAAAGCTTGTTACAAGGTCCCCAACAATAAGTAAATCAGACCATGAGGTCCTAAGTTTGATACCTTGGTGCACAAACTAGGCCAAACTATCATAGACGTTGGTGATTAAGACAACATGTTGGACCATTTTATTTGATGAATAGCAGTAATAAAACTAGTAGTGTCAAGGTAAGAATCATTAATTATAGTGTGTGGAAACCCATGCAATGACCAAATATTGTTCATAAACAACTTGCCAATTGAAAGGCATTTGTAGTCATTTGCATTATGTTGGAGTAAATTTGCACATAATAATGGAGTGATGCATTTTCCACAATAACCCACTACATGCTATAGTCCACATCAATCCAATAGGTGGTTCCAAAACTTGTCATTTGACAAAGATCTCACCACAAAAGAACTCTTACCCAAGGTTCTATTAGCGCCAACATTTCATCTTTGAAAGAATAGCAATAAAATCTAGTACAATTTAAGAAGTATCACATATCCATGTTTTTGTGATACTTAAATGACTTTTGTGACCGTTAACCAAACTAATATGAGCAAGGTAATGTTGTAGATTCAACCAAACATGAATCATGGTACTAAAAAGGCAACCAAGACATATCAACCAAAAATAGGTTTTGTTTTGAAAATAAGTATTTGGCAAAAATGAAACCACATGAGCTGATTTGTCATTTACCATCTCATAATTGAACTTACATAAAATTTGTTCCAACATTCTATTTCCCAACAAGGCTATATATGTTAAAGCTCTAATTGAATGTAGGGGTAGCACCATTCAAATTAGAACATAATATTAGTTATACAACATGGAAATTAATGTGTGGGTTTGGTAGCTCAACTTCCAATTGTATTGACCTTTACGTTCATATATTTGTGTTTGACAATCCATAGACATTAGCTATTCTTAGGAGACTAACTTTCTCGTCAACTATGTGGGACAATATATTCAAAATGCAATTGTGGACAAAATTATCATGAACATCTAGTTTTTTCATTGACTTTGTTTCCTCATAAAGCTTTAAACATATAAGGGATTTGTAATTTACAAAGATATAAGTTATAAGTTATAACCATAGTATCACAACCAAGGTTCATAGATGTCCATCCTCATATTTGTTCTTGAACTAGAAAAGTGCAAGACCTCCAAATATATGGACTTCTCGACATGTTGAGTGCGACTTCATCTTAGAAATTGTTTTGACTCCACTCATTACGACCATTGTATTAAAAAAAACTATTCACAAAATTGGCTATGAAACAAACATTTGGTGGTGAGTCGTGACCATGGTTCCTTGTTGAGGATTAACATTCTAACCAATAACAAAGTTATGCATAAAAGTATCACACATGTTAGGGGGCTAATAAGAACTTTCTTTTTTCCGGAAATATTTAGCGAAGTTGGTTATTCTTGTTCTACAACTACTTTAGGTAATTTTCTTCTTAATAAATGAAGTGGTATAGCAAAATTTGCAAATGGTTGTAGGGTTTCGACCACCTCATTGGCTCGACGAACCAAAAAAAGTAGAGTTGTACATGTGCTCTCATGCTAGCATACTCAAATTTGGCACCATAGAGGCAATCATGACATATGGTAGTAATTAATGGGAATAATCTCCACACAAATAAAACTACATGCTTAGTTATGTTTCTTTCATTAATAATTATGCATCCCTTTCCATGTGTATATAAGCATATGTAAGCAAAGCTCTTTAAAATCTCATGATACATTCAAGTCAAGTGTTATTGTTAGATATTTTTACGAATGACACATTGTCAACCTAAGTTTGAAGATATTGCGTATGATATTGATAGAATGAAGGATTGTCGATGAAACAAACGGGGCAATAGATAAGAAGTAGGGTTTCCCAAAGATGGAGAAGTCTAAACTTGGAGATGCCTTTGTCATGCATGCTAGAGTGCATTATGGATGAATTGGCTAAAATGAGGTATTTAGACAACAATTAGGTTACACTATACACATTTGAGTGTCGACGTTTATTAAATGGATTATAACATGAATAGGCAAAACTCCTCGAAATATAAATGAATGATTTACTATTTTATAATGGCCTTATGAAGTGGTTCATAGACTTAAGTCAAACCTACGAAGTCCATTATTGGTTGCGATACTTGCAACCTTGAAATGCGAATTTGCAAATCTACCCAATTACATGTTCTTGAATGGATATTTAAAATTGTATCGGGAATGTGAACAAGTGACAATGGAATAGCATGAAAATGGATATGCTTATAAATTCCAAATTTCTAAGTTTCTGCTTTGCTATGGTCACATTTAGCCCTACCACGACTTCTTTATTTTTCGATCCAACTCTTGACACTTGTTATGTGTTCGCCTTACAATAGGTTTATCGTGTTATTTTATAATAGAATATCTTGATTTACATAATGAAATTGCAGGTTGTACAATGTAACTATCTTGAGCCTAAACATTTTGATATCGCATGCACACGTTTATATATTATATAGCTAATTCACCACTATATTTTGGGACAAACTCACACACCCAAACACTCATAATGGCAACTTCGTTGCCTCTCAAAAATATTACAAATGACAAATCATGGGCTAAGCGAACAATGAAGCAATTGTAGCTTGATACTAACCATTTCTTTATTGACTAAGCTTATAAATTCCAAATTCCAAAGTTTTTGCTTTGCTATGATCACATTTAACCCTACCATGACTTCTTTATTTTTCAATCCAACTCTTGACACTTGTTATGTGTTTTGCCTTACAATAGTTTTATTTTGTTATTTTATCATCTAATATCTCGATTCACATTATGAAATTGCAGGTTGTACAACGTAACTCTCTTGAGCCTAAACATTTTGATATCACGTGCCCACGTTTATATATTTTATACCTAATTCATCACTATATTTTGGGACAAACTCACACACCCAAACACTCATAAGGGGAACTTCGTTGCCTCTCAAAAATATTACAAATGACAAATCATGGGCGAAGCGAACAATGAAGCAATTGTGGTTCGATACTAACTATTTCTTTATTGACTAATAATGCTCAAAACCTATCAACACACATATTTACTAAACCATGAGTACAATCTTGTTATATATAATAATAGTATAGACATCATTTTGGGGTTTCAAAATAATTTTAAGAATATATAATGTGAAGAGATAAATAAATGAAACATGTCAACCTTGTACTCTATTGTGATAGAGGATGTACGTGTCGGAATTGCATCAACTTAAATCAAAGGTCCTGATACTTTCAATGGGGTGCATGCAAATCAAGACCCCCCATGATGTAGCACTTACTTTGTACCCTCGTTTATAATAAACATAAAAATAGTGTTCAACAAGGTATCATGACCAAGCCATTCTCTTTAGTAAGAATTCCCTCATGACAATCTCCAATCTCATTCTCAGTAAGTGTTGCACCATGATCTTCGTGAAGTGGGCACCATTTTCCTACTCAAATTTTACATTTTTTTGTGTGCACCTACGTACTAACGTAGCACATGATTTAAACATGCAACACCATTATGCTACCATTACCATATTGGGAGACTTTTGTTACCATTGGTTTGTTACCACTTATATGTTAGCCCTCGGAAATTAATGATGTTCAAGTCCATAGAATAAATTCCCAATGAAAATTATATAATTTAGATTTGGAGGAGGTATGTAACTACTAAAAATATCTATAGATGGACGATAAAATTGACTCATCATGTCACCAACATGATTCTTGAGGTTGTTTAGTCATGGTTCCAAGAATGGATTATATGAGTGAAATAATTGTATTGGTTAGTCATGTGACAATCTCGAATGGATTGTTTGAAATATGCACATATTGCGTATTAGTTCATGTTGCATGAGGAATGTAGTAGTCATAAAACTCTAAATTACAATAAGACAATTTGGAAATTTCATAGATAGTGACATTTTGGATTAATTTTGTACAACAATTGAAGAAAATTTGGATGAATTTATCATTTAAAACTCTCTTTCCAAGGAAATGAGGGATATGAAAACATTTGCAATGCATTTGTCTTAGCTAAGCCTAGAAGTAAGGACCGTAAACTATAAATATAAGAGGAAAGTGTTCAAGCTATAAGAGGATGGAAGAGTTGTTATTCCCCCTTTACATCCATTATGTTTTGGAATCCAATCATTAGCAAGTATCTAGTTAATAGTAGTATAATTTCTTAGGACACATATTTTGAATATTCAAACCTACATTGATATTCTTTGTGCTCAAATTGAATTGGCAAGAACATGCTTGCTCCCTCCTCCTTAGATCAAGGATTGTTGTGAACCTTTCTAGAGGGTAATTGACATGAACAAGACTTTTTTTTTGTGCTCAAATTGAATTGGCAAGAGCATGCTTACTCCCTCCTCCTTAGATCAGGGATTGTTGTGAACCTTTCTAGAGGGTAGGTAATTGACATGAACAAGACACTGATCATGCAAGATTGTAGCTCATTTTCTATGGCCCAATAATTATCCTCCTTGTAATATGATAGATGAGACCTAACTCAAGATCCATAAAGGCTCTCTCTCTCTTTATCGTAATTAGCTAACCTTAGTGGTAAGTTGTTAAAACTATTAGCACTACTTCTTGGGTTCGAAACCAATCTCTCACCTTTTTAATAGTCCATATACTAGATGCCATTGTAAAATGTAGGGGTTGAACCCATGACCTCCTGGTCTCCATTGGGAAACCTTATCGACTAGGCTACATCCATTTGGGCAACTCTTTCTCTTTCTCTCTTATCGTGGTTCGTAACCCAAATTTCTCACCTCTCTATTATATACTTCATATGTATCTCGTAATTCATTAGATGCCATTGTGGAATGTAGGGGTTGAACCCATGACCTCCTGGTCTCCATTGGGCAACCTTACTGATTGAGCTACACCCATCTAGGCAACTCTCTCTCTCTCTCGTGGTTCATAACCCAAATTTCTCACCTCTCTATTATATACTTCATATGTATCTCTTAATTCACTAGATGCCATTGTGGAATGTAGGGGTTGAACCCATGACCTCCTGGCCTCCATTGGGCAACCTTACCGATTGAGCTACACCCATCTAGGCAACTCTCTCCCTTTCTCATCGTGGTTCGAAACCCAAATTTCTCACTTCTCTATTATATACTTCATATCATATGTATCTCTTAATTCACTAGATGCCATTGTGGAATGTAGGGGTTAAACCCATGGTCTCCATTGGGCAACTCTCTCTCTCATCGTGGTTCGAAACCCAAATTTCTCACCTCTCTATTATATACTTCACCTCTTGGGTGGTCTCCATTGGGCAACCCTCTCTCTCTCTCTCAATGTGGTTCGAAACCCAATTTTCTCACCTCTCTATTATATACTTCATATGTATCTCTTAATTTACTAAATGCCATTGTGGAATGTGGGGGTTGAACCCATGACCTCCTGGTCTCCATTGGGCAACTTTACCAACTGAGCTACACCCATCTGAGCAAACTCTCTCTCTCTCTCTTATCACAAGTACCTTACCCTAACCAATTATCTCACCTTAGGTATCTCATTTAATTCACTAGATGGCACTATGGAATGTAGGGGTTGAACCCATCACCTCCTAGTCTCCATTGGGCAACCTTACCAATTGAGCTACATCCATCTAGGGAATCTCTCTATGCAACCATTTCCATACATCTAACTTCAAAACCTCTGATGCCAATTTGTCCCAAACTACTTGCTCGAGAGAATCCAACAATGAGAATCGTGAAGTAGATTGTGAAACATCAACACACATATTAAAATCACCCATTAACAAACCAGCATGGTGTCGCGATGTTTCCGCGCATGTGTTACTTGGTCGGGACCACGGGGGTCTTGGACTAGGGAGTACTGAAGGGATAGAGAAGACCCGAGGTTTGCTTTACGACAATTATTTCCCGACCCCTTCCCAAGCAAGGGCTCGTTGCCACTTTTGTGAGGCCTATGGCTTTCGTTGATCATGACTAGACGAGTTTTCGAGATCACTACACGAGCTAGTGATCAAACGGGTACAAGTAAAGATGAGCACGCAAGATGAATGCACAAGGGGACGATAATACAAACACGAATGCCCGTATGTCTTTATGAGGAGGAGTGCATGGGCACGCCCGAACGCTCCCTTGTCACAAGACGTCGAACGTACAAGGAAGACACAAAACACACACACAAATGCTTGTACGTCTTTACGAGGAGGAGAGGTGCATGGGCACACCTAAAACACTCCCTCGTCACAAGACAGTTGAACGTACAAGGAAGACACAAACACACGCAAAAATGCTCGTACGTCTTTATGAGGAGGAGAGGTGCATGGGCACGCCTGAAACGCTCCCTCGTCATAAGACGGTCGAACGTACAAGGAAGACACAAACACACGCACAAATGCTCGTAAGTCTTTATGAGGAGGAGAGGTGCATGGGCACGCCCGAAACGCTCCCTCGTGAAAAGACGGTCGAACGTACAACGAAGACTCAAACACATGCACAAATGCTCATACGCCTTTATGAGGAGGAGAGGTGCATGGGCACGCCCGAAACGCTCCCTCGTGAAAAGACGGTCGAACGTACAAGGAAGACACAAACACATGCACAAATGCTCGTACGCCTTTATGAGGAGGAGAGGTGCATGGGCACGCTCGAAACGCTCCCTTGTCACAAGACGGCCGAACGGACAAGGAAGACACAAACACATGCACAAATGCTCATATGTCTTTATGAGGAGGAGAGGTGCATGGGCACGCCCGAAACGTTCCCTCGTGAAAAGATGACCGAATGTACAAGGAAGACACAAACACACCCACAAATGCTCGTATGCCTTTATGAGGAGGAGAGGTGCATGGGCACGCTTGAAACACTCCCTTGTCACAAGATGGCCGAACAAACAAGGAAGACACAAACACACGCACAAATGCTCGTACGCCTTTATGAGGAGGAGAGGTGCATGGGCACGCCCGAAACGCTCCCTTGTGAAAAGACGACCGGACATACAAGGAAGACACAAACACACGCAAGAATGCTCGTACGCCTTTATGAGGAGGAGAGGTGCATGGGCACGCCCGAAACGTTCCCTCATCACAACACGACCGAACGTACAAGTGGACGAGAACAAAGAAAGAAAGAAAGAAAGAAAGAAAAACACGAATGATATTGGCTAAAGAAATAAATATGTGTTCAATTCCAACACAAGAGGGCCCTTTATAAAATAGGGTTTGATTACAATGTGACAACTTGTAGTTAATCACAAGCTCAACAAAACATAAATACTAAATGTCCTTAGAGACAAGAGCAAATCCGACCACAGAGCACGAACACGTCGAAGACGAACACACGAGCACCACAAAAATGCCGACCGCAACGAACCACGACCACCCGAACGGTGAGCACACGGGCTGGCAACGACGAACGTAGCGAAGCAACGTCGAACCAACGAACTCGGGCTCACGAGCACCGTAAACGAGCACTTTGAGTGCCAACGCGAAGAAGACGAGCACGTGGCGATGAGGGGATGAAGGGGTATGAGATGAATAGAAGTGGTGAAAAAGAAGATGAAGAGTCTCCTCCTCCCAAAACATTCTCCAAAAAAGAAGGGGGGTCAAAGAAGGGGGGTCGCCAATTTTGTCTTCAATGAAAGAGGAATAAAATTCCTTAAATCACACTACATTGTAAGACCAGATTTGAACCGAGCACCTTTAGCTAGAAGTCAATGTTACTATTCACTAGCCCATTAACTCTCTCTTATATAGTATATAATTCTATATATACAAATGAATAGTCTGTCTCCCCTCTACTTTTTATCTCTTCTCTCTCTTACTTTTTACACGAGTTTCTATACCTGCTTTCCACCCTTTCTTTTGCATGTGCACAATTAATTGCCTTTGTGTGCACACACATTGCACATGCACATTTTGACCCCCCCTTTAACTAGTTTTTCCCACTCTCGAGCACGCCACATCACAAAAACGGCCCACTAATAACCATGGATACATTGAAGACCATAATTCAATGCGTTGATTAGCATTATTGGGTGCATAGATTCCTACCAACAATATCAAATCCTCAAAATACTTGATTTCCATCACCAAAAAACGTCCTAGTGTTTCGACGATCGAAAAACCACATCATAGAAACCTCTTGGACCCACATACACATCCTCAACACAATTAGGCATTATGAATGAATTCAACCACTGCTTAATCCATGATACCAAAGGAAGTTCGCTCGTGTAATACAAAATAACACCACGACCATAAGACCCATCAAAAGTTGCTAACATAGCCTTGGTCTCCATCACCACGTCTACAACATCCTCCTCCACACAATCTTTAGAATCTTTCTCATTTTTTTCCATAAACAAAATCACAACGATTGTCATTATCATAATCATCTCCAAGCATAGCAACATATGATGTTTTCTCATCTTCTATAGAATCAATACATTTTTGCCTCTTGTAATTTTCACAACCATCATTACTACCGCATCCATCGACAATCATCAACTCACTTCTTGTTGTTGTGTTAGCCATCCTAATAGAGATTGAGAGAACTAACCTGAGACGATGTCAATTTTTATTGTAGCTTCTTGTAACAACAACGAAACTTAGCTTCCAAATAATCCTTAGAAAGCTATCTGAAGTAGCTTCGCAACGAGGCAAAAATCATACAAAACGGAGTTTTGAGTACAAAGTTACATCAGAAACATGTTTCAACACGATTACTGGAACGTCATTGTTCTCTCTCTCTCTCTCTCTCTCTCTCTCTCTCTCTCTTTGTGAAAACACACAATTATGTTAATAAATGTGTGTGAAAAACATTACTTAGAATGGGTGTCACAATGGAGTATGGTCACCCACTAACTACATGGGTATTGGAACATGTTGAATTGCCAATAGGCAAGACGAACACTCCACTCCGATTTCTCTCTCTCTCTCTCTCTCTCTCTCACACACACACACACACACACACACACACACACACAACACAAAATATGTGAATTTGGCAAAAATGGCGGAACGCGCCTATGATGACACAAGGAGGAAGTGGCCCGAGGTGGAACTACCAGCCCCCACGCTGGCTGTTTCTGGCTCACTTACCACCTTCCCTTTGTTGTCGATCCCAAGAGTTGTCTCGTACTAGCCATCACTACAGGGCACTGTTTTAGCTGTAGGTACTTACACTAAGTAGTCAGTCCAAAAGGCGATGTAACTAGTCTCAATTTCTTGAACTTGATTGGAGGGAGATTCCCCGATCTATGTTTAAACCTCCTTGTACAGTCTCTTTGTAATAATCGTACCTAACTAATGGGAAAGTAGCTTCATTTTGGAAAAAAAAAACACAAAATATGTGAATCACGAAACCTCATTCACTTGAGACTCTTTAGCTGACAAGATATCACTTTCTTGTTAACAATGTGTTTCACGCTCCTTATCATTAAAAAGGGATTAGGGAGTCAGAGTGATGAGAGAAGACTTGGTGATGATGGAAATTATGAAGGAGATGGTTTAGACATGACATGAGAGAGAAGTGAAGGGCGAAATCATCAACAATTCACGTAGCACCATAGTAATAGATCATACTCTTTAAAAAAAGGTGTTGGAAGCTCAAAACCTCTCAATATTATGGAGCTAGAGTGTAGGAGGTACAACTTTAAGAAAGGGAAAACTTTGAGCTATTATCCTATTGGTAAATATGATGCTTCATGATGATGAGATAAAGAATCTAAAATGTGTTCCCTCAATTTATTTAAATTTGTGTGAAACTTAGCTTAATTGCTAGTTTGATGTTCTTCTCTACATCCCATTTGCAACCAATTATTATGTTTGGTATTGGAGAGGTTCAAACCTTGTGCTATTAGGGTAGTTAAAATGCCAAATGCACTATGTTACTTTAGTAGGAAGCAAAATTAATCTAAGGCAAGTTAATTATTATAATTATTATTTCGGGAAATTGGATAGAGATTGTGCATAATCTCAGAGGGTTGTTGGATAGTATAAAAGGTAATACGCATCAAGCGGAACTTAAGCATTTGGAGGTTCATGCCATTTGGGACATATGTATATTTTATAGACGGCTTTTTGATAAGGTGGAGTGGTTTTACTCAACAACAAAGTATTTATTTAAGCCGATGGTTAGAATTTAGAAAAACATAGAGGATCGGTAGTATATTTTGTATGTTTGGCCTTATGGCGTTTTCTAATACTAATGTAGTATCTTTTTTGGAAAAAAATAAAATAAAATAATATAATAACACAAGAATGTAGAATCCACCATAAGTTTTATAGTGAAAACTCTAGGAAACTATCCATTATCAACGAATAAAAGGTATATCAATGTCTTACTCTAGATAAACTAGGTTGTTACATGAAACAAGTGCAAAACTTTAATTACCAACCTAACCAAGACAAAGTACCACGAAAAACTCAATTCAAAGAGTGGGGGACAAAGACAAGATGCCTAAGGCATTGGCATTTGGTTGCTATAGAAGAAAGGCATTGAAGGAGGACGCAGAGAGGGTTGAATGGTAGTCTAAAGTTTATCTATTTCACACCTTTTGATTTTCTTGCATGACCAAGAAAGTATGTCACTCTTGGATAAATAATTGATCACGTTTATATTTGAAGCATAGTTTTTGGCTTGTGTCCTTCTGAATGGTTGTGAATTCATCAAAGATATAGAATCCTAAATCCAAAACAACTTCTCTTATGAATTGGCCTCACGTATTGGAAATAGTAGGTAAGATGCCTCCTTTCCATAATAAGTATTGCTATCAAAATGGGGTAACAATGCCATGTTATGCCTATAGCAGTAAATATCGTACTCACTCCATTAACAATTGGCGAGTTCTATCACTTATGAGGACTTCTATATCTCATATGCGAATTTACCAGAAAAGAAACCGCCACATATTATAGTTTTAATGGTTCATGTGGATGCCAAATTGGACCAATGGGACAAAATAAACATATAATCTTGTACGCGACTAATTCCTAAGTGTTAATGTTGTCATGTGAATGTGATTGGGGTTGTACAATGAGATTAGAGTTGGTTTTGTAGTTAGTTTTAAGTGTTAATAGCTTGAGCGGCATTGTCACTCATTCTCTGCCGTGCCCACAAAAGGGTAGATGGTAGGAAGTCCTCACAAAACGACGTCAAGGTGTTTCTCAAGAAGAACACTCGAGAAAAAATAAGCATTCAATAAGGGCATTGAAAGACAATACACCATATGGCACATCCCACACATTCTCATAATAATACATTGTTTTGGCTCCAAAAATTAGCATGAGCTAATTATAGAACTCATCCATGGTCGATGAGAATAAAATAGGTTGCACACACTTCGAGACATAATACAACCTCTTATTGTTGTTAGCATACAATAGGAATTGCATCTAAACCAAGCATCCTCTAGTTCCCAAAAATAGTGACGTTGATCATAAAAGCTACGTGAAAGAAAAACACCATACGCAGCCTCAAAGGTAGGTTGGTGTCATATTACTACCAAAACATTGAAACATTTGTAAATATGCATAGTGAAACAATTTTCTTTTTTCTAAAGAACATATCCTTCCATTAGTTTTAAAAAGGCATATCAACTACAAAATACAAAATAGATCCTTCCCGATCCCGCCTTGTGTAAGACAATGGCTAGCCATGGATCCTTCGTTTGATGAAATTGATTGAGAACTTTCTCAAATCTCCCATTCTCAGCATGTCCTGTAATTAGTGCATTTAAAGAGACATGTTCTTGGGCTGAAAGCTTGTTAAATACTACTTGTGCCTTAGCAAGTGACCCAGATTTCGCGTACATATCTACTAATGTATTGCCAATGAAATAATCTCTTTCAACGGCTTTTTGTACAATGTCCTTGTGAATTTCATTGCCTATTAATGTAGCTCTAATGCTACCACATGCAACATGCTTTTAGGCAGCAAACAAGTGTGAAACAAGTCTTTGCATTTGCTCAAAGAGGGAGAGTGTTGCCTCATTATATCCATGTTCCACATATCCGACATTCAATATATTCCATGAAATTGCATAGTGGAACAATTTAAATTGTGTACCTATGTTTTATGAAGCATTTTAATTATTGATAAAATAGAAGTGTTTAAGTGCTAAAGATTTTGTGCTTTAGGATAGGAAGTTTATGTGTAGATCTAGTAAATCTAGTTGATAAGCTTAACAAATACATTAATGCTATTGTGGAACCATGTGCTCATTCATCCCAACATGGTTGAACCTATATAAACAAATATGCATCATTGGATCGATCTCTCGGTTGATAGTTGGACGGATGCCTTGAATGTAGACAGTTGGTGCTATGAATGCTTGTCAAGACGTGATTTGAGAGAGGCTTGAAGACCGCATCCCCTTGGTATCGAGAGATTTAGATCTTGATCGCAGGATTCACCCTGTGGTATGTATGGAAAGCATATTGCCTAAAGGTTTTCCAAGATCTGGTAGCCCCCCCCCCCCCCCCCCTCGGAGGAATTGATCATGGATATATGGTTCGCGATTATCAATCAACTGCCTACAAGGGCAATTGGACAAGGTTTGTGGCCACTCAAACGACGTGGTCACTGCCCGTTTGCGCTTTTGGCAAAAATGGTGCAACACACTGATTGTGACGCAAGGAGGAAACGGCCTGAGGTGGAACTACCAACCCCCACGCTGGCTATTTCCTACTCACCTCCCACCCTCCATTCGTTGTAGGCAACAAGATTCGGTTCGTACTAGCCGGTGATTAAGGGCACTAGTTTATAGCTATACATTAAGTAGTAAGTTTGAAAGGATATGTACGTAGTCTCATATTCTTGAACTCGGTTGGAGGGTGATTTGCCGATTTATGTATAAGCCACCTTCTATAGTCTTTCTATAGTAATCTCTCTGAAGTAATGGGTAAGTAGCTTCTTTTTTGGGGGAAAAAAAAATGCATCATAAAGGGGGGGATGAATGCTAATAAAGCTTCCTAATAGCATATGTAGCTTCAATCTAAATAATATCAAATGGTTCAAATTTTCTACTTTGCATCTATCTTTTAAGCAAAATCTCTTTGTCCGGAACCGAAAGGGTTCAAACCATGCATAGAAAAAACTTAAAAGTTCATAATATGACAAATATATGCATTGTTAACACCATTCAAAACAATGATTGGGCATTCATCCAATGTTGTGATGATTTAGGTTTGAAGAAATTTGTTAGGGGACTATGATGTATAATTAAAGCCTTAAATTGTTAACATAAAAAAGGTGAAAATTGTTTTAGAAAATCAAATGATTAGTTAATAGATGCTCGATTAAGATAATAAAGTGATAACGATGAAAAATAAATACATAAAAATTCATTACGAGAAGAGAAATTAATTAACAAACAAAACAACCAATTTAAAATGAAGTTGCATAAACTCCTTGGTTTAACCCCCTCGTATGTCTAATTGAGATACCTTGCACAAGGGGGTTAAACCAAGGAGTTTCCTAAGCCAGAGTTAATTATCACCACCCAAGAGGTGATCCTAGGCACAATAAAGGCGATCCAAACGTCAATCAAAATCATAAACGAATTGACGCCGGAAAGAAACATGATTCTAACTTTGAAGATGAATAAATCGTTAACAATATGATGCATAGATATGAGACTCCACCACATTCATGTCCAAGTTCTTAAAAAAATACAAAATCCATTTAAATTGTGTCACTCCACAATCCACTCCAATACATTGCAGGATTTCAAACAACAAATCCATTGAATGGTAAAATGTCTCCAAGAGTCTTTGAATCTTCTTCACTTCGTATTATTATTAACTCACATCTTAGAATTTACAGACATTAACAACCATAGAAAATCCATCCTTCTATCTAAATAGGAAATCTGCACCAGAATCCCATTACGTTTGCCTCATTCTTCTACCGTAATTACTTGAAATTCCTCGAAGTAATTAGCTTTCCATTTTCATCCCTCTTTTAGATCTTTATCATTAGTGTGTAAAGAGTAGATCTTATCATCCCTCTAATTACCTTTCCCATGGGGAACCACATTTCTACTGCTTGCACTAAATTCTTCTGCTTCTTAGTCATCATCATCCACGAAAAAACTTTCCATGCTTCTTCTTCAATACGTTTTGATGATCGATCCCTCTGCCTTATGAATGTTTTTGAATGCTCTGAATTATAGGATAATTCTCCTGATGTTTCCGCCATTCAACGCAATGATTGGGCTTCCAATCATCCTTTTATGTTTTCCTGTTCTTGATGATATAATTCTTGAATGCTCTATGGGGCAGAGATGATACGCAATCTACACATTAAATCGCTTCTGCTCTAAAGTGATCGCCTCCAAAATGATACACGTAAGACGACACCATAATCACTCCAGAAATCTTCCCCAAAAATTCCAAGGATCCCCACCACAGTCATTAATAAATATAACCTGCTTAAAATTTACTCATTTTTCGATTAATAATTGAAGCTATAATTAGAAACATGAACAGATATGGAGTCTGGACTCAACTTAGTCTTAATTATATATATATATATATATATGTATGTATAACTCTTCGACTTGAGTGGCTCATTTCCCCTGTGTATTCTCAAGCTCGACAAGAAGGACAGGCAGCTGGTCCATGAAGATGGAGGCAATAAGCTATATTGTGGCTTCTTTCCTCATGATAATTTCAGTTGTTGGTAAGCTTCTCGGCATTGTGTGTCTGTGTCTTTCTCTGCACAGCTTCTTTGGTGGATATATATAAGTAATGGACTCTTGGTTCATGATTATCCTTGACCATTATTCCTTTTGCAGAAGCTCAAGCTAATGCCAAAACCTACACGGCCTTGTTTGCATTTGGGGACGCGTTTGCAGACACAGGAAATCTTGATAAGTCTGATTCCAGACTCAACCTTGTAGGTGAGCAAAATAATGCTCCCTGGAGGAAACCCTATGGTCAAACTGTGCCTGGCACTCCCTCTGGAAGATTCTCTGATGGAAGGGTTCTCACAGACTTTTATGGTAAATGCCTTCTTTAGAAATATCGCACAAATTTTTTATCTGTTCTTTGGGATCCTTATTAACTCCACACCAAACCTAAATTTCCAAATGCATGCTTATTAAATTGAAGGAGAGCCACAATGTTTGCTCAATGGCCTGATTAGTGATTAATCTGATCATGATTTGCAAGTGTCAGTAAGCAACAACAATTAATCATGCGTAATCTCTGAAGTGGCAGGACATGGAATTCTCATGGAACCACATCTTTATGTAAAGATTTAGACATCCAAAAGAACAATGTCTGCAAACTTAGTGAAATATTAAGTCCTTTCGCATGTAAAGAACAGAAATTTTTATTTGTTCTTTGGGGTCCTTATTAACTCCATAATATCAAACCTAAATTTCCGCATACATGCATCAAAATTTTAAAGGAGCCACAATGTCTGATCAATGGCCTGATTAGCGATTCTAATCAAGATTTGCAAGTATCAGTAAGCAAACAATTAGTCATGTCTAATCTCTGAACCGGCAGCACAGCTTTAAATGTAAACTTAATTTAGGCATTCAAAAGAACAATGTAAAGAACAGAAATTTTATGGCAGCTTCATTTAGGCTGTTTTCATTTCTCTGTTGGTTTGTAATGCACAGCTTCTTATCTTCAAGTGGAACCTCCTGTTCCGTATAGCCTTCTAAACTCCTCCTCGAACAGCAACAGTACAGCAGGCATTAACTTTGCATATGGAGGAAGTGGGATATTCTTCACATTGTCCTCCACATACCCTAACATTAGCACACAGATTCAACAGCTAAGCTCCCTAATCGATGAAGGAATGGTGTCCCAGAGCCTCATAGCATCATCCATATGTCTCTTCACCATTGGTGGCAATGACTACTACCCCTACGTCTCTGAAAATCGAGCCGATGAGGTGAGCAAAACGCTGTGTTTTAATTCTTTTTTTGATGCAAACCTTTTCATTCTTTTTTCCTGATACAAATCTACTGTCTTCTTCTACAATCTTGCTCAATGGAGCAAATTCATTTTTTATTATGAAAGACAGACTTTAGATTTAAAGAGTATACACATAAATAAAAGACAGGTTTCGATTTAAACACCTGACACATAAAAATTATAAAAGACAGACTTTAGATTTAAACACCTTATGCAAATTTGCATAAGAGGTTTATATATATTTTGATTGAATCTGAACCCATTTTTCTGCAGTTAGGTGCATTTATTCCAAAGCTGATTGATGGAATCGGTGCAAATCTAGAGGCACTGTATGGATTGGGATTCCGATCCATAGCTGTGACGAATCTACAACCGATTGGTTGCCTTCCATTCTTCGCATCTCTGAATAATTATACGGCATGCAATGACTCGATCAGCAATTCGATCAGTGTTCCCCACAATCAACAACTTGCAGCCAAGTTAACAGCTCTACGAGACAAATATAATCTCGCCGAGTTCATCGCGTTAGATCTGGATTCAGCGATTAACGCCACGAAAGGTAACAACAACACAAGTGCCCTCTGATTGTTTCCATTTCGTTAATGTTTTGTGATAAGGGGGTGAGACATAAGCTCATTCAAATCATTCTGTTTCCTTTCCTGCTAGTTGCAAAAAACCTAGGGTTACCACAAGTTCCTCAAATCCTTAATACTGTTATTAGGTACTAAATGTGTGTATGTGTGTTAAAAAATGATAGATATGCTCTCGCTAAGGCCATGTTGCCAAGGTATTAATGGAAGCTTATGTGGAAGTGTGGATAGTAATGGCGCACCCCTCTACACTGTGTGTCCCTCGCCAGAAACTGCCTTGTTCTGGGACCGATCTCGTCCTTCTGATAGTGGGTGGGAAACGATTTCTCGTATGCTATTCAATTAACTTTTACATTGAGAAGATCAGGAAGTGAGAAGATGAGATGCTCCTGCTCAATAATGGTTCTCTCTCATGAATTTGCTTGTATCTGCAAAAACATGAATTGCATACACCAATTCACTCAATAAATGAATGAATCAAACCACTGTCTAATAAAATGGAGCTTTTTCTAGTAAAATCCAGCAACGTCTCCGGTTATGAATGTTTATTAGGGTAAATCTTTTCTAAAAGTTTTTAAAGTCTATTGGTGATGTGGATTCTTGGAAATCTGCATGATGTCCGCTGCATGTGGAAGGATACAGAAAACCTACAGTATTGAGGTTTACGGTACGCTGATTGCGCATGAGCAATGGATTGCCATTAATCCATGGCTACCTGCATTAAGTTAATTACTGGTGATCTTCTACCTTGCATTCCCCCTCCTTATAAGCAAGCGTTTGAGACGCAGATTTTGCACCATTTTACAGATGCAATTCATTAAACAATCTTCACTTACCTCCATACATCCAGAATCTACATGAAGCAAACAGAAAATAGAACCAAATCTGAGTAGATGAACTGTTTTTACACATGTAGAAAACATGCATTTTGTTAAGGAATCACCTAAGATCACATCAAGCCTTTAAATGTAAACCGCAAAGTGCAAAAACATCATTCACAATGATACAGAAAATACCTCTAACGAGTGAATCTTAACCAATTCTGATATAATAGCAATTCAAAGATGACTGACTGTTTCAATTTCAATTGCTATATCGCTCGCTCAGTTCTTTTGGACCAATTAGGTTAGCGTAATTACCAACTTTCTCTCATTTAGAGTCATAACGATTGCAAGGACTGATTCAATTAAAAAAGACAGATAGATAGATAGATTCAATTGCAGAGACGAGCCTGGGCGTACGTAGATCATGCGTGTATATATGCTTTCCAAGAGACCGAAATATACACTGCATATACGTAGATCATCAGCAAACACATGGATGAATACCAAAGCAAACTTCCCTCCCTCCTCACCTCACACATCAATTTCTTGCTTTCTTGTTTTCTCATGAGTCCATACTTGAAATTTTTAGACAAAATAATGGAATGAAACCATTCTTACAATTGAATAATTAATTAAATAAATAAAGACTCATTGCAAGGATAAAACTCTAAATTGATAGATAACAGACGACTTTGAATTGCAAAGATAAAGATAAAATTCAAGCTAGTTCTAATTAAACAAGCCAAAACAGAATTGGAATAGCAGAACTTAGTATTCTGAGCCATAGATCAGCACATTCCTTCCCACGGGTCCCTTTTGACAACGGATTATGTCTATATACTACTACAAATGAGGAAGTGATTATATTTCTACTTAGGGAAAAATTTAACATCTCATTTAATGCTTGGAATGGTGGGTTTACTCATAAAATTCCGGTCTCTGATCTCTGATACAGATCCTGTTAGGGTATATGGAGATCTTACACACTTGGTGGTGATATTATGGGGTTACATCTTTTGAGGCCTGTAAAACTGTTTACTATGGTACTAGCCAATGTGGCTCTCCTTGTGTAGGAAGGGCAATAATTAGTAGTGTCTTGTTCATGTGCCACCCTATTTAGCATGCATGTAGCTAAGCGAACCCACCCTTTTAGCACACCCTTTTTAGCACGCACGTAGCTAAGCCAACCCAAATGGGTACCTTTGTATCGACTATAAATTGAGCAACAAGTAAGAAGCTAAGTAGGCCAGTTTCGATCTCTTTATGTGTATTTCATTCATATACATATGCATATACATGCACAACGGAGAAGCTCGTGCTAATAATGTTTTCTCATGAGTTCACTTATATTTACAAAATGTGAATTAACTCAATAATGAATGAGACACTTTCAAATAAAATGGGGTTTCTCTCGTGATAATGTTAAGCATGTGTGTATGTGCACCCATGCATACACAACAATCTTAATTAACAATGGGCAACGGTTCAGTTCAATTTGAAACTATCAAACTCAAACTATTTAAAATAATAGAAACATAAACCGAACCATGGAATCGTTTAAACTAAAACAGTTTAAACTGAACACTTGCAAAAAATCAAGCTTAAAACCAAACAGTTTTAGTGACATTAAGCCTCATAGTTAGGTTTTGGTTTTCAAGATAGGTGAAAATATAAAATTTGACATTTTAATTTTTTTAATTTTACATTATTTCAAATTTTGATTTTTTAAACCGTTTGAACCACCGTTTCAAACTCTTTAAACCAAAAACCATTAAACCAATAAAGGTTCAAACCGAACCGAAAAGCCGTTAAGCTATGGTTTTGCAATTCGGTTCGATTGAGTTCGTGGAATAATCTTAATGTCATTAAAAGTTCATTATTTCAAGAAAGTTATATCTTCTATCAAGTTTTGTGGTTTTTGATAGAGTGCTTTGTTTTCTAAAAGCATAAGCAGTTATTGAAAAAGATTAATAGTGATATCTGATCTTGCAATGCATGCTCATTTTAAGAAGATTTCAACATAATTAAATATGAATAGGTTTCTCCATTGTGCTAGCATCTTGAAACAATTAAAGTAGAAGAAAGAAATTTCAAAAAAATTCCGCAATCCTAAAAGCTCAAACTAAAATCACGACATTCAATTGAATGGATTCATGGGCAATTTCGATTTCATTACTTTGTATTGTTTTGTTAGACTTCAAATATTGAGAATAAGAGTCGGTAAACATATGTATATGCATAGACACACAATACGCATAATATTTGTGCCTTCCCTAATAGTGGAAGAAATGTTTACACCCCCACCTCACCCACACCATCAACATTGCCAAACCAAAGCATGAAGATACGCAACAAAATCCTAGTAGAGGATGAATATCACTTAGGTCTCACGTGCTCATTGCTCAACATATAATGTAATTTGCATTAAGTACGATGACTAGTTAGACTAACATGATAAGTTAAAACCCATATGCATATGTGTCTGCATTATTTTCAAGTAAAATGTTTTCACTATATAGTAGTAACCCACTTTTTATAAGGAAAGACTCACATACATGATCATTTGTGGGTCAAATTGGTCTCCTCATAAACGATAAAGAGCTTAACTAAACTAATCCTTTCTATTTTCACAACTTGTCTAAACTCATCATCCATCTCTAAAACCTCCTAATTGCATCACAAACATCAACGAATCTATAGTTGGATAGCCAGATACAGACTAATTAGCCTTGATCCCCCAAGACATGCATTCACAACACATCATCTATATGCTCAAACATTTACTCACTGCTCACTTAGGAACTCTAACTAAGAGCAAGTGTTCATTTCACCATGCACACCCATGTATGTGTCCCCACACTCCGCCATTCATGTTCTAGCAAAGACCACGTGTGCATCTAATCATAGAACATTTTCTACGGTTGGTCGAGAAAGTGCAGTCTCTTAAGACAAATTGTTTACCTATCTCCCATATTCAATGCACCCCTCCACCCCCCTTTATGTTGTCCACACATGTTGGTGCACGTTCATAACTAACAAATTCATCATAGAGCACACTTTCAATTTGGGACATGAGTCTACACCAACTCTAATTGCAAAGCAACCGTTGTCCCTTGTGACAACAATATTTCTTGACCTCAACTCTCTTACAATTTGCAAACTATTACTAATCTTGACCAATTTACGAACCAAACCTTGATGGTATCAACCTCAAGTTCATAAACCACTATACAAAAGGTGGTAGGACAACGCGAGGGGGGCAATACTCAATACTTGAATATGTATGTCACATATAATTCCCTCCACGACTCAATGAAACCTGATAAATTGGTGATCTAAATGTAAATCAAAATCATCAATGAAATGAGTCCACCGAAAACCAACATGAGCACGACTTTGAAGATGAATGAATCGTTAACGATATGATGCATAGATACGAGACCCCACCACATTAATGTCCAACATAAAACAACAGAAAATCCATTCAAATTGTGTCAATCCACAACCCAAGCCAATACATGGATGTTAAATATATCCAAGAGTTTTTTAATCTTCTTCTCTTGGGATATTATTAACTCACCTCTTAGAATTTACGAACATTAACAACTTTAGAAAATCCATCCTTCTATTTTAATTGGAAATTAGCACTAGAAACCCATTAACTTTGCCTCATTCTTCTCTCTTAATTACCTGAAAGACCTCTAATCAATTAGCTTTCCATTTTCATCTCTCTTTTAGATCATTATCATGAGTGTGTAAAGAGTAGATCTTATCATCCCTCTAATTACCTTGCCCATGGGGAACCACATTTCTACTGCTTGCATTAAATTCTTCTGCTTCTTAGTCATCAGATGTCATCCACGAAAAAACTTTCCATGCTTCTTCGTCAATACGATTTGTTTTTGAATGCTCTGAATTACATGATAATTCTCCTCGGGTTTCTGACATTTAACGCAATGATTGGGCTTCCAATCATCCTTTTATATTTTCCTGTTCTTGATGATATAATTCTTGAATGCTCTCTCTAGGCCTCATGTTGTTTTTGTTGCTCAAGTACACTAATTTCATCAAATATGACTGATCGACTAAAGAAAAACCTGTGTGTATGTAGATCAAATAGTTTGTATGTTTTAACTCCAAAAGATTCACCATATCCGGTAAAAATACATTTTCTAATATGAGGATCTAATTTCTTCCTTTTCTTTGTAGGCATGTAAAAGTAAGCAATTGAACCAAACCCTCGAAGATGACTAAGGTTTATGCCTAAACCAAAGCGAATAGTTTGTTGTACACCAAGTATCTTATGTGGTGATCGGTTTTACAGGTAACATGCAGTGACAACTGCTTCTTGCGAGAATCGAAGAGGCAATCCAGCAACTTGAATCATACTTCGACATGTATCTACGAGGGTTCGATTCTTGCGTTCAGCTATACCATTATGTTGTGGGTTGTATGGTACAGTATACTAATGCCTTATTCCATTTTTTCTTCACAAAACCTTTTTCCATTTATCGCTGAAAAACTCCCCCCCATTGTCGGTACGAATAGTTAAGATCTTAAGGTGAGAATGATTTTCTACATATGCTTTGTAACTTGTAAATGAATTTTATGCCCCTAATTTCTTCTCGAGAAAGTATAATATAGTGAATCTTGTGAAGTCATCTATAAATGAAATAAAATACTTGTTACCATCTATTGATAGAGATTGCATCAATCCACATAACTTGTAAATGCATTATCATTATGCGAGGGATGCATCTACAACAAGCAATGTGGACCGATGCAATATTTATCAATAAATGGTTACAAGTATTTTATTTCGTTTATAGATAATTTTCATAAGATTCGCTATATTATACTTTCTTAAGAAGAAATCACGAGCATACACTACATTTGTCAAATTACAAAGCATATGTAGAAGATAAATGTTAACGTAAGATCTTAACTGTCTGTACTAACAATGGAGGGGAGTATTTTAGTGATGAATAGAAGAGCTTTTGTGAATAAAACGGAATAAGTCATTAGCATACTGTACCATATAACCCACATCATAATGGTATAGCTGAGTGCAAGAATCGAACCCTCCTAGATGTCGGATTGTCTCTTCGATTCTGACAAGATGTTGCCATTGCATGTTACCTGCAAAACCGATCACCACATAAGATACTCGGTCTTGAAACACCATATTCACTTTGGTTTAAGCATAAAGCTAACCTTGGTCATATACGAGTGTTTGGTTCGATCGCTTACACTCATGTACCTATAGACAAAAGGAAGGAATTAAATCCTCACACAAGAAAATGTATTTTTACTGGATATGGTGAATCTTCTAGAGTTAAAGTATACAAAGTATTTTATCCACATACATGCAGGTTTTTTCATTAGCCAATCAGTCATATTTGATGAGATTAGTGTATTTGGGCAACAAAAACAACATGAGGTACGTGACGTTAAACAAAATTTAAAGATAAATGATCTAATTACTCCAAATGTTTCCCAAATAGAAAAATACGGTGGTCTGGTCACAAGGAGTTTTTTGAAGCAGTTTCAAAATCGAAAACATGCTGATGTTCTAACAGAAGATGAGGATGTACGAGTAACTCATTACTTATACAATAATCCGACCTACCCTAATGAGAAAGGATTGAGATGACAGTGCAAGGATTATTTACACAACCAAATAGGAAATGAAGACATACACAACGTGCAAACCGA
Organism: Azolla caroliniana; assembly: GCF_043228905.1. Lineage (NCBI taxonomy): Eukaryota > Viridiplantae > Streptophyta > Polypodiopsida > Salviniales > Salviniaceae > Azolla > Azolla caroliniana. Next base: position 4,340,643 of record NW_028230436.1, on the reverse strand, counting down.
AGATCATGAAAGGAAAGATCATCAAAATCGCAAAAGTTATAAAGATATATCGGTGAAAGATTTAGAAAAGGTACCTAAGAGAATGAAGAAGTCGAATTCATTCATTGCTCCCCCGCATCACCATCTATAATGAAGCCGCATGAAGATGATCAAGAGCAGCCGCAGCGTCACCATTCCCAGAAACCCCACAGGATCGGCATGATCATCCTCCACAAATTTAGCGTGATCATTCTCCAAAAAATCAGAATGATCCTCCACATGATCAACATCCTCTCGATCATGAAAATCAGCTCGGCCATGACCAACACCACCACCAAAATAGGCTCGGCCATGACCACAACGACTTGCAACACGGCCACCATCAACACGGCCGAAAAAGCTCGATTTGCAGCAAGAATGGCAGTGGCGACATAGCCCTGGGGGCAGAAGGAAACGCCATCGCAGAGAGACGGAGCAGAGAGTGGAGAGGTGGAGCAAGTAGTCCTTTTATAGCTCAGCTCAACACACACGGTTTTGGAGCGCGCCAACTCTTCCCGCTTCTCCAATTCAGTTAAGCGTCAACGACATTCTTTTTAACTCCTTCACACCTATTCAATTCATACCTAATAGTTCTCTACTAACTTTAACTCACCCACATATGGCTTTCACACCAAAAGTACCTAACTACTATCAATATGTATATGTTTGCTTTTTCGACCAGTTTTAATCTCGAACTTCACCACTTGGATATCCAAACCGCATTTTTACATGGTGACTTAAATGAAGAAATATAATCATGCAACAACTGCCGTTTTTTGAAGATTCAAAATTCCCAAAAGTATGTTTGTAAGCTTCATAAGTCGTTGTATGGTTTGAAACAATCTCCGCGAATGTGGCACCACAAGCTCCATACATTTCTTATGACTATTAATTTTCGGCGTCTTCAAGCCGAGCAAAATCTTTACGTTTGTAAGGAAGGAAGTGACTATGTAATCATTGGTGTGTATGTTGATGATTTGCCAATAGCCTGTAACTCTACTACTTCAATGCGAAAGGTTGTAAATCAATTCAAGGAGAAGTTTCCCGTCAAAGACCTTGGACCAGTAGCGTATTGCCTTGGTATCAAGGTAACAAGGAATAGGACAAAAGACACGCTTACCATGTGGCAATGGAAGTTGGTCGAAGAAATTATTCACAAGTTCGAGATGTCTGATAGCAAACATATTGCAACACCAATGACCGTAACGTGCAAACTATCACCCAATGATAGTCCAAAGACCGTGGAAGAAGAGAAACTCATGAAATCACTTCCTTATTGTAAAGAATCAGGTATGATTCTTGTGTAGTGGAATAGGTGTGAAGTATGTGTGTGTATGAGGGAGAGAGAGAGAGAGTGAGAGAGACAAAGAGTAAGACACAAAGTATACAAAAGGTAGATTATATTAACAAAGGAGAAAGACTCAACATTATACAAGGTGGGAGGAGGGTGCTTTATACAGTTACCCTCTCTCTTCATTAACTACAAGACTCATAGAGCATGGGGAATGTGAAAGCTCATAAGTTATGTGTCATAGAATATGATTCTATGACTCATACTAAATGCTAGAATACAAAGTGGTGACTCTTGACCATTGGGGTGTCTATTCACTCTCAAGGTGAGTTCACACACTAGACGAAGTTGAGCTTGATTCTCAACACTTATCGACAAATCCTTGGAAGTATAAGGTACCTTATGAGTTATACACGTCCGGATTTGTCTTATTGAGCTGGTTTTCTTTCTAGATTTATGCAAAATCCTGGAGTAGCTCATTGGAATGCTTTAAAGTGAGTTCTTCATTATCTACAATACGCTAAAGACATAGGTCTAACATATAAGTCTTTCCAATCTAGGAATTCGTCCCAACTTAGTGGTTGGCTCCAAACACCATTAGTTGGTTGGACTGATTCTGATTGGAGGGGAGATCTTGATACCTCCCGCTCAACATCCGGTATGGTTTTCACATTCCCTAATGGAGCAATTGCATGGAGAACCAAACGTCAACTTAGTATATGTGGCTCTTTCTAGCACTGAAGCGGAATATGTTGCAGTGGCATTAACAGTGAAAGAAGGATTGTGGATAAAGACGATCATTGAAGAGCTCGACATCATAAACCTTAATGAAGTCAAAGTTTTTTGCGACAATCAATCATGCATTAAGCTAGCTATTAATCCAAAGATCACGGATCAAAACAAACATATAAGAGCACATCATTTTATTCGAGAATTGGTAGAAGCAAAAGAAATTTCTTTACATTACACATCTACTACAACAATGTGGGCGGATTTTTTTACGAAGCCAATACCACAACAAAAACATTGGAATTGTTGTAATAAATTTGGTCTTAGCATTAGTAAGATCAATAAAGAAAAATAAACTCTTTATTTTATGGGGGGTGTTAGATTATAAAATAAAGTATAATATTAGGAGTACAAATAAAACATATTATGATAAATAAAGTAAAAAATAATAATTCTTAAAATACCCCTCTTTTATATAAACGTTTTGTAACTACCCTCTCTCTCTTATATACACATTGTAACCACTATTCATGTGGTGTGAGAAATACAATTATTAACTTCTTGATCTCTCTCTCTCTCCCTGGTATCTTCTTCCTATCTCTTGTGTTATTGCTTGATTTCTTACACTCCTTTCCAACTTTCTAATTCACGGTCATAGGCATTGCAAGGGCTCATACAATTAAAAAAGATAGATAAATAGATTTAGTTGCAGAGTATATATACTTTCCAAGATACAAAAATATACACTGGATATACGTAGATCATCAGCAAACACAATGATGAATACCAAAGAAAACCTCCCTCCCACAACGCATAGCAACTTGAATCCGCATTATTGCACTAAAGTAAATTTTCACTCTAGGTAAATCCGATCCAAGTAATTTTCCCCCCATTCCCTCATTCTCTAATCCCTCAATGTCTTGCTTTTTTTTTTCTCAAAGCACGATCAATGAAACAAAACAAGTCCATACTTGAAAGTCTTTAAAGAGAAAATAATGCAATGAAATCATTCTTACAATTGAATACGTAAATTTATTAAATAAGTAAAGACTCATTGTACTGATAAAACTCTAAATTGATCATTAGATAAGCGGCGACTTTGAAATGCAAAGATAAGATTAAATTCAAGATAGTTCTAATTAAACAAGCCATAAAGAACTAGTAGTGGTGCACCTATGTCTACATTCCAGAGTCTAACTACAGAATTGCATTAGCAGAAGTTAGTTTTTTGGGCCACAGATCAGCACATTCCTTCCCAATGGGACCAATGATTATATGTATGTATATGTATGCCTATACATACATAAGTATTGTGGCGGTCACATGGACCACACCCAAATTAGGCCCCTACCAAGCCCCATAATTAGAAGAGCTAATTGGAGCGGGAGAACACCCTCCACGCTAAGAGTAGTCTATAAAATGTAACTTAGAACATCATGGAATGGAGGCTATTCTTGGGAGCATTTCACATCTTGGTGGAGAAGACGGGCAAAGCAACCCCAACTCACGACCCCAACAATACACGCCACGATGCAACACGACAACAACGGCGGCAACGCAAACTCAATCAATCCAGAATTCCTTCAACACACGACCCAAGAAGTTCTCCTCGACTCCGACAGCAGCATCTCTTCCATCAGCGCAGATTTAGTCACCCAATTACAACTTCCCACGAGCCACGCACCGCCCATTAAAATCCTCTTTGGCGACCAACAACGGGTGTACCACTCACATACGCAAGTCATGTGCATGCTCACCATCAGTTCCGCCTAGATCCAACATCGTTTCTACGTCCTCCCGCACCAATTATTCTCAATCACCCTCGGCTATGATTGGTTCCTCCATAGTCGATTCTGTCTTGATTTCTCCTCACAACATCTCATCCTCCCCAATCACCTTTCGATCGCGCTCTTCACTACTCCACGAGATACCACCCACATCAGCAACACACAGTACCTAGTATCACCGACAGAGCGCATCCACAACATCTGACGGCTCCTAGCCACCTTTCCCTCCTTGTCTACACCACCTGCAAAACCTCCCTCGGTCCATTTTCCGATCCACCACACGATTCCTACAAGCAACGCCCGCCCCATCCACCCAGCTCCTCGACGTTGCTCGCCTCTCGACCACGAGTGCATCGACAACACCGTCAAAACTATGCTACAACAAGGGATTATCACACTTTCCAAGAGCGAGTGGATCTCGGAGCCACACATGGTAAAGAAAGGGGATGACTCTTACCGTTTTTGTGTCGACTTCCGACAACTAAACCATGTCACCACCCATGATCGATATCCTCTCCCTCGTATCGACGACTTCCTTGACCAGCTCGACAAATCAAAGTACTTCACCTCCCTCGATCTGGCCTCGGGATATTGGCAGATCCCTATGAATCCTAAAGATTCCCACAAAACTGCATTCTGCACTAGGAAAGGCATTTTTCAGTTCACACGGATGCCCTTTGGCCTATCCGATGTTGGGAGCACATTCCAGCGAATGGCTAACGCCATCTTCGATGATCTCATCACCCGCCGCGTCGTCATTGTCTATCTAGACGATATTCTGATACATACAAGCACTTGGGTGGAACACCTTCAAGTCCTTTGGGAGGTCCTCACTTTGTTCAACACTATCGATTGCAGTTGCAATGGAAGAAGTGTCGATGGGGTAGTACACGCCTCCGCTACCTTGAGTACGTCATCTCCTCTGACGGAGTACAAATGGACCCAGAGAAGACGGAAGCAGTCCAAAAATTCCCCCGCCCCACCACCGTCAAGCAGCTTCAACGCTTCCTCGGCCTCCTCACGTTCTCTCTCCGCTTCATCCCACGTCTAGCCAACCTGTCAACCCCACTACGCGCGCTCCTGCAAAAAGACACACCCTTCATATGGACCGAAGCCTGCGAATCCAGCTTCCTGCAGCTCAAGTGAACACTCCAAGCCTCTGACCTCCTCGCCCACCCTGATTTCACGAAGCCTTTCCATCTACAAACGGATGCCTCCAATGTTGGCCTAGGTGCGGTCCTGCTCCAATCCGACGACAACGACCAACTACGCCCAATTGCCTACATAAGTCAGTCACTTACCAAAGCCGAACAAAATTACTCAAAAACCGAAAAAGAGTTGCTCGCCATCGTCTGGGCATTCCATCGTTTCCACCCATACCTACACGGGTCAAATACATCAGTCGAAACCGACCATCAGCCATTGCTCTCCCTCATAAAGAAGGCTCATCCACCCAAGCGCTTACTTTGTTGGGCTTTGGCGCTACAGGATTACACATTCACGTTGCGCTATCGCCGTGGTCCCCAGAACATTGTCGTTGATGGATTATCCCGCATATCCTTTCAGGCAACCCAGATCGCCTCTGACACAATCGATTTCCCCATATCCTCATCCCAAATAGCCAACATGCAACAACACGACAAAAAAATCCAAGACATCTGCCACCGCCTACGAGCCGAGCCCACATCATCCCTCACCAAGCAATTCATGATCCAAGATAATGTCCTCCTTTTTTGCCAAGTAGCCAAGGAACCCCGGGTCTACATGCCTGAGCAACTGCACCTGTCTTACCTTCGTTTCTTCCACGATCACCCGTTGTCCAACCACTTGGGTTTTCATAAGGTGCTAGACAAAATCCGTTGCAAATTCTATTGGTCGGGGCTACGCCACGAGATCGCCTCCTACATCAAAGCATGCAACTTATGTCAGGCCATCAAATCACCTCAAGTGGCTCAAGGCCTCTTACATCTGATACAAGTTCAAGCTCCATTTGAAATTGTCAGATGGGACATTATGGGCCCCTTTCCCGAGTCACAAGAAGGGAACAAATTCATCCTCGTCATAACCGAGTACTTGACGCGTTGGGCTGAGACAACCGCTATCCCAGATGCCAAGGCTATGACCATCGCCTTCAAACTATTGGAGAAAATCATCTTCCCCCATGGTTGCCCACTCCAAATCTTGTTCGATCAAGGACCCCAGTTCAACAGTGAGCTCCTACGCCTAGTTTCTACACAATTAGGAATCCAACAATTATGCACGTCACCCTACCATCCGCAGACGAATGGATTGACGGAGCGCCTCAATCGAACCTTAAAAAAACAAATCTCGGCCTACATCAATCCGTTGCACTCGACCTGGGACCAGATCTTGCCCTTCGTTACACATGCCTACAACACAACTGTGCAAGCCTCCACTCGCATTAGCCCATTTTGGGCCCTTTACGGAAGGGACCCGCGCTTACCCCCAGAAGTGGCAGTCTCGCAACCAATCACACGACTCCACTCTAATGCAGTGTCCTGGTGGTCCCACCTGCAAGAACTCCAGCCCCTCCGCAAAGCCATCACGAGCAACCTGCACCAAGCACAGCTACGCCAAAAACGACAACACGATGTAGGCCGCGCCGACCATCAATACCACGTCGGCAACAAAGTCCTCATCTATTTCCCCATCCGTCATCGTGGCCTCAGCGAGTCGCTCATGCACCGATGGATCGGTCCCTTCGAAGTTCAAAAGCAAATACGCAACACTACATATCTACTCTGTCACGCCTCCAACAACCGCTCTACCTTTGCCCACCAGTCTCGCATGAAGCCCTTCCATCAACTACCATTGCCCCCGCCCACGTGCATGCCCACGCCCACACCCACGCCCACGCCCATGTCATCCCCCCACCTAGAACCGCCGTCCATGCCCTGTCACGATCTGACCGCACAATAACTTTTTTTTACAAGGGGGAACTGTGGCGGACACATGGACCACACCCAAATTAGGCCACCTAAATTAGGCCCCTACCGCCACATGGACCACACCCAAATTAGGCCCCTACCAAGCCCCATAATTAGAAGAGCTAATTAGAGCGGGAGAACACCCTCCATGCTAAGAGTAGTCTATAAAATGTAACTTAGAACATAATGGAATGGAGGCTATTCTTGGGAGCATTTCACATCTTGAGCATTTCACAATATATATATATATATATATATATATGGAACAAATCTCTATTTTGATGCCATATATGTATATGGAGCAAATTTTGGTTGTTTTTTCACAAGGGTTGCTTTTAGCAACGGATTATGTCTACATACAAAGGTCCAGGTAGTGATTATATTTCTACCTAGGGCAAAATATAGTATCACATTTAATGCTTTTAATGGGGGGTTCATGCCACAAATTCCGCTCTTTGATCTGTGATATAGATCCTTTTAGGTTATGTTTCAAATCTTAGCACTTGGTGATGATATTGTGAGGTTACATCTTTTGTATACATCTTACCATTGCTACCTTGGATAGAATGACAAGGGCTCACAAGAGATGTAGTGATGTCCTCAATTTATGTTGTCATAAAAAATGGGAATCACATGGATTTCATAGGATTTCATGCCAACACTGAATTTGGATATGCATTTGATGGCTCGTTGTTTTCCATTACTTCAAGATATATGCGACAAGGCCTGAACCATCATTGGATATATATAGTACACAATATTTGATTGAGAAAGAAGAATTGGTGCATGGAAAAAAACTAACAAGAAGTTGTGTCGTGTCTTGAATGGGTTTGATCACATAATTGAGAGGAAAGTAAATCATTATTAAAGGAATTGCTTGTTTCTTCTCCATTGTTACATTTAACAAAGAAAGAAAAAAAATTTGAGACCTTAGTTCAATCATTTGTTTTTTGTTAGGGTTTGTTAAAGTGGGCGGAAGTAGGCGATACACAATCTCAAACATTGTTCAAGTTTGATTCCACCAAATTATGGTTTCACTACATAGTGTCACTTTCATGGCTCTCATCCAAAGCACAAAAAAACCAAAACGTGAACAAGTTTGATGCAAGGCTATATTTGAAAATTTTGCAACATAGTTTGCATTCTCAATTGCTATTTGGATCCAACATGTTCATTTGGAGTGTGATAATTGGAACCTTCCGTTAGGTTCAACCCTCAAGAGGAGAGGGATGAAGTTAGGCACATGTTTCTTTTGTATTGTTCAATTGGAAGACAATATACAATTGATTCGTTCAACGCCGTGTTCCACAAGCTATTTGGAAATATTTATAGAAAATATCTCAATTATTGTCTTCTTACCTAATATTGCCTATTGATCTTTTAAAGCCAATATGTACAAAATGGACAGAAGGATGAGATGGAAATCATGTATTCCAATTTCTAAGGTTGGAGTGTGATAATTGAAACCTTCCTTTAGGTCAATCCTCAAGGGGAGAGGGTTGAAATAAGGAAAATGTTTCTTTTGTATTGTTCAATTGGAAGACGATAAACAATTTGTTCATTCAACACCTTATTCCACAAGCTATTTGGAAATATTTATAAAAAAATACCTCAAGTTTTGTCTTCTTATCTAATGTTGCTTATGGCTCTTTAGCCAATATGTGCAAAATGGACAAAAGGGTGAGATAGAAATCACATGGTCTAATCATTAAGGTATTTGGTTGCAATAGAATTGGAATATGCGCAATTCTTTCACATTTGATGTAGACATGAAATAAAAGTGTACATTGCAAAGTTGAAAGGTATACTTATGTGGCAACTATGGATGCATAAAACGTGTAAAGACTTTTTCATCTTGTGCGTACTAAACATTTTTTATGGTACTAGGGAATGTCCCTCTCCTTGTGTAGGGAGGGCAACGATACTATAATGATGGTTCTTACATACAATTAAATTAATTACTTGTGTGAGAAAGATATTAGATTAGATTAGATAGACATGTAGCATCCATAAAGAGGCTAATATTTTTTATTTTATTTTTTTCCAAACAAGATATCCTTCCATTAGTTTTAAAAAGCATATCTAATATTGACTTATAGGGAAGTGAGATGGGGTATATCCATTGGGGGATCTCTAAACAAATTTCTATACAATAAAGACACAGAGAGCCCAATATTGATTTATAAGGAGGTGAGATGAGGTATATCCATTTGGGTATCTATAAACAAATGTCAATACAATAAAAACACAAGACAAATGGTTTTGAGCACTAAATATAATAATTATATTGTTAATGTTATTCAACACAATGAGTGGGTTTTCAATCATAGTATATATTGTCTTTCTTAATCAATTTGATTGGATGAGTAATGAGTCACCTACCAATATAATATAATCTAACCAACCTAAATTAATTGAAATGTTTAAACATGCACATTCATGGACAACTTAATGCTAGCCACATATTCAAAAAATCAAAGATATGTCTTTGACATGAGGGGCTCGTTTTCTTATATATGATGCACTTGGAATCATACTACAAGATAACATTATTGGTTCTCAAATCTCAAGCTTGAAAGGAAGACTCCATGAACATGGACGCAATAATGTGTTTTCTTGGTTCTTTCATTCTAATAGTTTCACTACTAGGTAAGCTCCTTGGTATTCTTTGTGTGTGCATGTCGTGTATGTGGTTTGCACATACGTGCACACACAACTTCTTTGGTGGATATATGTGAGGCATGGATGTTCGACTAATACTTAACCTTGTCTATATACAGAGGGTCAAACTGATGCCAATACATACAACGCGTTGTTTGCATTCGGGGACTCATATGCAGACACAGGAAATCGCGATAAGTTTGATTCGACACTTAACCTTGTAGGGGAGGCAAATAATGCACCTTGGCGAATACCTTATGGTCAAACTTGGCCAGGCATTCCGTTTGGGAGATTCTCTAATGGAAGGGTTTTCACGGATTTTTATGGTAGTACCTTCAAAAATCTCTTCAAATTGATCGTTTTTAGACTTTGTATTTACTTATTGAATCTTTCCATATGCATGCATGAAAAGGTGTTATAATGTCGAATTGCCTTAGCGATTCTCATTTGCAATCATTAGTAAGCAACACTTGTCTACATGAGTTTTTCTTTAAGTTTCTTGTCTTTGGTTGGTGAAGACAAGAAACCGAAACTATTAAACCATCAACAACATATATAAACTTCGTAGAAAACATATGTGGGATTAAAAAATGGATGGTCATCATATCCAAATGCCTAAATCTTATTATCACAACCTCAAACTTTATATGTATATCTAATGCCTAAAATTTATGGTGTGCTGCCATAGAGCTTATAAAGCATGAATTGTAAAAATCTTCTCATGATGATTGATGTGGGAATCATCCTTATTAGATTGTGAAATATTAGACGTGGGCACAACCAATTTTGGGAGAGATCATGCATTCCCCTGTCAAGGGTTTTGCTCTAGGTTGTAGTTAGAGCTTCGAAGGTCTAATGTTCAGAGGTTAAAATATTCTCCTCATTGAGTTTTGCCCCAAGTCAATAAACAAAAAGAGTCTTAACAATTTCAAGTGTGAAGATTACACATCTTGTATAGAGTTACCAGAGAACAAAGGTATCAAATGGTTTTAGTAGTAGAGATCGATATCGTATGCTAGGACAAATAAATAGTGTAGGTTTCAATTGCTAGATATCTTTGAAAAGACTTGAGACATTTCAATATTGAGGTGCAACAATGAATTCAAGACATGCTCAAATTTCAGAAAAAGATCAAGAGAAATATGGACATATATGTAAAGGTTAGAAATTGAAAAGAGATGGAAAAAATATGTCTTCAAAGGTAATAAATAAGTCATTTTATAATTAAGGGAAAATAACAATTTAACTATATTTTTTAATTGTCTATTGGTGTAATGCAGCTTCCCATCTTAAAGTGAAACCCCCTGTTCCATATAGCCTTCTAAACTCATCGAAAAACAACAATACAATGGGCATCAATTTTGCGTATGGAGGAAGTGGGGTTTTGTCCTCATTATATCCCACATATCCTAATGTTACCGCACAAATCCAAGAGCTACGCTATCTAGTTAACAATGGAGTGGTGTCAAAGAAGCTCATAGCATCATCCATATGTGTCCTTGTGATTGCTGGCAATGACTATACAATATTTCTCGCTACAAATCCAACCAATCAAGTGAGTAGATGTGTTCATATTATACAATTATTTTTAAATCTTTATTGATAGAAGATGTTGGATTGAATGGGTATTATAGAGAAGGAGATATTACACTTAACAATGTGCTTTCAAATTATTGTGGTATGGTTGACTTGAAAGAAAATAAAATTACTCATTTATGTCTTGCATCAAGACTACATCTCACCATATTGCCCCATTATATAGATTGTTTCGGCTTCCCATGGATGTATCTAGCTATCCTTTTAAGCCATTTTTCTTTACGCTTCCTTCTTTTTTGAGACCTCGTGTGTGTTTGTGAAATTGCCTTTGTGGATGTGCCTTTGCCAAGGCTAATGCATGTGTGGGACTCCAACAAAAATCCATTATATCTAATAAAACTCTTCTTAGAAAATATGGAGGAACAACACATATAACACGACAAGTGTACAATTTGGCCACAATTGTTATAAACAAGGCTCATGTTATCCATCATTTCGGATTCCACGCCTATCTTCCAAAAGAAACCTTGCAACATCGATTTACTTCTTCATAATACCAAAAATCATTATTGATTGTTTCGTTCAATTTACTTGCTTATATGTGTTGCTTAAAGATCCTCCCAAAACCTTAGAGAGATAATAATAATAAATGTAACAAAGAGAGTTTATATTACACAACTTTATATTGGTTTATTCTTAACATTTTCACAGGTAAGCACATTTATTCCAAAGTTAATCAATGGAATTGGTGCAAATCTAGAGGCATTGTATGAATTGGGATTCAGATCCATAGTTGTGTCAAATCTAGAACCAACAGGCTGTCTTCCATCTGTTACATCGTCAAATAATTATACGGAGTGCAATGACACATTAAACAATGCGATCAGTGTTCCCCACAATCAACAACTTGATGCCAAGTTAACAACTCTACGAGAGAAATATACTCTTGCCAAGTTCAAAGCAATAGATTTCTATTCAGCATTTAATGTTGCCAAAGGTAACCTAAGTCCCTCAATTTAATTCAATTTAATTTTGTGAGAGGTATGAAAGGGTACCACAAGTTCCTCGATTTGTTTACTTATGGATTTATTTATGTACTAATTGTGTGTGTGTGTGATAGATACATATCCACTTAGACCATGTTGCCAAGGTATTAATGGGGGCTTATGTGGAAGTGTCAATAGCAACGGGGCACCTCTGTACACCGTGTGTCCCTTGCCTCAAAGGGCCTTGTTTTGGGACGGTTCGCATCCTACTGATAGTGGGTGGAAAACAATATCTCGTATATTATTCAATTGAAGTTGAAGTGGAGGGGAAAAGGTGTGAAGGAGTTGTTTGTATTATTAAAGTTCTCACGAAGACGTGCGTTGTATATACCATAATACCAATTCACTCAATAATGCACGAGAATTTTTCTATTAAAATGAACCTTTTCTCGTAACGTAAAGCACATAGTATTGTGTGTGTATGCACGTTTCTGTAAGCGGGCATGCATACACACAAAACAATTTTGATGCCACTAAAAGTTCATTGTTTTAAATGGGATATTTCTTATATTGAACTTTCTTCTCGTGTTTGAAAGTCAAGTATGTGTCTGAAAATAATGAAGCAACTTTTCAAAAGGGTTAACGCAAATGTCGGATCCTTGAGTGAATACTCATTTTAACGCAAGTTTCAATATCATTAAATTGAAACAAAAGTTGCATATCAAAGTCATCTTTCAATTATTTCTAAGTTAGCCATCTTAGTTAATGCATGAATATAATCACACCATAATTTGCTTTGATCATTTTAGGTGAAGTACTTAGTTTAGTCCATATTCATGTTAGATATGAAGAGAGCCATGGTATGTACTATGACTCACTAGACTTATTTGTATATTTCAAAATCCTTCACGAAAATCATGACATTCAAGTTATTGGTTTGTTAACTATGGCGAAAAGGTTTGCGACTAAATCTCACCGATCAGGTGATTGGTTCATTCACAAGTCTTAAAAAAGTTTAAAACTTTCTTGAACCATTCAAAATATTATATATTAACAAGCTTAATTGTGCTCTCTAACTTGTATTTAACTTTTTTGATATCTAGGCCTAGAAGACCAAACTAGATATTTAACTCGTGTAGTGGCCAAGGTGGCATGGGATGTTTTGATTAGGCCAAAAAGTCAGGGAGGGTTGGCTCTAATAGATCCCTTGATACAATCTCAAGCTCTCTTGACAAAGTTTGTAGTCAGAGGATTGTTGCCAGGGACAAAGGCATGGAAGGGTATGTTGCTTAATTAGCTAATGCAATTATCTCCCAAGACGGGAGGAAACTGGTTGTCGTCTTTGAAATGGATGTTCTTGACAGATATTCAGACACCGAGACGGAATCTAACATCCAATAGATTTCTACTAGGGATCGTCAGAGCATGGGATGCAATCAAGATTTTTTTACACAAGGACATGCCTAACACATGGGATGGTTGGATGAATCAACCGCTTTTGGCTAATTCTCTTGCTCAGGATTCTACTGGAAATGTATTGGGCCTTAGACCTCGTCTTGCATGGGGAAAATTAGACAATGGGCTAGTAGCATCAATAGGATCCTGGATTCATTTTCAGCAGATGCCAGAAGTGGATCGCCTTAAGCAGTTACACTCGATATATGGGGCGTGTCGTGACTTGAGAATAGGAGAGAGAAAACTAAGATGACAATAGAAGGTAGAGGGAGAGAGAGAGAGAGAGAGAGAGAGAGAGAGAGAACACTAGAAATGGAAAGAGAGTTTATATTATAAGAGAGCAAGGATTACAAAGAGTAGGCTAAGGGGCTACAAACTGGTGTTGAACCGAATGAGTTGTGATGAATGAATAGACACCTATTTATAGGTCCTCATGGAGTATTCTAGAATGTTCTAGAATATTTTAGATATTTATGATATTTAATATAATCATGGAATATCCTAGAATGTTCTAGAATACTCTAAATATCTTGTAATAACTAATAATACATTTATTATAACTATACATCATATATGTTAGTATAATGGTTAAAGGTCTAACATATAGACCAAGAAATACGAGTCGGAAGGCAAGATTTCGGACTTGGTTTATGAGGATATTTGTTGTGAAACGTAGCAATCAGTTCGGAGGCATTAGCAAGATTCTCAAGAGGTTCCCATGTTCAATCATTAGGTGTATAACCTAACCAGTCAACCAAATAATACAGTTTGTTGCGAACGATCTTGGAGTCGAGAATGGTAGCAACTTCATATTCAGAGCCATCCGAAACTTCGATTAGAGGTGGGGGAGATGTAAGACGGCCTGGAATAGAGTTGGTTGTGTACGACTCCAAAAGTGAAACATGGAAGACCGGGTGAAGATGCATATGAGGGGGAAGATCAAGGCGAAATGCCACATCATTGATCTTACCAGATATCACATATGGGCAAAAACGTTGATAATCCAATTTGCAACAAGGTCGGGTTGTTTTAATGCGACCTTGTAAAAGCCATACTTGATCTCCCACTTGAAACGTAGTCGATGAATCACGTCGATGACGGTCGGCAACCTTCTTTTGAGTGTTTTGAGCATCACATAAATGGTGCAAAAGGATATCTTGAACTTCTTGGAGTCAGGTGAGCCGATCTTCAGCAGTCGGGTTTGTCGGGAGTTCAGGATATTCAAGCATAGTCCAACAAGGATGGTACCCAATGTTTGCAAAAAATGGGGAATATCCAGTAGAAGAATGTTCTGAGTTGTTGTAAGCAAATTCCGCCAAATGTAATAGATCAACCCAATCATCTTGTTGATAGTTGACAAAAAAACGAAGATATTGTTCTACTGTTTGGTTGGTGCGCTCACTCTGTCCGTTAGTTTCTGGATGGTAGCTAGAAGAGAGTTTGCAAGAAGTATGTAAGAGTTTGAACATGTGCCGCCAAAATTTTGAGATGAACTGGGGACCCCGATCACTAATAATATCATCAAGAAGACCATGATGCCGAAACACATCTCGCATGAGTAACTCAATTGTCTCTTGGCTCGTAATGGCCTTTGTGCAGGGAAGAAAATGTGCCATCTTGGTAAAACGATCTACTATCGTGAGAATAGAATCAAAACCCTTGGAAGGTGGTAGATCCGTAATGAAGTCCAATGAAATAGATTTCCATGGACTCTCAGGAATAGGCATTGGTTGTAATAAGCCATATGGATGATGTCGAGGTTTTTTGGATCGTATAACAAAATGGCGAAGTCTTGGGCGAATTCAGAATATCTTGGGCGAATATCTTGGGCAAATTCATCAGTCTCAATATGCTCCCGAATGGAGTCTAGAATACTTGAATCCTCGGGTGTGTCTATAGCATGAAAAGCCATTAGTCGTAGACAGTCAGGACCCAAGAGGATTTGCTTCTAACTTTCAAATGCGGCCTCTCCTGGTTAAAGTTCCATATATGAACGCCGAGATAAAGCATCTGCTTTGCCTTGTTGCGTCCCAGGATGATATAGAATTACGAAATCAAAACGAGTTAAAAACTGCGCTCAACGAGCTTGTCAATGACTCAAGACTCGAGCACTTTGGAAGTACGTTAGATTTTTGTGATCATTATAGACAATGATTTGTTGAGACGAACCCTCCAAAAAATGACACCATTGTTGAAAAGAATCCACAATGGCAAGAAGCTCTTTGTCATGAATCTTATAGTTGATTTCTACAGCTTCGAATTTCCGTGAATGAAAAGCCACAGGGTGCAGTTGGCCATCATTGCTAATCTGGGATAATACGCTTCCTAGTGCAAAGTCGAATGCATCAGTTTCTAGTATAAAGCGCTTCAATGGATCAACATGCATCAAAATTGGTGCGGATGTAAATGCTTGCTTTAATCCTTCAAATGAAGAGTTTGCATTTATACTCCACATAAATGGTTGATTCTTCTATGTCAGTTGAGTGAGGGGCAATACGATCTTTGAATAATCTTTGATGAACTTGCAATAAAAGTTTGCGAACCCTAAAAAACATTGTACATCTCGCACAGACTATGGTGTTTGCCAATCCAAAATTGTTTGAACCTTTGCTGGATCCATAGAGATGCCATGTGAAGAGACTATGTACCCCAAAAATTCCACTTGACGTTGGTCAAAACTGCACTTCTCCAATTTTGCATAGAGACCATATTCACGCAACCGTTGCAAAGCTTGTCGAATGTGTATATCATGATCCTCTTGAGTTTTTGAGTAGATCA
Organism: Azolla caroliniana; assembly: GCF_043228905.1. NCBI lineage: Eukaryota > Viridiplantae > Streptophyta > Polypodiopsida > Salviniales > Salviniaceae > Azolla > Azolla caroliniana. The sequence goes on along the minus strand of NW_028230436.1, from coordinate 4,324,454 downwards.
AGATATCATCTAGGTAAATTATGATGAAAATATCGAGGAAATCTCGAAAAATGTCATTCGCCATATGTTGGAAAACTGTTGGTGCATTCGTGAGACCAAATGGCATCATTGTATACTCAAAATGGCCATAATGAGTACGAAAAGTAGTCTTCCATCCATCCTCAGGACGAATTCGAACAAGATTGTAAGCACCTCGAAGATCTAACTTTGTGAAATACTTAGCTCCATTGAGGCGTTCCAAAAGGCTCGAAATCAATGGTAGAGCATATCGGTTTCGAATAGTTACTTTATTCAATCCTCGATAATCCACGACCAGACGAAGCGAACCATCTTTCTTCTTAACGAAAAATATGGGTGCGTCAGCAGGAGATCTTGAATGCTGGATAAACCCATTCGCCAAGTTCTCATCGATATATTCTCGAAGAACCTCTAACTCCGTGGTTGAAAGGTTATAAATTGGCCCCTATGGAGGCTCTTTTCCGGGCTACAAATCAATCGGGCAATCATATGGTCGATGCTCTGGTAATCTATTGGCCTTCACCTTATCAAAAACATTGGAGAATTCTATATATTTCTTCGGTAGTTGGACCGCCGATTCTTGTGAGCTCGATGTGGGAGTTGCTAAAACTGCAAACACCAACATGTCTTCCTTCCGTCCTTCCTCACGTAATTGATGTATAGAGATTGTCGAAATTTTTTGGAATGCCATATCCTTTGTTGGAGTTTTAAGGGCTCAGACTGTATTGTGACCTCTTCAATGGTTCTTTTTCTCCAATCGATAGTTGGGTTATGTAGCTCAAACCATGGAAGACCAAGAACTAGGGAGACTTGCTCTGAACTACAAATGATGTTGAATGAGATGACACTAGCCAAATTGCCTAGGACTACATGAATTGGTTCAGACTCTTCAACTATATCACTTGATGCTATGGGGCGTCCATCAATGACTCCGACTGACATTGGGCTTGGGAGCTTATGCAACTGAATATTATGCATTACAGCAAACTCACGATCCATGAAACAAGAGTTGGCTCCAGAGTCTAAGAGGGCAGAAGCTGGGACTCGATGGCACCTAGATGTGTTAAGCTCAACTTGTGCAGAGAAAACTCGACTAACGTGACCGGATGAAATGGAACCACAACTAGGGACAGGCGTTACATGCCTAGGGCTGTCCAACCAAATGGCTCCGATTTTGGCCGGACTTACTCGTTTAACACATCATCTAATTGGCTCAAGACATCAAATGTATTTTTAAGACAGGGACTACTAGGCCTACTTGGGTTACGAGAAGGCGGGGCAGAAATTGAGATGGGATTGTCATGAGCACTTACTTGGTTAACTTGTCGTCGTGGTTTATGTGGACAATTCACAGTAATATGCCCTGGACCACCATAATAGAGGCATAGACGATTCGCTCGCTATCGTTGCTTTTCAGCATCCGATAATGGTCCTCGATGTCGTGTTGTCTCGATTTCCATTGGAGTAGGGCCTTCCACCACACTTGACTTTGATACTTGGGGTGGCGTTGCAACCACCGAAGCATATGTTTCTGTTTGTCGGAAGCGTAACATTTCTTGGCGCTCAAAACACTGCTCAAATAAGCGATTGTCACATCGCACGGCCCAGCTTATTGCTTCAGTAAGAGATTTTGGATCATCATGGAAGGTAAGAAGTAAATCCTTCACATCATTGCGCAGACCTTGACGAAATTGGTCCATTAAGGCCACCTCGTCCCATGGAATATCACATGCTAGAAGGCAAAAATCTACAGCATAAGCGGAAGCTTGACGATCTCCTTGTCGTAATCGCCGAATTTTGTTTATTGCAGTCCTCATACTATAAGTGTCTCCATATGTTTCTGTTTGTCGGAAGCGTAACATTTCTTGGCGCTCAAAACACTGCTCAAATAAGCGATTGTCACATCGCACGGCCCGGCTTATTGCTTCAGTAAGAGATTTTGGATCATCATGGAAGGTAAGAAGTAAATCCTTCACATCATTGCGCAGACCTTGACGAAATTGGTCCATTACGGCCACCTCGTCCCATGGAATATCACATGCTAGAAGGCAAAAATCTACAACATAAGCGGAAGCTTGACGATCTCCTTGTCGTAATCGCCGAATTTTGTTTATTGCAGTCCTCATACTATAAGTGTCTCCAAAGTTGGCTTGGAACTCATTAATAAACCCTTCAAAATCTTCTAATAATGGTGAGTGCTTCTCTAGGAGTGGTGCAAACCACGCTAATGCGGTACCCGTTAACAAGGTACCAACTAGATCCACACGAGCAACATCAGTTGGGTAACGGCTAGGATGCAATTTAATCAAAAGTCGTACCTGATTTAAAAATCCACAAAATTGAGACCTTGTACCATCAAACTTGGCCGGCAGACTAATCTTGGGTTCCTTCGGCGAGGTTTGAACTTCCGCCGCTTGTCATTGCAATAGAGTAGTCTCCCATTGATGCACCCGTTGAGATAATTCTTCATATTGTTGTACTTTCTCAACACTTACTTGTTGTAGGTCTCCCAACAATCTTTGATTTTCATGCTCTAGTGCCACGAATTTGGTTGTTAGCATTTCGAGCTCAGAGAGAACACGCATATATTCTTGCTTGCTGACGGACTCCATAGTTGCGATAGAAAATTGCTAGATTTGCTTGAATAAGCTTAAGATAAGAAGAAGAAGTTGGAGAAGAAGAAAAGAGATAGATTTGGTTCGAACTGTCGTGACTTGAGAATAGGAAAGAGAAAAATAAGATATCAATAGAAGGTAGAGGGAGAGAGAGAGAGAAAGAACACTAGAAATGGAAAGAGAGTTCATATTATAAGAGAGCAAGGATTACAAAGAGTAGGCTAAGGGGCTACAAACTGGTGTTGAACCGAATGAGTTGTGATGAATGAATAGACACCTATTTATAGGTCCTTATGGAGTATTCTAGAATGTTCTAGAATATTTTAGATATTTATGATATTTAATATAATCATGGAATATCCTAGAATGTTCTGGAATACTCTAGATATCTTGTAATAACTAATAATACATTTATTATAACTATACATCATATATGTTAGTATAATGGTTAAGGTCTAACATATAGCCCAAGACGTCTTGGGCTCCAATCCTTGTAAGACCAAAATGTATGTCGTCATGACAGGGCGAAGACAATGACAATGGATATTTCAGCAGCCTTCTCTCAGGCCTCATCATGACTTCAGCTAATGCAAGAGCATATGTGGTTTGGTTGCCTGACGAATGGCATGATGCTCTTTGTTAAAGGAATTTCTACATATGAGTGTATTTTTTATTTCCATATTCAACAAGATAAATTGCAACCTTATACACCCTCTGATAATTTGCTGCAAAACCTACTTGTTGTTCCAGTTAGGGTGATTGCCAAAACTGGTAAGAAATGGCTCTTGGATCCACAACCGTCAATAGCCCATTTGTCGGATATGCATGCACGACAGCTAATTAATAGGCTAATGTGGACCCAGGGGGATGGTCTTGGACTAGTCCCATGATGGATCCAATGCAAAAAAATTTGTTCTTTCAATATACTGTGAAATTTGGAAGAACCTTACTCATGTCTAAGAATATTCCAACTCCTACGGCTCAAAAGCACTGGAATAAGTGGGATGTATCAAGCAATCACTTGAAGGCTTATTGGAAATGGATTTGGTCTTTTAGGGGACCAACAAAATACACTCTCTTTAGATGGCTTTTACTACATGCAACACTACCAGTAGGTTAGTCTTTGAAAGGAAACGTGGCACCCATTCTTAGACAATGTAGTTATTGTGGTGACTTGCAAGAAACTACCAAGCATGCTCTCTTGTCTTATTCAATAGCCCAACAGGTATAGAATAAAGTTCTTTCTTTATTCCTAACAATTAATGTAGGTTGCCTATTCTCCTGGGGATCAACGGTATGGGGGGTTCTCCATTCCAATCTCTTATTGTATGAGGCAGATGATGCTCTAGAGGCTAAGACAGTCGTCAACAGGCATCTAATATCTGTCTCCCCTTTTCAGCAACCTCGAAAGCAAATGCATGCAGCCCATGTATGGAAAACATTATCCATGGTTACATTATGGACCTTATGGAAGTGTCGATGTAAAAGACGATATGATTCTATAATTCCCCTTCTCTCAGATATATTGCTAGAATTATGGACAACTTATTGGCGGTAGTGCGTGGGCAATATGACAATATGTCGGGCCCTTTAGAGGTTGTTCTTAAGAAAAGGAAAAAATTACTGCAGTTATGGAGAAAGTTGCCTCTATTCATAGTCCTATCTAGAAATATCATCATCCCTGGCCCTTCCCCTAATTATCCTTTTTGTATATAACACTCTCTAATTGTACAGTTTGTAGCCTTACAGCATTTTTTCTTAATACTAATGAAGGAAATCTTTATGGAAAAAAAAAAGACCAAACTAGATATTACACCTTAAAATGTTGTCTCGTCATTGAGAATAAACCTAAATAAATGTAACTAAATAAAAAAGTAAATAAAATAAAACACAACATTAAAACCTCATTATCAAGATTCAATACATGTAAAATTCTCAAGTCGGATAGATTGAAATTTCTATCTCCACACAATCTCTAGCATAGTGAGAGAAGAAATCTGCATTGCATTTCTAAGAAAGCCCTAAAAAAGCATACCCACAGACCTTCATCTTGAGAGTCCTAGTACTTAAGAATATATATAGCCTTCTTTCTGTTGACTAACCCTTATTCTATATATTGAGCTTAAAACAAACATTGTTCCTTCAAAACATGCAAATGCTAATAGAAACACTCCTTTCTATGATAAGAAAATCCATGTTTCCTTGTTTTTTTATATAGAATACCATTTGAAAAAGATCGAGCTTATCTTGTGCACCGCATAGCTCCAAAGAAATGTCTAGCAAAGAATGTGTTTGCAACTATCTCTAAAACATTTTGTAAGGTTGGTTTGTGCGCAATAGGTTGTTAAGACCAATGTTTTTAACCCATCAATCATATCCAATGTTTACATTGTCCACAAATGTGAGGGTAGTTGGCACTTGCTCAAACAGTACACCTAACAAATCCATCATTGAACAAACTCCCAATTTGGAACATGAAATTACATCCTTGATGACTTAAAACAATTCTCTCATCTTAACTCTCTTTCTATTTCCAACAATATTAATTTCATTGATCTTCAAAGTAACGATGTTATTGACCGGAAGATTCACGATACCAATTACCTTTTCTATAGCATATGAGAAATAGACTCGAACATGATGGATACAACTATAACAACTCCATGTCTCTGAAGCTGAAGTTATGCAACTAGCCTCCCAAAAACCCGTTAGGGTCATTGCTAGGTTAGAGAAGAAGATTTTCCTAGATCCTAACCCTTTTTTGGCAGACCACGCATGACAACTGTGGTCATTTCAAAGTAAGTCGGTGGAACACCTTAATTGGGACCCGGTTAATTACGCATGGCGGTTGGTTGGAAGGGCCTCGACAAATGAACAAGAAAGTAGGACTCTCCTTTTTTTCAGTATTTTGTGGCCTATGGGAGACGCTCCTTGTTGCAACGCCATTCCATAAGTCCTGCTGCACAAAAGTATTGGGAGTCAGGTGCAATATCGCCTCAATATTTTGCAGCTTACTTGAAGAGTTTATGGAATTTACCATGTCTGCGGACAGCCATTTCTTTTAAGTGGTTATTACTTCATTATGCTTTACCTATAGGTTGTCATCTAAAAGGACAGGTTCAGGATTGTTATTGTGTGTGTTGCCAATTACATGAGGAGACTTTGAAACATTTGTTTTGGACTTGTATTGCAGCTCAAAAATATTGGGGAAGAATACTAAGGATGTTTTCTTGTAAATATAGAGGAGCAATTTTTACATGGGGAGCTGTTCTTTGGGGTCTTTGGGGGTCTTTGGATGTCCAAGTATCCATGTACGAGGGGGAGTAATGTGTGGAAGCATTGCGTGTGTTGGAGAATAGAATTGAAGCAGTTCTCCCAAATAGTTCGGGTGGTAAATATTTTAAAAAGTCTTTTGTTTGGAATATTGTCTCGATTAATGCTTTATGGGTGTGGTGGAAGTGTCGATGCAGCAAGAAATATGAAGGTATCGAGTATAATGTGGTGGATATGATAAAGATGTTCTGGGACAACTTGGTACACACAGTTAAGGGAGAGTACGATAATATTAAAGGACCAGCAGAAAAGGTGCATAAGAAAAGAAGAAAAATTCATCAGACATGGTGGCCAATACCTCTATGGATGGATGTGACATATGAAAACTATTGGAATTATGTGCCACCACGATGGTTGTTTCCTCGATGGACTATGAAGCAGTGTCATTGGACAGGTACCATGGACAAATGGTGAGCGTGGATGAAGTATTTATTAGTACTATTAGAATGGATAGTGAGTGGATGTAATGAAGCATTTCTATGGAGTGACATGGAGGTTTATGTTAAATATTCTTTATTATAACTTATTTCGTATTAGTTGATACATTTTCTTCTATAGTTGATGGAGGGTGTTGGATGAAGCATTTACTATAACTATTCAATGGTGGGGTTCATTTATTTTTCAAATTTGGGGAGTGATTTTCTCATTTTTCTGAGGATGAGTGGAGACAAATTCTTAAAAGGTGTTGTACTAGGAGGTATACATTTGGCATTAGGTTTGAATGTGAGTAGGTTGAAGGTGGAGAATAGAAGAGTGGTTTGGTTTTGCTCGGGGAAATCATCCTTATGGGGTTTTTTTTTTTTTTTTGCTTTGTGCTTGTGACAAAGATGGATGATGTTAAAGGATGTTGAAGCAGTTCTAGGGAGTGACAGGGAGGCTAGATTATGTTTCAATTACTTTTCAAATTTGGGGAGTGGTTTTCTCATTTTTCTAGGAAGGATGATTGGAGTCAAATTGTCAAAAGGTATTGTACTAGGATGTATACATTTGGTTGTAGGTCTTATGTATGAATGGGGAAAATAGAAGACTATTGTAAGATGCAGCTATTTTGTGTATGTTGAAAATGGAAAATAGAAGACTGGTTTGGCTTTGCTTGGGGAAGCCATCCTCATGGGAAAATCTTTTTGCTTTCTGCTTGTGACAAAGATGGATGATGTAAAAGGATGTTGAAGCAATCCTAGGGAGTGACAGAGAGGCTAGATTATGTCAATTACTTTTCAAATTTGGGGAGTGGTTTTCTCATTTTTCTGGGGAGGATGAGTGGAGACAAACTGTCAAAAGGTATTGTACTAAGATGTATACATTTATAGTAGGTTTTATGTATTGCTGACTATGAGCAAGTCGAATGTGGAAAATAGAAGACTGCATTAAGATGCAGCTACTTTGTGTACGTTGAAAGTGGAATTAGAAGAGTGGTTTGGCTTTGCTTGGGGAAGCCATCCTTATGGGGGAAAATCTTTTTGCTTCGTGTTTTTGACAAAGATGGATGATGTCAAAGGATGTTGAAGTAGTTCTAGGGAGTGACAGGAGGCTAGATTATGTTTCAATGACTTTTCAAAGTTGGGGACTGGTTTTCTCATTTTTCTAGGGAGGATGAGTGGAGACAAATTGTCAAAAGGTATTGTACTAGGATGTATACATTTGGTACCATGCCTTATGTTTTGCCATTTATGAGTAGGTTAAATGTGAAAAATAGAAGATTGTCTCAAGATGTAGCTACTTTGTGTACATTGAAAGTGGAAATTACAAGAGTGGTTTGGCTTTGCTTGGGGAAGCCATCCTTATGAGTAAATCTTTTTACTATGGGGCAGAGATGGATGATGTTAAAGGATGTTGAAGCAGTTCTAGGGAGTGACAAGGAGGATAGATTATGTTTCATTTACTTTTCAAATTTGGGGAGTGGTTTTCTTTTTTTCTTTTCTGGGGAGGATGAGTGGAGACAATTGTAGCACGTTGTACGTATAGCTAACTATGAGCAGGTTGAAGAAGGATGGTGTTTCACGATGCAACTTCTTTCTGTGGAGACAAAGTAATGGAAGACGCTAGAAGGCCGCCTTATGACCCTCATCTTGTGTGCTTTACCTATGAGGAAAGCGGGACTTCCGGTTCAGGTTATGGTTTCTAAAAATGCACTAATTTCAGGATATTACCAACAGGTGGCACTGTAGGAATGTTAATAGGCACAGAAACTCGCAATGGAATCATCAATAACAGGCTGCTAGAAGACAATATTGAGCTTGGAAAGGCTTTGTTGGATATATGCTATAGGTGGATAGGTGGATCATGGCTCAACAGAGATTTTTTTTGTGGTTTACTTGGTGAGGTATAAGAAATATTTTCAACTTTGATTTCGAGATACAAGGATGTGTGGGATGCACTGATTTTGGCCTTGAGAAGTTTGCCAAGGTGGCAGTGAAAGAGTGATTGACATGCATAGAAAATCACATTGAAATTATCGGTAAGAGGCTGTTAAAAGACAGTATTGAGCTTGGCAATGCTTTGTTGGATACGTATGCTATATGTGCCAATCTGGAAAAAAACACAAAAAACAGTCGATGATATTTCAGTTCGAGATGTAAATGATATTCTTGCAAAAAAACATGTTCTCTTGTGAAATGCATCTATTACAAGATATGTTGAGCATGGATCAGCGAAGATTGGTACTGTAAAGGTGGAGCAACAATTGAAGCATGAGCACAGTTTGAGAATTTATTGCTGGTGGAAAGAAATGGGTGATCCTTAGGATGGTCACGAAAGTAATGTTAATAGGAAGGATCAAGGTTTTCATTTCCAACAAGGACTGGATGTGGCAAAACGATGTAATTTAAAGAATGTTCTGCATGCTATGGTTCTCCTAAGTTGTGTGAGCATACAAGTGGTTCATTGTCTTCATGTATACGAGGTAGTTTCAAGATAATGGAGGGAATATAGAACCAGGTTGGAAGCTTGTTTGCTTAGGATATACAATACGTTGTGAAGCAATGGTTGAAGCTTCAATTGGACCTACGGTTTTAAGGTGATAGCATACATGTTGGAGCGATCACGAATAATTATACTTGCAAAGTCTTATGTAATGAAGGCAAGTTGAAGGTCGCCATTTATCACATATGATTCGAGGAGATATGATACAACGGCTTGCCATGTTATTGGGATATATTGAGTAGGATAAGAATGAAAATGCTATACAACTCTATCCTTGAAGGCCTCTATAAGGTGTCTAATTATTATGATGTCATTTTCTGGTATGATGAAAGTAGGCGGCAGGATCCATGGCTAGTCATTGGGATAGTCCTTTTTCCTCTTCTTTTTCATCTCTTTTGTAGTTTGTACTTGATAGGTTTTTTAAAACTAATGGAAGGATATTTTGTTTTGGAAAAAGAAAAACAACTCCATGTCTCTAGATATTTTTGTGCACTTGCATCCATCCGTTTATCTTGTTCAAACTATTAATTGATCTCTTACAACTCATAGAAGCTACCAACTTCTCCTCTTGATTAGGGTTGTATGGTGTACAACACCCTCGTCGTATGAGTGACTTCGAAAGAAACAAAGTCATTGTTTACTCTAAATTCAATGATAAATGGGTTGATTGGTACACTTTACATAGATGGGTAACATTTACTTCTTCGTCCCATATATTAAACACTCATTTTGCATACAATGTATTTGGGAAATCCATCCACATTGGATTAATGAGCTCATTATTGTGAGTTGGCAATTCAATTTAGAAATTGATATACTACATTTGATGTGACATTGTTGGGTATTGTGAAATGATCAATGTGTGCATTGTAGCAAGATTCACTTCATTTAGTTTCTTCGTGGCACATACTATGATCTACTTTTTGACACTAGTTGAAAATATATACGAGTATAGTTGGATTCATGGAGATTATGATAAAGCCACAACCTCAGGTTAACGAAGGAGGTAACTTGCATGTGGATACCATGGATTACAAACTAAGGAGGCACAATTTAAAATTCAATAACGATATCTTGTAAAATACAACAAATGTATGCGCCTAAACACATGTCAATCCTTTTTAGCACGTTCGTAACATGATAAATTATAATGATATTCTTCATGACATTTTAGCCAATGATATGTAGTTATGCTTGCAACTGCCATGTTTATTCATGGGAGATCACGTTATCACTTTTTGACTCGGATCATGTCATTATGGAACAATTCAAGTTGAAAGAATTTTCACAATTTCAAGCTAGGCACTAAAATCACTCAAGTGATTGGCCTGTTACAATGGTTCAAAAATGTTCGCGAGAAGATTGCACAGCTCGGCCAATTTGGTTCACAGAACTTTCTAAACCATACAAAATCATCTATATGTACAAATAGTTGCATTTGAAACGAAGCACATAACAAGTCATTACCAATCTCTTTTGCAGTTTCCAATGCATGCCTTCCAACTGTTTTGTGCTAGACCTCAAAGATCAAGAATAAGAGCTGGTAAATGTATGTATATGTACACTCACGCAATATGCATATGTGTGCCTTCTCTAACATCCGCTGAAATGTTTATCTCAAAGATGCTCGATCAATGTTGAACGAAGTTTCATCATCATGATCAGCTGCGGCAATCGATGAGCTACATTTAAAAACCTGAAAAAAAGAACCTTGCTTAATAGTGCTCTCTAACACAACCATATTTTCTTTGTTCCATATCTAGGCCTAGTTCTCAAAACTCAAAAAGGGCTTAATCCAAAAATTCTCTCAAGGACCATCTCAAAAAACCCTTTTAATATAGGGCGAGCGCCGTCGTTTCAACCTCTAAATCATGACAACAACAAAGAAAACAGGTGGAACTTTAAAGGATTTCATGTGCACGAGACTAGAGAAATCAATAACCGATAAGAAGTCATAGCTAACACTAACTAATGGCATTGCATTTTTGAAGAAAAAACCTGAAAAGCACAGACATACCTTCATCTCAAGAGTCCCAATACTTGTGTGTGTGTGTGTGTGTGTGTCCTTCATCTTGCCTAACCCTAATTCAAGCTTAAAACAAACATAATACAAATCTACCCCCTTTTGTTAATATTAACTCACTGTTCCATTAGTTTGAGCATCCATATTTATTTTTTATATAGAGTACCTTTTGGAAAAGATCAAGCTTATCTTGTGCAGCCCACAGCTCAAGAGAAATGTCACGAAGCTCTTGGGTCGACGAATCCAATGAATCCAAGGATGGTATGGCCACCTGAATGTGCATTTAGTTTTTTAATCGTCACTCACTATGTTTAGTTTCTCTACGTCAAAAAATTACTGCGAATACATGATCGAGAGACTGATAGAATAATATCTCTTACCAGAACACATTTTTCACCATCTTGGATCAGATGCACGGCTTTAACAGCATTATTATGACATCTATTTAGAGCAACGGCAACACGAATGATCGCGCACAATGCCTGAGTTCTCGTTTGTACCTGGTATTGGAAGTAGAATGAATCAGATCAAATCATGCATATTTTGAGGTTATATAGCAGTGGATTGGGAATGTTGGTTTAACCCTTATACCTCTGGAGGAAGCTGAGCAAATTCTTCATCCTTCTTACTGAGAACCTTCTTCCTATGGTACTTCACAAGCAATGCCATTATCTGGAAATAAAGAACAAACAAATTTGTTAGCGCATAATTGCTAGACCTTTTTGCTATATTTTGCAACTTATTCCCACCAAGCAAATTGCGTTAAGCATACATATTAACAAATGTGACCGACAAAAGTTTGATACAAGTTTCTTCAGGGCAGGAGATCTGAAAAAGGGCTTTAAGAAAGAAGAACAATGAAAAAAGATAAATGCATGTGTTGTATTTGTATTACATGCGTATTTTACTGTGTCTCACCTCCACTTCCATAGGGCTGTAGCCAACAAGAATGTCATTGTTCTGCACTTCACTTCACATAGAAATAACACCAGAAAAAAAGAAACAATGTCACCGTTTATTTTTTTCCAAAATAGATTATTTTCACACTGAGAAATTATGGGATGAAAAGCAACCTTGATCAAATAATTAGAATGATGATTATAGTCCCTAAAACCAATGGCCATGCCAATCGCATGCAGTGTGGCTGAAGCTTTCAACATTTCTGCATCAGAATCTTCCAAAAGACAGACAACCTCCGAGACATAACTAGGATCTGCTGTAGAAGAGCTTGCCTTTAAACCAGCTAGGATATCCTGCATATATGCATAGTATCCATTATTTTAAAATTCTCCTCCATTTACTTCCAAAGATTCTAGCATATATAAATGGACATTTGGAATGGTTTTAAAAAAAAATCTTTATTTTGTTCAGCCTTACCGCAGCTAGTTGTGCAGAATGTCTGGCAGCAAAAAAAGTCTCTTCGCTGTAGAATTTTTTCGCCAATCGGATTACAGAGTTCCATCTAATGATTGGCGAAACCTCATATCTCGGGAAAATCTTCACTAATGTATCTACAATAACCCCTTCCCTTAGAGCAGAAGGCAGAACCTTCATTTTATGAATACTCAGAGCTTTAAATATCTCTTCTAGCAGTAAAGCACCTCCAACCAAGGTCTCTGCTCTTTTCCCAAATGCTTTAGCCCTATGCTCATTATTCTTTGCCTTGCAAAGTTGTTGAACAATCCCTGCTAGTTCATCCTTAGTAAATTCCCTTTCCCGATACACCGATACACCGAGATGTGCTTGTTCAGCTATTAATAAAGTAGCATAACTACCTGAATGTGCATGATTGATTATTTGCTCAAGGCTTCCGATCGTGCTAGAGCTACCCACAACAACCTCACATCCAGCAGTTCTCACATGATCCACGATTCCGGATTCCTTCAACACATCACAGACATACTCTCTGATTTGTTCAAGCTGGGATTTTCCAACTACATCACTACTACCAACACTTGCATGAAATAGATCATCGATTCGTGCATGCCCTAGCTTAATCGATGCAGCATATATGAGCCTCCCTTCTTTACCAATCACAAACTCTGTAGATCCTCCTCGAATGTCGATAACAAGCACGATCTTGTGATATACAGGCAATGCTCTCAAGACACCGCGATAGATCAAGCATGCTTCTTCTTCATCGGTAAGAACCTCAACTTCTATACCTATCTTGTGAAGCATGTTGCTGAGAAATGCCCCCCTGTTCCCCGCATCTCTGATCGCTGATGTGGCGACGACCCGAAGAGAAGCACCATACGCAGATGCTAATGCAATGAATCTTTCCATTGTTTCAAATGCTCTTGCCTCAGCATCTGCTGTGATGAGGCCCCCAAGGTGGACATTCTCCTTTTCGGAATCCATGATGTGGAAGTCACCATTGGCCTCTGCTTTGGCCACAGTGATGTGAAATGTGCTGGTGCCAATATCCACCACTGCCACCACTATGGGCTCCGATGAATTAGGACCTGACATATATGTGTGTGTTTGTTAGGGTTTACTTTTCCTTCATTGACATAGAATGTTGCAACTTGCAATATATATTAGGGTTCTTATATCTTTCATTGAGATTGCAATATATTTGAGTTTTAATATTTACGTCACATACTTTATAGAGGTTGTTCCAACAATAACACATTGGAGTTTTACTTCACAGACAGATGGAATATTCCAGTGCATTAGGTTTTACTTACAGATGGAAATTCCAAGACAGTAAGGTTTTTTTTAATTCACAAAGAGAGAGAAGATTTCAATGGTTAATTTACTTCACAGACAGATGGAATCAGGTCACAAGTTACAACCCATTTTTTTCTTTTAGTTTTTGACAAAGATTTCATTTCTCCTTCTGGACAACCTTTTAGCTTTTTCAAACACAAACATGGGCAGCTTTCCTTGAAGCTGATAAAAAAATTGGGCTATGTTTCAAATTTTTATCAGCTTCAAGGAAAGCTGCCCATGTTTGTGTTTGTGTTTTTCTTGGTGTTCACGAAATAAACCCTTTTTATTTTCCAAAAATAGTAAAATTTATGCTGTTTGATTTCTAACCAAAAAAAAAACTCGGCTTTCTTTTTTTATTTTTTGGTTAAGCTTGGTCTTCTTACCTGAAGTATGACTGGCATGTCGAGAATGCAGAGTCTTGATCCGCCGTGAGTTATAAGAATTCCTTTTGACAGATTTGATTAAGGAAGAAGAAGAAGAAGATGGAAAATGTGTGATATGCGCAAAGTCATACTTGTAAGAATTAGGCGGATGAGCGGGAGGGTTAGCAACACTAAAATGAGGGATCCTGGGAGGTGCAGAGCCCTGGGCTTCAGCAAGTGAGGCAAGAGCTGCAGTGTAAGAAGGGAGAAGGAATCCATGGAGAGACGCAGAGGAGGAGGAAGAGGTAGGGTGGTGGTGGTGGTGGTGGTGGGTACAGATCCGCTCCATGTGGCGTTGCATGGATGGATCTCTGAGCGGATTAAGGAACCTGCTGTGTTGATGATGATCGTGGGGAGGAGGAGGAGGAGGAGGAGGAGAGTTAAGAGATGGCATTGTTGGAGATAGAAACAGAAGGGCGATGGCGATGGCGATGGGCGATGGGCGATGGGATATGGGCGATGGGATATGGGCGATGGGATATGAGCGATGGCGATGGGCGATGGCGATGGGCGATGGGCGATGGGCGAGAGAGACTGAGTGAGGTAAGAGTCAGGTGATGGCGATGGGCGATGGAGCTGCCAAGCGTCATGTGAGAGATTCACACGCCCTCCCTCTCCCTGAGTGAGGTAAGAGTCAGGTGATGGCGATGGGCGATGGAGCTGCCAAGCGTCATGTGAGAGATTCACACGCCCTCCCTCTCCTCCCTCCCTCCCATCATCATCAAATCCCACTCAGAACCTATTCTTCTCTTAATTCTATTTATTTCATTTTTATTTATTTATTTCATTTATATTTATTTATTTCATTTATATTTATTTATTTCATTTATATTTATTTATTTCATTTATATTTATTTATCTATTCATCCATTCCTTCGTTCATATCTCCGTCTTTTATTCTCTTTATTTATTTCTATAAAATTATATATTTACATATTTCCTCTTTTGATTTTTATTTAGGGAAAAGTACCGGGATACCCCTTTGGAAGTTCGTCTATTTACCAGAATACCCCTGAAAGTTCCAAATTTACCAAATTACCCCTATGTCCAAAAAATTATACTTTATAAAATAATTATACAACTCGAACTAGCCCTATTTACCAAATATTTGAGTGTATAATTACTTTATAAAGTTTAATTTTTTGGACATAGGAATAGTTTGATAAATTTGAAACTTCCAGGGGCATTCTGGTAAATAGACGAACATCCAAGGGTATCCTGGTACTTTTCCCTTTTATTTATTCATTCATTCCTTCCTTCATTGATATCTCCGTCTTTTATTCTCTTTTTTTATTCATTCATTCATTCATATCTCCTTCTTTTATTTATTTATTTATTTATTTATTTTATTTATTTATTTTATTTATTTATTTTATTTATTTATTTTATTTATTTATTTTATTTTATTTATTTATTTTATTTATTTTATTTTATTTACTCGTGGATTTTTATTTATATATTTACATATTTCCTCTTTGATTTTTGTTTATTTATTTACTCCTTGATTTTAATTTGTTTCTTTTGTTTGTTTATTTATTAACGTATTGATATTGTGAAATGCACATAAAAATGAAAGGGACACCACAATATTTATGATTTATTTACTCTTTGATTTTTATTTATTTATTTACTTTTCGCTAATTGATAAGTATACCTGGGCGTGGTGGCAAAGTGTGGTACAAATAGTGTGTGGCAATCTCATCTTCAGACTTCCTTTGAAAACCATGTAGGTACTTATTTGTAAGGTCATTGTGGGTGGGTTATAGTTTGGAAAGGCGAAGTATTGCTTCTTGAATGTGTTTGTTTTTGCACAATTCCATAAGAACATTTACGGCATCGAATTATCAATTGTCTAGTGGCAAGGGTTATCTGGAATTTTATATGCATAGTGTGGGCTTCTATAAGCAGAGTGTTGAAAGATCTGTTTCAATGGGTGTTTGGTTGTGTACAATCGAGAAATGCCATCTCCACATTTTGAGATAGCATTTGAGTATCTACGGATTGGGGACTATGGCATAAGTGGCAGATACGAATACCTTTGCTTTTTACGCTCAATATGGGGTTGAAAGATAGGCTCAACAGTTAAAAGACATATTGCTATGGCAATTTTCCTTATTGCAAACTTCCGGGAGTTGTTTGAGGAGGAAATATAGATCTATAAGATGGTGGGGCATCATATGTGCGTCATTTGCATTGACATTTAGCACTTGGGACTGTATAGCCCAATAACGATGGATGCATCTAGATAGAGATGAGGGATGTCATGAGAACACTCATGGATTGATTTTTTGGTGACCCTATAGGATATCATAGTCATCTTATTGTAATTTGACTTACCTAATTAACACATTACTATTTAGAGAGAGAGAGAGAGAGAGAATGAAATTGTGGTTGGTTGCAACCGTATTTTCACTAAATTGCATTAACTTCTCTACACTTTGTTTTTTCGCACGGATGAAGTTTATATGAGCAATATTTCTACGAGGTGCAAAAGTTTAACAGGCAATGCTAATGCCACTTTCAGGAAGCAAATGCATTTTAAAAGGTTATGGGATTCAATGCTCATTTTTAGGGAAGATGGAGATCACATAATATGGATGTATATTGTTCTTGTCATTTTGGGAAACAATGTCTACTAACTTTGTTTATGGACTCAGTTGATACAAATGTTGGTGGTATAGGTTACATTACATGCTTAGTTACAGTTTGGGAGCAGTAGACCATAAAAATCAGGGAGATATGGTGTACATAAATCAAATCGGCTATGATGTGAGCACAATGGAGTCTGTTGATACTCCTTTATCCAACAAAACTTTTCTATTTCTAATGGTTTTATAATACCAAGGCGTATCTCTTTAGAGGAAAAAGAAAAGGTCGAATTGATATTTCACTTAATATACAAGGGGTATTTTTCTAAATCTCCCTGAGTCCCTCCCATATAAACATATTGCTAAAGCTTATGCATTGTTATGTGGAAAGCTTCATATTCAAGTCTCCACGGATAGAATTTGCAAAACAACTCGTTTCCTCCTAAATACAATTCACCCATTTGAAAGGTCAATCAAACAAAATGGTGATCATGCATCATTTATCACAAAGTCCTCAACTTCTTGTCTATATACTTTTGTTAGCCAAATGATCTTTATAATCATCTAGTTGTAAGCTGCACATTTTTTGTAAGGATTTTACATTTGTAATAATAATTTTGCTAAGAAAAGTCACATTTCTAACCAATACTAGCAAGGTTCATTTGAAGATCTTACCACATACCTTGCTTAGTGTCCCTCATTTATCTAAATGTTTCATGTAATGCTCCATGAAACTAGGTAATGGAAGTCAATCTATGTATACTTTCATAGAAAATAAACAAACACAAATATGGTGAACCACATAGTTACATGCAGATATGGCTTATCTTGAAGAGTTATTTTGGAGTAGCTTTACATGTGTCCCTGGAGAATTATTGCAATCATGCACATCTCAAGCACTTATAACCCTATGGGAGGTTTTAAAACCATGTTAAATTTAGTGCCACATTCGAGATTCCTACCCATCCAACATTTGAAGGATGAAAATTATCCCAATAAAATAATCGTTTCGGTGAAGGACACAATGTGTATAGAGGTTCCCCATAACTATTAACGTCTCCACAACTGGTGCCATTAATTCCTTGACAACATGGTTCTAGTTGTAGGTTTGTAATACCTGCATAGAGAAACAACATATGAAAAGCTTCTAAGCTACTTCACTTTCAAAATTCCATGCCATTGTATTTAAACAAGTAACCTAATGTAAATCTCAAACCCAATGTTTGCGCGAGAGAATTTTAAACAATTGTTCAAGAATTAATTATGAACAAACTGGAAGTTCTACATTATCATGAAAGTGTCGTCTTTAGCAACATCTCACAACACCTCTATGAGAAACTAGATGTATGGAGACCCCTATACCCCTTTTGTGAAATAAAGCGAGAAAACATTATCATGTGCACCGGACAAGTGGTGTGCATATTTATTAAACACAATTATATATATAGTTGTCCATTCTTCTAAGAGCCAAAGGTCTTTAACACATCACTTACTCCATATTAAAATGCATGCCTCAATAGAGAACCTATATGGATAAGTATGATAAAAGAACAAATTCATTTGAAATTCATGATATGACGATGGTAACAAGGCACACTACAGTCTCTCTCTTCCAATGATCAAAATCAAGGTTTTCAATTCTAGATTATATTTATTACCTTTGCTGACAATAAATGCATTGTATAAGTCTATGAGGATGAACTTGGTGTTAATGTGACTGAATTGTAGAGATGCTACTTTGTTTGTGAGTTGTATGTTGTGAGGAATGCTTATTTCCGAATTCAACGTCTCAATGCAATAAGTGTAATCATTGGAAAATGTGAAGAATGGTAAGCAACCAATTGGTTCTAGATTTGTCATTGCTATTGCAGCAAATCCGAATTGATATAGTGCTTCTAAATCAATGCCAATTTGATTTATCACATTTGGAATGAATGTACTCACCTGTCAAGAATATATTAGCATAAACATAGATTGTCATGATATTTTGTTAAGTATATTCCCATATTTCACAAATAAAAGTAACATTCTTACTGAAGAATTAGGATTTGTGGCGAGAAACACCAAATACTCGGTACCGACCACAAGGGTGGCTATGGATGATTTTAAGAGATTTGATGATACGACTCCCTTATTGACAAGATCTTGCAGTTGTTGAACTTGGGCACTAACCTTAAGGAAATTGGGACTCATTGGAGAAAGTACACCAGTTCCTCCATATGCAAAATTGATCCCAAAATTCACATTACGAACACAAGACCTTATTTTTCTATAAGGAATTGGAGATGATACATTGAGATGGGAAGCTGCATCATATTCAATAATTGTGCACAGAATTTATGACAATGAGTTTGTTCAATAATGTTTGCCTGAATAATGTTGTTTCCCATCAAAATAGATTAGTTCTAGACATTGAAGCGAACACCAAATGTAAATGATAGTCAACATTTTGTTCATGTTTACAATTACACTATTCCACGTCCTAGACATGTTTTATAAATTGTCATATCTACCAAATTGGCGATCTAGAAGTCAAGTTGAGGCTTAAGATTTTGGTTGTAATCAAATAATATTGGCATGGAGATGTAATGGGGAAAAGTGTGAATGGTTTCTTGGCAAGTATATATGCCATGAAGTATTCTTTGATCTTAAGATTTTGATAGTAATCAATAGTATTCAATGCATTAGAGAACATGTTGATTCCTCATAGTTGGAAGTTTGGAGACAAAGGATGACTTGAAGGATCTTGGTGGCAAACATCCAAAACAATGTAAACATGAAGTTGGTTTAGTCATAGTATTTGGATTAGTCTTTTAAACAATTTATTAAATGGACATCCTTCAAAAGATTCTTTTTTTGTCACTATAATTTGTATAATTTCATGAACAAAAGCTTACGATAAAGTCGTAAAGCTTTAGGTATTCAATTGTAAACTCTACAATATGATGCAATTAACAAGCATTAATCTTTATAAATTTTGGAAAGTATTTCAAAAAGTGTAGTGATTGGCAACCTACATCATGAATGCTTATGCAAGAAAAAATAAACTAATGTGGTTACCAAGAAAATCAATGAAGATCATTCCATCTGAGAATCTCCCAGTGGGGGTGCCTGGCCAAGTTTTGCCATAAGGTTTGCGCCAAGCTACATTGTTTTTCACGCCTATAAAGTTAACTGTGAAATCGAATTTATCGGTATTTCCTGTATCTGCATAAGAGTCTCCAAATACAAATAATGCTTCATATGGTTTCTCACCATTAGTAAGTATTCCCTCTGCAACATAATGATACATACTATGAGATCAAGCATGGCCACTCACTCTATCCAACTCCAAACACAAACACGACAACATAAGAAATACTTACCCACTATAGAAAATGTTAAGATGAAAGACGTCACAAAGCAAGACATCATCCTATATATCTTCATAGTTTTTTTATCTTCTAATGTTATCTCGAACAAAAGATCATTGCTCTGAAAACATTTTTTAGTATATGGCCTTTTATACAGCAATATAACATAAAATAATTCCAACAATGTTTGTAGGATAGTGTTTTCTCCTCTTTTGCCACATAGTTGGCCTACATTTTGCATAGTCATGATTCAAGAATGAATGTTTCAAAGACAATTTTCATATTTTTTTGTAATTCCCTCCTAGGGCGTTACAAAAAATTCCATTCTTCATCTCTTCATGGGATTGGCTAGTTTTAAGCCTTGACCCCTGATGAAAGGCATTTGAAACTCCTAAAAGACCTACATGAAGCCAATATATACATATTGCTAGCATTCATTCACTCAAAACTATCTATATGGAATATTGCATAACTCCATTAGAGAAACTATACATAAGTTATTTTATATTGCAAAGCTTAGTAATTTACATAGATTTTACCATCCAAGCGAATTATGTTTATTTTCAAAATGAAGGGCATGCCTAATATGTACATGTGTAACTTGAAAATTGATGAAATGATTTATCTACATATATTGAATATTAAGCGTAGCCATAGGATTAACATTCCCACTAGCAAAAAAGAAACTATCGAGCTCGGTTGGTTAAATATATGCTACATAGTGCACCATAAAGAAGTTTTCTAACACCATGAGTAGTAATGGCCATTCTATTGGCTTTACCAATGTGGCTATCTACAATCTGAAAACCAAACTAACTAGTGGCCAAAACTTCACTGAGCGTCATTCTTTAGCAAAACCCAAATATGGGGGAGAAGAGTATCCTTCTTGGTTTTCGTGCATCGAAACTATATGTCTAGTTATTTTTGCTATAGCACTTGAATTGCTTATATCCACTTATTATGGGTTTGATTTCCATAATATTGTTGCATGTTAATTGCACAAGAAGTTATCTCACAATATGACAAACCTTTAGTTTTAGTTTCTCCCTTGAATGGAGATGTGTTCCAAAGTCAATAACCCAAAATGGAACCTTTGTCTACACTCTTTGAATAATTGGTTAACTTTGAAATATTTTAATCCTGGAGAATATGGTTTGAAGATGTGCAAGTTATCATCGATGGCAATGCCACTTGCCCCCATTGGCATGTATAGATAGACTTGAATGCTCTTATTTAAAACGAAATAGCAAAAACACATTGCGTGTAAAGGGATATTTAGACATCTCATCTGATACATCTAAAAACATCTCTCAAACGCTTGGGTGCACTTGTAAGGTTTGAACAACGCCCACCCCCCAACTCTTGAAAATTGAGATAATAGTATGCATCCTATTTAAATGTTTAAACCTTCACATTTCATGAAATAATAAAGATGATTGTGAGAAAAACTGCAAACATTCACTAGATGTTAAAGAACTAAACTTACTCATCAAGTATGAAGAAGCTAACACATCGACCAACATTGTGTGTCATTAATAGGTAAAACTAGGACATTAAACCTTATTGAGGATAATTTATAGGTATTATTACGTAAGATCTTAAAATAGCTCCTGGTGCGAAGTCTCCAACCTGGACCAGAATTGTGGAAATTGCTTCTTAGAGACAGAACTAAACTCTGGTGTCTGAGGAATGGCGGCCCTTGGAAGGCAAAGAAGTGGTGGTTGTTCAGTCCAGGCCTAAAGTTAAAAGAACCTACTAGCATGGAGGATAGGGTGGCCCGCACCATAATGAGGACCTGGTCAAGTTTAAGAGAGGGGTTGGTCTTAATGCAGCCAAAAACGATGGAGGAACAACTCCGTCAACCACTGTTTTGGAACCCCAGGATTAGAAATGATGACGGTATGATGCTTGGCCAGAAAAAATGCTTGCCATGGGGGCAAATGGTAGGGTACAATGTTAGTTCAGTAAGAGACTAGGAGGATTTCTAAAGGAAAAGAAGGGAGGGTCTGGTTGGTAGTCCTAGGTTTACTGGCAGGCTGGAAAAGGTGACCCATTTGATAGATAAGGTTGTTGATGGTCTAGCTAAGCTAAATGAAGAAGAGGGGGTCTGGTTTGGGTGGTTTGTAGGTGAGGGCGATGCACAAATTATCCGAGGCAGGTGCCCATCTAATGAGTATCGTTTGTGGGGCAACCTAAGTGTTGTGGCAGACAATGGCCAGTGGTTGGTAGTGCGAGTGGTAGTGTTGGAAGGTAAGAATTGACAAGTAAACCCGGACCCATGGAAGCTAGAATCTGATTGTAAGCTTTGGATAGTTGACAACAAGTCCTAATGTGATTTGGATTGGGATCCACTAGAGGTGTGGTGGCAAAAACCGGGAACGGACAAACTGGAACGGTTTTTCGAGTACACTACTAAGCTAGGAAGGCAAATCATTGGCTCCAAATCAATGGGTGCTGCTCTAACTCGCAATAGTTGGAAGGATAAAGGCATTTTTTATGACTTGTTGAAGTCGTTTTGGAGGAGGCTATGGGCCTTCGATATGCCGGAAAAAATAAAGCTTTGGTTGTGGCTTCTTGGTCACAAAGCAATACCGGTGGGGGAGTGGCTTAGGTGTCGTGGTGGTGAGGTTGGTTGCAAGATTTGTGGACACCCTTTGGAATCAATTCCTCATTGTTTTTGGAATTGCAGAGAGGCTATTAACATTTGGGATAGAAGTCTCAGGATAGTGGCAGCATGTGGCGTGAATCGGAGAGTTGTATGGGGATCCGTACAGGGGCTGAAGTTAACAGAGGAAGGCTAGGTTGAACAGTTAAACCCCCACGGTCATGGATTTATAGTGCAAGGTGGCAAGGTGTTTCAATGGGTTGGAGTTCGACCTGGCACTAACTCAGAATTTTTTGAAGAGATATGGATAATGGTGGCTTGTTTATTGGTCTGGCACATTTGGACCAGGCGTTGTAAGTTTGTTTTTCAACAACAAAAGATCCCTAGCGGTGAGGGGTTATTAAATATCTAGTTTGAGTTGGTATCTTGGCTACGGGGACGATGCGACTCGATTAAGGGGGAATCTGATGCAACTGAAAGAACTCGATCAAAGTTCTTGCTAAAATGGGGTAGTTCTCCTATGGTGGGCAGATCATCATCAGGGCCTCAATGGAACTACCAAGCCCCCCGGTGGTTGTTTCCCCCAATGGTTTCCATCAATGACTAGGTGTTGTAAATATGTACATATAGATATGGTACAAATTACTAGGTTATAGGTGTTATTTGGATACTTTTGTTGAAAATGAGGTGGGGACTATGTCCACTTTGGTGGGAAGGCCAGAGTGAGGGTTGGATGAGAGGAATTTTTGGTGATCTTCGATGTAATTTGTTTGCTAACTAATGCGAAGTAGTGTTTTTTTTTGTGGAAAAAAAAGATCTTAAAATAGCTCAAAAGGTTGCGTTTTAATACTTGAGTGTAACTTAGAATTAAACGAATTGCTTTTTCTACATATTTAATTATGAGTTAAGCCCTTAATTTAAGTTATATGTGAAACATTCGATACACTGTGTGAGGTGCGATTAGCAAAAATAAATCACCTCAAAATTTGCCTATTTCTTTTTCACTTCTTGGTTATCTTTCAAATTTTGTATTTGTTAAGTGATGGCCCTTCAACTCCGCACCTTGGACCAGTAAGGCCAACTTTAATTTGTGGTCGATTCCTGGGTCTTGCAATCAAGCTCCCTTTGTCCTTAGAGCACGAATATTGATTTCCATCCGACATGAGTCTTTTGGGCATTACAAAACAAGTGACAAATAGAGTGCTTGTTTGTTATAGAAATAGAATTTGATCACTTTTTGGACAAGGAAGTACATGATTGGTTATCTTTCAAATTTTGTATTTGTTAAGTGATGGCCCTTCAACTCCGCACCTTCCTATTTCTTTTTCACTTCTTGGTTATCTTTCAAATTTTGTATTTGTTAAGTGATGGCCCTTCAACTCCGCACCTTGGACTAGTAAGGCCAACTTTAATTTGTGGTCGATTCCTGGGTCTTGCAATCAAGCTCCCTTTGTCCTTAGAGCATGAATATTGATTTCCATCCGACATGAGTCTTTTGGGCATTACAAAACAAGTGACAAATAGAGTGCTTGTTTGTTATAGAAATAGAATTTGATCACTTTTTGGACAAGGAAGTACATGATTGGTTATCCAACGGCTAATTCTACAAATTGTGATGGGCAAGACTCTAACCAATGTATCAAATTTGGAAAGTGACTTCACATGTCGAAGGAGACCTAACAACCTTCTAAACCTACCATTGTTGTGACATGTAAACCTACATTATATGTAATCGATGACTATGAAGCTTGATTGTTATTTGAGATTGACTTCATCCTCTTATTGCGAAGCTTACATGGAAAGCATAACAAGGTTGCAATTAACAACATTGATAATCCACAATACATAATTACTATTATCCAACCAATATCTCTAAACATTCAATTGGGAAGGGTGGTACAAGAAGGGCAACTACTCAAAGTTGAGACTTAATGGTTAAGCCACCCTATTACAAGCATGATTGTAACAATGCATGGGAGTCTCAAGGATAATTACAAAGGTTCACTTGACTGAGAGGCGAGACAAAAGAAAGATGGTGACAATTCATTACAAACTATGGAATATTAACATCATTGGGGTGATGGAAAACACTTATTGTTTGAGCACTTGCATTGCAAGGTAGTCAAATTGCCCAGGTGAAGGTCACCATAAGAAATCAAAGAGAAAACAGTGGAAGAATGGTAATCACATGACCTCTTATAGAAATGCAATGTTGACCTCTTATACAAGACTATGATATTATCAATCCAAGTGAAGCATACACCACTATGCTAAAACTAGTAGACACGCTACTCCTAGGAAGTGTAGAGAGTAGTTATAAAATGTCAACAAACTACAATATTGATTGATGGCATAGCATACTATTCTACAGCTGTATACATGCTGCAAAGATTAATATAACCACAGAGGAAACAGCAAAATAATATTTAGTGATACAATCACAACAATTATACAAGTGGTCCTCAAACAATGGTGAACAAATAAAAATGGCATATATCAACTCAAACATTTGTACTAACTACTTAATAACAAATAGAACAGTCTTATCAAGTCAAATATGTAATTCTAATCACCTTTTCTTTGCAATATAAGTTTTAGTTCATCTATTCACTTCTAGCATTGTGATCAAGTGGATCCTTACATATCCAACATTGCATTATCCAAATTGGATTCCTATCCATATTCATTACATACAAAATTGTCGACCAAATGTCGTAAGGTCCTTATCATGTCATAGTAAGACCACATTCATATATTTTTTAAAGAAATCAATTTACAAACCTGATACGAACGATCTCAAGTTTTGCAAAACAATGAAAGTTTCCATTCAGAATATTTCATCTATTCATAAATCAACCATTATCCATATGCAGTAAGACACACATAAGCACACATGCTACAAGGTTTTTATGCCACATTTATAGATTCATTTATCGTGTATTCAATACTCGAGAATGTTCATGATTTCTATTTATTGCCACCATAAATTAAGACAACATAAAAGGAGCATGTTACTTACGGAAAATGGACCTCCTCAAGATTTTGAAGAACATGATTAACCACAGCTGTAGTCATGAGCTTAGTGTTTGTTTACATAACAAACCTCACCACAAGGGCTTCTTGTGTGAAGCTGTTCAGATTTATTTGTGACCATTTTTGTTGCCTCATACGAAGTGAATAATAATAATAAAACCATTCAAGAAGATCCCTCCCAATACAGAGAACAAAAAATATAGCAGCAATGATCACCCCCAAAGAGGGCCATAATCGCCTTTTTTCTTATATATATCACGATGGCACACTGTATACAAAGCCAGAAAATTAATCTCAATAATCCCCTATCAATGTGACATATGACTGCAAAGCCAAGTTGTGTGATATTGCATCATGTCTTGTGAAGAGCAACTATTTCCGTGTCCACACATGGACGCAGCAGCCTATGCCTGAGTTACCAAGAAACACAAAGGTCAGTTCTAATCTTGAACCCTAAATCCAACCCCGGGAAAAGGTAAACCCTAACCCTGATGCTAGCCCTCGCCCTCAACTAAACCCCAACCCTTAAAACTTGAACACCTAACACTCGCCCTCACCTAATCATAACTCTTATTTGCTGGACTTATTGAGAGACAGAGAAGGGGGGGATAAAAGCAGAACTCCAGACAAAGCAAAACAGTCTAATATCCTTCTAAGCTTACCTTGTGTTAAGCATAGCAAACACATCAATGTTTACTATTTGCACTACCCAAATTGCTGTTGCTAGTAGTTGTCATTGTCGAGGTGCAGTTGCTATCCTTTGAATTATCAGTTGCATTATCAAGACTTTCAACCACGTTGTGGGGCCTTGTCCACACTTTTATTAGTCCTTCATGACAAACTGTTAGGATAGAACTTTTGGTAAAGACAATTCCCGATAATGGCTCGGCATGGACACGATGAGATACCACAGGTGCAAGCTTAGGAACCTCTCTTCTTACAGGTGGGGGTTGTAAAACACCACCATCCAGATGTTGGGCATTCTCCCAATGCACTGACTGCCCACTTTTTCCACTACCAAATGTGGGAGAACCTCCCGATGGGGCTAATCGTCGAAGTGGCATCACCACTTCATCCATGGAGAGATCCCAAAGTAGAAGTTGTGTATCCTGCATATTCGAAAGATGTGAATGAATAACATCCATACTGTAGAAAGCGCATCAGTCTAATATATAAAATGTAACATTCAAATGTGAAGTTCCAAATTTTATACATAAACTATTTCAACCACAGGTAACATTCCAAATTTGACTCTAATTTATCTATAAATATGTTTATGTAAAGTTTTTGCGACCTTTGTCATTTCATTGGGTTACTGTGATTGTGTTAAGCATGCAACAGGTTACCATTTAAAGTTGTTAAAGTTAAAGCATGAATAATTTGTGCAAATTATTAGTAGAAAGTGTCCTCCACTACATTCTTAAAATGTTGTGGCATTTTATCATGACCCTATTATTTCATGCATAAATATTAAGTTAGGTACCACAAAGAGATCAATTTTCTTCCTTCTGAAGTAGAGAATCCAAACCAATAAATTTTATGTAGAAGTACCTGTCCAACAGATCCAAACCGATACATTACAGCATCAGCAGTATCATCTGAAGCAGGAGGCTTCCAGAAAGGATCAAATGCAACCCCACTAACCTGCCATACAAAGCATAGAATCAGATTCATCAAACATAGCCTCCTATAAAACCAAAGATCGAAGTGCATGGTGAGAGATATTAATCAAATAGCACGTAAGCCAAATACATGTAGTTTAACATGCTGATCCAAATTCAAATATGTGATCCAGCATAGATATAAAATTAAATCTAGTGAAACACAACATGAGATCATTTTCTTAACCTTTCTTTTCCCTCAGCACCACAATCAATGCAATCTCTTTCCGTAATGAAACCTCCCACTCTGTGCTTCACCTCTCACTCCATCTTATCTCTAGTTTATGTGTCAGATTTGCCTCTTGTCCACGTGCTTACACAGATCAATATCCCAAATTTCCAAACAAAGTTTAACTTTTACAAGATAGCCATGCCTAGATCCAGCATAGAGATACTATTAAATCTAGTTAAACACAAAGTTTTCTCTCTTCTGGTTTGCAATAACTTTGCCCTCATTCCACCTTATCTGTAGTTTATGAGCCAAATTTACCTCTTGTCTGCGTGCTTACACAGATCAACATGCTAAATTTCCAAACAAAGTACTTTTACAAGATAGCTCATGTCTGGATCCAGCATAGAGATAAAATTAAATCTACTTAAACACAACATGTTCTCTCTTCTGGTGTGCAATAATTTTGGTTTTCCTTTAACCCGCCACCACAATCACTGCAATCTCTTCCCTCCAATTAGACCTCCCTCTCTGTGCTCCACCTCATCACAATTTTATCTTTAGTTTATGAGCCAAATTTGTCTCTTTTCCATGTGCCTACACAGATCAACATCCGAAAAGTCCAAACAAAGTTTTACTTTGACAATATAACTCATGCCTAACATGTCATAGATTTTATGATACCTCGTTTATTGGCACTATACAATTTATTCCCTATCTTCTTTAATCATTTGTACTGTTATATTTTCTCCTACAGAAGATGCCATGTGATTAGTATATTGGTACCATGATGTCCCAACACCATCTTACATCAGGTCATTAACATGAGAATGGACCTCATCACACATTATGGCAAGAAATAGAAGGTGCTGGAACACATAATTTGGTCCAAAATGTGATAGTTTGGTTTGAACCGAACTGAACCGAATTGCCAAACTGCAGCTTAATGGTTTAAATGGCTCAAAACGGTTTGGTTCGGTTCAAGTTCAAGTTTTTTTAACAGTTTGATTTGGTTTGGGGGGTGAACAGTTCGGTTCGATTCTAGCGGTTTAATACCATTTAAATGGAATTTTTTTTTTAACAAACTTTTCATTTTTAAGCCTAATTCTCACATTTTGGGGAAAATCTTTACAATTTGAAATAATGAAAAATTTTAAAATTTTAAAATTTTGAATTTTGACCTAAGTAGAAAACCAAAACCGAACCACGAAACCGCATTTTTTCTACCGGTTCGGTTTTAACGGTTTAACGGTTTGCATTTTTTCTACCGGTTCAATTTTAATGGTTTTGGTTTAAATGGTTTCGTGGTTCGGTTCAGTTCAAGTTTCAAACTTTTTAAACAGTTCAGTTTTGACACTCTCGAACCAAACCAAACCGTTGCCGATTGTTAAATGTGATGCAAGTGATTATTGATAAGAATAGGAAAATACTGGTTTATTAATTGCACACATAGTTGTTAAAAAATGCATATTTTATGTATAGAAAATGTTTTAGGAAACTCAAGTATTTAACATGTATTCTATGTTTTAGAACTGCCATCTCAAAATGTTTCATGTATTTCACGTATTCTAAGTATTCTACATGTTTAACAAGTATCGTTAATTTCCCAAAAACAAAATAATTAACTGATTAAATTTCAAAATTTTAACAAAAAACTATTGTTAGATGCAATACAAATATAGCATATTGTATTTAAGGTATTATTGTATGTTTAGAATATGTATTCTAAGTAGTTAAAAAAAAAAGTAGAATACTCTTAAAATACATAGCATACATATGTACGCATATTGTATGCTAAGTATTCTATACCTCTGTTTTCACATAATACTTTCGTAGTGTTAAATGTGAACTTCCAGAGCTCTTACAAAAAGGAACAAAGAAATGCTTTTAGACATTAGACATGATCAAGAAGTGGCAATTACCCAAGAATTATGTCCTTCCCCCCAAGCAACAACAGCACGATCCTCCATACTCCAAACCTGGACGAGGTCATCCTCACCTCCTGTCAGCACATACTTGCTGTCCATGCTAAATAACACAAAACACAGTATAGTTAATGACACGCTGGAAAAGAATGAGACAACCTGTGGAATCTAGAAAAAAAAAATTGTGCTTGGCCAATTGAATATATATCAGAACAAAAGCAGCAGAACAACGAGCTGCTTTATCTATGACCTCTAATGAAAAAGCATAAACATCACAAAGTTCATTGGGTGTCATCAACTAATCTTCAATATGGTCAAGCCTTAAATATCATGAGTCACATTGACTCTTCAGCAACCAAAAATTGAAAACAAACACACAGGCAAAAGACAAGCTATAAATTGCAGGTAGTAGTTCAAATGACCCAGCAGAGCAGACGCTGAATACAGCAGATTAGGAAAACCAGTTCGAGACATTTTTATGCATTTTCCAACTTACAACCACAAATAAGAAGCTCTCTCAACAAGACCTCAAGGACTTCCAATTTTACCTCCATGAGCAGCACAAAAGAGCACCAAAATAGCTTTTTCCACCTGATATAAGTTGTTCTGTCTTGAAATCAAAGATTCTAAGGTATCCTGCCAGCAGTACCACATTATATATTTTTCAGATTCCTCTCAAAGAAGATAAAGTATTAATTCAGTATTTTATACCATCTCTTCCAACAGTAGCCAAGAAAACTCCATCAGCTGAAAATGCAATCCCATTAATCGAGCCTTGGCAGATGTGCCATCTAGCCAGTGGATTGCTCTGCATACCACAGTTAACTTGGAACCATTAAAGTATCCACAAGAATTTCAAATAATCTTACATTATTGCTAGAAATTTGGACTATTCAAGTTTTTCTTTTTATTAAACATCTAGAAGAATACAAAGCCAACATTACAGTTATTACATTATCAGTCCAAGGGCTGCTACGTTTAGGGCAACTTTTTATATCTATGAAGTTTGTAGAGGAGCGATGCAGTCCAATCCTTGATTACACATCTAGTGTTAGAGTTGTCCTTGAGTCAAACCCAACCTCTTCTTCAGCGTCCATTATAATGATGAGGATATGGTACAGTCAAGTGGGGAGCATAATTATTTTCTTCACTTTCTAGTTGGTCAATAATTCTCTATCTTCATATCTACTATTATAAAACTATTAAAACCCTTCCCTTTTACCAACAATTATGACAAATTTACCAGACTGTAGGAAACAGGGGAATAATGAATGGTTCTATAAAAAGGCAATTTTTTAATTCAATGATTTCTAAGATCAGTAAAGCTTATGAAAAGAGGAAAAGAGGTAAGCAATAATGCTGCTGCATACACATTCAGTATGTTCATTTTCAATATCAAGTTAAACATGAAACTAACAAGCAAGGATAAAAAGAAATGGCATCCTGACTAATAGCACTGATGCTCAAAAGCAAGTGAAAATAAATCCGTGCATTCAGTTTTGTCACCCATGAATATATGGGTAATCACATAGCAATTGAGGAAGGATTTTACATCTATATGAGAAACAATATATGCACACATTGTGCATGTAGCATAGCATCCAATTGGAAAATAAATAGGAAAGAATACCTAAACTAGAAGAAATAGGAAAGAATACCTTGCTGGACCTCGCATGCACTACAAGGAACTGTGTGACCTCTTTGACTGGGGCAAACGAGGCATCACCACTTCCCTCTTTATTCTGCCATAGTATAGGTGGACTCAATAAAGCAAAAAATGAGAGGAATTGGCAAGATTATCAATCATAACATGAACGAAGAATTACTTTATCATAAACATAAATGTTTCCATCAGCATGCGCAACAACAAAAAGACCATCACCCTGCGGAACCCATGCTATAGCGGTGCACCGGCTGCATCAAACCAGAACAAAATATCAAGAACCATATAAGAAAGACAGGATACAAAGAACTGTACAAATGTTAAAGGAAAAAGAAGGGGAATATTAAAATAGATCAAATTATGAAATTTTATAAATTTCTTTCATTCAGCTCTCCATAAGACTTCTTTTCTATTTATTTTCACTTCTAAAATTACCTATTATTTATGGATCCATCTTTATTGTAATGTGTTGGCCCAAAAAGCTTCTTTCCAGGGTCTTGCAGCTGCTGCCTCAATGACACAGAATATACTGAAGAAAAAAGAGCATTTTGGTTGCTTACTGTTGAGCTGAACCATAAATTCATCGCTAATAATATTTTAATATATGGCCAAGGTAATTGTACACACCATCTCCAATGTTCATGCCAATTAAAAGATCATGTCCATCTTTGGCTTCTGGATCAAAAGCATGGCAAACTGGAATGCCACTATTGAAAACAATAGCCTTGATTGGATCCTGAAATATTGAACTGGGCATCAAAAATATAATCAATGTTTCCTATTTAATGTAAATTTCCAGCACAATCATTTCAGGCAAACAATAAAATACAAACCAAGAAAGGTACAATTTTCAATAGATAAACGACCATATACTTACTTTATCATGTGAATTGTGGTCACTAACACAAATGGTATCAGCAATATTAAATATTATATATGTGCCCTCTCCATCATAACTTGGCACAGCTGGACCATTAATGGCGCCTGTGCCAATATTGGATGTTGCTGCAGACTTTGTAGCCCCTCCAGTCACTTTGCTAGTACCATTGCCTCCACCAAAACCTAAAGCTCTCGGTGCACTTACAGAATTCAAAAGAAATCTAGATGTCACTGTCTTCACACTACTACTAGCAATGGAGTTACTGCTCACTGAGGATGTTACAATAGGCTTGTCTTTTAGGTGAGCCATGGTAGCCTGTTGAAGGAAAACGAAACACTACTGAATAAGATGAACTGACTAAATAAATATATACATATACAAGCTCAATCTTACTTCATTCATTGGTCATGAAAATTCACATTATGATCTACTGTTAGAACCAAACTCTCTTAATCAATTAATTAACCAAACAAATATGATTAATAGGCTCATTGGCCATGAAAATTCACATTATGATCTACTCTTAGAACCAAACTCTCTTAATCAATTAATTAACCAAACAAATATGATTAATTAATACAAATCCATGGAGAAGGTTAGAGTTCAATGAAGGCTCAACATAATCCCCAAAACTGAGCCCCATCATCTGGCTAGAGGAATGAACCTATAACATGTTAGTACCACATCAATGGCCTCTATCACGTAACTTAGGTTTCAGAGCTGATAACACGGATCAAAATTATCATTAGCATAAAGGAGATCCATTATTAGAGAGAGTCAGGACAGATTGAATAAGTGTAGCTACTAACTAGTCCTTTATAAATATGTACTGTGCAAACCCCTAAGGTCTACATCCAAATCTTAGAGAAAGCTGCCTACAGGCATGAACATATTTGATAACAGTACAACATCCAGGGGCATCTGTCACATAACTTGGCTTCCAGTGTGTACAACATGGATGAAAGCTACCATCACCATGGAGAACATCCATGATTGATGACTGATACCCAAAGAATTATACGTACATGTAGCTACGAGCTCGTCTTTTATATATCTGCATTGTACAAACCCCTAAGTTCTATATCCGAACCATAGCCATTCAACTTGTGGCTAGGAAAGAACATCCACCAGATAATCAGAAGGAAAGAGTTGAGATATGTGTAAAGGCTCAGCCCTTAGTACCTCACTTCATTAGTTGCTCCTAAAACCTGCCACTATGCTATTGTTTTAAGCCACATTCCACATTATTTTCTTCAGTAAACAAATATCAGGAATCTGCCCTAACATTAAGTAGCATATTTCTTACAAAGTCTTGCCAAAATCAAATAAGGAATTCCTGCAAACAATCCAGGAATAGCATTAATAATGACTGATTTCCATTTGACGGAACCAAGGGTGGGACGCAGGGGTTGACCAAGTGATTCAGAACTTTCCTCCCGAACCCACAAATCAGGACTTCAACTCAATTCCCACCTTCTCTTGCCATAATGGCAATCAGAGTTCATGGGTGGGGGCAGAGGGGTTGACCAAGTTTGTCAGGACTTCCCCATAATCCAGAAGTCAGGAAATCAACTCTGGACCCACCTTCCTATTAAGCACTCATATCTAACCATTGGTTTCGGTAAATAGAACTAACAAACCTAAAATTTGTAACGTTTTTCTACTGGATATACTAAAACCAACAGTGACATATGGATGATATGGTAATGAGGCCACATTAATTGATAGCCAAACGCATTGCTACATCAGCTTTTTTCATTCAAATATTTGCAGAAATCTAGACCACATCAATTAGTAGCCATTAGCTGCAAGCAGTTTTTATGGTTACAAATGGATGTTCAGCAGGGGTCAGGCCCTTGCCTGTAGGCCCTACGTTAAGAGATAAGCCTTCAATCCCCCATTAAGAGAAAAAGGCATGTGAATCTATGTGTACTGATATGAAAGAATAAGGTAACCTGCTGAAACTATCTTTATGGATTGAATTGGTTTTAGTGTAGGCCAAAAGCAATTCTCCTTTTCGGGTACAGATAGGAACAAAACCCAAATAGTTTCATTACATTTAAACACAGAAAAAGAAGTTTCATGTTGGTTACTAATTTGGTATTGTCTCAAGATCCATAAATCACCATTGATTTCAATATAAGCAAACAAAACTATCAAATCAACTCAGTCATTCGATTCCTGAAAAAGTCTCTTTTTGGGTTTCAAATGTTACCATTTTAAGATGAGCAAATGGATTGAGTGTCCTGCCCGAAATCTTTTTTGGGGCTCAAAAAGGATGAAAGGCACATAATACTTTATTGGCATTTTTACATGAAAAACTAAATTAAATTTCCTACTAGAACTCTTGGTTTTGAGTTGAAACAGGGGAACAGATGCGCATATACCATCCATGAAAAAATGGATCTAAATCAAAACACGTTTTGGTGTTTAAAACCAAACCACAGCCCATATATATTCTGATGTCAACATGAAAAAATGAATATGATTCCTTCTAAGTCTTCCTTTTTGGGGTTCCAAAAGTGGTGATGCCCATATAGCTTCTTAACATTTAACATGAAAATTTGATTGATTTCGTACTGAATCCCTCATGGTGTTTAAAATAGGACCAGAATTCCATATATAAACATAAAAAATGAACTAGATTTCGCAGAAAAACTCTAATTTTTGGGGCTTTCAGAAAGGTAGCAAAAGCGCATATAAATTTTCTTAACAGGTTTTTAACTATGAGAAAGAAAAAAAAATGGATCTGTGAGCCCAACCTGAGTGACTGATTTGGCATGTCCATAGTGAAGTCCAGGGAAATGGGTCTTCTCATGAGAGAGGTTATATCGACCTTCAGGGGTCTTGAAATTCGGTTTCACACCTGATGACTGTTGCTGCTGCTGTTGTTGATTGTTCTGTGAAGAGGCCATGCCTTAGCGATCAAAAGGGCGGACATAACATTGACAGAAAAATAATACCAATAAATATTTTCCAACGATGGGGAGGAAGCTTAGCATAGATAGGTGGATATACAGAGAGAGAAATTAGGTCAAAAAGGAAAAAAAAAAAAAAAAACGTGTCTGAAACTCGGGAAAGTAAAGGTCCTCTGTGTTTTTCTGCTGTTTTGATGATGTGGGCTATGGCGATCTTCAGTGGAGGGAGTGTTTTTTGGTAGTGGGCGATTTGATCGGATCGGCCGTATCAATCCTTTCACTCAATTGCGAAAAGAAAAATCGTTGAAAAAAGGAAACACAAAGGCTTTAAATATAATAGTAGGGATGACGCATTTCGAGCTATGGAGTCTTCTCCTCCTCCTCCCAAACCCTTGAAACCCAACCAGAGGGACTTTAGAGAGAGAGAGAGAGAGAATCAACTTTCTTTTAGCCATATCCATCCCATCTATGGAGAGAAGAAACCCTTCCTAGTTTAGAGGCCCAGGTCATCTATAGAGAGAGATAGAGAAGGAGAAGGCTCTTTCCTAAATACATATAGCTTTATTATTGTACTCGGAAGTTGAATATAACCTATGGTACCAAATGTCTAACATTTTCAGGTATTATATGTGTGGGATTGAAGTGGTAGCTCTAGATGTTCGAGAATTTTACAAATGAGCATTGCAATTGGAATTGATGGGAGAGGCTTTAGTTTTACGGAGGAAAAATAGGCTTCTTCTAACCATATCTCCATATATGGAGAGGGGGGGGGGGGGGGGGGGGTCTTATTATCATTCTGAAAGGTCAAATATAACCTATGGAGAAAAGAGAGACATTTTTACACGTTATACGTGATGTTTAAGAAGTTTATTAATGAGGGTTGTGATTGTGAGAGGAATGTGAAAACATGTGGACCAATTTGACAATGCGTGTGCAAAACAAAGTTGAGTGTGAATGCAACACATTGTAGCAATGTGTGATACTCTAATTTTGGGGCTACTTCAAGGCAACGTATGCACATTTGATCTCGTTTATGAGCTAATGTCCTCAACTCTCATAGATCACTGTCTTAGCTAAATCATATGGAATCAAATGAAGAAAACTTATATGAGCTCTAGCATAATAGTGGTGCCGAGTTTGGTGTAATACATTTAATATAATATGTGAAATGTGAGCCTATATGTCGTTCATGAGTCATGACAATACATCACCTCTCTCTTCTTCTTCTTCTTCTTCTTCTTCTTCTTCTTTGTCATATAATAGAAATGTCGATGACAATATAGAAACCCATTTGTTCTTAGGTATGTATGACAAACTAACATAAAGGCAACTCCTCGAAGGACGATGACTCATAGAGCTCAATAACAATAATTGGTTAAACAATTTTCACGTTAGCCTTGTACTTTTGGTAGTCCATGCATCACTACCATCTCTCCATATTGTATCAACTTGAATGATCTTAACTTATGACATATGGCTTTGTAGGTCTAATCCTCCATCCTAGAATTCTTGATACATTCCATAGTTACTTGTATGCATGGATACGTATGTGTTTTTTCATCAATAGCGTACAATACTCATAGATACTTATGGCCTTGGGAACACATTGTTGCATGCATTATGGTGGCCAATATATTGTAGAGTCAACCATGACACGCAAGAGATGCATAGAGAGGAGAGATATTGTTGTCGTATTTATCAAATGTCATTGTAATGAACATGGTATGTATCATGCTCTCGTGAACTCCATTTAGGCATGATAATATATATGTCCATAAAATAATATGTTATGGCCCACGGGCCACTTCCACTATGATCAAGCATCGATACTATGAACATTTAAAAGTCCATATAAAGCAACTTTAGAGCATGATAATTAACCAACACTAATGGCCTAAACAAAATTGCTACCCAATCATAAGCATACCCTTTTTTTTTTACCCAATAAAATAATCTTCATTAGTAGAAATTTTACATACATGACAAAATGATTAGTCTAACAACATTATAAAAGTTGTAGCCATGATAGGCCAATAATAAATCTGAAAAACTGAGAGTAGAAAACTACAAAGAACGGTGAACACATACAAGAATCTTCTTTCCATCTCATGCGATCATTGGCTTAAACACTCAACTTTAGTTTCTCATTATTCATCCATGTAGTTGTCCATACGTGGATAACTACTACATCATTATTCTTCCGTTCCTACGTGCTCATCAACATATGTAATAAATGTTCATCACCATGGCTTCACAATATATTTGACCTTTAGCTACCATGGTTGTATGACTACAAGCATTTCCAACATTTCCATTATGCTTCACAATATATTGGGATTATCGAAGCTATTGAATCTATTCTAACAACATTTCCACGACTTAAGAGTAATCACACAACAAGAAAAGTGACCAAATTTGGTAAAACTCCCAATCATAAGCATACCCTTGATTACCACCAACATGAAAAACCTATGGAACATAACACTCATCATGATTACATTTTATTATTCCTTGTATTTATTTGGTTTCTCTGTGATTATATATCATTGCTTCGTGTATATGTTATATTGACTTAGGATTTTGACACTCGAACGTTGTTCAAAGTGTTGTAGCCAATACCATCCAATGTTTTGGCATTACATTTGATAAACTAATAACTTTTTCTTATAGAGTGAACTTTTACATTTTTAACATCAAAGCAAGCTTCATTTATGGCTTGCCATATGGAATTTTATTCTTATCACTACTTTGAACAAAACAATCCTTCATATATCATATATTTATTTAAAGTTGTTTCTAAGTGCACATGTTTGCAATAAAACATAAAACTATCCTTTCATTTACACATGTTTACTGAATGAATGTTTTTTTTACCAAAAAAAACACTAGTTCACATTAGTTAGCAAACAAAATACAACAAAGTTCAACCTAAATCCACCGTGGGATCAATATATACAACACGAAGGAACAACTCCAAAACCAACAAAAAACCCAGCAAAACTCACACGGCCCTTACCTCCAACAAAACTGAAATAAACCCCAATCTACCCTGTCTCTAGTTATCCCAACGTACTATTTTATAACAAAGTTATCCGGGTAACATAACTATGATAACCCACCAGTTGCTCTAGCCTCCAACTATACATACAATTTGCGGTTGACTAAAATATATATGATGCTTGTGAACCATACATCTACAATCAATTGTATTGTTACGTGGTGTTCAAACATTGAAAACGATCCAATGATGTTTCATAGTGGGAGGGGGGGAGGTTTCTTGTAAGCACACGCAATACACATTTTCCATGTGCTCACTGCTAAGTTAATGGGAAAATGTCTATTCCATGACTTTAAGGAACAAGGTTGTGCATTATGATTAGAAGTGGAAAGAATCAATAACGCATATTATCCACGAAATCTATAAATAATCTGTATAATACAAAAGTAAGCCAATGAATATAGGTTCTCGTATGCGCATTTATTCACTAAAATCGATGGTAAACTTTATAAGGGATAATTATAGCTATACAAATTTTAGGCTTCAAAGTATAAGTAAACATTTAAAATTCCATTATCGTCTTACATTCCGGCTAAGAAAGACTAAAAAATCCCTAAAAATTTAGCCGTATGAATTCCGTGTGCAGTTTAAATCGATTGAAAATGTTTTGAAACTCGAGGTGGTAGCTAACCCAAGCAACGCGTGAATACGAGGCATAGAGATGAACGGTCAGATCGTCCAGTGTAGAAACAACGTGAAAATGGAGGTTGCGATCCGGTCATAAATTGTGTCGAATTCACATTCCGATAACGGGGCGACGGTCACAAAATTGTTGGGTTTGATCCCGGAACTTGATATGCGCCTCCCTGAGAAGAGAAGATGCCACCGAAAAGAAGAAGAGGAGGCGAGCCATGAATGGAAGATAAAAAAAACAGAGCTAACTTATTAATGGCCTTATCTTCAGCCAGAAATAGGAGTCCATGCAAATGCAAATGCAAAAAAAACACAAACAAGAAACAAAAAAGCACCCCCAAAAAATCAGACATTTCCCCCCCCCCCCCCCCCCCCCCTCTGCCCCTTGATTTCCTTAAATCCCAAAACGCATCCTAAACACATTAAGGTTGTCCTGAATCCCGAGCTATGCCTTGCTTAATTTCTAGCTCAGCCTCTGTGTGCTGCCCCTGCCTCAGGGATGCTCCTCAGAAGAGAGAGTTCCTCAGAGTTCCGAAGAGCCTCATTAACCATAGCCGCAGAGTGGGCCCATCGCCCATCAGGTAAAAAAACTCTAATCGTTGTGACAGATTACACTTGTTTTTGTTCACCGTGTTCTAGGATCTGCTACAGAACCTTTCTATTGATGTTTGTTTTCTATTCCGCACATGGGTACCTCAAATTCAAAAGCGAGTTTTTGCAATGGGAGTTGCTATAGGTGTGTAAGGGAATTGCTATTATGTGACGCTCATTTGCCATTGGCACGCTTGGGTTCTTTCCACATTCGTACATTTACAAAAGTTCTGTGGATTTTCTCTCTACAATTCTAACCATATTATGGATTTAGGATTCCCTATAGCCATTAGAAAGTTGCTATATATGATATGTTCATTTGTCATTTCCCTGCATGGGTTTTTTCCACATACGAATGCTTATTCTCGAGTAGTTCTATACATCATCACTCCTTGATTCCAACAATACCATGGATTAGGGTTGCCTGAATATGAAAAAAGTGCCTGTGATGATAATTTGCCATTTCGAAAGATGTTTTATTTTCAATACTATATATGCATGTTTAGACATTTTCACTTGCACAATTGTTGCTGGACCTAACATTACGAGCCTTTGTAGACCGAGGCTGACTATAACTAGCTAGATGTATCAGGATCATGGGGTTGCTAGCCCTGGAGGGGAGGTTCTTTTCTACATAGAAGAATTTCCTCAGCTTATTGTGTTAGATCACTGAAAGGTAGACAAGCCCCTGGCTAACCCAACTAGGAATTCAAAGCCTCCCCCATAGCACCTAGCTAGGTATGTGAAATCTCGCCAACAAAAGCTCTAATGGTAAACAAATTAGGGAAGCTTGATGAAAATTGGCCCCCTTTTGCCACACTAGAAAATGTGAAACCTTAAACCCGTCAGCGAGGTTGTCTATATTTAGGCCCTTTTCTATGGTGCTATTCTCTCTACAAAGTTCACACCTCACCCCTGAACTGTAGGCTGATAAACGTGTTCTCTTCATCTACTGTAACTTATAGTGATGTAACATCTGGTGTGTGCGTTCTCACAAATGTGTTCCATGACATTGCCTATTATACTCTGGTTGAAGTGAGGTTTATTCTGCCGTTTGCAGGTCTCAAACAGGGCAGGAGAGCGATAAGAAGACGAAGAATGTTCAGCGTACCGTTTTGGACAATGCCAGCAACCTTTTGACGAGTCTTCTCAATGCAGGAGGCCTGTCCAATATGCCAGTGGCTGAGGGTGCTGTGTCTGATCTATTTGCACGTCCCCTGTTCTTTGCACTGTATGATTGGTTTCTGGAGGTTACTATCATCACCAATCCTGCATCTAATTGATTCAGATTATTATGTTATCCTTTTTATTTTGAATGTAAAATGATTGTTTTCAGCATGGCCCAGTTTACAAGCTTGCATTTGGCCCAAAGGCATTTGTTGTTGTATCTGACCCCATTGTTGCTCGGCATATTCTCCGTGAAAATGCTTTTGGATATGATAAGGTACTTTCCAATACACACACTCGCATCAGTGTTATGATCATACATATAACTATATTACTAGGTGTCAACTAAGGGTAGAGTAGGTCCATCCAGATTGTTGGGATCAAGTGCTTCTTGCTTAAGCTAATAGACATTCCCTAACTCGAGGAAATCCCTAGGAATGTAGTTGTGCACGTGCCATTTGTTCAAAACACTCAGCCACGTTTAAGAATCTTATTCTGGTGTGAACATAGAACGTGTGGAAATCATGTATGAGCAGGAACATATTCACAGTAGGGTGTAAGCTTTCACTTCCCGTTTCTTATAAATACTCTGGTGACGATGATGAAGTTGAGGTGGTTGTATCATGTTTCTGATTTAACTCTCTGTGCTCAACTTTTGAAACACTACTAGTCTCCTTGTTGTTTTGTTGAAATTCTAGTTTTTCTTTTTGTAAGGTTTGAAATTTGGGTGATCTCATAGAGTTTGTTGCTAGCATCTATTTCCATTCAGGGGGTACTTGCAGACATCTTGGAGCCAATAATGGGAAAAGGATTAATTCCTGCAGATTTAGATACCTGGAAGCAGAGAAGAAGAGGTAAATATGTTTTACTGGATAGTGTCCTTCAAAGTGTGCATGGGGCAGGGCAAGTGATATTTAGTGCATTTTGGGTTAATATTGTATTTTTTGAACCATGCACTTAAATTTAGTAGCATCCTCTTTGCAACAACTATATTTGCTGGTTGTCTAACTAAACAAGTGTCTACAATTTGAGGTAGCTATTGTTCCTGCATTTCATGCTGCATACTTGGAGGCAATGGTGAAAGTTTTTAGTGAATGCACGATGAGAGCTGTGAACAAGTTTGAGGCTACACTGGTCGAGGCTGGAAAAAGGCAGTCTGATTATGTGGAGGCAGATATGGAGCAAGAATATTCCAGTTTGGCTCTAGATGTTATTGGATTAAGCGTGTTCAACTATGATTTTGAATGCGTAAACAAAATGTCTCCTGTTATTCAGGTCAGTCTTTCATGTTAGGCATTGCCTTGATGTAAAGTATATTGCAGATCATTTAACATGAGCAACATATTGATCACCATTTTATTCTTGTAACCTTCAAATCATTGGAGCCAAAATAATTTTTTATAGTCCTAGAAGTATAATATAGTAAAGAGACAGATGAAGCTCTGTTGGTCAGGTTGTCTACAAAGGCCAAAAGTTCATGTTAGGCATTGCCTTGATTGAAAGCATATTACAGATCATGTAACTTGAGAAACATAGTGATCACCATTTTATTCTTGTGACCTTCAAATAATGGAGCCAAAAGATTTTCCTGTCCTCCTGGAATTATAGTAACATGATAGATGGAGCTCAGTTGGTCGAGTTATTTACAGAGACCAAGAATTCATCCATTCAACTCCTGAATTTCTCAATGTCATATAGTTGAGTAATTCATATTGAGATTTGAGCCCGATACGGGGTTTGTAAAAACATGTCTTATAACTAGGTTACAGCCCCTATATGATAAAGCAAAATATAATTGGGCTTATCTTGATGTACCTGTACACAAAGCATTGTGACCTGGCCTTGATGATTCATCCAAACAAACATATTAAATTAGGGCGTAAATATTTCAAACTGAAGGTTGGACATCACATGGTGTATTCTTGTTTATACTATTTGGGATTCTGAGCCTCAAATGATCCTTGAGGAAATCCTATGGATTACATAGGTTCCACTGGTGAAACCTTGCTCACTGTAGCTATGTTTGGTATGCGTTGTCCCTTAGAAATGTGAAAACGTAAGAGTGATTCCTAGGGTGAACTCTGTGATACATCTTTTCTATGGAAAAATGTCTCAAAACTAATCATTATTGCCTCGGTGATTCATCCTAACAAATATATTAAAGTAGGGCACTGTGTTCCAAAGCTGGACACAGGATGCGTGTTATTCTTTTTTGAATATATAAGATTCTGGGACTTAAAATATCCAAGCTCCTTGATGTACAAGGTGAACTCCTTGATGCATCTTTTCTACGAAAAATTGACTCAACTAATCATTTAGTAATAAAGTCCATTTTAATAGTATTATTGTTGGTTTCAATATCTGCATTCTGAACTGGGGTTTAGTTTCTTGTCCAAGTGACAGAAAAGCCAAGGTACAAATTTGTCTGACTTGCTTTTGCAATGTAGGCAGTTTATGGTACGCTTTATGAGGCTGAGCATAGATCAACATTTTATATTCCATATTGGAAAATTCCATTTGCAAACTGGATAGTTCCACGTCAAAGGAAATTTCAGCAGGATTTACAAATCATAAATGACTGTCTCGATGGACTAATCAGAAGGGCACGAGAGACACGACAGGTACTAATTTCATCATTGTTGATGGATCCTTTACTAGAATCCCTCTGAACGAGAATTATATTCAACAGTCTCCAAAATGCTGCAATGCAGGAAGAAGATATTGAAGCATTGCAGCAAAGAGACTATTCAAAAGTTAAGGTGTGTGTGTATTTTCTCTGTCTATCTTTGTCCATTTATATATTAAAGATTGTCAAATAACCATCTCTCTTACGTTTTCTACTGCAGGATGCGAGCTTATTACGATTTATGGTTGACATGAGAGGAGAAGATGCAGATGATAGACAGGTATTGTTCTTGCATCCTCTTTTCATGGAAAAACATCTCCAAGTAAGAAATAAATTCCTGGAAAAACTAAATCAAAGTGTCTGGTAGCTGTGATCTGTTCCAGAAAAGAAAAGTAAAGAAATCTGTTCTTGTTTTTCAGTTACGAGATGATTTGATGACCATGTTGATTGCTGGACATGAAACAACAGCTGCAGTGCTCACATGGTCTACCTTTATGCTTGCACAGGTCAACGTCTTACCAAAGTTATGATATCAAGGGATTTAATGTTGGCTGCATTCTTTTTTTGAGGGGGACATTCCCTACTAACTGAACACAGCATGCCATTGTGCCAATCTTCAAGAGTGGCAACTCCATCATGCAGAGAAATTATAGGACAATCTTGATTGGCTAATACTTGGCTAAATAAACTATATGGCTCAATCTTAGAGTGACAATTGAGTGGGCAGAGAGGAATGGCAGCTGCTTATCTGAATAGGTATGCTATCGAAAGTGTTTCATAACTTTCGATCAAGTATTGACCCTTCCAGTGTTTATCGAGGAGGGCAGAACCCATAAAAAGAAGATTTATTGCTGCTTTGTGGATTTATGAAAAGCCTTCGACATTGTACCTCATGCTTGGCTCATGCAGGGGCTAGAAACCCTTGACATCCCTGTAGATATGTAAATCTCTGCACTGTATGAATCCGTGTCAGGAAAAGTGTGATCGCCCATTGGGGGCTAGCACAATTGGAGTAAAACAAGGATCCCC
Organism: Azolla caroliniana; assembly: GCF_043228905.1. Lineage (NCBI taxonomy): Eukaryota > Viridiplantae > Streptophyta > Polypodiopsida > Salviniales > Salviniaceae > Azolla > Azolla caroliniana. The sequence goes on along the minus strand of NW_028230436.1, from coordinate 4,280,507 downwards.
ATTATCACCCACTCTCTACGGTCTCTATATTGATGAGGTATCAGATTACATAGAGATTTCGTGCTTTGGGATATTGTTATTTCCTTATGATATCACGCTGTTCTCCTATTCCTCTAAATGCCTCGAAATAATTTTGTACAAACAAAGGTTTGTCCTTAAACCTAGATAAACTATAGTAATGGTGTTTATTACCACTGGAGTGTGGGTAACAAGATCAAAATTAAAATTCTTCTTGAGATGAAAAGGTGGGATAGACACTATCCTACACATACCTAGGAGGCCTCGGTTCTCCTTTCAGTAGCCTGCCCATGCTCGACTTTCTCGTGGATATGCAGCTCTTGGTGCTATTTAAAGAACCAATTATGCCCCATAATGGCTACCTATAGCGTGCATAAATTAGGCATGTTATTCACTTAGTTAGGAACACAAGTTAAAGAAATTTGTTGATCTCTCCACGTCATTTAGAGATTGAGGTAGGCAAATATGCATGTACATCTTTGGAAGAAAGAATTTCCCAATTGTGTGATCAAGGAGTGAAAATTGAGGAACACCATATTTGCCATTGGAATAATTTCTATGAGATAAGAGGGAGATACCATTGCCTCTTTAATCAAGGCTTTTGCCCACTACACAAGGTAATGAAATATGAGGACCAAGGGGATATTATTTCCTCTTTAACCAAGGCTTCTATGAAAGGTGTTGGAACATAGGACCAATGAAATACCATTGCCTCTTTAACCAAGGCTTTGCAAGAACTCAAAAGGCATATGGAGAAGTTGCCTAAGGATAACAATCCAACCACACAAGCTCATAAACAACGAACAATCAAGACGTTAATATATCTTTCTGGTGGGAAGATCCACATTCCCTTGACTGTCATAAATTGTACAGAGTCATAGTCATATGTTATTGTACAAAAGATTTATCTGTCTGCTCCATGCTGTAAATTAATTTTGTCTACTTTTTGTCATTATTTTTGTTTCATGAGTAGAACCCAGAAAAAATTGCGAAGGCTCAAGAAGAGATTGATCGTGTTCTACAAGGAAGGACACCTGTATTGGCTGATATCAAGAACTTGCAGTAATAAAAATATCTGTGATTCTTAAGAGGTTCAAAGTTTTCATAATTTTTCATTCATCATCACGATTTGGTAAACAGATATATACGCCTTATTGTTGCTGAGTCCCTACGTCTTTATCCACAACCACCATTGCTTATTAGGAGATCTTTACAACCTGATAGTCTACCAGGTAATATAATAGTTTTCCTTTCAATTTGGTGATTGAATACATGCCATTGTTCATTTCTAGAGAGTTATGAAACTTTAAAGTCGTGAAACTGGTAGAATTTCATTTATTAAATCTTGGTGCAGTCATTATATATGTTCAATCGAAGTAGAAATACCTTGGTTTTTGCTTGCTCTTACATGGTTGAGTTAGGTAAGCTCAGGCCTCAAATAGTAGTAGGCCTTATGTATTCTTCAAATAGATTGTAGGGTAGTTACATTTTCAGCATCACTACTCTTTAACTCATAACCTTATTGATTGCAGGTGGATTTAATGGTGATGTGAATGGTTATGATATACCGCAAGGTGTGGACATATTTATATCGGTAAGGTCTAGTTTCAACTATAAAAACTTTTTGAAAATGTTCATCTTGAATATTTCACACATAAGAAGTGCAATTCTTACCTTTTCCTCTAGCTCTAAAGAGAAGAAATATATTGTTAATAAGGCAACCGTTTATTGCTGAATAAAGTCTTCAGTGTTTCACTATACAACTTGTTCTCTATTCTCCAGGTTTATAATCTGCATCGATCCCCTTACTTCTGGGATAGTCCAGAAAAGTTTGAACCAGAAAGGTTTCTTAATGCAAATATAAGAAAAGACATCAATGGCTGGGCGGGGTTCGATCCAAGCAGAGGTCAAGGCAGCCTGTATCCAAATGAGGTATGTGATATGTTAATGGGTTTCCTATAAAGGTTAAATTATGCCACTAGTACTGTTTGATAATATTTTCTCCATCTTGACATCAGTAAATATTTAAGCATTACTATATCTCAATAACAATGTGGATAATTTCTTCATAACATCATTAAATACCATTTTATAAGTCATGAAGCCTCTTCAAATGGCAATGTGTGTGAGAGAGAAAGATGCTGTAAAAATATTGGTAACTGAGTTCAAACTCTTGGTTTTGGTATTTCGATTTTCATAGGTGATGGCAGATTTTGCCTTTTTACCCTTTGGCGGGGGTCCTCGGAAATGTGTGGGAGATCAGTTTGCTTTGATGGAGTCTACAGTGGCATTGGCAATGATTTTGCAAAAGTTCAACTTTGAGCTTCGTGGGACACCAGAAGAAGTAGAGCTTGTTACTGGAGCCACTCTTCACACAAAGGCTGGATTGTGGTGCAAAGTCAAAGCAAGGCAATCAGCACCTATAACCACCAATAATACTCCTGAAGCTCAAAGGTTGGTCATAAACTGAGCAACACATTGTATCTAGCCAGCTTCAAATCTGTGCAATCTTAACTCATTCCATTTTTGTGAAATAGTGATTTTTTTATTCTACATGTTGGATGACTCTCCATTTTAATATATACATGATCAGTTATGAGGTAAACTAGCTTATGAGATAAATCATGTACAAGTGTGCTTGGTTAGAACATAAGGCAAAAGCTAAACTGTAGGAATTGTAAACGTGTAGAGTTAATGATCCCTTCGTATGCACCCAAAGTTTGTTTGTATATGAGACAAATAAACTACAAACATGCATATCTGGAACAGAAGTAAATGATACATCAGAGTAAATCAGAGTTATAGAGACAAGGGGAGGTATCTTGGACAAATCAATAAAGTGTTTATATCCTCTGGGTACCCAGGACAAGAAAAGGCATGATACATCATTCAGACAGTGGCATGGAAGCTTTAAATCTAGAACATCATATTCTAGTGGATGTAGGTGTGATGACAAGAGCCCTCGTTGCCTCTGGATTGGACAGGAGAAACGGACATTATTATAGTTTTTGTCACCATGTGCTTCAAAGTTAACCTGTTTTCAGATCCCAATAATGTTTCAAACCTTGATCGTATGAAGGCCCATGATGCCTCATTCATCGGAACTCATGGCAAATGAAGTTGACAATAAGTATTGCTAAGACTACTTGCATCTAATGGTAATGAAAAATATATCATTGGCCGGATATTACAGTTTTCTGATCAGTCTACATTGATTATTCTTTCAGAATAATAGTAGTACATGATTGCATTTTATAGTGAGGATGTTTTCCATTTGGGTGACATTTGTGTAAAGAGATATCCTTTTGGCATCGTCATTTGCAAGAGCATCAAACAATTTAGCGCTAAAATAACCTTTGTGACATGAATGTTACTTCAGAGAGCTTTAATATAAATAATGTTTGTGATGTGAAATTTTATTTTCAACTTAAATGGTCGTCTGCTTTTCTTGTTTGCTTCAATGACAGAAGTACTCTTAAAGATAGTTCTCCATTTGGAAAGTTTTGTTGACTTGCTCATATTTCAATGCTACGTAAGGAAAACTATGCATGCTATTTTTATTATTTTAAAGCAGAAATAAATAAAATCCAATATCTTTTGCACAAATTGTTATGCATAGCAAGATATTATCATTAACAATCGGCAACGGTTCTGTTTGGTTTGAGAGGGTCAAAACCGAACCATGAAACCGTTAAACTGAACTGTTAAAAAAATTTCAAATCGTTAAAACCGCGGTTTCGTGGTTCAATTTCGGTTTTCAACTTAGGTTAAATTTAAAAAATTGTAATTTTTTTTTTTATTATTTTAAAATTTTAAAATTTTAAAGATGTTCCTAAAATTGAGAATAAGGTCTAAAAATGAAAAGATTGTTTAAAAACAATTTTTTTAAATTAAATTTTTTTTTTTCAAATCATTAAAACTGTGGTTTCATGGTTCAATTTCAGCTTTCAACTTAGGTTAAAATTTAAAATGTTTCATTATTTTAAATTATTAAAATTTTAAAGATGTTCCTAAAATTGAGAATAAGGTCTAAAAATAAAAAGATTGTTTAAAAACATTTTTTTTTAATTAAAGAAAACTGTTCAATTGCATTTTTTTACTATTGAAACCGAACTGTTTTAACTGTTACACCACAGTTTTGTGCTTCGGTTTGATTCAAACCGAATTGTTGCTGATTGTTAATTATCATGAGTTCAGTCATTGAAGCAAAATATTGGCAATATAATATACAAGGGAGAGTCTTCAGTACCCAAGCGAACAACCTTTCATATGCACATAACATCACAAAAGGCCTTATTGTCACTGACCTTAATGAGATAATGTTACTCAATTTATCATCCAAACTAGAATGAAACAACGGTGTAATGAAATCATTCCCATGATGTAGCTCCAATGTTTCCTCTAAGAAGCAATAATCGATAGTTACATTTAGACCAAAGAAGAAGTTTGTTATGTGAAGGATATAGTAGTTGCTTACACAAGTACATCCCTCACACCTAATGTCAAACATATGCCAAACCCACAACTACTCTTCGAATGTCAAGACTATACAACCTTTTAAGAATGCGCATGGGAACATCGTAAATCACATATGATGAACAAAATACTTTGCAAAAGTGAGGGCATGTTTACTTTCAACTATATTGATGAAATGCTTAGAGAATGACAACCTTCACGGACAACAATGTTATGCCACAATTGTAGTCCCCTTCCCTTGACTTCACATGAAACAAGATCTACGGTGTAATTGTGAATATTCATCAATGATCCACGTGAATATGATTTGGAGAGCATTATGGTTAGTTAGCATCACACATGAAAAGTGTGCATAAGAAGGGGCAAACAATGAGCAGTCAACCTTTAGACACCCGTAGTCTAAATAACAACAATCAAGGAAAGAGCACCGGTAAAAGCTTGCATGCATGTACTTACATTAAAGGTAGCGACGTTGAGACAGGGATCAATGTCCAATTGGTGGATCCTCGTCTCACAAAATGGGTTCAAAATGTGTGGGTAGGGAGGGAGGGGACGAAGGCCAAATGTCAAGGTAGTAACGACATACATACATACATACGTACCTATTTAGGTACGTACAATACATACATACATACGTACGTGTACATACATACATACGTACCTATTTAGGTACGTACAATACATACAAACGTACGTACCTATTTAGGTACGTACAATACATACATACATACATATGTATACGTACCTATTAGATGTATATGTATACAGTATATGTATATATCTCTGAATGTGAACTTGGAACATCTGTTGGATGTAGGCAGGGGCAGAGACAGAAACCAGATCAGTCCTACACAGAGAGAGAGAGAGAGAGAGAGAGAAACGACCAGTTCAAATTTATGCACACATACTCAACACAACATCCGCCTTGTCTCTGATTCTGCTACCGTAGGCACCATAGATTTGGGCCTTCTCTGCTTTATCGGGCAAGAACGAGGGCTCTGTTTCTTCAGTTTGGCTATGGAGGACCCAGAGATTACATCGCAAACGCAAAAAGCTCCCGCAAAGCTTGCTTTTTAATAAGCAACTTGAAAGTAAATGGGCCCTCGTCGGGAGCTCCCCTCAGAGGCTCCGAAGATCCATCGTGTCGTTCTTCGCTCTCAGGTATCTATTTCTGTTCCGGAAACCCTAAGTGAAAGCACTGAAACCCTTGCAAGTGAAGAAACCCTAACAAGTAAAAGAAGAGAAAACATTGGTAAAAATACAGAAACTCCAATAGATAAAAGCAATGAAACCATAACCAGTAAAAGCAAAGAAGCCCTAAGTAGTAGCAGAGAAACCCTAATAAGTAAAGGCAGTAATCTAGATGGGTCAGCTGTTAGTAGTATCTCCACTCCCAAGGGATCGAAAGAAGAGATATATTCTGTTGGGAGAAGAATTACAAGGGCTATGTATGGGTTGGAAACTTGTTTGACTCCTAAAAGCTTAAACTTGAAGCCCCTCAAAAAGGAAAAAAGTAGGATTTTGAACAAGAACAAGAACGTGAATTTAAACGCGAAAAGTGAGAAGTATGAACCGATCAATGCAGGAGAAATCAGCAGTAGAGAGGAAGAAAACAATGAGAAATCTGCAAAAAAACCTAGGCTTAGTGAGAAGTCGTTTTTAATGACAGAGAATTCTGCTTTAAAGAGTGAAACTCATTCCATTTCACCTAAGAATGGAGTATCAAACCACAGATTAACCAGGCTTAATTTAGTCAAGATCAGGCTCTTGCAAGAAACCAAAAACAATGCACCTGATTTGGTGCAAAGAGAGCATTCAGAATCAAAACACGAGAATATGAGCCAAGATTTAACTGTTAAACACATGCAAGAAAAGATATTTCCTCGACCAGTTGGAGTGCTAACTAGGGGCAAAGCAAGTGCAAAGGAATGTGCAGTTGATGAGGAAAGGGCATCTTTGATTGAAGCAAAAGATAATGCAATTATGAAATCCACTGAAAATACTGGATTAGAATCTGGCCAACATCATGAACTTTCTGAGGTTTCACAAAAGAAAGACAGCCTTGAATTTCCTCGGGGAATGAATGGACTGGTGAATGGAGAAATGAATGTCGTTGAAGGGAAACAGAGTGATATAGGAGAGGAATGCCCGCATTATGCTGAGGATATCCTGCCTTCTGCTAGTAGGAAGAGGGGTAGACCTCCAGGAGCAAAGAACAAAATACGGCTCAAAGAAAATGATGTGAATATAGTACGAAAGAGAGGCAGACCTCGTGGTGCAGGACCTAGTTATAGAATAGGACATGCAGATCAACATCAGAATGATATCTCTACTGTGAGAAACAGCATATCAAAGAGAGGTCGGCATCGTGGAGGGTTATCAAGAGTTATAGGGAAAGTGAGAGGTAGACTGAAAACAGATGATGGAGATCCTGAGGCAGGATCACCTCATGTTTTGAAAGCATCAAAGAGACATGGTAATGCGGTTGATATGGCAAAGAGCATGGGAATTCTAAGAAAGGTAGGTAGGCCTCGTGGAGGAGGAATATCAAGAGTTGGAGGGAAATTGAAGAAATTTGTGATGGGAGGAAAACTTAGTAAACATGTGAGAAAAAATAGTATCAATGAATCAGTTGAAACTGAATCGTTGGAGGAGGCAATGACGGTTAGAAGAACGGTAGGTAGGCCTCCTGGGGGAGGTAGAGGGAGACGGAAAAGTTCCTTAATGATGGGGGAGAGTGTCGAATCACATGATGCTGCAATTGGTGTCAGAAAGGCAAGGCTAATGCAAACTAGTATTCCAAGAAAGAGAGGTAGGCCTCCTGGTGGAGGGAAATGGAAAGGTTCATTGACATCATCCTTATCACTCAAAAGAAGGAAAAGGATGAGAATGATGAACGAATTGGAGGAGCCAAGGGAAATGCTAGATAAAGAAGATAATGATGGAGCAACGAGGCAGAAGAAAATGAAGGAAACTATTTTCATGGCTCGAAATATAAAAAATAAAATGAACAAGAATAAGCAAAATGATGGGTATGAAAACAAATTTAGTAAAAGCATTTGCAGTCCAGAATGTATATTTGCAAACGGTGTGGAGCTGAAATTGGGTAAGAGCAAGATTACGCTTGGGCATAGAGCTAGTGATGATGTACTAAGATCAGAGGAAAATGATGTTGAGTCAGTGCACATGACAGTAGCATCGAAAGTAATCGAAGGCACGATGGAAATGCAGAAAGGAAATGTGAATGCTGATTTTGGAAGCAAATACTGCCTAGTTGCACCAAGCCCTATGGACACAGGTGGAAGACAAATGCGGCCCCGTCCTCTTGACCTAATGCAGCCACTTCTCACTCTTGTTGAAGGACAAGACCAGGTATTCAATTCTCTGTTTAGGCCACTTTTTTGAGCTTTCTGTTGTCAAATAGTCATGTGCTCATGGGGTTCATGTTAAATTATTGTAGGAATATTATGAGTTTGATGGAGGATCATTCTACCGAATCTTACAACAACAAAATGAACCAGTAAACTGTTGTACTGAAAAATTGAAGTGTCGAGAAAGCAGTTCAGAAGCTGTGAGTGGCACAGGTGTAAAGGACAAGCCAATTTTTCTCCCTGCATTTAGATCCCGAGGAGAACCTGAAGAAAATCTACAAATATCATATGCTATACCAGAGACATACATTAAAGCAAAGCCTCAAAATAAGGGTAGTCAGGTGAGTAGAAGGGATACTCATTATAATAAAACTAAAGTACATTAATGGATTTTCAACAAGTTTTCCCATAATATTATTTGCCTTCTTTTCCATTGTATAATCTGTTCTAAGGAATTACTTTAGTTGGATGAGCCTCTAAGAATGCCTTTCAGCATCTAGCTGAGCTGGAGCAATGTTCTTATGTAAATGTCATGGTGGCAGGCTGTTGTTGGCCTTGCCAAACACGATGTCATTCTGTCTGAAGGAAATCGTAATGACAACTTAATGTTGGAAAATAGCTAGATAAAATCAAATCTATAGGGATGGAGTTCATTTGCCTCCTCATTTCATGCAATGATATTTGTATCAGACCTGGATTTCCAAAGGAAATGGCAAGTGTGATAGAAGTGAGTGCTTGTTTGATAAAAAGTAATACTGTGTTTGCACCTGTGAAGGATATGTTCAAAGAAGAAAGAAAGAAAGATATACAAATGTCTTTTAAGAGGCTGAAATGGCCTTGTTGACAGATTTGCATTACACCACTGTCTACAATAAACATTTAACATTAAAAAACTATGTAGGCATATATAGGTAAAAGTAAGGAAAAAAGTGTGCAGAGAGTATACATCTCATGAACCATTTTCTGATTTATATAAACAACCTGTGTATCAACTGTCTTATCAGAAATTTGTTGATCTTCAGATTAGTTCTTAAGTGTGCATCTAATTTCAAAACCAGGCTGAATATGATATGGATGAAGAGGATGAGGAATGGTTAAAGAAATGCAATGAAACTTTGTCTACTTCGTCGGCAATATCGACAGATCAATTTGAAAGAATGATAGATCTTTTGGAGAACAAAGCAGTCAATTCCAATGATTACAATTCCATATTCGGTTCCTTTGAAGAAGAGCAGAATCCAAACTCGGAGGAATGTTGTATTTGTAATGGGGGTGAAAATGCAGAAGACAATCCGGTTAGACATTATTTTAGAATTGAACATTATTTTAGGCTTGATGTTTTTGAATCATAATTTCTGATAGTCTGAAGTTATGCACTACAGGTTTTTCGATGTGCTGCTTGCCATATTCTTGTGCACCAGTCTTGCTATGGCATACAAGAATCTATTATTGATCAAAAGAGGGGAAGTTGGCACTGTAGAAAATGTCAGGCTGTCTTTGAGGGCAGAGAAAATGCTGACATAAGGTATTGCCACACAGAAGGAGAAATTTAATTATGTATTATTTTGGGAAAGTGACCAATGAGGCCAACAGCTACATGTGAAACTTGTAGAATGTTTGGTAAAATAACGAAAAGTACACATTGCCTAACATACGTAGCCAGTCCTTTGCAATGCTTTGATCAAATTACAATGATATAGGAACCATGGGTACACACTGTGAGTAATGCCCATTTGCAAACAGCCAGTGATCAAATGAGTTGTATTCCATTGGGAAACTACATTTATTAAATTGGGTAACTACATTAGGAACTTCATTTGGAGAGGTAGATTGTCAGTGGATTAACCTGTGAGCACTTGTAGGATGATGCCTTATGAGATCAATGTCCTCTATAGTGAATTGCCTCAGAAATCATGCTGGTTCTCAGGCAATGATACTCTGTATCCTCCTATATAAGCAACATTTTCTATGTGATGATCCTTATATGGTCCTGTGTCTAGAGAGGACTGGCTGAATTTGTCTGAGGTCCTGGTGGTTGTGCTTCCTCTTATGTCTCTTCCCCTCTACAAAAGTCAGAACTTTGGTTTTATGCATGTCCGGCGGGTGTTCACCCTCTACACCTCTAAGGAACTGTAATCTGTGGATCTCTAGTAATATATCCCCAAGCATCTCTGATCATAGAAATCCATCTCCTGGGGAAAAGGACCAAGTCTCTCTCCAAAGAGATGGAAGCGTCCTTGAATTTCATAGAAAACTGTCCAATAACAGATCTGGAGCTCCTCACACTGTCCCTGTCTGGGACATGTGGCCTATCCTCTCCTTAGAAGGTACACCCATGTACTTACCTATCTCGATCTCTTGTTGATGTGATAAGGTACAAATGTGTCCATTGGTGCATCTCATTTATGAGACATGAACATCCTCAAAGATGTGGTGTTGATTGCCTTAATAGAATGACATCTTTGTTCCTCACTCCTGTGGATGCGCATGCCATGTCCTTTGTAACCTGGAGATTTATGAGACTTTGCTGTATGAATTTATTGATGTTTGAGTCCGTAGTTTTAGAGATGACGTATCTGAAGAGTACTAGAAGGGATGTAGCCTGTCTATGCTCCAAACGTGATGGGATCTTGGCATACTAACATGAAGGCATTTGCCCCATGCTCACCAACTATCTAGAGAATGGACCCAAAATACTACTTTAGCATAGGGAAAGGTACATCGTTAGAGCCTTTACAACAACTGGTTGTGCATCTGACTCAACCCTGATAATCTTGTGCAGTATGCCGATCAATCGTATATCGTCAATACAAGTGGTCTTCCATCTCCATCCAGACACGTAAGGGTAACAAGAGGACCACATGCTCTTGGAACTGATTTTGTAAGCACATTGTCTACTGTACAGATAGGTCCAAGGTCTGTAAATGAGTCCTCATGGAGAAGAGATGTCCATACATGATACCAGGTGATGACTTCCTCGTCTACAACCTTGGGTTTTCCAAGGTTCACTGAGAGTCTACTATCCTCTGCAAAAGAGTGTGTAGCTTATATGTGTATGTGCATCTACGTGTGTGTGTGTGTGTGTGTGTGTGTGTGTGTGAACACATTTTATGAATGCATGTATGTCTGTATGTATATGCATGTATACATAATCAGCATTTGCTTCTTATTATGTAAGCACTATATAATCTCAATTTAAAAATTAAAACAGTAAGAAGCTTGGCATTTCCAAACACTTCACTGATGGATTGTGTATTATAAGATGTACTTGAAAAGTCATGGCAATTCATTTTAATAGTGCTTTTAATGTGGTCATCTTAGTGTAAGACATCATTGAACTTAATCATTATGAAGTCCATCCCAAAGTAGGCGGATGGGTAGAGGAACTCGAGATTGGAGAGACAATAGTGGAATAGTTGCAGAAGTACTTGGTACTGTTTATAGACTCAGTGTCAATAAAGGCATTTCTGTTGATGCTTCTTTTCTTAAAGTTGGAGGTGGTTTTAGTTCTATTTTGGATTAACCTGTGGCTAGTGGTATTTTTTGAAACTAACTTGTGCATTGTGGTTTGCAGTTGTGCATTGTGCCACAAACAAGGAGGCGCCCTTAAGCCATCCACAGAACCTCATAAATGGGCTCATGTAGTGTGTGCATTATATACCAATGAAACATATTTTGTCAACCCAGATGCTATGGAACCAATTGATGGGCTAAATGCTGCAAATGTACGTGTTAAACGACAACGTCGCCAATGCTGGCTTTGTGGGATAAAGGAGGGCTCTGTCGAAAAGTGTTCGGTGCCATCATGCAAAGCTCATTTTCATGTCTCATGTGGTGTCACCGAAGGGGCATCGTTTGAGGTATATTTTTGGTAGATAATCAGTAGGTGTTGAGGATTTGAATCTTTCTGATAACAAGATTTATATTATTGACTGGCAGTTACAACATTCTAATGATCAAGTCATTTCGGTGCGAGTGTATTGTCCTACTCATGCATTTATTGCATCGAACTCAGGAGCAAGAGACGAGGAGGTATGACTAATATCCCTTGACTTTTACCCCTTTCCTTTGTGCTAATTCACAACTTCTGACATAGTCTGCGGAGAGATCTGTAAACAGAATGACGAGTTTGCATCTTTTGAGGAGAACAGTCTACATACAAATGAGAACCACAGTAATAATATACCTAGACGACGAGGTCGGAAAAGGAAGAGCCGAATTCATAGGAAAAATGCATCTGGACCAGGGAAAGGAGAAGCTAGCACAGTGAACCTTGATAAAACCATCAATGGAGTAAAAGAGCATTGTATGGATTCAAACCCAGATGAATTGCCACATCAGGTTGGACACATGGAGAATGTCATGGAAGATGATTTCATCAGAGAAGTAAATATAATCCATGAAGTGCATGATAATGCTCGTACAGTTCCAGAGCTTATGGATCGTATCTACTCATATTGGATCTCCAAAAGAGAGAAATATGGAGGGCCACTTCTCCACCATATACAACAGGTTTGTTATTAGAGGCTTATGGTTTTCTTTCTTGTGTTAAGATTAGAAGATACCGGTATTTGATATCTAATTTATTTTCTATGCAGGAACATGCAGCCAAGAAATTTGGGATTTTTAATTCAGATGATGTAGAACATATTGCATCAATTAACTCTCCAAGAAACAGTGATGTAGAAAAGGTTAGTGGTTTTTCTTAATGAAGCAAGAAAAAAACTCTTCAAAATTATTTGACATAATTAATAGCTCTCTTTTTGCTTTTCTTTGGATGTCTTTTTTGACATGTCCAGACAGCTGTAGGCATAAGGAGTGAACCAGAAATATTTCAGGAAATAACACATTTGGTTGCAGAACGAGAAAAACTGAAACTCAACATTCAGTCACTCAGTCAAAATATTCTCAAAGTCACCATTGAATATCTGAAAGCGAGGGGTAGCAGTGGAACTTGTGCCCATTGCAATGAAACAGGGCTTTCAGTGATATGTACCGTCTGCGACCAGAATGCTTGCTTTTATTGCTCTATGTTGAAGAGTGGCTCCAAATGTGATAGTAATTGGCTTGCTTCATTGAAGAAGTTTGAATGTTTCAACTGTTTAAAACAGCATCAAACACAACAGCCTTTAAGTTGCAAAAGGCCCTTACTCTTAGATAAGGATAAGGATAGGCCTGGTTCTAGTATGAGTTCAGAAATGGTGAGAACAGTCGATAATCAGATGTTTGGTGCAAATTCTCTACCGTCATCATTGGGAAAGCCTTACATGGTTTTACCATGGCTGGATTTTATGCATCAGCATAGGTTAACTGCTGACGTTCCATGGAAGCGAAGTCCACCGAAGAGGACAATCTCGATTGCAAACTTGCTCACCATGCCTAAATCATGTTTCATAGATGTTCCTTAGCTTTCAAGGAAGCGAGGTCTTTTCAGAGACCTGGCCGCTATAAATCTCAAGTTTCTCTGGCTACTCATTGCCATGTACCATATGGAACTACGTTCTTCAAGGGCTGAAGTATATGTTATTGTTTTCCTATGGAACAATTTACATCATTCTCTTCCAGTGTACCAAACCCTGCTAACAGCAGAATCAACCACTTGGTTCAAGGACATTCTTGATGCATGTTCAAGAAAGCAGTATCCTTGGAGATGTATAAGGAGATGCTATTTATCAACCTTAAAATTCAAGTCCATTCAGTTTCCCCAGTGATCAATTTGATCCTGCTAATCATAATATTTTTTTGTAGCCTTCATCCACGTTATTAAGGTTCACCTTGATCTACAATCCCACAGAAAAACTCGTACAAAGTCATGATTCACTATTTCCCACCCATGAAGGGAATTGTGATTCTTTTAACAAGTAGGTTACACCTATGACGATCAAAGATCTCGTTCATTAACCGGTTTCTTATCCATATCTAACCAATCCTTAAATACATTGATGTAAGATGTTTGTGAATGGTAAACAGAATTTGGTATTTATTTGTTTTTCAGGCTGGCTCTGTACTCTACAGACCATTTTGTACATACTCAAATAGGTCTTTGAGGTAGCCAGTGTATAACTGCAGTTTTGGCCATTTCTTCATGGTGTGGAAGTCTATTTTTATAGAGTTCTGCTTAAAACAGACTATTCTTGAGGGTCTTAAATCTCAGTTCAATTAAATCCCAATTACTCTTTAACAACTTTAATGTTCATGTGGATACCTATTCTCATGTGTTGTTTTGTGTTTCGATAACCTAATAAATATATGATGAAATTTTGATGAAAGTGGGTTCATTAAGGTCAGAGTAATTTCTAAGTAAATATATTAATGTTTCTAGATAATGATTTATTATTGTGGGACACTATTTTTACTATGCCTTACATAGCATTTTGTTTCCAGAAATTCTTAATGGTGAAAAGTGTGGTTGATGGGACAAGTTGTAGGTGGTAACTGCCCTCAATTATTTTATTGATACTGTAGTTTGAAGGTTCAACGATTATTGACCGGAGTACCAGGGTGAGGGCTGAAGAACTGATCATGAAATTACAATGTAATAAGGCAGTAAGTTTATAAATCAAATTTCAAGTAGTATTCGCCAACTAATTATTCTTCAATGCAAAGAAACAGCAAAAAACAAATGGTTATGTATGAAAAAATAAATTAGAGGATATATAGAAATATTGAGTGTTTGGAAGCATATCACTTTAATATTTTGGAGCTGATTTCATCTGTTCTAATAATTCAAGAATGCGTCAGTGTTATAGGGATTTGAGTTTGCAGCAAGGGATGTTACGAAGTATAGCAATTGATTTTTGATTGAGTTTGAGGTTAGGGTTTATTTCCTCATATACCAAAATATACGTAGATGCTAGCTACCAGGTACTATCAATGGTTAATAAAATAAAACACAATTGGGAATTTGGGTTACTGCATGACAAGACAAATAAAATAAAAGGAAAAGAAGGTAAAGACAAGGGGGTATGTCAGAAGAAAAACTCACGAGTAGCTTTGTCTTTCTCAATAACCACCCGTGAATAGACAGAGACAGAGAGCATCGAAAGTCACACCAGAGAGATTCCAGAATTATTGGGGTGGGGAGTGGTGTGTGAGAGAGAAACCCTAGAGATAGAAAGCCCTTTTTTAATATTGCTCCATGGTGTACATCCAATGCTTACAGTGTATAAATTTGAAGCTTAGATTGCTACCCCCAGCACATCATGTGCTATAGTATCTATCTATCACCTTAGACTAGAAGTGACCACATACACTTAAATTTCTCCGAGTTGGTAGTGATGGCCTATACTTGTATGTTGGTTGTTCTCGCCACGCTTGTCGTCGTAATTGTCGATGCCACACACCACACAAACACTGGCAGTAGCCCAATTGGGAGTAGCCCCGCCACCGCCGATGATGACACGGCATGCGACACTAGTGTCGACGACCTTATGACCAACTGCAAGGCCTATGTTGTACCAGGTTTGTTGGGTTCACTGCCACTCCCTTCGAACCCGAGCCCATGTTGCAGCGCGGTGCAGGCGGCCCACTTCCCCTGCATCTGTTCTCGTGCCACCGGTCCTGTTATGTCATTTGTCGATAAGCAAGCTGTCAAGAATGTCCTCCAAGCTTGCGATGTTGTGGTACCCTCAGGCACAACTTGTGGAGGTACACACAACTTCCATATCTAGAACAATGAGTCCAGTAGAGAGAGAGAGAGAGAGAGAGAGAGAGAGAGAGAGAGAGAGAGAGGTTTAATGAAAATTAAGACTAGGTTGCATCCTATATTTGGACTTCAGACATTTCCATATATTTCAAAGGAAAGTTGCCATAAATTATTAGCCATGAATGGGTCTAACTGCACAGAGTGATGAACATTTTGGAGTCTTTTGTTCCTCACATTGTTATTGTTTGAACTTCTGAACAGGTATCACTTGGAACTGATTCGGGAGGCTTCATAGTCGTGTTCAAGGATTTGATCTTTCATGCTTTTGTACCAGATGATTAAGAACTTTACATATCCTACTTGATTTAATTATTTCAAATTGTGTATTACATTTGTTCTCAATGCAAAGACAGCTATATGACAGTGCAAAACAATTTTTTATCAAGTCATATGAACTCAAGCATTATGATAACAATGGTGAAAAATTAAATCATTTCAAGTGATAGATTAATTTGAAAAGATGAGAAAATATAGAAACATTTTCTTTTCAAATTTATTCATGTGACAATTAGTATAACCTTGCCCAAAATGATCTTTTGAGTGCATCTCTTAATAAGAGAGATAGGGGATGACGTACAGTTGATTCCCATATGGATTATAGGAAGTTGATTATGGACATTATAGTCTTATACACAAGGAAAACCCTTGTTTCCCCCATGCTAAAATTGAGATTGAAAATTTCAATTATTTTATGTAGAATGGAATTATCAAAGCTGAGTTCGGTGGTTGAACAATTTTTTGGCAATGGTGATTAAATTATTAAGACTTAACGTAAGGGCTAAAAGTTTGAAATTTTGATATATATCGGATCTCACGACGATGGCCCATGGGCATTGGGGTCCTATTGGATTTCATTTTGTTAAAATTATCTCTTTAATTTTCAGTGAATACTTCAAAGCACATCACTACTAATTTTCTGAGGCATGTGTGTATATCCATCTTCATGCACTAATTTGGTTTTAACGTTTACATGAAAACTTTTATGATAAATACTGTAGTCAGTGGGGATATGGTCATCAATCCATCATTTCAAAGATGATTAGTCTAAGATAGAGTGAATTAGACTCCAAGGAATATGAAGTGACATTTTCGGTAAAATCTAGGGTGGGCATCACTGACAATATGAAGCAATTTAAGGCACTCAATTGTCTTATCAACTATCGTCAATTAATATAAACATATCCCTTCACATGCAAAGCGCAGCTCAACTAGTGGGATTGATAAGATATCTTTACAAATGAACCACACTTCCAACTCATAACAGATTTTGGCTACACTTTAAAAAAGGTTAACCAAGGTGGGAGGGGGGGGGGGGGGGGGGGGGGGGGGGTTGAATCATCATTCATTAACAAGAAGTGACGAGTGACAAACAAGTTCTCCATTGTTTTACCACTTCTTACATATGTTTCATGAAAATTCAAAAGATCCATACCAATTCAGGTTTTTGCAATAGAGTTGGTAAAAGAGTTCACGAACTCACATACAAGTAGCAAAATATAATGAATATCCAAATAGAAGCTGGGATACGCAAAAAACACTTCCATTAACTTAGTACATAAATAGGCCTTCATTAAGGATTAATTACAATTAGCTATTCAGATCCCCCATTTCTTAGCCAAGAAGAAACCATAAATCACTAAACCTAGAGCACCAAGCCCCACTGCAGCTAATACTAAATTGGTTCCAAAAAAAATCATTATGTTGACCAATGTTGACCAATGTAAGGAGCCCTTTTCAAGTCATTATTATCTGTCAATGGTGGCATTCTTTAAGATGAGCAGCCACTCTCAACAAAATCAATTTGCCACATTATCAATCAAATGTTCAGTTGGTCCCATGTAAAATTAATTATAGAAACACGATATATCTTTTACAACACCCTTATGCATAAGAAAATATAAACATATTTTGAGTGAGGGTGCTTGTCATCGAGTTACAGTAAGGATACAATGAAGAAGAAAAAGAACAAAAAAATATAAATGATAAGGAACTAGAACAAGGAAATACAAAAATGTTGCTTTTTGTTAAGAGGCCGGGTCTGATGCTGCAGAATTTCTTGAAGGTCTCACATCCAAGAATCGTTCCAAATCATCAACAAGGCGTGGGGGCCACCTCCGAGTGTTTTTAACCCAAGCACGGTCTTTGTACCTACCATCCTACAGATGCACACACAATACTTACTTGTTCTCAATTATGTTTTCCATATGATAAATAATCTTAATGTTCGTTTCAATGATAAATGATCTTAATGTTCTTGACCACAAAGATCATGTTGTCAATGCCTGGTTAGACAAAACTTATTCTTGTTGTTTTTGCTAGATTAATCAATGTCTAGAGTTATGCATGTCCTTATTCTAGTGAGAATAATAATGTTCTCATTATTGTCATATTACAAAATAATGATGTCCTAATGAATGTGCTTAGAATCATAATCATTGTATAATACCTTGACATATTGCCAATTGTTCTCGGCTTCTGCTGTTTCATCTTGTGCATACAGGGAAACTGCCAGAGCTGCCCTTACATCTGGAAACTGGACAGATGTAGGCGTGTAAGTGTTCAGTGAACTCCAGAAGTAAAAGAATTTCCAAATATGTGTAAGTTTTTATAGATGAAATATTGCGCCAAAGAATATACCTCAGGATACTTTCGAAGAAGGTTTCGGAATTGCTTCACCGCCTCACTCACTTTGCCTACTTGATAGAGAGCCTGAGACAAACAAAATACACGTCTTAACCTAAAAAACTTGCAGGGAAACTTATGAAAAAGAGTATTTCTGAGGTGACGGCAGGAGTCCGAAACACAAAACTACCAAGAAAAGGCTTTGATAATATTTTTTGGTAATTATAGTTCATTAGTTGATTAGATGCATTGATCCTTACAATAGGGACAATTCACAGGAGGCTGCAAGCCCAAAATTGAACTTCTGTGACCAAAACATATTAATATACATCATAAACCCATGTATAAAAAAACAAAAGAATGATTGAAATGAAAGCCGACCAATGCATAGTTTGCCGCAGCAAATGAGAACGCTGGTGCCAGCTCAACAGCTTTGGCATATCCTTTCAATGCATCATCCCACCTATTTTGAGCTGCCTGAAGAGGGATTTAATATAGACGAATCAAACCAAGCAACAATTAAAACAATCTTGGATGATATTTTAACAAGCAATCTGCATTGTGAAAGAAGTATTAACAAATAAACTACATAGAAGGAATTTTTAGTGAATGATCTATACAGGTAAAAGATATTTTAAGAATATCTATATTGTAAAGGATATTTTAGCAAGCTTGCCACGTAGATTAATTTATAGGAATAATATTCAAACTTTAACGAACAAACTACATATTTACTACCTTCACATTCCCAAGGTTATTCCATGCCGCAGGATCATCAGGTTGTGCCCGAAGAACTGCTACATAGTCAGCGGAGGCTTCATCATATCGTCCCAAACTTTCCAGCACCACACCACGATTCAAAACAGGATCGACAGCATACCTGAATTAACTGTCATGAAAAGCAATTAAAAAACAAATCGCAGAAGTGAAGGGCACTAAAACGGATTTTTTCTGAGAAATATATATTGGGAAGGTTGAGTTTCCTAGTTAATTTGCATAGCAAGTAACTTAACACTAGGTCAGGAGGTCTGATTGCTTTCTCTAATTCTCTTTGTGATAGCTCATTATAGCCTTTAAATACGAGAGTCAACATGCAGTGAATAAATGTAAATTTCAGCTAAGAGGTTCTGATACACACGGAGCAAGAATAATTGATTTCTCGTAATCTTCTAATGCCTGATCAAGCCTTCCCTGCATAACATGCCAGCGTTATTGTTATTGCTATTGAAATTCAATAAAGTTGCCATATACAATCTGAGCAGAAGGTGCACCTGTCGACTCCGCGCATTCCCTCGATTCCCATATGCCCTCGAAACAATATCTGCAACCCATTCTGCTTTTACCGATTCATATCTTTCAATGACCTCAGTCCATAGCTCTTCTTCTTCAACCACCTTTACATACACGCAGATTTGAAAAACAAATATACTTAAAACCTTGTGGTTTAGACAAACTTTTACAGTCATACACGTCCATATTTCCTATATCTCCATATAGGTATATATGGACATGATACATTCATCGTACATAAGTAAAAGGATCAATGCAAATGTTTGAATTACAAGTACCGTAGGAGCATTCAATGCTCTTTCAAAGATGCTTGCGGCATCTCGTAAACGTTCATCCGTTGCATCAAAGGGTTTACTTGGAGCTTTGGAAGCATCAATAATTGCAGGCGTGAGAGCATAGACGTTTTCCTCAATTCCAATATTTCCAACCATGCAAGCTAATGACATAAACATGGGTGTCCCTAATATACGTCTTCTAGTCATTTCTCCTTGCTGCTCTGATTCCTCATTCCATGGATCCTTCCTATGATCAACTCTACCTATAAACTCTTTTCGGAAGTCTGACAGAACTGGATCTGACACCTGATAATCACATAGATTAGTTCCCATAAAGAAAGAGGCATGTACTCTTCTATGTTAAGATTCTCATAAAGCAAGACAAGTTTAAGTGTTGATTCTTGAAGTATCGGTTTCAAAGTATTGGGAAGCAAGAACATGTACCCCTCTAAATTATGTTACTGATTATATCAACCCCAGAATGATAGATGCACCATCAATTATGTACTCAATATATAAAAATACATCACATATACATTGTTGTGTATTTATGTATGTTACTTACATATGCAGGCATGTACACGTGCACGTATAAACCAAAGAAATCAGGAATATGTACTACATTTTGAGTTCAAAATATCAACTTTAAATGTTTTACTCACATGAAGGATTTCTGAGGTAGCCATGTCTAGAAAAGGGGAGGCAGTTCCGTCTTCTTCTTCATAATCATCATCATCTTCTTCTTCTTTTGATGTTGAGAGAAAATCTACAATAAACCTTCTCCAGAAGCCATGTCTAGAAGCCGAATTTGAATTCGAATCTCTTCCGGCTGACGATGATGAAAGGCGATGTAATTTGAGACGACCAGGGGATATGTTATGAGATGGAGGTGCAGGGAATAAGAACTTTTCCTTTCCATGGAAATAAACAAGCACGGAACGAGTGATGATGTGTGACTTGAGGCTCATCTCCATGGCTGCTCTGCTCGGCTCGGCTCTGTTCCGCCTCTCTGTTTCTCTCTCGATCACAATCCCCCTCTTATCCAATATACATATATGATATGTACAGACAGACTGTTTTGTGGGTCATATTTCCTATTTTAGGAAATATTATAAAACTAGACTTCTTTTACTCGCTTTGCTATGTATAATTGTATTTGAAGACTTAAAAAGGGTCTTGGGATCGAATCCCATTGCCTTCACCCCCACATACCTTTCTATCTTACATTGTATTGTCACTTCTCCTAGCCCTACACCACCATGTGGGGGGGGGGGGGGGGGGATATCGACACCAACATATTCACAATCTCCAAACATCTTGTACGCTCTCATGTTAATCTCCTTACCTGTTGCACTTTGCCCTGATAGCATCAAACTCATAAAAGATTGAAAGAACCGAAGGTCCACCCTCGCCATGGGCACAACCTTGTACCTGGGTCTCTCAACCCCCGTGGTGCTTGGTGCCATCTGCTTCGTGTTTCCCTAAATACTTTTCTTTCTCAAAAAGCTATTACCATCACAACCTTATAAAGCCATAAGCATGTCATACGTGTTCTTCACTCTTGCCTTCTTGACATTCATTCTACCTCATGTAAATCTTTGTTTATCAAATTTCCTTTGGATCCTTTCTCGTTTTACTAACGATGTCCTAACACACTATGTTTGAAAACCTAGTTATATATGTAAATCTCCACATATATGAAATAATTGCAATTATGTTTTAATTTTCTTCAAAATTGTGATATACATAGTATGGTAAAGTTTATTGGTTGTATTTGTTATTTCAATATTTCCTAATGAAGGATTTTTTTGGCATTGCCCTGTAAATTAGTGTTTATACAATTTGGGACAAGTTTCACATAATGTGGATTGTCCAACCGAATGGCTTTGATTTTGGTTGAAGTTACCAACTCCATTCTATCAAATCAAGTCAATAGAGTTTTTTTGGCATAAGTCAAGCTCTCCACTCTTTAGATTTGGGAGCCATTGCATGTTTAATGGATAATGAGTTTACCTTGGCTCAGCGTATTTACTTGAATAAACTTCATCATCCAACATTTGTGGCAATCACCAACGAGTGTCCTATTGCATCAAAGGACACACTAGAAGAAACTAAGTGTGCCTTGTAGTTCCTGGGAATTTTGTATGTAAAATTTAATTCAATATAAATAAAATTTAACAATCTAGAGCATCCAATCGTTCTATAGGTATGTCATGAACTTCATAATCCAAAGATTGACCAAAGAAAGTTATCAAATTTGACAAAATAAAACAATTTTGTCATGCTTCCGATCGTTATTTTTAACTTATTGATGATCACCTTTCCCTTACTGATCTTCCTCCTTTGTCCTCCTTATGATCAGTAGTTCATTTTTCCCTTCTTATGTCATGTATCTCTCCCACCAATCTCCTAAATTTCTACTAACAATCAGCAACGGTTGGGTTCGGTTTGAGAGGGTCCAAACCGAACCGTTTAAAATTTTTGAAACCTGAACCGAACCGTTAAACCATTAAACCATAAAAACCGTAGTTCTGTGGTTTGGTTTTCAACATAGGTCAAATTTATAATTTTTTTAAATTTATAATATTTCATTATTTAGAATTTTTAAGATGTTCCTAAAATGTGAGAATAAGGTGTAAAAATGAAAAGATTGTTTAAAATCCATTTTTAAAATTTTCTAGAATTTTAAAAAAATAAAATAAAAACCATTAAACCGTTTCAACCGCGGTTTTTGACTGTTGAAACCGAACTGAACCATTTAAAAAAACCTAAACCTGAACCGAACCATTAAGCCGTTAAACCGAACTGTTGCCAATTGTTAATTCCTACATTCCTTCATCTTTAAGTGTTCACAATTGATGTAGTACAATGGTTTTGATTCTAGTTCTTGAATGGATTACTCTTTTGTTTATGCTGTATTAGTCTTAACATTATAAATTATAATTGATTGAAATGCACTATAATAAAAACTTGCTTACAAAATCACTACTACAATAGTTCCAGACCCAAACTTTAATTAACCTTTTCACAATAAATAATGGATCTAAAAAGGATATGTGAAAATATTGGGCCCTTTCATCCAAAGGAAGATAGCATACGCTTCTTATGCCTGGGTTTATAGAGCACTACAGAAAATGATGGTTTTTTCCTACACGTGGATTTTCACTCATAACTTCAATACGAACTCCTCTACATGCTTGCCGTGCCTTCTAACAAAGATGGTGGGAGTATACATGGAGAAATCATCCAAGCATTAAGCAAAACAGAATGTCGCGCCGTAGCTACACTGATGGGAGTGAACACAAACTTTTCTAATGAGGACCCCTTCTGTTGACAGAATGAAAATAACAAAATAAGTTGTTGGGTGGCATAATTTGCATTGTTTGCATGCAGAAATAATTCGTACTACGACTTCAGAATTCAAATGAAGATGAGACTAGAGAAATGGAATGTTTATCGCTTCAGCATTTCATTTAAAATTGCGATTCTCTTCACAATCACCTCCAATGATTGCCCATATGTTTGGTGCACCATCCATTCACCTTGCCTCGCTTTCAAAGTGGATTATTACCTTTGACATACCATATTCCTGACCTCTTCAGACATGATAGGTGTAATCAATGTAATACTATTTTTATTCTTGATTCGGGACAATACTGGCACGAGCAGAGCATCATTGTAAGATGGAGATTTCGATTACTGCAACAAGGCCTATATTTCATATATCAAACAAATGACTCAATGTCTGTTCAGTTGGAAGCATCAATTGAACAAACATGAAGCCTTTTCAATAAATCAGATTAAAGTCTAATGATGAAATTTCAACATATTTAATACTATAAGAAACCTGTATAAATAATGCTTACTTTTTGTTCCATCAACAAGCCAAACATATTGAATTACATGGGGGGAACACAAAGCAGAGTTTGCTAAAAAAAGAGCAAAAACTTAAGATTATCAACCAAAGAGTTGAAAGTTGGACTGTCTAGAGAGAACTACACATATATCCAACATTTTCATTATTTGACCAATCTACTCGGGTAAAAAACAGTAATAGTTCACTTGCAGATGCTAACCTAATACAGTCTTCATGTCAATGACTACTTTGAAGGCACAAACAATCCTCTGATGAAAGGCTGGAGGACCAAGTAAGCTTTAGATACTTGGTTGCAAAGTAGATAATGTAACAGTTATATGAGTATCTGCAATTGCTGGTTGCATCTGTTGTCTGTTTGTGCAAAAAAGCATGGCATATCTCTTCAAGAAATTACTCACTTTTCAAGCAATCTAAAAACACCCCAGGTATTCTCAAATTTTCCGAAAACCCATTCATTTTCCTCTAGACAGAAATCATTGAAAGGGATATTTCGCAAATTTCAAAAACGGGGGAAATATTAGTGGTACATAAAGGTTTTCTTGAAAAACAAAGTTTGCCTAAATTTCATTTGTTTTACTTTTAAATGCACACTAACAGAAAACAATGACTTTATACCACTTACCTACAAGCAGAATACACAGCTGGCAGAGAGGTTTTCGCTGGAAAAGCAGCTGGATATTCTGTGGGATCAGAAACTGAGAGCATTATGTATTTAGAGACAACACAAACAGCAAATTGACTAAAAAATCCAGGGGATTTCATCGTGGCAACTAACCTTGTTGGTTCAGCAATCGACCCTTTGGTAGTACTTCAGAACTAAAAGATAAAGCATTATCTGGATATGATGGATCCATTCTTCCCTATTTAACAAAATAATATATGAAACCCATTTGAATAATAAGTTATATACCAATAGGCAAATCTATATTCAACTCTTGGTCTGTACCCTTCACAGCTGTAGCAACATCCTCTTGTGGAAATACATGTTGTGTATCTATCATCAATTTATTTATCACCTATCTTGACTATGAATTATAGTGAATCCAGACTTCAAAAGATCTAGTAATACTCTCTTGTGGGAATATATGCTTATGAGAACTCACAGTTCTGAGTGGCAAAATACATCCTTGCGTATAGTTAGGTTGTTTGACTTTTCCAGTATTACAATACAAGGCTAGAAACAATAGGCAGCTAACCAAAAGTCGCTTAATGATGTCCAGGGTTGTCATCACATTCATGGCTTGTGCTTGCTAACTTTACACTTGCAGCAAGTTTCTATTTCAGGTCATGCCACACGTTCATTTGTTTCACATGTTGTCAGCAAGACACAAAATTATTGATCATTGATCGTGGAAAGACCCATTACCTCACACAAAGTGGACCTTACAACCCCTATGAAACCAATCATTCGAAATAAGAAAAGAAAGATTTTCTAGAGCAGGGAAGCCTTGGAGCATTGCCATTAGTTCATTAGTTTTACACAGGATAGAAAGGAAAGACCCATTACTGCAAACAAAGTGAACCTTTTGACTTCTATGAAATCAGCCATTCAAAATAAGAAAATCAAGACTTTCTAGAGCAAAAAAACCTTGGAGCTGTGCCATTTGTTCATTTGTTTCACATGTTGTCACCAAGACAGAAAAATGTTTACCATCAACCATGTAAAGACCCATTACCGCAAACAAAGTGGACCATTTAACTCCTACAAAACCGGCCATTCAAATAAGGAAAGCAAGATTTTCTAAAAGCAGGAAAACCTTGGAATGTATCTTATAAGACACAACCCATGGCATTCAAACACTTTCTTAAACGTGGGAAATAAAACTATAGAGAAAATATTTGTAATGCATAACATCATTAGTTAGCTGACTAACACAACATTCTTCTAATTCAACACTATATGTTCTGAGTCCTATAAGATGTCTAAAGTGAAAGTAGTTCATAGTTTATAGACGTACAAAACACTTTCACCTTGTTCAAACTTTATAAATTGTTAACACAAACATCCATCAAGCTTGAATAAAGTGTAAGTTAATCGTATATAATTATAATTAATAAGTCCTTCACTGGATGTATGATACCCAGAGCAGACCCCAACCTTGAGAATACTGCAAACAAAGTGGATCATTTAACTCCTACAAAACCGGTTTGACCTTTTCTCTCATCTCAATCTAAAAAAACTTCACATGAGCCTCTCAAAAGTAATAGAGGGCAAAGAAATTGAACTTCTCCAGGGAGCCCTAATCACGTCTTCAAAACAGTACAATCACCATCACAACTAGTTTTAAAGACTCTTAAAGGGTAAAAAATATTTTCAGTTTTTGACATCTATATTCACTTGCAGATGTTTATAGACCACTTATTATGGTTGATTACATACAATTCAAATCTTCAAGCTGTGACTGCTGTTCTTGGTTAAAAGAGTAATAGCTAGATTTCCACCTGAACTAAGATTAATTATCATTATGAGACACAAAAAATGACTGACTACTTATTACTATGAGACACAAACAATGACTGTGACTACTTATTACTTTGAGACAAACAATAACTGTGACTGTTGAGAATTGAGGAATCACATGTCAGATGGACATACTCTTATCCCTCTATGCTTTGGCTTATGTACCCTAACTTGAAATCAACCCATTCCAGAAAAGATTTAAGAGTCACCTTGAAAAAAGGGTGTTGAAGAACCTTAGCTGGAGCAGGACGTTTATCCGGATCCCATGCACACAAAGCCTAAAAATGTACCTGTAAGTAACAGATCCTGGCACCACATTGAACTTTAAGATTAGCACACACATACCAATATAAGGTCAACTGCCTCTGGACTAGCTGTTGGCAATAAGGTAGCCATATTACTTGCTGCAAACTGGATTTAACACACCCTGCAGATATTAGCAAATCGAACACTACAATCTAATCTATTCAAAATAATGTGTAGCGAGATCTCACCTTGGGAAATTGAAACTTCAAGGAAGCAGCAAGTTCCATGCCTTGAGGCCATGACAGGTGATTTGGTGTACCAATAACACTACAAATTGTGAAAATTTCATCTATTTCGCTGAAATACAAAGCACTATGTAAGAACATACTCTAAAAAGCTGGATGCAACCAAAACTACGAAACACAGAACTAAAAAGAACCTTCTCCCAGGAAAGAGAGGCCGCAACGTAAAGAGCTCAGCAATTATTGCCCCCATTGCCCACAAATCTGAAGAGACATAAGAATAACCCACATTTTCAAACCACATTTTTAACTCCACATATGAGGCATGAAGAAAAAAATGTACCAATTGCTGGTCCATAGGACCGTGACTGAAGTAAAACCTCAGGTGCTCGATACCTTTAAAAAATAACATAATTGGTAAACATAATCAGTTGATAAGGCATTATAACATAAAGAGCTCAGAGTTGCAACAAAATCTGATTATTACCATCTCGTAGAAACATAGTCAGTGTATGGTGGTTCAGAGTCAACTTCTCTTGGAAGTCCAAAATCCGCAACTTTCACAAGATCCCCAGTTACAAGCATATTCTCTAGAAAACCAGCACAATTGTCTCGGATTTGGCAACATAAAAACAGATACAAACAATTATTTCCTGATAATCACCTGGCTTCAAATCCCGGTGAAAATAACCATTCTTATGTATATAGTCTAATGCTTGAAATATCTGAAAACACCAACTCTTTATTGTTGATTCTGGCAATGGTTTGCCTTGTTCTGTCATGGCTTGATATAAGTTGACCTCCTAGTTTCAATCATAGGGAAAAAGCTATAGTTCATGTATTTATGATGAGATATTATAGCCTGAAACAATATCAATATGTAAAGAAAGAAAACACACCATGTATTCAAAAATTAAAAAAAGCTCATTGTTTTCTCTTACAACCTCCTTGAGCTTCATAACATGTGGATGGTTCAATTTCTGCAAAGACTGCAGGGTATAATAAAATGTCAGAAAGAGACTTCAACAATGAATGACTCATATTTTCTTTATCCATACCTTTACCTCCCGAAGATTCATACACTCATCCCATGAATAATATTTCCTTTTCATTTTTTTGATAGCCACCTGCCAGCAAAGAATTGAGAAGAAAGGCAATGAGACATATGTAATAGATCATAGCAGTTGTTATTGTAATAACTCACAGTATGCAATGAGGTATATTTGATAGATCATAGGAGCACTCACAATTTCATTACTTTGTATGTTGAGCGCTTTCCATACAATTCCATAAGTACCATCTCCGAGCTCCTTGATAACTCTGTAACTGATTTTCAACGCAAAGGCATCTTTTTTCAAAACTAATCCATAAATACATCTCCTTTAAGCGATTTACAAGAAAAAGCATGGGCTTCAGAAACCTTACCGCTGCATAATGATTGTAAAACTGAAACCAATTATCAAATATAAGTGAAATGCATATCCTTCAAAAAACATCAGCTTTTCTGAAATCTGTATGTGATGTTAGTGTTTTTGAAATTTGATTCTGACATGTGGCCACACACAAGGATCTTCATCCTAATAAAGAGACTAAAACAAAAGACATTTCCATAATGTTGATCCAAACGAACATTGGAATCTATAAGGGAAATCATTATTATCATCCCGCAGCCAAACGCTGCCAAAACATAGCTTCATCCAGTAACCGCTTCCAATTCAGGCTTTCCATGAAACAGCAACATCAACACAAGGGCTTGCAGTGCCAAGCCAGCGGAATGTGATGCTTTTATTTGTTCGCAGAAGCTCAGCATCTTCCTTATGTTTGGTACTGCACAGAAAATGAATAAGTGATGAGTAACTACTACACGAGACTCGTCATTTGTTGCTATGGGGAAACAACGTAAGGGTGAGAAAAGTACAGCTATACAAGGGCGAAAAAAGTAACCCTAAAATTACACAAATCGATCATATGGCACCCCAAGACCCAAGGAAAACATGCTACACCTGATATAGAAACATAAATTGAAATGGTTTCCTCTAATTTATTATATCGATGGTTCCATTGTCAGTATAAATCTCCCATAGAACAGAGAGATTTAAGAGCCTAACTTGTCAGACAAAAAAACATAAGCCCAAGCATGAAATGAATGTAAAGCCCAAATTTGCTTCATCGTTAAAAAGAGCATGTCTGAGAATATATATGTAGAAGAGAGTGTATTTGGCCCCAAATCAGGCCCAATTACAAAAAGATATTAATTAAGTATTTAAAAAGATTTCATATACCTACATATTCACATGGTTTCATTTGACTGCATTCCATTATGTACAAGCAAATAGTACATATTGTTCGGCTTTTCATCTCTAAAGAAATATGGGGTTGCATCGAATCCCAGTTTACAGATTATTTCCATTATTTCTCAGCATCAAGATTGAATTTAAGATGTATAAACCATGACTGTGAAAAGGTAACTTTTTCAAGAAGATTTTCAAGGAACTTTTCCTCATTCTTGGGAACGACTTTCAGATGTGCGAACCGGTTACCATACCCATAAGAAGACTTTGGGTTGGTGTGATATTCGTCACCAAAGGACTACAAGGATAATTAGCTACTAATTACAAACAGAAGCCTCTGACATTCAGCTAAATTCATCATTTACCAAAATAAAGGTAAAGAAAAAAAAGAATGGAAATGATGGAAGATCACATTGGATCAGAATGCGTAAAGTGGGTGAACAGCAAAAAACAGGGATGGAAATGGTAGAATCGAACATCACCACAGATAGAAGTTCAGAGGCAATGCATCATTTCGCATCAAAAAGAAAAACGTTTTGAAGGGAACCATGGAAGATCGCATCGGATGAGATAAATACTCACCCAAATCTATGCTTTTGCATCAAAATTAATTGAAAGTTCAAAAAGGAGTTAAGGAAATAATTGACGAACGCATTAGATCAGAATGTTTCAAATGAATTATCGTCGGACAAAGAAGGAAGGAAATGATAGGAGACTGCATCAACTAGATAAATATTTATCTACGACAAATCATTTGGCATCAAAAAAAGAAAATTTTGTGTATAGAGTAAAAGAAGATCAGACAAATACTCAGGTAAGGTTTTATCATCTAATATCAAACTAAATCGACCGCCAGAAAAAGGGAGGGAAATTATAGAGGATCACATCGAATTACAATGTTTCCTCACCATTAAAATGAATGAGCTGCCAAAAAGGAATGAGAAAATTTGAGAAACAGAAAAAGGGAGGGAAATTATAGAAGATCACATCGAATTTCAATGTATCACTCACCATCAAAATGAATCAGCAGCAAAACGAAAATGAGACAATTTTGAGAAGATCAAACAAACATTCAGATACTATGCATTGTTCAGCCAGAGAATGATTGACCACGGGAAACAAAAACAAGACAAGTTAATAATAAAAGGCCACATTTGATGAAGCAGGTACCCGGATAAAATTCCTCAATTAGCATAAAAAATAAAGATTGAAGGAAATTATAGAGGACCGAAAGAGAATCTAACCTTCAGAGAAACTCGAGGGACGACATATTTATTTATTGTTTAATTATTTATTTTATTTATATACTTCATATTCTTCTTCTTTTTAATTATGTTTAAACTTTTTTCTCTTCTTTTCGTTTTTTACTCAGACATATTTTTAGTCTTTTCTTTTACAATTTCGGTTATATTTGAGAGATTTGGATTGTAATCAATAGAATACCCTCCCTTCCCCCCTCAAAATCAATAATTGGATAGATGGACCTATAGAAATGATATTGATAACCTTCCATTGAAATGAATCTGTTTCCGATCATTAGTGGCCATCTGATTCGTGTCGTGGCATAACACACACATCACTATATTTGATTCTTTACATTTAATGTACTTTAGCATAACATGTATATAATTATCGATTACTAGTAATAGGTATTAGGTGTGTCATGTGCCCCATGGCATATAGCGTATTAGAGCATGCAATTATGTGTATGGTTAATTCCAACTTGTAATATACTCTATGTCAAATGTCCAAAAAAAAGCAACAAGATAAAGTTAAGCCCCAAAAGCTAATCAAGACACTCAAACATGTGTAGCCATGTTGTTAGATTTGGTACTTGGTTTGAGTGTGTTGGCGTTTATGCTCCACATTGGAGCGGTTGGTGCTCGATACCATTGTGTCTATGTGATTGGACCTTCTCATTTATTTCTATATGCAAAATGGGAATGGGGATGCTGGCAAGCTTTGTTGTCTTACTCGTAACCTATCAAAGGACAAAAGAGAATGGACATAAGCTTGCTACTTCATATAATACTATAACCTGATACTTTACAAGCATGGGTTAGTAAAACAAAACATTTCCCCAACGTGAAACAATATTTTTTGTGAGAACTCAACTAATTCTGGACTCTATATAATTTCATTAGGACCCAGAGTTGAGTCATTCGATATTTTCCAATGAAATGTTCATTACCTCTTCTTATCTATTATAGAAGGAGGCCACCTTTACGACCTTCTCCCTTTCTGTGATGACATTCCACCATACAATCATGGATTAGTCATTTTCATATTTAGCATCCAAGCCCTATCGACATTTCCAATTGTGGATTATTCAACTTGAGGAATTCCCAATTATAATTAACAATCCACTTTCTTAAGGCTCATTAATCATGTCATTGGCTCATATATTATGCAACCAATAATACACTATGTGAATCTTCTTTTAGGTATACACAATCTTTGACAATCAAATGACAGCAATAATACATTATCTCTAATGGGATGCTTTGAATTATCATAAAGAATCGTGGTATCATATACCACATATTAGCTTGTTCTCCCCTTAACAAGAGCAATGAGTGGGGCCAATATATGACCAAATTATACTCATGATTATGCTATGGTATCATATTGTCAACCAAAAAGGGTACTTGCATAATTCAAATTCAATGATGATGGACATGATGCAAGGTGCATAGTTTGTAGAGAACATTTTTTAGTGGCATTTTCAATATACTATAAATTTTTATATGTAACGAGGCTTCTTGCTAGCATCATTGTAATGGTATATGTCTAGATACAAATACACTAAAATGCCCCTAATATCTTATATATTTACCAAATACCCTTTTCAAAATTATGAGATACCACTTTGTATACCAAGTTTTATTGAAAGCAATAGAAACAAATCAGAATAGAGGTCATTGAAGCTCTTTTCTCTTTCCAAAATAAATTAGCCAAAGAGATAAAATCTTAAAAGATAAGGTCAAATGAATGTTGATCCAGTATCCAATCCATTATGAAAGTCAACACCTTCATTGGACTAAACAATATGAACATATATTGTATTACAAGCATGGAAAGCATGTGCACATAAAGTGGTATAACTAGCAATATACAAGGAAGTCAAATGCGAGACATTCTAGCAAATCCCTTTACCATTCTTTGATCAAGAAGAAAAGTGCAAATTTGTGTTAAAAGCATAATAGAAAAGAAAATAATATTGGACCATCACAAATTGTTGAACAATGAATCCAACTAGAAAAATATCTCAATAACTTAAAGTTGGAGCAAAAATATGTAAGTTATTGAGATATTACAAGATTCTAATTATGTTTGGCATAAGATAAATTTGCATCAAGCATTATGTTCATAAATCCGTACAACCAAATAAATCATGAATGTCAATGACTTTGGGGGAGACAAAATAATGAAAGATCTTGCTTCCCTTGGTTTTAAATATCAAGAATCTACACCCCACATTATAAGGAGTAAAAGAAATGGAACATAGATCATATCCTTAATTACCCACAATACTACTATGATAAGGAGATGTCACAGCCCACAGTTATTGGCACAGACACACTGAATATACCAATTTTGTACACATTGCATATGATGGTATTGATATCCATCCTAAAAAATGCTGCTAGAAATGCATTGCACGACAATACACACATACCCGTGTGGCCCACATCCCGCCTACGTCTTTGCCCTCGATCACCATGTCCTTCATCGTGATATAGAAATCTTACATAAAATTATCAGCATAAAAAGCACACTAAGGCTACAATAATAACTAGAAGAGACCAAAAATCTAATGTCCAAGTACAACATTGATGAATTAATGAATACAAATCAATTTGTTCAATGAGTATATAGAAGTTGCAATAATGGTAATAAACAAAAATCCACATCTCAATTTGAAATGCATATACTCATGGGCAAGCATACCCTAACAGAGCATGCCATATAAAATCAAGATCTTTGAACATGTGTAGTTTCAATGTTTAATTCCGATGAAAAAACAGCTTTGAATACATGGGGGTTTAACTCCCACACCTCAGATGCTGTGTATGGCAAGTGTCTCTTCTTAAGGGAAAAATAGAAACCATATCAATGTTCTTATAGTCTTCCATCTTCACTCTTGTACAAATATACTTGACACTAAAGAAATGCCAAGGTGACATAAGAAAATAAAAAGAATTGGATTCTTCCCACAAGTATGCGAAGATTTATCGGATATACAAATGAAACACCAATATCTCCTCAGATCGTTGATCAAATAGCTTCCACTGCAGATATTTTTTTCCAAATACGCCATTTTGCTCCCTTTTTAGGCCTTTCGTGCAAAGACTGGAAAACAGATAGAAAACTAGTAATTTATGTCAATATCTTCAGACAAGGTTTGAAATTGCATGGAGAGAGATCTATCAATGATAAAAAAAAAACATGCTCAAGAGAAATATAATAGACAAAAGACCATAAAAACAACATGATAGCCAAAATGACATGAGATAAGTCTGGCAGACTAATGTATATTCAGCAACCAAAGAATTTGCTGACTTGTGATCTTGCTAAATCTCACCAGTCATATAAAAACCACCAGTTGCAAAATCTGCCTAGACGGATATCTTTTTGTCCTTATGCTTCCGCCTGCGCTTTTTGGTACTTTTTCTGGTAGAAGTATCAAGATCACTCTTGTTAGGTACAGCTAGCAACATGTCTGTCGCAAGGATATTCTCTCTTCGTTCAAATAGGGCTACAAAAAACCCATCCATATCCTCGGAGGGCTTGACACGTATCAAGTTTTCAGCTGTGCATAGAATATTTACTTCAAATAAGCAATAAATAGCTGTGTAACAAAAACAAGAGAAAAACACTAAAAACGATTGTACATGTACCTCCTTCAAAAACTGGAAAGCCCCTATAAGGCCACTTTGGAATAGGGCAACCTAATTGAAAGCCATTCTCTGCTGCTAGTTCAAGAACAGCCTTTACAACATCTTCATTCTCTCGTTGATGGACTGAGCAAGTACTATAGACAATACGATCAACAGAAGTAACTGTAGGCCATTATACATATACAGTGAGAACCCCATTTATATCAGGCATGCTTGAGGAATGAGCTTCCACTAGCTTCTTGGAGCAAATTTTATAACAAATAAAATTGGTGAAAATATCCTAAGTAAATTTTGCCACAAAATTTCCAAAACATACATGTGCCATAGTGAAACTTACCTACATTGATTTCTAATGAAGCTTACCACAGGGTGACAATTTACTAAGACAGCAACGTGTACGTGATTACAGATTCTTTTTTAGTAGCTCCACATAAAACACTTTGACAATGGTTTTCAATGCTTTATGTAGGTAATTTATGCATTTGCAACTGATGAGCCTCTGTAGGAAACATTAGGTAAATATATAGAACGAGGATTCATAGACAAACTGAGTCTGACAATTTGTTTCAACCAAATATATTTTACCAGCTTGATTATACAAATCATATCTCCCTGGTCATTGTTACCAATTTAAGGACATCATATGTCCCTGGTCATGATCACCAATTTAAGGACATCAACCTTAGCTTTAAACTGACATGCTAGCCTTGAGGTAGTCCTACTATTACGTTTTCAGACCTTTGGCATTTCATACTCTGAACAGACATTACATTTAGCCACAAGTCATAGATATCATTGGATCTTTCAATACCATGGTCAATAAGCCTTCTCAATATTTTGAAGAAACTCAAATATAGAAAGCAAAAAGAATATCTTTCATTGATTTGGTTTTACAAAAGCAAATGTGAAGAAATAAATGCAACTTATGTTAGTACAGCATATAAAACAGTACATGATAAAGCAAACCGCAAGGCTTTCTCTTGGAAGTGTGCCAATTTCTCCAGCCTATGTGAATCTAGAGACTCCGTGTCTTTTTCTACAAAAAAGGTTCCCATATTAAACCAAAGAATTTTCTCAAGAGAAAGGGGAGGAAAAAGGTACAATTAATATCTACTTTCATCTGTGAAGGATGGAAGTAGATGATCCATGCGCCGGTGAGTAGTTCCTGAGCCTGAGCAAGAGGGATCCAAAAGAATAGCCTTCACCTATCCATATAAGAAAGTGTGAAGAAATAAGGAAGATGTGCAATGGTTTTTTGTTGGGCATCGTCACCAAGAGGTGTTATTTTTCTTCATTCATGACATTATTTAATAACGTTTTTTAATTGTTTCTTTTTACTTGCTCCTCTGTAACTCTTGAAATCGGCCAAGACAACATTGCTAGCCAATGTGAAACATCTGAGGGCGTGAATGCCAGTCGGCCCTATGATTAGAATGTGACCGGTCCAGTTACTGTTGGATCCCATGTGTGTTCCCAGGCAGCAAATAAGATAATAAAAATAAAAAATGAATAGAACTAAAATAATTTTGAAATAATGTCATAAAAGAACAAAAATAACACGTCCTACTGACATTAAAGAATTTGAGAGCTTACCTGGGATACAGGTGAGTTGCTAAGGTCAAGCTTCAAAAAGTCTTGGTGCCAAACTTCAACGTCTTTACAGAATTTTTAAGGATACTTGCATGATAAATGATTCAGAAAAATTACTGGCAATTTTCATTTCCATGGATACTAGAAGCACCAGAAATCTTGACAGTCTCACGAAGTCTCTTTATCCTTTTTTCATTAATTTCACAGGCAAGAACAGTTCCTTTTCCATTCATTAATGCAGCCAATTGGACAGTCTTATTCCCAGGAGCCGAACATGCATCCAACACCTGAAATATAATAGGGAATTCAGATAACAATCATACGTAAGAAAGGAGCTGCACTCAAAACCTTAAAAGCTTCTTCATTCAGTCATTTGTGATTCTCATCCTTGCTACAACCATCACCCATATTTTGACATTTCTGAAAATCTCTTTGATGTACATTAGAGCATGTAATCGGACTATCATAACAAGATAGCAGCAATGCTGAATTCACTTAATCCATCCTCTAAAAGGACTACTTGCTGAGTTTCCATGAGTATATTATATCTGAATTTATACATATTCTTCATGAAAGAAGGGTTAGTCATGATCAATTACCACCCAATCTTCTTCAGGTGCAAGAGCTAAAGCAGGTATGCAGCTTGCTTTTCCCTGCAATATATATTCAATCACATATTCAGCAACTTTACTAGATGACTATTGACAAAAAGAAACTTTAGATTGTAAACCTGTAGTATGAGAGATCCATTTAAAACAAGAGGATGACTATGCAAATCTGCTCCTCCAGGTAGAGTAAGCAATCCAGGTACAATATCATCTTGTTCTACCTAGTCAGTGACAGAAACAGAATAAAGCAGATGAGAAGAATATTGAAGCACAAGATAATCAAAAGAATTCATAGACATAACATCTAAGCTCCTACATGAAACATACCCTACATTTCCATTTCCACACTTCAACCTGAGCATACATTGTCTAAGAAGACCAAAACAACATAAACAAACGTGATATTTTTCCAATAACAGTTGGCATGAGGAAACTATAAGTCACAATATCATTCATCAATATTATTTCTTTAAAAATTATCAAACACACACACACACAAACATTGAGAGAGAATGAGGGAGATCTCACTTTGAATGACCTTCCCAAAACTTCCAAAGCCTCTTCTACCTCAATTTTAAGAGTGTTCACACGAACATACTTGAATTTCGCAAGACCTGTATACAAAAGGTGGACTAGAATTGCCAGAAACCGTGAAAGCTAATGAACAATACTCACTCAAATTAAGATATACAGCCTGAAAACATACCACCGTCAATTCCCATAGCAGGAAGTAAATCCTCTACACGTTGTACATTTTTTTTCATGAGGATTCTAGCTAAAGCAGCTCGTAATGACGTCTTCCGTGAAAGTACAAGATCTTCCATTCCTCCAGAAGTCAATTGTTCCTAGTAAGCATAGTTATATGAGTGAACCACCACATTAGATCCTTCAGTCCCCATTGCAAAATAGATTGAGGGATTCAAAAAGATATTGCAAACCTTGCCAAACAGCAACTCGAATGTCATCACATATATAAGCTCATCATGTACCTGGTGAAGTAAAAATCATCATTACATAAGACATAGTATGGATAAGTCCATACATTTTGATCTTCTATAGATGGTGATTGTTTTGAATTCTTAAGAATATAAAGTATCAAACCCCATTAAATCAACCTTATTTCATATGTTTAATAAATTGAAGTCAATGAACACTGAAATAACAAGTAAATCCTACCTTTCCTTTATTCTTGAGAAGATCACTAGCCTCCAAGACCTCCTTAATGATTGGAAGATCTACACAAACAGGGCCATTATTGTTTCCAGTAAAACTCGATAGTAAATATATCGAGGGAAAGGGAGACAGAGACAGAGACAGACAGAAAAATACAAATATTACCCAATATTTATCTTCTAAACAAGAACTTGCAAAATGAAAGATCAGAATAAATAGATAAAACAGAATTGGCTTAACATTACTGACCCTTCTGAAGAAAAGGAGCATCCAAAAATGGAAGATAAACTATTTTAGAAATTATAAGTTTTAAAGAGTAACAAAAATATAATTATAAGTAAAAATGGTCAAAATTAAAAGAGCAAATATTGCTTGCACTCTCAACAACAGTTTACAAAATTGATTCTAAAATGTTGGAATGTTAAAAATTAAAATAAAATAATTGCTCAAAACCCACTAATATTTACCTTCTAAAGAGTAACTTACAAAATGAACGATAAAAAAAACAAATAATCAAAAAAAGTAAAACATAACACATGCACATAAATAAACAAGCAAAAAAGAGAGCGAAATGATGTTTTTTTTAAGACGAAGAAGAAGACTCACACTTTAGGGTTTGGCAAAGAAGGGCCATTGTAGCTTTCTTATTCTGGATTGAAGGCTGGTAGACCAATGATTTGATGGTGGCCGAGGCATGTCGAGTGCGATCCTCTTGGAGAATTCTGTGCAGAAGGCGAGCAGCCTGGCTCCTCGCTATCTGCAGAGCTTTACTACCTGTACCTGAAGCCCTAATTCTTCCACGTTCTGCCATTAATTAATCCTCGTCCTCGTCCTGTGCGTTTGTGTATGCTTCTGTCTGTCTCTAGACATCGATCGCTACAGAACTCTATTTCGAAGAATAAAACCTCTCCAATACCCCTGTGTTTTCTCTTATTTCCCGAAATGCCCCTATGGTTTTATATATAGAGAGAGAGATCATCCAAACTACATGGACATCTACAACAAACTCGGTTTCAATGAATAAAACCTCTCGGATACCCCTGAGTTTTGTTCCGCTTAAATTCCATTCACAAGCATTGTCCTTGTTGATCTCAATTGGGTCACCAAGGACGTCCCTAGATCTATTGACATTGTTATGTTTTACTTCGCAGAAGCTCCTAATAAATGATTGAGTGAAAGGGAGGCATATCTCAATTGGGTCACCAAGGACGTCCCTAGATCTATTGACATTGTTATGTTTTACTTCGCAGAAGCTCCTAATAAATGATTGAGTGAAAGGGAGGCATTTCAACCCAAGTTCTGTAGGCATGGAGCTCAACAAAGAAATGTATTGTAACTTGATGCTTGAGCTTTTAAACATAGTTAAAAGGACATTGTTGATGTTTTGAAAAACACATTGGAAAGGAAAGGTTCATATATGTGTGCAAGTTTCAAAAGTATGTTGAATCACATGCCTTCAAGGAGTCCTAGGGACGAGTTACCCGATAAATGTTCAAGTGAAGGTAGTGAAAGAGATTATGCATATGCACAAGGTTTGTATATCCTCGACAATTTAGATTCTGGTTCATACTTTGCAAATAGTTGTATAAACTCTTATACTCTTTAATTCCTCAATGCAATGATTAAATAATATGCTTCTCTTTAAGCCCACTTATTTATAATGGTGTCAATCATCACTTCCTATTGTTGATCCAAGACCAAAAAAACGAAATGAACCGATACGATAAGTTGGTAGATAAAGAGATCAACTTTTCTTACACAATCCTCACTCATTCAAATATTTGAGGACTCTTTACATCTTGGTTGTGTAAATTATTGCTAACTCCTCATGTGTGTCTTATTATTAGATGGCATATAGAACAATATATGTCTTGCATTTCATCTAATTTTGCTCTAATGAAGAAAAGAAAACATATATTTGGTGACTTGCCTTACTCAAATAATTATATTTTTTTGTGGAGAACTTGAAATTCAATTTCATGATATGGAGAAACCAATAGGAATCATATTGGCTTTATTAGCTTTACTAGTATGTCAGATGAATAAGACTTTGGAAGCTTATTGGGTTTTAGTGTTGAAGTAGGCTTGAAATTGCTAGTGGTGTAATGACGTTTCTAGGATGAGAACCCTATATTATTTATTACTTTCAATTAACATCAATAAAGGAATACCAAAAGGGACACCGGTTTTTGGGGTGCAAGGTGTTAATTATTTGTTCAAGAGTGGATCTAGATTCCTATATGTTAAACCAAATCATAGCAAGTTCAAAATCTGCAATAGATTTTTCGTCACTTTTATAGAATTTCCCAAGTGGTGACAGTAAGCTTCATGGGGGTTTTACTACCATCTAAAAGGTTCCTCAAGTTGTTTTCATCATTAGATCGTACTTCTCATAATCTATTCACATCCAATCTAATATTGTGTCAGAGTTTAGATTGCATTTACATCAAATGGAGACCGTTGGAAAAAGGAGGATGTAGTTTGCATCATGAGAAACCAAGCGAAGATAGTTTGTGTTTCTTCCTTCAATACGAAAACAACAAATAATCAATTAAAAGCAAAACTATGAATGGACAATGACGATGACAATACAAATGCATGTCTCAAAAGCCTTTAATGGGATAGAGGATATCATGCCTATGATTGGGGACATAAATTCTTGAAATATGATTCTGCTTCTCTTATATCTCCCCATTTTGAAAGTCACTCACATGTATGTTTGTGACTAGAACATGCATCATCTATGCATTACAAGTGTGCCTCTATGCAATATATGATGACACGAAAGGTGGTACCATATTGTGAATTTGGTTGAAGTTGGCTAGACTTGAGATCCCTAACCTCCATGTTTTGAGATGTGGATAGTTAGACCAATTTGGGGAACCTTGTTTTACATACATGAGTATGAAAACCATCCTCTGATAGGTGACGTCTCAAGCAATTAATCCCCTAGTGATATGATACACCAATATAAATATACTTCATTGTGCATTGATGATTTCGCATG
Source organism: Azolla caroliniana (assembly GCF_043228905.1). NCBI lineage: Eukaryota > Viridiplantae > Streptophyta > Polypodiopsida > Salviniales > Salviniaceae > Azolla > Azolla caroliniana. The sequence continues at coordinate 4,240,354 of NW_028230436.1, read as the reverse complement.
TATGGATGAAAACTTGATTGCCAATTGAAAAGAGAGTCAACATTTTGGTTGTATTGTTGAACTTGGGGATGAATCAATTAATGACTATGAAAGAAAACAGTGAAAAGGGGGACACTGAAGTATTTCAAGTGGTCATGATCTCTAATGGAGTGACTTGATGGAATAAAGGGGCAATCATTATAATGAGTATTGTCGTTGAAATATTTGCAATGCAATGGAAAGTCGGCAATTTACATAAAAAGGTACTATTAGAATAGTAAATTGTACTAGAAATACAATCACGAGCGCATGCTTCTCAAACACAAAGTCAAGACACTATCATATGTCCACTTGGCTATAACAATTAGTATCCAAACATCTAACAAAATCGAACATAATACAATAGAAATTTGTAATTCAATGGCACACAAATCATTATGTGTCGCACATATTATGAATATCAATCCAACTAAAATTATCATAAAATATGTGCAATAGATGATGAAATTATGTCCTTTCAAACATTGATATTTTCTACTTCCATGTAAGTACAATTAATCCTCCATTTGCTTTATATCAATTTAGCATTTCTTGCGCCAAACTATGGATTGTCTAACTTAACGGATAATTAACTTTTTATGATGGCAATGTTTAGGCATCATAAAATTGAAACTAACCTCGTTTGTAGTTATTGTGGGAATTCACAATGGATAATTTGCATGGCAACACATTGACAAAATCCATTAGTCCCTTTCAACAAGTAGAGTCATCCTTCAATTCCTAGGACAATTTTGACAAGGATAACTATACATTCAATATGGTGAAGACAATAATCGAGATTTATTTGTATTCTTCAACTTTGATTTCCAACAACCATGATGTTTTCATTAACAAATTGATTGGGGAAAACTCTTCATTGCTTTCTTAACTATTTAAACAATGGGTATCATATATATAAGCTATTGTGTTTTTAACCTTAAATTGTTGTTTCTGATAGCAATATACATTATCACTTAATTTGATTGAGATGTAGAGAAAGAGTGTGTTTTAAATGTCACAAGTCACACGCATTCCATCACCCAACCATTGCAAGTAAACATTCGACTAAGAGCCTCGTTAAAACTTTTTTTTTATTCCAAAAAAAGATATTGCATTAGTATTAGAAAACTCCATAAGGCTAAACATACAAGATATACCACCGATCCCCTATGTTTTCCTAAATTCTAACCATCGGCTTAAATAAACACTTTGGTGTTGAGTAGAACCACTCCACCTTATCAAAACGCCATCTATAAAATATACCTATGTCCCAAATGGCATGAAACTCCACACGCCTAAGCTCCGCTTGACACGTATTACCTTTTACACTATCCAAAATCCCTCTGAGATTATGCACAATCTCTATCCAAATTCCCGAAATTATTTGGGCAGGTCTTTCTGTCACATTTTGAAATACCTTCAAACATCGAGCCTTCCAAATATACCAAATTGTAATACTACTTACCAATTGCCATATTTGAGCCTTGTTAAAACTTAGATGAATTGGGAAACGTATGCGCCAAGATTTTTTTAAGTATTGATCATTTTTAACAATCCAATCATCTACGTCACACGTTTGATACAATCCACCACTCACTTAGGCATTGCTTTGGATCACTAATAACTACCATCAAATTTGTAGGCTCTATAATAGTTCAATTCTTACGCTTTTGCTCTATGCGTAATGCATGCCTTACATTTTGTGCATTTCCCTCACTTTCATTCGAATATTCTCGTGATTTGTAACTAGCATCTAGAATCTTCATTAATGTTTAGGTTCTAATTTTCAAAGCGTTTTGTCTATCTAGCACATATATTTCAATGTAAAATGTACACAACTTAAAATATTTGTTGCGTATTTATATTCTAATGTCATAATGTATTGCAACAAATTTAATTTTGTAAAAGGTAGTGCGATCCGTGCATGAGAAATTTGATTTGTAATTGCTTGAATCAACACTCACAACAACCAAGGCACCAACATATAGCAACATCAAAAGTTTTGGTTGTACAAACACAATGATCAATTGGAGATTATCAAGAATTTGTGTTATGGTATCAACTATGATAAACTTTGATGCATAATTACATCTACCACACTGTATTACCCCACTTTTCACCTCATATAATTTAGTTTTATTTATTGAAGACTCTTGTCCATCAAAATAAGGTTTTGCTACATCAAACTCAAAGAAAGATTGTTGGGGCAACATGAATAATGTTTTCTTATATGGATACTTTATTGCAAGCAAGTGAGGATAGGATGCACTATTTATTACACACAATGTATCATAGAGACAATGGAAGTGGAATGTGAGATACGATGAAAATCATAGGGTATGGCGGTTATTGACTAAAAAATAATGATTTGAATCCTATAATCCTTGCTTATGCTAGAAACAAATTATAACTTAACGTTTCCTTTAATATAAATGTTATCTTAGATATTAATCCTTTTGCATAAGATACATTAGATATAAGTACATATAAATTTTCATTATTTTCCTTCCTAAACATCTTGATTTCTATTTATATACACCAACAAAGTGTATTACCTTGCACAAAAGCATTGACAAGAGTTTATTGTCAGTACTACTTCAAGCCCATGAACATGTCAAGTTTAATAGTGCAAAGCCAACACACAGTAAAACAAAATTCATGATAGATTTTGTAATGGAATTTACATCGAACCCATTTTGAGAGAGTAGCGCACACAGCCTTAATGTAACAAAGAGAAAATGTTGATCACAACATCACACGATGTTTACATAGCATTTAAAGATATTATACCTTGATGACAAAGAGACTTTTGATCGGTCTAGAACAAAAAGATAAATGTTAAATGAATGGAAGTACATCTTGCTTTTTGTCATCCATGGAGTCGTTAGTCCAACTCACATACGAGCTTAGTAATATAAATTAGCAATTGGTTGAAGTCTCTCATACGGCTTATTTAGATGAGGTGATGCTTTCATTATCTCTTTTAGCACATAATAAATACATATGCATATTTGCACACAACTGCATGTCTTTAAACGAGATTCCCCAAAAAACTATGCAAACATATATATTAACCAAATCATAGATTTTAAATATATTTCATTGTGAAGATAAATTCATGTCCAAATATATTTGTTAGTGTCGGAGTTAACATAGTAGAAAGAAAAAAACATCGGTGGTGTTATACTAGGGAATACTAGAGCTTGTAATGTTGTAGACACATTTGAAAAAATAAGGCATAATTGTGCCCACTGATGTCATGAGAGATATGGCAAACATATTGGGATTGTCTGAGGGGGCGGAACCTAAGGAACCGATATGAATCGGAAGTTGTTTGCCAAAACTATGCTCATCACAACGAGACACATACATGGGGCTACATCCTAGGATTCAATCAAAGGGGTTTGAGAGGTGAGACACATGCGTGCATATGAAAAAGCTCCAAGATGCTCGAAAGGGGGGGGGGGGGGGGGTTATGATTCACTTGGCTCTAACAATTCAAATGAAATTTCAAAATCTTTGGGTACTTTAATTGCATAGAACTTTGGGGAGCTCCATAATACATAGAGGTAGACCGTGTGCACTTTATATAACTACAAGTTAGTGACCTTCAGAAAGTACAAAGGTTTACACGAGTTTTCTAAAAGTTCTTTTTTGAAGTTCCTTTGCCCGTCTCGGTTTCACACTGAGGGCATGATTTTTACACCCTTTGTTTGACATTATATTTCCTTAAGAAAATCATGCATTATTCTTATAATAATAAATCTACTTAATATTCATAGTTTGTGACTATGTTGTTCTCCTCTCTCTCTCAAATTGGTTCAAATGTTACTTCATGGATATATTTGCACGCTATACAACATCATCATCCACATGTTTGCACGTTGTACGTTGCATCATCAATAAGTTCGCACACTGTGCTTTGCATGTAATGCCTTTTAGTGACCCTCATTTCCTTAATTTTTTTGCATTGGAAAAATAAGGTATCTAGATTCAAAAGAATGGGCAATCTTATATCAAGCAAGACCATCGAAAGAACATTGGAAGTTGGCACAGAGCCCCCCTTACAATCTGTCAAATCTCCATGTCTTTTAAGTTACAAAAATCCAAGTCCAAAAGATTACAACTCTTCTTCGTGGCTCCCGACTTCAAAAGAACACTTTGTCCCCCTTTGTCGCTTTAACCCATGTTTCTTTTGCTCCGTCATATAGACTTTTGACTATTGTTTAAACAATTCGCTCTTATTCAAGGCTTTCTAAAGGAGAATTTAGGGCCATTGTTAAAAAGCAAAGATGATTTAATGCTCTACCAAGACTTATGATAGGGAAATTCAAAGCAATTATTTCTATAGATGCATAAACCTTCTTAGTGTTTGGAGAGTTGGCATGCTAACCTAAAAGTTTAAAGATCAACACTTCTTCCTCGTGAAAGTTATAAACCAACATCTCCCTATGTGCATAGTTTTCTAGCTTTGTCGTTGTATGTGTTTGTTAAATCGATTTTAGGCTAATTTTAGGTATTCATACAAGTGGTTACTTGACGTTGTATACATCTAAAAGAAATGTGTTCTATCTCAAATAAGCATATGTTGGGATTCTTATTATGTATGTGCGAAATGAGTACATATGATCGTAAAAAAAAAGATGATGGACATGATGTTAGTAAAAGATTTCATGATCTCGACAAGAATATTACAAGATGTGAAAGAGAGACCAAAAATTTCAAAGAAGAGAGATGTGTAATGATAAGAACACGGTCTCCCTTTTTGTCATTATGTTTTGTCAAACTTGTCCTCTCAAAGCTCAAATCATCTTTTATACATCATATTCATGTTGTTGTCGATAAGACTTCACATAATAAAAACGACGCTTTGCTACTCTGATGGAGAAAATATGAGGACCTACAAAAGTAGTTCTTACTTTAAAGTTTAGCACCTCACAGTCAGATGTACTATCAATGTGTGCTTCATCTATACTCGAATGTTGTTCATCGCCGTGATTGAGAACCAAGAATCTCAAAAGGACATACTTGAGACCATGTAACTTGCGAAGGAAAGTTAACTCTAGCAGCTCATAGTTCCATGGTCAAAGCACAATTGAAAATGTTATTCAAAATTACCTTTAACTAATAAACAAGGATGGCCATATCTAATCTTCATACATTGCAATAGTTGGAAATCTCTTGAGAAGTTAAGGCGAAATGTAGAACAAAAATATTTCATGATTTCTATAGGAGCATGATCAATATATGTTGGACGGATGTATGTACTCTAACTTCGATGACATAAAGGCATTTGCATTTGCAGTCTTCATTACATTTTTTACATTAATGAAGGGTTTACATTTTTTTTATATGGAGCATGATGATGACATGGAATATTGAACCTTGAGATTGACCCACACACATATAAGCTAATTAACAACAAGAAAGCTCTCCATACATGCTTTGGATGCTACAATTCTTGGATGTATTGTAAACAATTGTCTATTTCGTTGTCATGCAGTTACTTATATACGTTTGAAAAAGTAAGCCATGTAAGATTTTTGCATGTTTATATTTTTATACATAAGTGAATCACTTGTGATAGATTGCCTTTCGGAAAATACATAAAGTCCGACCACAATGCCCCCTATATTTAAATAAATAAAGCCCCCACTATTGGGGCATTGGCATGACAAGAGATATAGCCATTCATTTGGGCGTGTAAGGTAACAAGTTGTGTTGTTTTTGGCTATTGAACAAAGCTACTCAAACAAATAGGCACCTTATAGGTGGATCTATAACTTTCTTTGCTTTTTATTATTATTTATTTTTTAAGAAAGATGCACCTTAGTATATATTATGTACTTGAAAACTATGCATAGAGAAACCTTTCTTTGCTTTTTATTAAGCATTTAGGAAAGAATGCTCTTAGAGGTGTTTAATATAAACCATTGTTGGGGGAAAAAAGCTCTTACAAGTGTATCTATTTATCATCGAGTTGTAGTGGCATCATTTGTAGCTTTCATTAATAAAAGGGATTTAAGTAGCTTATTACTGAAAATGTGGAAATGCAATTGTGGAAGCTTGATTTTCTTTCTTTTTTCGACATCCCTGGAGTTAACGCAAGGCGCCATGTGATAAACATAGGCTAGAATTAGGCCCATACATTTGTAGCAATCATTCATTTGACCACAATATGGACACACAATGGATCGAAGATATAGATACACCATGCACATGTCACATGTGCACGAATGAGATGGATTCAACACACCACAACATGTCGTCGATCCTATTGTGCTTCTCTTGTGAAGAAATAGTATGTCTCCAATTCTAGAAGGTTTTGATTATTTATGATACAAATCTACACAATCATTATTTTTATATGTAGCAAATACAAGCAAATTATTCTTGATTAGTGGGTAGCCCAAGCCTTGCATATTTGTTTAACAAACCCATAGTGAATATGCATGAATAAAACATGTTTCTTATTGGGTCGGTCATGTCAATAAGAACAAGGGACATTCTCGAGAAAATATGTAAAGAAATGAGAAAAAGAAAGAAATATATATTAAATGTAAAGGTAAAATCATAATAAAATAGAACCAATAGAATTGTATGGAAGTTGAACAAGAATTATTTAAGATCATATACATATAGTGATAATGAACCATGATGGTCATAAATAGTGATAGTGAACCATGATATAAAAGAAGAATAAAATAGGATGTGTTGTTAAGTATATGCTTATGATTCTTCGGGATAGACCACGATCCTTATTATTTTCAAGCTCGAATGGAAATGATGTAAACCAAGATTGGAAATAATAACATATGGGGTATGTTATTGTTATCATGGAAAATTGGAAGCATAAGATACCTATGTATTATACATGATTCTTGATGATCTAGAAATTTGAAAGGGGGATGTCTCATTTGGGGTTGGATGGTATAGGGCTTTGTAAATTAGTCTTAGGAGATGACAATGACCTATGGGACCAAAAAAGATCGTTATAACTTATATGAGAGTCTCTTCTTCACCACTCGAGGTTGTAACCACATGTGATTCATCATTTTCTCGTGAGAGAGAGCGGGGAATTTCAATAGCAAGGAAATTGTTTCAGTTCCAAAATAGGTTCAAGTAAAAATCAAATTGAAGATATGTTGAAATTAGAAACTTGATGCCTTGGTGCTGTTAAAATGGGGAAGGACAATAAGTAGTGGATGAATGCAGCGAGGATCAAGGTGCTCTGATTTGAAGGGTATCTTAGGCTATCCATGTCAGAAATTTTGCCAATATGGAGGAAAAGGGTGCCTAGGTCAATCCTATACGAAATTGTCAAATTTGCAAGATCAAATTTATGTGTAAAGAGAATAATAAAAATCCTATAAAGGTGTGGCATTTTTATTTCATGCATGGAAAGGGAACCTCATATGAACATCAATAAAGGAACACATCCATAACACTATACTGCACACGAGCATTGTCAAAGACAAAAGGTGCCTCATATCACAAGAAACTTGATCCAAGATTGTAAGGTGTATATGTCCAAAATTATATTAAAATTTTAACTTTTACTTTTGTTGATGATCAAATACATATGAATGGAAGACCGTTTTCTCTATGCGATTTCCACGATCGAGTGGATGAAAAGTCTTACCACTACATACATATACATCTAGAAGTAGGTGAAAAATGTCATGAGTAAACAAGATACCTATCTAAAAAACATATGTGTGGTATTCTATAGTCGTAATTTTGTGCTACTCATGTCATGCATGAGAGGAGTCACTTAGTAATAATTAGAAGATAGTTTTTTTCCTCATTACAATGCATGTGAGAGAGATATAAGGCTAAAAGTAAACGTGCTCTCAAACATACACACACACACACACACACACACACACTCTCTCTCTCTCTCTCTCTCTCTCTCTCTCTTTTAGGTAGATAGCATGGTCAACATATATAGCGTGTCTTATACGCAAAATGAGTTGATCTAAGGTCAACACCCCACCAAAAACTTAACCTTGTAAGTTTCAACTTTTACTAAATGTTTCACACATTGGTCTCCAATTCCCAAGTAAGAATGTTGCTTGTGTGCATCTCGAGGTGCTCCTGGCACTACTTGCTTGAATGTAGGATAAGAAAGACGGATATATTGGGTGACGGGTTCAAATGTTGCATGTCTAGTATATATATATATATATATATATATATATATAGAGAGAGAGAGAGAGAGAGAGAGAGAGAGAGCTTGTGTGCATGTAAGTGGAGAGCGATTCCCTCGTATATTAAACCCCACTTGTAGTTTTACCTTTTACCGATTTTAATGAATGACACTCATCTCCAACTTCCAAGTACAAATTTCACTTGTTCATTTCAAGGTGACTACTGATACAATTTCTGTGAAAAGCTACTAGACCATGACTTTGAACGTTGCATGTCCAATAGATAGAGAAAGTGCAAGGTAGTGAGAGAATGATCTAGAGCATAGGGTTCAAATGTTACATGTTCAAAGAAGAAGTGGGAATGGGAGGGCAAGCGATTTCTCTGTACGTAAATAATAGTCGTATAATATATTCTTTTCCATTTATCTTAATGTCAACTAGATGAAAGTCCTACGGAGTGTAGAGTAGTTCTTTCATGTGTACACTAGTTACACATGTGAGAGTGAGCCGAGGGAGAGAGACATGCATATGTGCTCATTTCCTATATAAATTAATACATATCAGTCATTTGATTTGTTCAGATGTTAACTCGATAAGACTCCTATGCACTAATTCTTTTGTGAACTCTCTATGTATCACGGAATTAAATAAAGGCCATTAAAACATAAAGCTACATGAATGATACCAAATTCCAATCTCGGGTGTTTTATTGGGCTTAGCAAGGACGTTGATTTTGCTAAATCTGAAGGCCATTACTGCACATATTACTCCTTTGACTAATGTATAGTCCATGCTTTGTATTTATAGAGGCTAATAGTATTGCAATGACCTTATTAAATAGTCAACATAAGGATCATTGTCATGTTCATATTTCATCATCGAAAAGTACTTACTGAATTGTGATTGGAACTTCCCACCTTTTTGCAGTAAAATTTGTATTGATGCTTGGTATCCATTTTGTCTTTGAGATCCTCTTGAGATTTAACACATATACTTTTGTGTTTTCGCAAGATCTCTAATTTACTACCTTTTCAGAACTCTTTGCCTTATTAAACCATTCACTTTTGAGTTTTCATCTTTCCTTTCGGATTAGATGTTGGTGACAATGAAGAAAGATGATCATGTAGTCTACCTAATATATAGCTTGTCCATCTAAAGTTGGTTGCACTTCATAAATATCATAAGGGTTTCCTTCCACATTCATCCACATTAGATGTTCCTTTATATTGTGTGTAATAATGAATTTTGAACCCTTTTCTCTTTAGCTCTTATGTTTTCAACTTGTTTGTTTCTTAATTATCTTGGCACATTTCGAATTATGTGAAGTATGTTAATTGTTTGCTTGATCCAAAGGCATTGTTGCTATAGCTTATTACCTAAACTTGAGAGCGTTCATTGTATCTAAATGAAAAAAGGTGCATTCCATACATCAAAGGTAATATAATCATATCATCTCTCATACTAATATAAGATTTTTAGTGTTGTTGATAACAATGACCTATGTATGCCAACTATGGTAAGGTTATTTAAATATAAGAAGATTCATTTCTTGCATTACTTGAGCTCTCCTCTAGCACCGTTCCAATGCTAGGAATAAGGAGGTATGGAAATGGCATGGTATACGAATAGACTCTAATGTGGCACAATCAACAATGAATACACGATCCAAGCAATCAATGTGTTCATGTCGACATGTAGCATTACATGACAAAGAGGTAACATAGATAGGAGTCAATTCCATCTAACACTATAGTTGGAAAGTGTATAGCCATCTATAGTCATTCCACGCCTATCAAGAGCCAATGTCTTCACAAACCTAAAGTTGTTGGTTGCTCACATGTTACCTCTATTGTTTTCCACATTCTACAATTAGTTCACTTTATTTCCTTGGGTAATATAAGTGTTTCTTGGCATAGCAAATATGATGTGTGAACATTATTGTCATGTTGGAGGTGTTTAATAACAAAGGGTATTGTTGTTGCGGTGAAACCAGTCTTTTTATAGAACAACCATATAGTGAATGCCTATGAGCCAAAGTAAAACAATATACCCTCTAAGATTTTGTAGAATTTCAAGCTACATATATCATCAATTAGGTTCAATGTGACATTGAAAAGCTCGGTTACGATGAAATCCCTTGTCAACTTAGAGGTAGAAATAACTCCCACCAATGACTTCTATGTCACGCCATGCCACAACATTATGACCTTCATTCAAGTGCTAGGGTTACACAACGCTATCGGGGGGATATGGTGCCATCATACATCTCAAAGGTTCAATGCTCAAAGTGCAAATGACCAAATATATATCCTAGTGTTGCATTTATGTGCATTATAACACATGAAGATGTGGACAAACATAACAAGCAGGTTGATGGCATCGTTGAGGTTGCGGGTGAGCGCTTACGAGCTTACCTATGTGCATAATATTATATATAAACAAGGTAGGCTGACGCTAGCGTGAGGATTCCAAGTGGGAGCTTCGATAGTATGGGAGTGACTCGTACATATATACATTACATACATACATACATACATACATAGTTACATATATACACACACACATACATACATACATATATACATACATACATACATACATACATACATACATACATACATACATACATACACTACATTACATTACATTGGATTAGATACATATATGTATACATAAACATGGATAATGCAAAGGGATGGTCTAGAGTCACACAGATAGGGTAAGGGCGTTGAGAGAGTGGATGGATTTAATGGGTAAGGAAGTGGATGGGCAGCTGAATTGTTGGGGAGAGTAATGAAATGTGGGCATGCAATAATGAGGCAAAGAACAGAGGAGGAGGTTTGAAAAGGCCAAAAAAAAAAAAAAAAAACAGAGAGAGAATGAGACAGAAAAGGTGAAAGATTTTTTTGGTTTGAAATGTGAATGGTGGTCTGTAGACAGTGGACACAAAAGGAGGAGGAAGGAGAAGAAGCAGCAAGAATGATGACCTGTCTCTCTCTCTCTCTCTCTAAGAGTCTCTGTTCCTTTCTTCATTCATGGACTGTCTTTTTCTGTCTATGTGTATGTATGTATGTATCATGTATGTATGTATACATATATATGTATATGATATGCCATTAGACACAAGGTTTTTATAAAAGAGTGTGTTGTGTATGTATGTATGTGATCTTCCAAATCTTCTCTCTCAGTCTCAGTGTGTGCATCTCTCTCATCACTCTCACTCTCACTCACAACTCTCTGTTTCTCTCTCTCTCTCTCTCTGTGTATCCCTTCTGTTTTCTCTGTAGATCTTGCTGTGATCTCGATTAATAATTGATCTGAGGCCAAATACAATGACCCTCTGTCATTTAATTACACCCCCCCAACCCTAAACCCTGCCCCTCTCCAGTCCCATACATACATATGTTGAAGAAAAGGACCCATTCTGTGTATAGAGTCTAGACAGACACACATGCGCTCTGTCTAATTGTTTGAGAAAATTCGGTCCTCTTCAAATCCAACCTCCATACCATTCTCTCTCTCTCTCTCTCTCTCTCTCATGAATGCCATACAATACAGTTTAAGGAAACCCTAAGAGAAAGAAGCCGAGCCTAAACAGGGCGGAAGAAACAGTCTTGTTAGCTGTATCATCATCATCAATGATGATGATGATTCCTCCTCCTCCTCATGACCATGAGTACACAGAATTAGGGATCCATAAAACCATAGCTTCTAATATATCCGCTAATATGAGAAGAGGAAGCAACCCTCCTCAATCCACCTCTTCCACTGTCACCACTACTTCTTGTAGCACCAGGAATTTCGATTCCAGCAATTACTCGGGTCCCTTGCGATGCCGGCCACGAGAATTCGAGGAGGACTCGAAGGAGCGTCCGGAACCTGGCCGAGTTTCCTCCGCAGCCGCGAAGCCATCGCCCATTTCACCTCCTCCTCCTCCGTCCACCCGGCCCCGCTCTTTCAATGATGCTACCAATCCCAATGCCGCCCTGCATCGGGCTCTCCTGGCCATCAAGAAGCAGCAACAGAGGATGGCCACCAATCCCCCTGCTTCTTCTGCAGTTGTCGCGGCGGCCGACGATGGCCGCTCCATCACGAACCCCGACGCCCGGACATTGTCCATGCGCGAGCGCGGGCGGTGGGGGAATAGCAAGATGCAGCAGCACATCATGTTCTCTTCCTGTGCCAGCCACGCCAAGCCCGATTACGATGGAATTAGGGTTTCTGCCGATGGGGCCCGCATTGTGGATGGGATTAGGGTTAATTCCTCGCCTTCTGTTGAGACCAGCTGTGGCCAATACAGTAGGCAGCCGCTACAACACGTGCGGTGTTTGCATTGCGGGAGCTTTTCGACCACTCCCGTGATGGGCAGCCACAGCAATGGCTCTGCAGCAAAGAATGTGGGCGGCGGCAGTATGAGGGGCGGCGGCGGCGGCGGCGGCGGCGGCGGATCACATTCCTTCGGCCGCCGTTCCGCCGTTGTCCGGGATTATAGCTGGCAGCAAGAACTGTATGAGAAGAAGGTGAAACCAGATCAGCCCCCACCACCGGCAGCTGCACCGGCACACAGATTCGAAGCTGAGGGCGATGGCCAATTCAATGGACGCCTTCACCATCACTCCTCAGCAGCAGAGGAGGCTCAATTCTGCCGATACCCAGACAACAATTTCCCGATGGGCGGCACTGACCCTTCCTCAGGCAGCGGGCATCTCAGATTCGGCCACCAGCACCAGCACCAGCACCAGCACCAGCACCAGCACCAGCACCAGCACCACCATCACCAGCACAACCCTTGGACGTGGCAGGGGCGGTACATGCTCCTATGCCAGGCCATTGCGGCGGGCGCGTTCATGGACGAGGAGCTGAGCCATATGGCGACGGCCGGATACTCGTGCGCCGCCTGCGAATGGGGGGGCTGCGGAGGCCTCCGGCGGCCAGGAGGGGGCGGCGGCGGCCCTGGCGCGAACGAGAGCGGGTTCGGGACGACCGCCACGAGCGAGCGGATGATGGAATTGGAGGCGTTCTCGGGGCCTCTGGGCTATGTCAGCGAGAGTAAAGGGAATGCGATGGGCGGCGGGAACATGAACAACAACAGCTACTACGCCACCGGCGGCGCCGGCGCCGGCGCAGAGCAAACGGCGATGAGGCGGCGGCGCGGCGGCGGTGGCAAGTGGTGGTCACGCATCTCCGGCTTGGCGAGGAACAAGAGCGAGGAGCATCATCAGACGGCGGAAGCGTGTGGCACGACGCCGAGGAGGGCGGCGGCGCCGTCGTCGTCGACGGCGCAATGTGCGGGATGCGGGCAGCGGCTGTGGGTGCACGACGAGCTGTCGCGGGCGGCGACGAAGCGGCTGTGCCCAGACTGCCTCATCTCGTCGCCGGCGCCGGCGTCGCCGATGGGTTACAACAACAGGGGGGCGGATGAAGGCGGCGAGCATGAGTATCGGCGGCGGCGGAGGCCCCCGCCCATGAGGTTCGCCTACAAGGCGGCGGCGGCGGCGGCGGCAGCTGCGGCGTCGGAATCGTCAAGGCCGTGCCCCAAGAGGTGGCGCCTCATGAGACTTTGCCGCTACTTGTTGGGCCTCTAAGGAATTCATAACAACACACAACTCTCTAACACATTGGCCTTTCTTGTCCTCTCCTGTGGCCTTTCACACCTTCCCGCCCGTAACATATATATATACATACGTATATAACATAACAATCGATCAATATTGATTTTACCCTCTTCTCGTGGGTAAACGTAACCCTCCACCCCATCTAACCTACGTACCCCCTCAACCGTCACTCACACTTCTCCTTCTTCGGTGGGTTTATTACCCCCCCCCCCCCCCCCCCCCCCCCTCCTCGTCATTGCCTGTCCATCGCGTTGGTTGCTCGACCCCTCGTCGCACACCACACCCTACTCGTCTTTACCCCCGTGCTTTCGTGCCGATGCTCGATGGCTCTCGTCTCTTGTATTCAGGAAACCTATGATTATGACTTCGATGTTCAACATAGTTTTCGCTTTACCACGAATGAATGCACCTAAGTGAGCTAATAATATGTTAACTTATCGTCGATGCCTGTCTCTAAGTTTTTGCATCATGTGGATGTCAAAATATCTTCTATGAGTGTCCGTTAATTGCCACATAATGTAAGTGGGTCAATTTCTATGCTGCATTATAAAGCTATTAGTTTGTATGATCGTATAATTGAAGCTCATCCTCATATATTAGGGCCCAAGGTCCAGGGGTATGTATGATGTTTTCCGCAAATTCAATGTAGGTAAAACTTAAAAGTATAATTGACAATACCACATGTCTTTGGGGTATTCACCATATTTTCCAAAACATTTTAATATTCGTATAATTGATAATACATGTATTACATACTACTTCCTCGGACCTCTACTAGGGACAATGCATGGCATTTTGTGTAACTCAACATATGTACATATTGTTGCACGAAGAGGGTTTCAGTCAAGTATTCACTCATAACCCAATTGACTTATAATTATGTCTAATGCTTCTTGGGAAAGTATTTCACAAGAAAACAAATGATGCCTCCCAAGTTTTAAAGTGTCAATTAACAAGCCTATATCATTTAAATGCAACAAGTATTATAGTCCTATTATCGATAAATTTAAAAGCAGCATAAATTAAAAGGACAAAAATTGGGTACATACAAATAAAAATAGAAGGAATTCAAATGGAGGAAGGATAGAGGGTGTGTGTATGTGTTTGCATAAGTGTGGATTCATTCATTATGATGGTAAGGAGATCCCCCCCTCCCCTAACCCCGAAAATTCAATTTAATCAAATTACCTATCTTGGTCTGGTCATAGTTCAAGATGTTCTCCCTTGTCAACATAAATCAATGACTTTTTGTACAAGTCAATAGAGATGTAAAGTGCCCTCTCTAATTACCAACATATTGGAGAGAAGTTACATCAATTGAAGGCCTTGACATACTTTTATTAGCCATTGACATAGATTGTTCTTTTTTGAGCTACAAGTCTTTGTCGGAGATAAACACAATTGTTATTTCGTGTAGACTAATGTCCAGATACCGGAAAAAAGTGTCCACGGAATGGGGGATTCTAAGGGCACCAAGGTTAGTGAATAGAAGTATCTAATGCGTCATGGCATTTCTAGATTCATCGGGTGATAAGTTGTTTCTTAGAGGTGGATGTTTGTGATGATATGTTTTTCTTCTACATGGCGGCAATCAAGAGTATTGTTTATAGATTCATCTAATTCCACTTTGCTAGTTTAGCAAATTGGGTTTGGTTAATGAGAGTTTAACTTCTCTTCATTTTAACGGCTTTGTGCACAAGATATTTGTCTAGCAATGATGAAATATCATCTTTTCTTTTTAATGGGTTCCTACTTTAAGTAGAACTGAAGACCATATCAATTGGATTTTCCTGTTTGAGTAGCATGTAGCACAATTGATTTATGTTTCGGCTTTTCTAACGGATATGATTGTGCTCCCTTCCCCTTTTATTGGGTTATTGTAGATGTTTGGCTTGCGATTGTCCCATGTCGGTGCATAATCCCAATTTGTGCCAAGTGTTTGTACCTTTTACTTTCTTTGACTAGATTGGACACCATTTTCCTACCCTCTTGTATGATGCTCGAGTTCCAAGTTTTGGTTAAGCTAGGTTTTGGTCCCATTTTTCCTTTTACATCTTTGATTCATTTGTGGTTTGGTTGGCATGTCAACAATGTTTGGATTTATACTGTTGGATGCTTTTGTCTCATTGTAATGATAATTCAATTCCATCCTACGCCATTAAGATAAGATATGTCTTGCTAGTTTGAGAATTATCAATTATTCTATAAGTCAGTCACTCAATTGTAGAGTGCATAGAATGCGTTTCTCATCTTTAATCACAACATTTGTTTATGTCACTTGCATATGGTAAGACTTCACACAAGAAAAACATTAAAATGGGGTTCTCACCTTTAATCACGATGTTTTTAAAATGTAATTTTTTGTATGCTTTGATAGCATGGTCAAACATATTGATTTATATATGTATACACACACACACACACTAGTTTGTGATGTGAAGGAACATATAGCCTACAATTGTCAACAAGCTATTTATTGTATGGCATTCGCGGATGATTCCTTCTTTATCCAACGAATATTGTTCATGATATGAAAACCATGTTGGGTTCAACTCGAAAATTATTTTCTTTAATGAGTACATGCTACTTCCTTTACATGTTGGCAAATACCATTCATTCCATAATCCATTGGTTACATCTAATAGTTAAATGTCATGTTTTAATCAAACCAAAAGACATATAAGGGGTAGTGTCTCTAACATGTCATTCTCTAAACGAAATCATGCTGGACTCCATCAAATATTTTAGTCATTGTATGCTATTACAATTCAATGCATTTCAACAACCATTTATTCGCAACTTCATTGAATAGCCAGATCAGTGTTGGGTACCGATCAATTCGTACCTTAGAAGTATTTTTATTTGGATTATAGGAAAAGTGTTATGATATTTAACATCTCCTCTTTGAGGAGGAGTATATAGACTTCCAAAGCATAGTAGGAGATTCATATAAAAAGCCTTAAAACTAGGAATAAAGCTATTTTATGAAGTAATATGCCTCCCTCTTTTTGAAGGTTACACTATATCCATTGTTTTGGCCCGGTTAATATCCACACCTTGTCAATGTATGTTTGCTTTATTATGTCTTCACTCTCTACCTAGGCAATGCAAAGCATCGTTGCATAATGTTTTCTTATTTTCGTAGTCAACATGGTTCCGAATGCTTTAAAGTGAAAGATGTCATTCAAAGCATTTGTGTGGAGATTGGGATAATACTCTACCTTGGTCATCATATTCATTATAACTATAACGGATGTTGACACCAAGCAATCTAGTAATGATTGTAGTTGGGATATGCGTAAACATAAAAGACCTAAAAATTCAACGAATTAGAAAGCCTTATTCAAATTCTTTCCACAATGCAACGTTCGACATATTTCGTAAAGTTGATACTGCTAACACTCTTATGTTGCAATACGCATTTGGGGGTTGATGTGTAGTAATGGATTTTTTTGCAAATGTTCTCTTTGAAAGTAATCTCCTTTAATGCTTGACGATAAGCCTAAAAATAGATCAATTGCTTTTAATTTGGTTATAAGGCTTAAGTTTTACCTATATATAGTAATATGATCGTATGGACACATTTGCTTATAAGATTAATTAAATGACTGTATGAAGTTGTTCTCTTCATTGTGGTTTAACATAGAATGCCTTGTTCCTACTTGTTTCTTCTAACAATGAACCATATTACTTACATATTTAAGGATACCAAGATTAAGGCTCAGATCCAACGGAGTAGAGTCCTATGAATATCTAGTGCTTAGATTCTAAGCCTCTTGATTATGTTTTGACACGTAAAATTGGTCTTGCATAAACATTTTGCAAAGTGTCCTATAGTTGGAATTTTTCTACAAATGTGTTTTATTCAAATGATAAAATGATACATAGTTAAGTGGAAAAATAAGAAACTTATCAATTGTGGATGGAGAGAGCTTATTTGGTTAGACTCCTCAATTGATCCTTTTTAGCTTTTGTAGTTTCTTTGCAACCTTTATACCTTATTTTGTAAAATTGATTTACTTTTTAGGCCTTTAGCACATTTTTTGAGAAGTATATACATATCAAGATATGGCGACATGGTTATAAGTTATAACTTATGATGGCCTTATCCACACAATGGCTACCACGCAAGCAAATTCTTTATTCCGATGCGCACAAGGAGAACACAATCCATTTCCCTCCCACAATTATCAAATATATATCTTCTATTTATGTTTTAATTTGTGACCAAGTGTGATATGTGGACTATCATCAATTGACCACAATGCTACATATAGACAAGCTTGAGTTATGGTGTGGGCACGTGCATGTACACATTGGTTCACATTGGTACATTTGGACTACCAATTGTCCTCAAATTTGCCATTGATATCCATAAGGAAAGGGATACAACATGATTTCAACTCATATCTCATGGATGTAAATAAATGCTCATACCTAAGTTTCTCTCTTTGCATGTTACCATACAATATATTGATAGAACTCCGAGTGAAACTTGGGTCACAATGTTCCACTTTGAGGCATGTGAAAAAAGTAATCAATTGCTATGCCACAGATGAAAGTATGACAAACAACGTCTTTTCAAGTGAAATAAAGATTATAAAATGGAGTCATGGACATCACAATAGTAAAATGGCTTTTCGGAATGAAATGTGTAAGCCCACATGTGACCTTTTCACATGGATGCTCACTTTATTTGGTGAAATTGCATCGATGTACATGATGTATAGTGTAAATCCCCATCCTCTGAAAATGATATTTACTTTCTCCCGATCTCTAGAACATGAATTTTAGAGGCATTCAATTATCCAATATCCAATCCCTCTATTTGAAGGGCACCCTTCTCGTTTTGAAGGGCGATCTTTCTAGGAAATGATAATGATGAAAAGTTATTCTTATTTCAACCATAATTATGCACCGATTTACAAATGTGTTTCACACAAATGTATCTTGTTACGAATTGTCGAAAGACTGCAACTTGGTGCATCCATTTATAAACGTAGTTCTAGACAAAGAAATTGCTAGCAAAATTAAAGCTATTTTATGACATGAACCTTACAATGTAATAAACTAGCTATCAATTGACATGGCACATTATCAAAGTCAAGGAATTTGAGTTTTTCATCTGCATAAGACCCATAATAATATGAAAAACGACATTGACATAATATTACTATGAATAAGACTAGTTGACACCTCGATTGAGATCCTCCCCTCCACACATACCTATATTGGTATATATTTTAAATATTCAAAGGGCAATGTATGAATCCGTGTTTCCTTTTTCAATGCTTATAAAAACGAGAACCATTCTAGTGTGGAATGCTAGGATAACATGACACATTGCTGTGGGAGGTCATTTCAAGAGTGAGTTACAATTGAGGAGGTGTATAGAACTCTTTCCGAAGGGGTTTAACAAACCGTGTGGACCAGAGATTAAGGCAAGGTAGAAGGCCGGGACTTTGAGTGTGGGGTGTTTTTCTTGTGAACCAAACTATCACGTCACTAAGACTCTGATTGATTGATATTTAGGAGCTATGGACACTATGAGTTGCTGGGCTTTCGAAGTTGGAAGGGTACTACGGAAAAATGCATTGCCAATGATGTTGCACCAACATGAGAGCTCAAAAGAAAAGAAAAGAAACCCTAATGTGGGCCACACACACACAAACACACACACACACAACAAAAACCAGAGATAAAGATATGGATCATCAACAAATGTATAATGTATATGAAGTAGCTGGAATAGTAAAACGCATTTACTGAAAAGAAAAGACGATGGAGTAAATTTACATTCAAGCCTAATTACAACCCAAAAAGAAGAAGAAGAAGAAGAAGAAGAAGCAAAAAGTAGGAATATGTAATGTGTGATAATTTAAAGTTGGGGGAAAGGAAAGTGCAATTTAAGAGAAGCAAGTGAATGATGGAATATTGGGAGTATGGTTCAAAAGTGCACCGTACAGCAGTAAATGATGATGATGATGATGATGATGATGATGATGATAATGATGGGGGGTCCTTACATGAATTTTTGAGTTTATGAATCCTGACTGAATGTTGTTGTTGTTGGGTGTTGATTCATGAGGTAATGGTGGTGAGTGGCGGTGGAGGCGGAGGCGGAGGCGCCTCCTTCTCTTCCTTCCTCCCGTCGGCCTGTGGCGGTTTCACATTGGCGGCCTCGGCCTCGGCTCCAGCCCCAGCCGTGGGCTTCGGTGCTGTCGGTGCCGGTGCCGGTGCCGGAGGAGGCGGGGGCGGGGGCGGCAACGATCCGTCAATGCAACTCGCGCACTTGTGCTCCACCCAGCCCTCGAAATCGTACTCCCCAAGACCTGCGAAATGCCGGCCCCCGCACACCCTCGCCACCAGCCCCGCCAACAAACCCAGCACTATTATGATGACCAGCACCACGAACAGCATCCCCACAGACCCTGCCCCTGCCATTTTGGCCCCACTCCTTTCACTGAATTACCCCCCCCTTCCAATTTGCTAATCACCCCCCAATTTTGCTAATCACCCCTCGTTTGATTGCAAAGCCCCCCCCCCCCCCCCCCCTCCCCCACAATTTTGCTAATCACCCCCAGGCCTCCTCACTCTGCATAAAACCCAGTAACCTTTGTTAATCACCACCATCCACTCCTTTACAGTGTGAACCACCACCCAGAGACTGCCAATTACCCCTCCTTATGCTTAACCCGATTTTCAGGTTAAGAGGTTGCTATATTTATCTTTACCTTCTTGCGCCTGCCCCTTTTTTTTTTGCTAATTAAATTAGCCTCCTGCACCCTAGACCCTATTTTGCTTAATTATCCTGAGCCAAACTGCTTATGAATCACAGTACCCCCAATGTTAAATGCACTTACACAAACACAGTCGATGAGCTGATTATCCCGTTTGATTCTGCTCATCACACCACGCCCCGATCTGGCTGACAGAGACACTAATGAGCTCTGTTAATCACGCTGCCCAAAATATGCTAAATATATATATATCCTCACAGAAGACTAATCAGATTTAGCTAATCACAAAGCCCAAAATATACATATGCTTATGATATACTTATATATGTATGCCTAAATAGATCTAACTGATAACACTGCCCAAACTACTAAATTCTTCGTACTAAAGAGATAGATGGATGAGAAGAATGAATGGGGCCACCCACCTCAAATTCCTTTAAACTCTCTTTAACCATATAATGGAAGAAAAACTCTACAAAAGCAACCCTATAATTCTCGAGTACTTATTATAGACATACTTATATAAGACTAATCAGATCTAACTGATCACACTGACCAAACTACTAAATTCTTCATAAAGAGGTATAGACAGATGAGAAGAATGAATGGGGCCACCCACCTCAAATTCCTTAAAATCTCTTTAACCATAAGAAAAACTTTACAAAAGCAACCCTGTAATTCTCGAGTACTACAAAATCATGACTTACATGTTCCTTTCTCATAGCTTGAATTAGGGTTTAACTATTATATGTAGGCTATAACCCATAAAGGTATCCATCCTACTCATAGGTTTTTGCTTTTTGCTTTCCTCTTCTTATTTTTATGAGAAAAAGAAGTGGGCTCAATGTTGAGAAGGCCAATGTAAAGAGCTTCTCATGACACTCAAAAGTATAACCCAAGGAAAGTAGGTTAACCGGAGCATTCGAGTCTTCATGAGTGAATAGGTGAAGTCAAGACAAGGACGAACACCACAACATTGCATTGATCATTGAGTGCACATAGCGACGGACGAAAAAGATGGAGCGGTAGTGTATACCCACATGTGAAATGTTGAAGCAAATATCTAGAAGATCGTGGGACCCTCGAGTGACACACCAAGCCAAAGCATGTCACCTCAATCCTCTGGCACAAGGGAATCTTCCAATCGTCTCGAGTAAACTCCCAACACATGGTAATTATTAAATAGCTCCCCCCCTCCTTTACAAACCATAACAAAAATATTCAAGAATCAAGAATGGTTAACGTTTTTGGAAAAAAGAATCATTTACCCATAACAAGTGATGATGAGTTCGCTTTATTTTCAGCATCGAATATTACCTCGACTCCTTTGAGGGTTGTTTCCCGTTGATCGAAATAGCATAATTAAAACTTGTTGGCTATTGCACATTTCTCAAACCTAGGGGTCTATAGATAGACATATATACATATGTGTCTAATTTCATATTGATTTCTTCTAGCTACCATCCAATGTGCAAACTTGTCCCATTGACACTAGTTTCCACACCATTGTTGGTCCATGACTTTGTCTCTATCCTAACTTTCCCTCCTCTTGCTTCCAATTTGTTGATCTCTATTATCACATCGGACTCCAAATATCGATGGAGAAAACTAAAAACATATATAATCCTAAAATTGAATTAGCAAATACAAAAAAAAAATATCGTATGCAACTCTATTCAACGAAAGGAATCATTGCCGAGATACATAATCATGCATCAAAATGTTGCTATTTAACGTTGTGTATGGATACAAGGTGGATAATTGATCAATGAGATGGACAATACAGCTAGCATCAAAGATAGAAAAGTTACTGAGAGAACATAGAAAACCTTTTAGACATGTAGTAGGTTAACTATGAGTAGAGGTCAAAATCAAATGATGGCACTAAATAAAAAGCATATATGGCAGTAGAACATGTTGCAAAAGGCCCATCTATATATGAATCATTTAAAAGAAAAACTCTAGAATGAAAAAGAAACTTCAGTAGTAAGTTAGCTCATAGATATTCTGGATATCTTAAATCTGGATAAGGCTAAAGACTTAGCATATACGTTAAGACGTCACCCTGTAGGCCATATTATTGTCTTTCATATTTCCTATTCCAAAAACTGACGATACAATCGAAGATTTTATACTTACAAAGAATGATGGTAATAATGAATATGAAGCTTAAGAAGGTAAGTATACTCAAGGAGGAGTGGTTCTATCTGTAAGTATCTAGCCACATGACAAGGTCTACACATAAAAGAATATGTCTGAAAACCAACAAAAATTGAATGAATTAAAACAGAAAAACAAACTCCAAAGTGTTCAAACCCAAAAGAGATTTCAGGAATTCATCAATAGCCTCAATTCAATAGATAAAATGACCCAACAATGTCAAAACCGAGAATTCAAAGAAGAAATATATGTGAATGTCCAAGTGTAAAGCTTATGAAGATCAAGTTCAACTAGGTTCTAATTTCGTAGCTAGCTGCTCGACTTACGGCACGAAAACCTTTATAAGGATTGTATGATACATTCCGAACCTCGGTCTTGTCGATCTTCAACCCCGACATGGCAACGCCCATGATTTTAAATGCTACAAGTAAAGTCGGGAATTCTTGTAAATGTTCCAAACCCTTTTCAAGCTGCATAGTCCCGGAGAGGCATGGGGATTTATCTTTAGGAATCTTCCCTATTGTCCATGAAACTATCTGTATAGGGAACAAAAAACCAAGTAAAAATATATGGTTAAAAAGCTGAAAATGTGGATAACTTGAGATATCTAAGGGACACAAGTAGGAAAGAACACCAATACACTCCTAATGTTTTGCATTTTTTTCATGATATGCCGTAGTTTTTGAAAGATAACAAAATTAGCCATCAAAATTACTTAGGCCAAATTAAATTTGAAATTCTTAAAAAAACTCAAAAGGTAATTTTGTAAGTGTTTCGAAACAGAGGATTATTCTGGTAAATATACAAGAACCTAGGGGTATGTATTGGTGTTTCTCCAAATTAATATATTAAAGCCTTAACTCGATTGTAATTGAAATGCCTTCACCACATTATACCCATATGCCTTGACTAAAGAGTGAAAAAAACCATATCCAAAACTGATTCTTCTTACCTTAGAGTTAGACAGATTATAAACAGTGCCATGATTCGCTGTAAGATCCCATGTTGTCACTGAAGGCGGCAAAGGAAACTCCACTGTCATGCAGTCTATGGGTTTTCCTGGATCATTCCGTAAACCTACGACAACATTCACCCTACATGTTCCGTCACTTGAGCTAAATTGAGGCTTCACATATACAGGAGTATTCTTCAAATTCTTTATTCTGCATTTTATGACCATAACGCCAAAAGTTGAAATCAGAGGCAAACATATTCAACGTAAAAGATTTAGGTGAAACAAGAATGATGTAGTGAAATCTACCTATAGCTCATGAGTTTAAACTGACCATCAGGTGGGACAAAAGATAGTATCTTATGAGTATCCCAAGGTTCATATTGAACACATGGATGGAAATTAACATCATTCATAATTGATGGATTGGCAAAAATTAGCGTCAAATCTGGTACACCTGAAAGTCGAGCATTCACGCGTATTTCTCCATATACTTCATACTTCACCAGGAATCCATCCCTACACCATCCATGATTATGTCTCAATGAAAACACACCAGAAGCTAAATGTTATATCTTACATTTTCCTAAATAAATGGTGTGCTTACCTATTGATTATGGCATCCATCTCTTCCACAAGATCAAAATAAATCTCATTGTTTGAATATTTAATGTTGCTTCCTCGCCAAGGCCAGTTTGAGGCTGTGGTTAAAGGCAATGATGTGTTCATGCTTGACGACCCTCCTGTAACTACACTTAACATTCTACTTACAAGATTCGGGGGTGCAATCATGTCTTTCAGCACGTTTATTTCTGTTGTGAGAGGAAACCCATTGTCCATCATTTCATCAAGAAGCTGCCAAGCAACATTGGACCTTCATAGGGAGCAAAACAGAGATGAATGCAAATTCTTATCTTCAAAATCTATAGGAGACACAATTATCCATCCACAGCTATCGATATTTCAGCATGCATCAAGCAATGTGGTCTTTTAGTATTAACTGTATATAAGAAGACTCCCACCTCATAGACAATAACAAAGTTATCCTTGATGAGATCCTCAGTTAGAGCTCCAAGATATTCTGTAAGAGCTTCAGCAACCCGACAAAGAAACTGGAGAATGATGACAGCATATTAATGATCAGTCAAATGAGCACATGTTCATTCAGTAAGTACCTATCCCTAAAGGATCTGTAAATTGTTTGTATCATAGATGTGACAATTGAGCACAAAACAAGGCACAGTAGTATTTTAAGAAAATATATAGATTAAATACCTCAATGCCAAGAAGAGGTGACATTTCAGTCTTGGTACAAGCTAAAAAGGTAATACCCTCTTGCACAATATGCAGCAAATAGTAGGTTGGTGATGCAATTACTGATGGAATCTGCAATGAATTTTGGCCAATACAAACGTTATAATACTATGCAACACAGTTATATCATGTATCACATACATATGCAATAATGTATAGTTCAAGCACTACCATCTCCTTCATAGGTGTCCTTTCACCTTTGTCATAGTGGACTAACATTTGTCTAGATGCAAAAAATCTTCAGAAAAGACATGAAAGGTTTACATTGAGTCGAAATCAACTAAGAATAAATCATCAGATTGACTATCCATGCACATCAATAAACCAAAAACCTGTTTGAGCCCTTCTAATATGTTTCATATGTCTGAAACTCTATTTTCCTATTTCTATCTTTTTCCTTTAGGAATCTGGAATCTCAAACAGTTCCAATTTGCATATTCCGACCTATACTTCTCAAATTTTAATCGGACAATTGCATTTGAAACTTTTCAATTTCTTTCCTAAAAAGACATTCTCAATTTTTTGAGTGATTTCTAACACCTATGATTTATAGTACATCTTTTGTGATAATTTATACTCCATATTGCTTTACTTCACAAATTTTTATCTGACAATAGCATTTGAAATTTGAAATTTCTTCCTAAAAAATCCTCCTCAAAATGTTCCATTCCTTTCCTAGTCAAAGCTTTCAAAATGTTCTTAACTTTTCTGTAACATGTTTCATGTCAACTTACAATAGAAAAGCCTTCAAGGCTTCCACTTCACTTATTTAAATTTGACATGTTTGGGAAAACAATGACCCCAAACCTTTTGGCGTCCTGAGGGAGTATTACCCTGCATCCAGAACCAACTACATATGGATCGATCCACTGGTTGCCCCATCCATTGTTTTTCCAACATTACTTCCCTGCAAGACCACTCTTGATATTCAAGCTTTTGCAATGACAAATTTGATGCATTAATGAAACCCATCTTTGATTTCACTCTCTTTCTCTCTGTCCATCTCACATATATACATACAATATACACACATACATCAAACCATCATCTTGGGGAACTTATAAAGAAGCATCAGGATCATCCCAAGCACAATCTTTCATTACCATATTATTTAAGGCAAGATTACAGGTCACTCTTATCTGCGATTGTCACCATGACTTAGGCATCGAAAACGTACTGCACTTTGCCATGACTTAACCTTTGAAAAAACTTAACGTTTGGGGAGGAAAGATCACTGAAGTTGTGAGAGTAAAGATCAACACCACTTCACATTGAGAGGTCCAGCATGCGATAACATTAGAGTGCACTTCCAAGTACTGATTACCCAATCCAATAATCTTAGAGAACTCCTAGTAATCAGAAAAGTGTAAATCCTTGTAGTCCAAGGCACTATTTTTGGGATAGTGGAAGTGATAACTCTCAAAAAAGCTCAAGGATCAACAAGGTGAAAAAAGAAAGAGCAAGTGGTACGTGGGCAACACATCTACTATTGATGCAGTCAAGACATCATCCATGGATTCTAGACTCACAAGCCTACCACTCCAAGCACCCCTACCATCCCGTAGTTTTCATATTTCATATTTCATTTTTGAATTTTTTTTAGATTTTTGTGTTTCATTTTTCATTTTCTTGATGAGCTTCATTTATTTCCATTTTACTTTTCTCTATTTTTTTATACTCTCTCATGGAAGAGAAAACGTTCATTATTGGACTTCTTTTACAATGATTCCATAACCATAACATAAAATACGATTACGTGCACATTCTTTGATTGCATAGCTCCTATTTGGTAACCAAAGGATACTAATAGAACCAAAGATTCAGATTTGGCGTCCGAAGTCATTAACTAAAACTATTTGTGTGTCTATCTATATCTTTATCTTTTAAGATCGAGCCACCTTCAACCAGATGAGTCTACTAGTTTTTAACATTACTCCCCTGCATAGATCAGTCATGAATTTCGATGTCTTGTGAGCACAATTTGAATGCATCAATAAATAAATAAAACCATCTCTCTCTCTCTCTCTCTGAGCCAAGAACAATTACCCGGTGTCTGAGAGGAGGAAGATGCAATGCAACATTTTGGTAGCAGACAGATCTCTGCAAATCGGAGAATCTTACTGTGTTTTTCTTCTTCTTAATAATAGATAGATAAAAACGTACATAGAGAGAGGTATGTATGTACATACATATGTTTTTGGGTGTTGGGGCGTCCGGACGGAATGTGGTCGCATGCACCCATCAAGAACCGTCGACCGCAATTTACATGTCCGTAAAATCATCCAAACTCTCCTCTACCTCTTCGCCAATTCTACATTCCTGGCTTCTCTTGATTCTCTCTAGATTATTGTGGTCTAATGAAAATGTTACTTCGAAATCGGGTGGTCTCACACCCAAACGTGGTCCATGGGACACGGTTGCACCCATCCCAAAGGAAGTCATCAAGAACAATTGCCCTTTCATTTACTTGTCCCCGAAGAATGCACACATAACATCTAAAGTCGTCGTGTAACTCTTTCCCAAATCCACATTTGTAGCCTCTTCCCACATTGTGGAATATTGTGGTTCCGTCACAATGCCAATTCGGAATTGGGTTGCTTATGTCTTATGAATTTCTTCATGGTTACCCCACTGGAATGATCGTTCAATGTTGCAAGGACAAGTGGGCGACCCATAAAAAACAATATGTCATGAGTGGGTTGACACATCATCAAATGGAATGTGTTGTCCTAGAAAGTTGGTTCTCAACGAGGATGCAGGGTGTAGATGATTGATATTGTTGCCTATTAGATCAAAATGAAAGACCTACTATATAGTTATGAGGTGTTGTTCAGGGGTAACTAGAATAACCAATAAGTATCCCATAGTTACTATTATTCGTAAGTTGCCTACTAAAGTAGTATGCACTTAGTAAATAGAAACCAAATGTGTTGTTTAATGTTGCACTTATCTTGTCATTGTTGGCGTGGCTTATTAGTCCAATAAATTACTCATAATAATGGATACAAGGATTATGAAGGTATCATTCATCTTGAAGTTACGTTATTATTACCATCATTCTTTTGTTACCCCATCCCATTGGGAGGTGGAGGCCATCGTGGCTCCACACGACCCTTGGTGTTTTCAAAAACATTTCATTGACAACATAGAGAGATCACCATGACTTCAATAATTGAATTGAGTGGAAGCAAAAAATCACACGGTGAATAATGCCAATGACGAGGAAAAGCTACAAAAAGTAGAAGAGATAAGACATAGGAGAAGTTTTAACCGTATATTTTTCAATATTAATTCTGTTATAACTTTTCATAATTGTTTCCTTGTTCAAGGATGTATCGTATTGTTGGTAATGGATTTGATAAGTGGAGAGCCAAACTTTTATTAATCACTTGCTTTAGGTATTAGTATCATATATGCATATATCTACAAAGCCCAACTCCCTTCCTCCTCAATTTAAGTCTGAATCCAAACCAACATGTACTTTGTTGATTATGTTAGCCATTGTATAACCTCGATCAAGGGCATGGCACTCAACAAAATACTTGTGTAGCATCAAATTTCATGTCCAAGATGAATAACCCACAATACAACATAATTATACAGTTAAACCATTTAATGAATTCATGGAAACAGCTTGTGAGAGAGTACCTAGATCACATTAAGAGTGTATTGAGGCACATTAGAGAAATAAAATGTATTTTATTAATGATGAGGAATGTATATTTGATCAAGTATATTAGTAGAGTTGGCTACCTCGCCACATTTGAGATTTTCAAAGGGCCAGTTTGGAAAAAGGAAATTGTTTATTTATTTATCTATTTATGTCGATACACGATCTTTATCCCACTCTTACCCGCAACTTTGCAAGATGCATTTTCACCCTTTTCTTATGCTTGTTTGGGAAAAATATAAGTTTGATTGTTCACACGTTGGTGTAGAAGACTTAGTATGATGGCCTTAGTTTTGGGGTATCTTTTTGGTGGAGACTCCACCCCTTATTCTCGAATTGTTAATTATTTTATTCCTTTCCTAATCAATCTTAACAAAATTCTTCTTGTTCTATTATAGCAACTATCATGCATACAAAAAGTTTTATGGGATAAAACATAGTTTTTCACTATTCTTTCTACTTTTTTCATAGAAATTTGCATGCTTTATTGTTAGTGAGGTCACTTAGTGTGCATGTATTCTTTCATAATCCTTCTTAGTCAGGAAGAGTATTTCTTTTTCCTTCTAATTATATGGCAATAATGTCATGGGCAACTTTGCAACTATGTCATCCAGTGCATGGTGGTCACTACCATTAGTGTTGAAAGCGAGGTCGTCAATGCGGAAGATCAAGGAGCATTCAGTTCTGTTCTGAGTACCTGCGTATGACAGAAGGTAGGTCGTTGCACAGAGAGAGAGAGAGAGAGGCACAAAAGAGTCTTTATTCCATAAAGCAAATAATACAACATCCAACCTCACAAAGAGGTTACAAGGTCACTATATATAGTGACCGACTTAGGGCAACTACCCTTTATGATAATTTCATAAATGGCCAAAACGGAATAGTGTGAATACGTCCATTATACACATGTATTCGACACTCCCCCGTAATGGGCGTATACATGGGTTATCTAAGATTACAGGTATAGACTTAGGTTCTCGGACATATCAGCTTTGTTCAAGTCGGCAGGGTCCGAAGGCAGAAGACCGAACTGGTCGGGTCGGAACAGTTGAAGTCGATCATTAAGGAACTGACGTCGGTTGTCGGGAACCATCCTGCTCTGTGTCCGGCTCTAACCGGACTGGTTTGTCGTTACGCCCATCTGATGCCGAAGAGACCGAAAGCGGTCTGCCGAAAGACATTTGGTCATTCCATCTGCGACATTGTCGGTTGTGGATATTTTCTCTAGACCGATTTTCCCTGAAATGACGCAGTCCCGAACGAAGTGATATCGAACGTCGATATGCTTGGAGGCGTTGTGGTGAACCGGATTTTTCGACAAGGCAACAGCACCTTGACTGTCGCTGTAGACAACTGGAGCCGAGTCATGTTCGACTTGTCGAAACGTGTGCGCCAGCCGACCGAGCCACAAAGCTTCTTTTGCTGCGTCGGACGCAGCTACATATTCTGCTTCGGTCGTTGAGGTCGCTGTGCACTCCTGAAGTTTCGACTTCCACGAGATTGCTCCATTGCCGAATTTGAAGCAGTATCCGGTTGTTGATTTCCGACTGTCTATACAGCCGGCGAAATCCGAGTCGGTGTAACCGACTACGCCTGAGGTTCGGTTCGGACCGAAAAGAATGCCGTGGTCTTTTGTGCCAGCCAGATATCTGAACACATGCTTGACTGCGTTCCAATGCGATCGGCCAGGATTGTGCATAAATCTGCTGACGACTCCTACGGCGTGAGAAATATCAGGCCGTGTCGCGACCATCAGGTACATAAGGGAGCCGACTGCCGGTGCATACGGTACCGACTTCATATCTTCCCCCTCCGGACCGGATGTCGGGCAGTCTCGCTGAGAGAGCCGAAGATTCATAGGGAGCGGGGTTGAAGCAGATTTGGCTGATTGCATGTTGAAGCGTTCTAAGACACGTCGGATATAGTCGGTCTGAGACAGAAAAAGATGTCGTTTATCGCGATGCCGACTAATCTTCATGCCAAGGATGTGTCGTGCCGGACCGAGGTCCTTCATGGCAAACTTCAACCGCAGTTGCCGAACGAGATCGGCAAGTTCG
Source organism: Azolla caroliniana (assembly GCF_043228905.1). Lineage (NCBI taxonomy): Eukaryota > Viridiplantae > Streptophyta > Polypodiopsida > Salviniales > Salviniaceae > Azolla > Azolla caroliniana. Next base: position 4,209,678 of record NW_028230436.1, on the reverse strand, counting down.
CCCGCGTGGCGTCCAGAAATTAGCATGTCGTCCACGTAAATGATGAGGAAGATGGGTGATCCATCTTGAGCTGTATTGGTGAAGAGACAATGGTCCTCATCGCTTTTGGAGAAGCCGATCGATTGGATGAAGTCGTCGAACTTCTTGTACCATTGTCGCGGTGCCTGTTTGAGGCCGTATAGACTCTTCCTGAGTCGGCAGACTAGATGTTCTTGGCCGGTGGCCACGAAGCCTTTTGGCTGCTCCATATAAATTTCCTCGTCAAGATCACCATGGAGGAATGCTGTTTTGACATCTAGCTGAATCAGCTCCAAGTTGTCGGCTGCCACTACGCCGAGTAGGAAACGAAGGGTTGTCATTTTCACCACTGGTGAAAAAATCTCGTCGAAGTCGACACCATATTCTTGTCGGAAGCCCTTCGCAACTAATCTGGCCTTGTACTTTGGGGTGGTCGAATCAGACGTCTCTTTTAGTCGATAAACCCACTTGCAAGGAAGAGCACGTCGGTTCCTGGGTAATTCAACCAGATCCCAAGTCTTGTTTGCCCGAATGGAGTGCATTTCCGACTCCATCGCCAGATGCCAGGTGGCTGAATCGACAGATGTCGATGCGTCTTCGTAAGACGTCGGTTCGCCGGCGTCGGTGAAGAAAATTCCAGGAGAATACCTCTCCGGAGGTTGCGACAGTCTCTCGGATCGTCGAGGCATGATTGGACTGGTCGCATCGGGTATCGTGGTCGGATGGTCCGAAAGCGGATTGTTCTGCTGTGCCGAGTCGGAGTTGTCCGAGTCGGTAGTGTAAGGTTCAGCTACCCGTGAAGCTGACCGTGTGTTGAGAGCGGGGCCTTCTTGAAGGGTCGGCACATCGGAAAATGTTACCCTTCGGACTTCGATCGGTTTTTCGACTGATGGATTCATAGCCGACTCGTTGAACACAACGTCCGAACTTCGAACGATTTGTCTGCGTTCGGGGTCCCAGAGTCGGTATCCCATTTCGCCGTCGGATCCATATCCAAGGAAAATGCATTTCCTGGACCGAGGTGCAAGTTTTCGGCGATCATCTTTCGGAATAAGGGCGTACGCCTCGCATCCGAAGATCCTCAGCTTGTCGTAATTCGGCTTACTGCCGTTCCATAGTTCCTGAGGAATTTGAAGTCCTAGAGGTCTACTTGGCGACATATTGATTATGTGTACTGCCGTGAGTAGAGCCTCTGCCCAGAAGCCATCCGACAGTCCGGAGTGTTGGAGCATGGAAACTATCCTTTCTTGGATTGTCCGATTCATTCGTTCTGCAATCCCGTTTTGCTCCGGACTGTGTGGTGCCGTAAATTCACGTCGGATGCCGCGTTGTCGGCAGAATTTGACGAATTCTTCTGATTTGAACTCTCCCCCATTGTCGGTCCGAAGGCATTTCAGCTTTCGGTCGGTTTGATTTTCTACCATAGCGAGCCAATCGGTGAAGATCGAGAAGACCCGATCTTTGGTGCGAATTAGATAAGCCCACACCTTTCGAGTCGAATCGTCAATAAAAGTGACGAAGTAAGAGGCACCACCGAGAGACTGATGCGGCATTGGGCCACAGACGTCCGAGTGGACCAAATCGAGAGGTCTCGATTCTCTTGGTGCTGATGTCGGGTGTGATGTGGCTGCTTGTTTGCCATACTGGCAATGCTCGCAAAATTGATGGTCGGAGAAGGAGAGTTTAGGGATGTATCCGGCTCTAGATAGGTGCGTGATGCCGGCCTTGCTGAGGTGTCCTAATCTTCTGTGCCATAGTGATGACACAGGAATATCCACCAAAAACAGGTTACCCTCTCTGAGCGTAACATGTAACGGATACAGTGAGTGTATCTTGGGTCCTCTAGCAAGCAGGAGGTTCCCCCTGTGGAGTGTCCACCCTCCCGAAGAAAAACCGGCACGAATGCCGTCTTCATCTAGTTGTCCGACTGAGATCAATGGCCTTGTGAGCTCGGGTACATGTCGGACATTGTGGAGTACAAGTGTAGAGCCCCCTGCAAGGTTGAGCTCTACTGTGCCGATTCCGACGATGTCACAGTGTTGTGAGTTGCCGACTCGAACTGAGTCGGAGTGACGGATCGTATATTGCCGAAATTGGGATCGATGAGGAGTCACGTGAAATGACGCGCCCGAATCCAAGAGCCATGTGCTCGATTCTTCAGTCGTGAGTAGAACTTCTGATCCGACTGGATTTTCTATTGATAGTATATTCGGGTCGTCAGGTAGTACATCAGCTGAGAAGCTGACGTAATTGATCTCCTCATGCCGGCCACTCTTCTTGTTGTTCTTGTTCTTGAGTGCGCGGCAGTCGGCTTTGATGTGTCCGGGTTTCTTGCAATAATTGCAGATTCGGTTATCCCGTGACTGGCTCCGTCTTCGCTGATTGTTCGGCGGTCGTGAGGAATCTCTTCCTCGTATGTTCGATCGGTCTGTCAAACCTTGTACTACATAAGCGTCGTCTGTTGAGTCTTTGGCGAAAGACTTTCTCCGAGCTGCTTCGGTCAGGATTGCGCTCGTGACTTCGGAGTATTTAACAGCCGTGGTTGACGCGTTGCACACGGTTGTGACGAAAGTTTCCCATGATGAGGGAAGGCTGCTCATGAGTATCATTGCTCTGAGTTCATCCTCAATTGCCGTCCCCTGTGACGAGATTTGGGAGCTTATGCTTTCGTACTCATTGAGGTGTGCTTGAACCGAATCGGATTCTTTCATCCGCAAGTTGTAGAGGCGCCGGATCAGAAACATCTTCGTTGCGGCGACCTTCTTTTCGTAAGTGTCCGACAGTGTTTTCCACAGTTCGAATGCTGTCGTACACGATTGCACCGTAAAATATACCGATTCCGATAGGTGCATCCGAATCGTGGCACGGACGATTCTGTCCAGCTTCTGCCACTCAACTGGTTTGTATCCTTCTGGAGGTTCTTCATTTTCGATGGGATCGATTTGTCCCTTGACTATGAGATAGTCCTGCATTTGCTCTTTCCAGAAGTTGAAGTTCGATCCATCGAACTTTCGTAGACTCATTTCTGACGAGCCGGATGTTGATGCCATCAAATTCGGTTTCGGTTGACGAAGCTCGGTTCGGAGTTGACTACGAACCTTGTTGGAGTGCAGCCGGTTGGCTCACCCGATATCGTTCTAGTCAGATTTGAACCCGAGTCGGTTCGGCTTCGGAACTTGCTCGAATTGACTCCGGTAGCTTGAGGGACAGAACCGACTGGTCTTCCCGAATGTTGCCGAGTCGGAGTGAGCCCGGTTCGCTTCGGATATATATGCCGAATACCGATTATTGAAACCGATTATTTGGACCGATTCTGCTTCGGGTGGCTGCAGTGACGAGAGAGACGGATCCAACTGATCCTCCCGAATGTCGATCAGCCAGATGAAGCACGAATTTGGGGCTGTTGTCTTAAGACCGATCTGCACCGAGTGGTTACAACGAGCGGCGTTTGATTACCTCTTCGGATGCTGTTTAACCGAGTGGAGCACGATCGCGTCAATGTTGCACAAGGGGATTTCACCTCGAGCGGTTACGATCACAAGGAACAGAGTACAACCTGAAGGCTTACTCCAAGCAAGAGGATCTAACGCGATGAGATGCAAACCTGTTTTTCTTCTTCTTCTCTCTTCTTCGAATGACGCAGGAAACCGAATGCTGAGACGACGGCCGACAGCGGATTGAAGGACCGACTACTGTGCAGGCTCTGATACCAGATGTTGAAAGCGAGGTCGTCAATGCGGAAGATCAAGGAGCATTCAGTTCTGTTCTGAGTACCTGCGTATGACAGAAGGTAGGTCGTTGCACAGAGAGAGAGAGAGAGAGGCACAAAAGAGTCTTTATTCCATAAAGCAAATAATACAACATCCAACCTCACAAAGAGGTTACAAGGTCACTATATATAGTGACCGACTTAGGGCAACTACCCTTTATGATAATTTCATAAATGGCCAAAACGGAATAGTGTGAATACGTCCATTATACACATGTATTCGACAATTAGAGCACCATATGTCGTTGCATTGGTATCCTTTCAGGCACCCCGAAACATGGTAAAGTGCATCTCATAGGCGACCTCATGACCATTAGAAGAGGATCCACAAAGGATTATGTAAATGCACAATCCATAATGGGCCTAGATATTGTTGAGCTTTTGGAAGGGTAACACGACCTCTAGGTGTACAGAATCCCCACTTTTAAAGAGATTGTCTTAGCCATGATTGCACCTTTGCTGTGTCATGATTTTTTGGGGGGTTCTTGATGATACATATCACTAGATGAATGGTTTTCACCGCCTTGTTAAGAAGGGATAAAGAAAAATATGAAACATAAGCATTGGCTTATTGAGATTGTGGAGATGGAAGTCACCAACCAACTTGCCAAAGACTACGGAATCAAGCAATTTTTGTGGATGCTCAACATATGTTTCATACATGGCACATATTCATGTTGGTTCATTTCTTTATCACTGAGGTTCTTGATAGTTGTACATGAACTTTCGATATTGCCTTGGTCAATGGGCACATCATTATACTTATACATTATTGTTTATTCTCGATAGAGAAAAATAAGGTATTGACTCGATACACGATTTCTTTGTTTGACAATATCAATGGGAAACGTAAAGGTTGATTATACAATTATGCCATTTTAGGACCTCTTTCCACGACCTTTTTTGTTCATTTGTCTAAAGTTGTACAAACATATAATACTATAAAGGAAAGAAGGGTGTTTGCATGCATACAAATCCTTATGTCTACATTCATTTATATCTCTACACCTAATAGGTGATTGAGACCATGCTCATCCTCGTCCTCTCATAGAAAGAAAACCACATGCGTCGACACATTATTGGAAAGGAATAACAAATTTATTGTATGGTTCAAACAAGCATTGTCACCCCCTCCTTGGGCACAACATTGATTCCATATAAAATGGCCATATAGAAAGTTTCAATGCTTTGGCATTGTGTATGCAACATTAGTATAAACCTAACCAACTTACCAATCATGCTTTTGGCGAGCTCAAATTGACCCCTTATTTGTTGAAGACGTTTTGTCTTTGTTCCTCTTGATTGTTAATATAAGTGTCCTATGGAATCGATGCAGACATCATGTACAACGTTTTGGGGTTGCAAGCTTATAGAAGCACGAGAATATATTGGTAATCGGAATGGATGACCATTGCAGAACTGACGTAAAACCACTTCGAGGTGAAAGGAGATCAGAGCAATGTTTAATGACATGAACGTGAAAGAAGGCAGGAGGGAGTATTATTGCAATGGGCGGAAGTTTTGAGATGAGAGGGGAGGTAGCAGAAAGGAAAAGGGGGGTAGGTGGGGGGTTGGACGGGAGGAGAGGGCAAGAACGACATGAGCCTCTCTCATAAGAGAGAAACATATAAAAAGTGATGGACGAGGTTTCGAACCCACAATGCATCATTTTTTTTTTCCTTCTTCTTCTTCTTCTTTTTTAAAGAGAAGGCAAGAGAGACATGAACCATACCTTATGTTTTGTGAGTCACAAGTTTTATTAGTCATTCATTCATTACCCCCCCCCCCCTTCAATCATGTTTATCAATCTCTTATTTCACACACACACACACACACACACACACACATCCTATTTTTATTCTATAGTCCTCCTCCTCCCTTTTGAGTCTTCTTCTTCTTCTTCTTCATAAAAGAAGAACAAGAAAACAGATGTGGTCTTTGTGTTGAAGACACAGAACCAGGCATATACCTCCTTGTAGAGAGCAGAACAGAGCAAACCAGCAGGAACCCATCTCGAAGCTCTTGCGTTTAACCATGGAAGCTCACCCTTCCTCTGCGGCTGCCTTTGTGGAGGGTGGAATTCAGGAAGCTTCACAGGATCTCTGCAGTGTTTGCCTCGAGCTCTTTTCCGACAACAATCCCATCACGGTCAGTAGCTTTTGTCACCGTCCTTCGTTTCTAGAATTTATTTTCTCTCTATTAGTATCTGTGCTATACATGCTTCTCTGATCTCGTGAAGTGGCAGTAATGCGAGCTTTGATCTAAGCTTAAATTCCATTGTTGAAATCGTCCTTGATATTATTATTCTTAAGAATCCGATGATGTTTTACTTTTTCGTAGATTCAAAATTCGAAATTTCAACGTTGACATACCTTAAAGAAATATAACTCTACGTGATTACAAAGAGTAAATAATTACCCCTCCATTGACAAAAAGGAATTTGAGATTTTCAGTGGAGCTTTTGTTATAAAACTGACTATAGGATTGTTTATCTTTCTGAACCCCCACAATAAATCCTAGAAATAGAGTTACTTTTCATTATACAGTAATGTACACAGTCTCACTACGAATAGGAATTTAAATTAGCAATCTGCATTCAGTGAACATTCTCAGAGAATTGGTTGATGATGCCAAATGTTTGATCTAGTCCGGTTGGATAGGAGTAAATATAAAAAGCAGTTGTTCACTTTGACCTATGGTGAACCATTATGTATTCCAAGGTTGGCACGATGTTCAACAGGGTATGCTCTATTAGGCAAGTTCCAGGCGTGCAAATTGGAAATCAACATTTGAAGAAAGCAATAGATAAGAGTACTGCTTTCGAGAACATTGGCATTTAATAACTACAAAGTGGAATGACTCTCAACATCTATTACATGATGAATTGCATAATGTGAAACTTAGGTTTAATGTCCAGCAGCATGTATATCTCACATGATGATCAGATCAATTCAGTCTTTTTCTATTTTAATTCTATCATGAGAAACTCTAAAAAACAGTTGATATGAACACTCTAATTTTGAGGATACAGTGAGCAATTTCATTCACATGATATGTGTGTGCGACAATATCCCCCACTGACTAGGTAATTATTCCAATTGCAACAGCGACAGATTGCCTTAGCTGTTGTACATGCTGCTTATCCAGTCTTACAAAAACTGAAAAAATGTGTAGAAATATCCATATTTCATAGATATGTGTCTGTATACATGTATGTATGTTTGCATGTACTTGTACATACATGCATTTTTTTACATTTGTCATGATAATGCTATGCCAATATTTGGTGAAAATTCTATTTAGATCAGGCTTAGACATCATTAGCACTATGAACAATATAATTTTTGTTCTTAGCATGGGTTCTTTTGAGGATTCAGAATAATTGTTTTGGTTTATAGGTTACCTCTTGCAAACATGGGTATCATCTTCAGTGCATTCTTGAATGGTTTGTGCTATTACCCTTGACTTAGATCTTTTAATCAAGTCGTTGACATGCGTGAAGAAAAAATGATTGCTCCAAATTTGTTCTCATGGTCATCAGGGCCCAAAGAAGCAAAGAGTGTCCGATGTGCTGGCAGCCTCTAAGCTTAGAGGATCCTAACAGGTATGTGCTTCATCCAACACAAACCCATTTGATGGAAGAAACTGTGTAAGAGTATTAAAAAGTTTCATGATATACCAAAACAGCCAAGAGCTCTTGGATGCTGTTGAGCGAGAGAAGTTTGTGATGGCATCCTCAGTGTTACGAAGACATTCCACAGGAGGATTTGAATTTCAGGTATGGGACCATTGGATATTGCTCCCTGAACTGAAACTGTATAAATTTTGGAGCTTGCTAATATGTAGGTACCAGCATTTGCAAATGATTCTGACTTTGAACAAAGGATTATGCGACACTTAGCTGTGGCTGCTAGGGCTCATCACTTTGCAACAGGGGAGTCTTTGTGTGGTAGAGGGTTAAGTACACATGGTCATCCACAGCTTGTGATGGTGCCTACAACACATTCTCCAATTTCCTCAGCAGCTGGACAAGGTGCAAGTTTTTCTAAATTAGGTGCCATTGGACCTTCTCGAGAGCATTCAGTGCGACCCACCAGTGATCGTCATCATATTGCACTATTCAGTAAGGGCGGAGTAGATGCTGGGGAAGAAGACAGGTATAGCAATGTAAAAAGTCAGTTATTTGCTTTTTAATTCATTACTGCAAATGTTTGAAGCTATAACACATCATCACACATTTTGAAGTGGTAGAGAAAAAACGGAACCTGAGTATGGTGAGGAGAATCAACAGAAATCAGTATTATCTGAAATAGTTTCCATATCCGAGACATTGAAGTCACGCTTTGCAGCTGCATCCCTGAGGTATGCCATGTGTATTGCATTATCACATTAGAGTTCAATATGCCATGACCACATCAAATGGTATCTATTGTTGGCATGCTCTTTAAAATCAACATATTTATTGAAACTTGGCAGATATAAAGAAACTTTATCTAGGTCAACTAAGGGCTTAAGGGAGAGGCTACGTGTGCAAACCAACGAAACATCTGATATTGGAGCTCGAGCTAGGGACATGGGTGTTGGTGTTGGTCGAGCTTTAGAACGGATATCCCCCATGTCTTATGCAAAAAGGAAGGTTGAAGAGGATGAAACTTGTTGTGATGTTCTTAACATGAGGAATGAATGTGAAAGCAGTTCATCAGGAAATTCTGGAAATGGTAAGAGCCACATTTAGGGACAAAAAAGCAGAGACCGAATCTCTCAAGAGTTCTTTACATGTAAAACCTCTCAGGGGAATTACCTGTAAGTTCAAATTTCATCTCTATTGTAACATGTGGTGGCCGAAGAATTGCCCTTTTCAAGTTTGCAAACATATAATACTATTAGAACGTGAAGGTGAGTGCTGGAGGAGAAGCATGTGGTCCTTGTATATATATATATATATTTATTTGTTTCAATCAATGAGTGGATTTGTAGCTTCTAATACTTCTGTATGTTTCTAATCATTACTGTGAAGTTTCATAGCATTGTTGAACATTTGTGGTCATATTCTGAATTGGATCATTATTGACTCAAGCTTATGATCTCAGTCAAGATACGCTCAATGTCATCCATCTAGAGTTCATTGGTTCTACTTTTATGTTTGGCAAATTTAGCATGTCCAAAAGTTAGATTAGAACCTGCAGCACTCATTCAAACAGTCAATGTCTAAATTCTAAGCCTCTGGTTGGATTTGTCGAATCAATATCAAATACATTCTGGCAGTGGAAGGGATATGATATCCTAGGTGTATATTTATACAAATGTGTTTGATACATGGGGTATATTTTAGTGAAGCCCTCTATCTTTATGTCATTCAAGTCTATCTTGCATCTGCCACTGTTAAAATGCTTAACTTGTTGATGTACATGAGAGAGAATTCCATTTAGTCCAAGGCATATTTACATTTCCTTAAAAGTTCTCATTTGCCTCTTCACTAATGACAGTATTTAGTAAAGTCATTTTCAGCAGCAGATATTTACATCTATAATGTAACTGTTAAGCTCAAGACTTGGACATGCAAAATGTTGCATAGCACAAGTTTATCATTATACAACCATGTCTGTGTATATACAAATTTTGCATTTTAAATAAATTAATGTAGTATATTGATGATGATAATGTGTGAGGACCTCTACTGTGCTTAAAATATATATGCATGAATTCTATTGTGTGCATTTGTCTATATAGGTTAAGGGTTTGAATCCCTTTTTTCCCGATTACCTGGATTGTTACAAAGAGGTTGAGAGTCTGTATACCTTGTTTTATCACTTTTTAGAATAGTCTAGACGACCTAGAACAGACCACTCTCCAAGTCCATACATGTCTATTGCCAGGGCTCTTCCTCATCCATAATAGTCTGTGAACTTTCCAGCTCTCGTGGATGTTGGAGTAGAAGAGGTGACATAATTCAAAAGAACTATTGGTATCAGTACTAATGCTGTATATGGTACCATTATGTATTTATGTATTAATGTATGTTGGGATACACATCAAAGTAAAATGATGTAGCTTCGCTACTAGCTAGTTGGATTTCAATTGAAACATCACCAAATTAGATTTTCTGCAACTATTTCTTTCAGAATAGCTGAAGCAAATTTGATCTATGCAACAAATCATGATTACTAATATGGGAGAATTCATGATTACTAATATGTACATATTATAAACTCTAGGTTTCATAAAGCTCCATGATCATTATTTGAATGCATGTGGAGTGATTTAAGAGATAATTTACATTCATGAAGTGCATAGGTAGTATGTGTGAGAGGAGCAATGATTAGGAATCATATCCAAGGTTCGTTCGTGTGGTGAAATAAAGGTATGACGAATATTAACAAGTGCGTCTTGTGTCCTTCTGTGGATTGTACATGGTGAACAATTGCCTCCATGATTGGTGATGTTATGGGCCATGTTCCTTAGTCATTGGCATTCCTCTACTCACTATATGGTGACTCACTGACATGCTCTTAGTGGTGGTAAAGAGTTATGGAAGAAATCGGCGGTGTGAGATTCCCCATGCTTAAGGTAAGGGTTCATTCCCTATGCTTTCAAGCTTGAGCAACATTTGGCCAAACTATTGTGGGCCAGCATTCTCCATCATTTATCTAACTTTGTAGTTACGAGTAGAGGGTAGCATACTTATTTTTAAAGTAGTTCCTTACTTTTGATATCTCCTTCACATAATTTTTAGAATGTTTCAAGCTCTAGTTATGTTCCTCACTACATGCAGTTGGTGTGGTGGTGGTGGGGGGACTCTTAAGTCGCCTGATTGCTTTGTGAGCGCCATGGGGCACATAAACTTCCATGTAGCTTGGTCTTTGTGGGAGTCCACCCTTTGACAAGTTTCATGAATTGATGTATGGGGGAAGTGGCTCCTTTGGTGTGAACCAAGCCTTTTGGGTATAGAGATGCCATGGATCTTGCTACAACACCTTGTTCTTTTCATCATTTGGAGAGGGATACAATATATGAAGGGTGGAAAATTCTTGATGTTAAGGTCATTGTTGTTGGACCACTTCATTATTTGTGACTACCATGATCCTTTTGTGTGTTCTATTGTTGACATGTGCTTCTATGCTTCAAACACCTTACATATGACATGGCTTGAATTTGGTTAATGAGTTCTGTTGCTAGGAATGATGCTTCTATCATCATGGAAGGTGTTGCCAATTCAACATGGATGGTCTTGTGTTGGACATATGTTCGGGTAAAATCCATAGCACAACTAGTGACCACTCTTTGTTGCCACATGTACATGAGGATGCTGAAAGCCTGTTTGGAGGCACCATACATGAGAGTAGGGATGACCATGTTGTCGAATAACCATACTTTCGTTTGAGACTCTTGGAAGTGTGCATGGTTGCAATATCGTTCTAACATGTCTACAATTGGATGTCTTCCAATGGGCTAATCTTTAGCAACTTGAGTCATACATAGAATCCACTCATGCTTGTAAATGTGA